>NC_080834.1:56701106-57326106 GCF_030435755.1 Ochotona princeps
TCACAGAGGATGCACTATCTCTCTTTCTCTTTCTCTCTCTAAATCAGGCTTTCAAGTAAAAAAACCAAAACCAAAACAAACATTTTTTTAAGCAGAGATGAAACATTTCTTTAAAAAAATTAATTAAAATTACTAAATTTTATTAATTTTTAGTATTGCTAAATATTAATAATTGTTTATCATTTACTTATGCACTTATACTACCTATTTTTATTAAAGTTCGGATTTAGGCGGAGGTGAGTGAGTCTACCAAACAAAGAATATGAGGATATCGGATAGTCATGTTATTATTGTTAATATTATTATTATTTTAAGATTTATTTGTTTTTATTGGAAAGTCAGATATACAAAGAGAAGGACAGACAGAGAGGAAGATCTTCAATGCACTGGGTCTCTCCCCAGGTGGCCGCAGTGGCCAAAGCTGAGCTGACCTGAAACCAGGAGCTTCTTCTGGGTCTCCTGTATGGTTACAGGGTCCCAGGGCTTTGGGCCATCTTTGATTGCTTTCCCAAGCCACAAACAGGGAGCTAGATGGGAATCAGGGCCATCAGGATTGGAATTGGTACCTATACAGTATCTTGGAACTTGCAAAGCAAGGGCTTGAGCTTCTAGGCTACTGTGCCGGACCCCGTCATACTGGTTTTTTTTGTGTGTACTATTTCAAGCACTACAGTGATTTGTACTTCTAAAATAATCTTAGAAAAATTCCCTTACTATTTATAATAAAGCCATTAAATATTTGTTAAATGGTGAGGGATTGTTTTACATATATTTAATAAAAATTTAGGTGTATACTTAACATAGATATTCTTAGCAAGTAACTCTTTAAAAAAATCCTCAATATTAGGTTAATGCCATCCAAATTTTGCAGATGTGGAAAAAGACATAGAGTGAAAATAATATCCTTTATTTCCATCATTCCCAGCTCCTTTTTTTAAAAAACAAATACATATAAATGCATCCTCTTTCATCCTGTAAAACTTATTTTTTAAATAAATATAAGGAATGGATTTTAGCATAAATCTTCACAAATGATATTCTTAAATTTTGTGGTAAACGAATAGTTTATTCCCATTTTATAACACATCATTCAGTTAACGATCCAGAATAAAAACTGCTAAGCTGTTTTTGCTAATTTGCATAGGTACTGTATTATTTAAATGTTCCAATAAAAATGTCATAGGTAACAGCTTCACATTGTGTCTATTTCCTAGGGAAGCCAATATGAAAGAAGCAAATCTTTTAAAATTATACTTACTATTTTTCACAGGTTTAACTTTCGATTTGGTACTGATATCAGTACATGGAGAGTAAAAAATAATAATACTGACAAAGAATATATATATATATATTATATATACATATAATATATATATATGGCAAGCAATCAAAAAATAATATCTTGGACCCAGCACAATAGTCTGGTAGCTATAGCCCTCGCCTTGTATCTACCAGGATCCCATATGGGTGCTGGTTCTAATCCAGGTCGTACTGCTTCCCATCCAGCTCCCTGCTTGTGTCCCTGGAATTCAACTGAGGATGGCCTAAAGCTTTGGGAACCTGCCCCCAAGTGGGAGATGGAAAAATCTCCTGCTTCCTGGATTTGGAACAGCATAGTTCTGGCCATTGTGGTCACTTGGGGAATGCATCACTGGATGGAAGATCCCTGACTGTGATTTTCTCTGTATATCTGACTTTCCAATAAAAATAAATAAATCTTAAAAAAACAATAAAATGTTGTCGTGCTATGTTTGGAGAGTCTAAGTAAACAGGTGCTCATTAATCCCAGAATGATACACTCAGACCTATAGCTATAATTTTTTATAGTCTTTGTATCAATTATTAAAGATTATGGAAAACATGATATTTGTCTTTTGGGGACTTGCCTATTTAACTAAGCATAATGATTTCCAATATCATGTATTTAGTTGCAATAGACAAGTTGTCATTCTTGTTGTGGCTGAGTAGCATTTTATTGTAAATATGTAGCACATTTTTTAATCTGGCCATTTTATCATGGAAATCTGCGTTGATTCCATGCCTTAGCTATTGGAACCTGAGCTGCTATAAATACGGGAATATAGATAACTCTTTCATATGTTGATTTCATTTCAGTTGAATAAATTCTCAGGAGTAGAACAGCTGAGTCATGTAGTAGAGCCGTGCTCAGGTATTGAAAGACTCTCCACACAATATTCCCTTGTGGTTATAATAGATTACACTTCCACCAGTAGTGGATTAGAGTCCCTTCCTCCTCACATCCTCACCAATATATGTTGTTTTTTGATATTTGAAAAATCGCCATTTTTTAAAATTTATTTATTTTTTAGTGGGAGCTCAAATATACAAAGAGGAGGAGAGACACAGAGGGAGATCTTCTGTCTGATGATTTACTCCCCAAGGGGCCACAATGGCTGGAGCTGAGCCAGGATCCAGGAGCTTCTTTCCTGGTCTTCCATGCAGGTGCAGGGAACAAAGGTTCTGGGTCATCCTCTACTGCCTTCTAGGGCCACAAACAGGGAGCTGGTTGGGAAGCCGGCCTGCTGGGATTAGAACCGGCACTTATATGAGATCCTGGAGCATTTAAGGCAAAGACCACAGCCACTAGGCTACTGTGCAGGTTCGATGATAGCCATTCTTACTGAGGTGAGGAGAAAGATTATTTGGGGCTTTGTTTGCATTTCCCAGATGCCTTTAGTTCTTGGAATTTATTTCATGTGTCTTGGCTATTTGAATTTAATCCTTTCAGAAATGCCCTTTCATACCCTTTGCTCATTGTTTAACTGGAATGTTTGTTTTTGTTGAGTTTCTTGCATTCTTCATAGATCTTCATAGATCCTGAACTTAAAATTACTGTCAATTGCATTGTTTAAAACAATTTTTTTCAGATTCTGTTGGCTGCCCCTTAACTTTGTTGGTTTCTTTCCATACACAATCTTACTAGTTTGATGCAATCATATTTGTTTGATTTTATTTTGATTTCCTGTGCTTCTAATGTCTTTTCTAAGTGTCCTTTGCCTATACCCAGGTCTAGCAGGGATATCGCTGTATTTTCTGTATTAATTCTGATGGTGTTAGGGCATGAATCTATATCCTTTATCCACTCAGAGTTGACTGTTATAGAGGGTATAATGTAGGGGTCTTCTTCATATTTCTGCATCTGTAGGTCCAATTTTCCCACCACCAATTTTGATGTATATATGTATGTATGTATGTATGTATGTATCTATCTATCTATCTATCTATCTATCTATCTATCTATCTGCTGGAGTCCAGCTCCAGCTGAGTTCGGAGCTCAAGAAGGGTGCGTGGAGTCTGCGATAAAGAAAGACACAGACACTGTCACTTGGTGCCTTCTTGCTTGAGCTCAAGAAGAGGCTGTCCTTTTTATTTATTTAGACATAACACAAGCCTCTGCACAAACATTTGATTTTACTATCTTTAACTTCAGAACTAAGCCAGCATATACAGATGTTCAATTAATTTTCACTTCATGGTCAACCAGGTGCTCTTAAAGATAATTCTGTAAGTTACTATAATCAGTTTCTTTAAAGCAAGCTGTTATTCATTCTTCAGAAGTAGCCATTAGGTGACAGCCAGAACTCCAAGACCAAGGCACAGATGGCTACCTACTAATCAGTAAAACATTCCTACTACATTTTATTTTCACAACTTATCTATCACTTAATGGGAGAAATACATCAAAAGAGAAAAAACATAAAGATCTAAGACAAAAGTTCCAAACATTAAATCCCCCTACAACTGCAGGCTCTACAACCTCATAAACAATCAAACAATAATCAAAAGTATATCTCTATGATGTTAATAAAATCGCCCTATATTTCCTCTAGTTAAAAAAAATATGAAAGCGGCTAAAACAGCTACATTTTCTGTGCTCTAAAGAAACTGCAAAGACAGACTAGCCTTTGAGATGAAAATAACTATATTTGTTGCCGTAGCAGCTTCAGTTCTCACTCCCATCACTTGCATTAATATTTAGGATGTTTATCATACCCTTTCCCAGAAGGTGTGCTACATGTCTGGGCCAGATTCTGAAGCAATGGTTAAGTACCCAATAAGGTGTCCAGAAATGGCACAGGCTTAATTGTGCTCCCGTGTGTAAATTGTCAAAGGCCCACTCACCAAGACATTATCAGTGACATTAACTCTCAAGCTTACATTGGTTGCAAAAACCGTCTCACAGGGGCAAACAACAATGCCTCAATAGATTACAGAATTCTTAGTGGAGTACTTGAGTGTCCATGCAACCAGGGGCTGAAACAGTGTTAAGGTGGTCAGAGAGACATCCGCCAGGCCTTGCCAAACAGCTGGAAGCTCCCCTGGGCCCTGCCAAACAGGGGAGCTGTACTCTTCACACCTTCATGTCATCCACACCTACTACACGGACCCCAGCATCTATCCATCATCTATTTATCTGTTTAATTTGTAAATTATGACTACAGAAGTGAGGGGATATGTATAACAGACTCATGTGTGTCACTGGTAGGAAAGGAGTGGGTCAAGAAGGGCAGGAGAGATGAGGTGTGTTTCAGGAGATAAGCCCCTTGTAGTCATATATATAGTGGCAGGGGACAAAGATGATCTATTAATGCTGCCTCAGGTGCTTTGGAGTAGGGGAAAATGTCCTGGAAGGCCAGTGTATAAGAGCTGATATGACCCATCTATCCTCACATAGGTTCGTCATTGTTATCTCTGAATCAGTTCTCAGGTCTGTCAGTCCATGTCAGCCAGACTGTCCACAGGCCTAAGTGCTTTTTGTACAACTTGGCCTGAAATATCGTGCCATTTATTTTCCTTCCCATTTTTTGCAGAAGTGCTTGAAATATTTTGGAACAAAATCTGGTTGTCTTGTCTTTCGTGTACATTGGGGTGTACTCCTCAGCCTTTTTCTGAAGGCAATGATGGGGGAGGCTGTTCTCACAACATGTGCTTCGTGGTCAGACCACATGTCCTTGAGTGGTTCCCTGAGATCAAGGAGTCTTTAAGTCCAAGGTACCCATGTGATTCAGAGGTCCACTTGTCAAAAGGTCAGCCTACCCAGCCCATCTTCTGTTGCAGTACTTATGCTCTTTGGCAGATGCTACAACTTGGTTCAGACTACACTTGCTCTATTCCCCAGATGTCTGAAGCATGTAAGGCTGGTTGGGGTGCTCATTGAAAAGTTCTATCATGTTAGCCCCAAGCTCTAGTTCCTGTAAGTGATGCAGAGTGCAGTGCTATGGCTGAGCCCAGCTCATCCCCAGCTCTCATCACAGTGGCCCATTCAGTGCAACCCCTTGAGATTTTTCCCAGACCTTGCTCTTATGTGCACTAGTTGATAAAACCATCCAATTTATTCTACTGTCATACGGACTCTTACATCCTCCTGTGGGTGCCCTGACCTGAAGGAGGAAATGCCTTAGAAATCCTACCAAGACAGCCCCCAGACGCAGCTGCCATGCACATGAGCTGATAACATAGCCTGATCTGGCTTTATCCTAGGCACAGTTCTATCATGTACCTACAACTTACAGGAACATTTGTTAGAGATTGTTCTTTATCCATGGGTTCATTTCAGTGTGTTGTCAAAAAATTAGTTGGCTCTATATGTGTGGATTCAAGCACAGGGTTTCTATTCTGGTCCATTGATTTTTATGTTCTTTTTGGCCAGTGTGAGAGTTTTGATTATAGTTGACCTGTAGTACACTTGGAAGTCTGGTATCAAGACACCTCCAGTTTAATTTTTGTTTTTTAAAATTCCCTTAGCTATTCAGGGTATTGTGTGATTCCACATGAATTTTAATATTTTTTCTTTTTCTTTTTCTAAATCTGATTTGAATGTTGTCAGCATTCTGATTTGGATCACATTGAATCTGTAAGTTACATTGGTAGTGTGTATATTTTAATCCTAATTCTATCAATATGCCAGCATGGAAGATTTTTCCACATTTTATTGTCTTATATTTCTTTCCATTATATTTTGTGATTTCCATTGAAAATATCTCTCATATCCTTGGTTGGATTTATTCCACAATGTTTCAGTTTTCTCCAGGTATTGTGAAAGGGGCTCATCTCACAAGTTCTTTCATAGTCATGGAGTTTTGTTTTGGTTTTGATTGTTTGTTCATTTGTATTGCATGCAATGGCTGCAATGGCTTTTAGTCCTTGTGTGTTTATTTTTTTAAGATTTATGTTATTTTTTATTGGAAAGATAGATGTGCAGAGAAGAGAGACAGAGAAAGATCTTCTGTTGATGATTCATTGCCCCAGTGGCTTCAGTGATAGAGCTGAATTGATTTGAAGCCAGAGACCAGGAGCCTCCTCAAGGTCTCCGTAGTAGGTACAGGTTCTTAAGGCCTTTGGACATCCTCAACTGCTTTCCCAGGCCACAAGCAGGGAGCTGCATGGGAAGTGAAGGATACAGGGCATGAACTGTAGTCCATATGGTATCTTTACTCATGTAAGTCAAGGATTTAATCACTGAGCAATTGTGTCCTGCTCTGTATGTTGATTTTATAGCCTGGAATTTGTCCTACTATTGTATGAGTTCCAATAGCCTCATGGAAGAGTATTTTGTTTCCTGTATTTAGAGGATCATTTCACATAAAAGCAGAGGTGTAGTAACTCTCTCCTTTCTGATTCGCATCACTTTTATTTCCATTTGTTACCTAATGGCATTTGCTAGAACTTCTAGCACTATTGATGAATAGTTGTGGTAAGAGAGGGCATCCTTATCCAGTTCCAGATATTAGTGGAAATGCCTCCAACTTTTCTCCATCCAAATGATGTGTTTTCTATGTATTGCCAAGAATGTGTTGAGAAATTATCCTTTTAGCCTCAGTTTGCTGAAGGTTTTCATCATGAACAGGTGTTATATTTTCTCAAATTATTTCTCTTCTTCTCTTGAAATAATCATAACATTTTTATTCTTCAGGTTATTAACTTGATGTATCAAATTTATTGATTTGTATGTTGACTTATTCATGTGTACACCAGAGAAATAGCAGTTGGTCCATTTGAGTGATCTTTCCAATATGATGTTGTATTTGATTGAGGATTTTTGCATTTATGTTTCTCTGAAATATTAATCTATAATTCTGTTAATTTGTTGTATCTTTTTTCTGGTTTTGAAATTGAAGTGATGCTATTCTAATAGAATGGATTTGACAATATTCATTCCTTCTCAATTTTTTTAAAATTTGAGAATAATTGGAATTAGTTCTTCAAATTTTTGATGGGATTTAATGGTGAAATCATGTGCCCCTGGGATTTTCTATGTTGTGAGGGTCTTTAGTTCTGACTCAGACTCTATCTTAGTTACTAGTTATTTGAGTTTATTATCTTTATGTTACGATATGGGAAGTTTGGCTGTAAGGTGCCATGCTAAAGATTTTTTTCAGGTCATGCCTTTTAGAATTCTCTGCACTTTCTGTATGTGGATACCATTTCTTTCTCCATATATGTAAATTTTTTTTCATGGTTATTATTATTTTACTGTATAGGCCTTCCAATCCATCCTGCCTTGCCATGCCTTCAAGAACATTATGTCATTGGATTATCTCACATAACTTGTAAACATTTTTCTTATTATTTTTTTATTCCTCTGAGATTTTTTTTTCCCAAGAGTTATCTTCTAGCTCAGAAATTTCATCTTTTGAATCACTAATTTTGTTGTTAAGGTTTCTATTGTATTTTTATTTGGCATACTGGATTCTTCATTTCTTTTCTTTTTAAAAATGTTTATATACAGAGAGAAGGCGAGACAGAGAAAGATCTTCTTTCTGAAGTTAACTCTCAAATTGGCCTCAGTGACTGGAGCTGAGCAAATCCGAAATGAGGAAACAGAAGCCAGGAGCCTCCCACATGGGTACATGGTCTTAAGTCTTTTGTCCATCCTCTACTGCCTTTGTCCATCCTCTACAGGCCATAAGCAGAAAGCAGGACAGGAAGTGGAGCAGTTGGGATCAGAACCGGCACCCATGTGGGCTCCCAGCGATTGCAAAGTGGGGATTTATCCATTAGACTATCATGCTGGGCCCAGAATTCTTCATTTCTTATATTTTAGTTTGAGTTCCCTTCAAAATTTTGATCTTGTGAATGAAGTTCATTTACTTCATGTGTGGGTTTTCTTAATTGCTGCATCTGCTTTTCATTCCTTTTAAGTAATCTTACGGCTTTTCAAACTTAGTTTTCAGACATTTTATCAGTATCTTCATTTTCTCATTCTAATTTTGAAGCATCTTGATGTTTCTTGATCAGTCTTATTTTAGCACTTGTGAATATTTCTCATATGACTCTTTATTTTTAGTTATTTTTACCAGTTCTTTCCAAAAATATTATTCCTGTGATAGCGTTATCTTTGAACTATGTCTTTGTGGCTCCTTTAATAGATTTTTGGAGGAGTATACTAGATGTAGTTGTTGTACCGTGGGCTGTAGTTAAGGGTGGATGAGAACCCTGCACGACACCCAGATTGTGCATAGTGGATTTCCTCCTTTGTCAGCACAGGGAAGGCAATGATCCCCATTATCTGTGAAGTGATATCTTGACCTCCATTTTTTCCAGGTGATCCATATCCAAGGCTAGAACTCCCAGTCATGCTATCACATTGACCACACAAAAAATCTGTGTATTTCTCTGTGTGACCAGTCTAACTAAGCACTATCACAGTCACTGGACTGCCATATTCTTTGTACAGACTTCCGTTGTCACTGGCTGCTGAAGCTATCTTCCCTCACTCAGCATTAGTGTCCTGTTGCAGAACATCCTATTTACATGAGTCTACTTAGAAATTGGTGTGTACCATGGCTGCCACAATGACAGGATCAAGCTGCCTTCAAAATGCCCAATTCCTTTGCAGGTTTGAGAGCCAGATTGGAAATGAGAGAAGGAGCACGTGCTTCCATCATGATGATCAGACAGGATCTTTCCCTCATTCTCTCAAATGTCTGCAGCAGGAATCACTGTAGTCCATGAGTGTCTATGCCAGGCAATATCTCTGGGTACTCTGCCATCCTATGTTCCCAACCTCTTCTGTGGTCTGTGGCATACTGATTCTACTTAAAGCAGTGGTTAGCTGTAGGCCATGTCACCTTGGGCTGCCCCAAGCAGCACTCCCTTGTTCTGCCTTTCATTGTTTTCCTTTACTGCCTTCCCCAAATGCATCCCATCCCTGATTCTTTGCAGACAAACACTCAGATGCTACTGGGCATTTCATATTCAGGCAAAAGTAAGTAAGTAAATACATAAATAAATAAAGCAAGCAAGCATATTTGTTACAGAATCCAAAAAGGCAAGGACCAATTAGCAAAATGCAGCAGAAATATGCTTTTGGAAATGAAATCTGTAGATCACTCTTATCTGTAAAATGCACACTGGCAGTATTTAAAATTATATAAGTAAAGACTAGGAAGCTACAATAAATATGTCATGAATTTTTTCATTGATAATTTTATGTGCTTTAAGATGAAAAGATACTTTTAACTCTCTCAACTTAGTCATTTTGTACTTATTCAAATTAAAATCAGTTATGTATTTTATGCTAATTTTCAGTTTTATCTTAGAACTGATGCATACACATTCCATTTTTTTGGCTTTTAATCCAGATTTAAGCCATTTGAATTTAATTTTTAAATCTGTTTTTGAATCCATCTACATGTAACCAAATTTGATGCATGTACATTATTATTCTTTTTCTTAATCTACTGAAAGCCTCTTCTAGCAGAGACATAAGGCAAGTTATCAACCAAGCAGGGAGATTGAAAACAGCTGTTCAAGTCTCCTCAACTTTGTACAGCAGTGATTTTTAATATATTCCCTTGTTTACTGATAATTACAAAAAATGATGAAAGATGTTAAAGACAGAATCTATCCATGTGACAGGAAGTATTTAAAATTCTTTTCAGTTTAGTCATTCACATAGTGATCAAAGCAATGTTTGGGATTCCTTTTCTCCATATAAGAGGATATTAAAAAGAAAAAAAGTTTATAAAAATACAATATAACAGCATAATAAAATTACTTCATTTTGTGGAATGACATGGATTAATTAATGCCTTGTCTGGAATGGCAAAGACAACTTTTTTTTGTAACTTTTTAATATGGCTCTCTGTTCATCTCTGCCATAGCTCAGTTCTCCTGAATAGAAGGAAATAGCCATTATAGGCACTACATGTGAGTGCAGCAAATTCTTGTACATTAGAAGCTACATCAGATAAATCTTGTTTTCCTAAGGACATAGGAAGAAGTGTGGGAGTAAAAATATTCTAGAATCTGCAATTAATATCAAAGCTGTTGGAGGATGTGGTTTAAATTTCAATGGGGAAATGTACACTTTATAAAAAATTAGCCTGATGTGCATAGGGTCCATGCTGATCACAGATTGTTAACTATACATATAAATATATATGTATATAAATATAAATATAAACATATGTAATTATATCTCTATAAACATTCAATTTTTTGGCTTCTAATCCAGATTTAAGCCATTTGAATTTAATTTTTAAATCTGTTTTTTAATCCATCTACATGTAACCAAATTTGATGCATGTACATTATCTATATATATGTGTGTGTATATATATTCTTCTTTGTGTCTCACATTCCATTTATATCATTATGTTCGTCTTTCCTATGAAAGTTCTGAGGCAGAAACATCCTGAGGCGATCACGCAGGGAAGAATCAGCTTAAGACCCCTTCTGCTTTCCTGCTTCACTAACCCTCATCCACTGTCAGCAGCTGGTAAACCACATGAATGCTTACTGTGACTGAAAAGACACAGGTGGACACCATAAATGAAACAGTAATGAACACTGCTTATCACTTTCTATCTCTCAAATTGTTTTGTAACTTCTTTCCCTAAATGAAAAGTATAGAATATAATATTTTGATCCTTATCCATTGGGGAAATGTGTCCATGCATTGGCCTCCCTTGCCATTGTGGGAAAAAGACAGTTCAGAGAATGTGGAATTTAATGAACTGGAAATGACACTAAAATAAAAGAGAACATTTAAAAGAAGGGATGTTGTGTGTGACTCACTGGGGGAGTCTTGCTTAACACTCAGCTTTTTAGAGTAGCAAGTAAGAAATGATAGTCTGTTGCATGATTTCAAAAAAATACTTTATAAAAACATAAGCACTCAACCAAGGCCCCATATGTCCTCTTAGTACATCATGAGACTTTGTGGAATGATTAACATAATTCTCAAAAGTGATGTATGGGGAGCGGGGATAGGAAAAAAAGGAGAGACAAGAGCACGCTCGAGAGAGAGAGAGCGCGGGAGAGCACGAGACAGCCAGAGAGAGAGAGAGGAGCCCAGTGAGTGTAAGAAAATCCTGAGAGGCTTTGACACATGCCTTTAAAGAGAAATGAATATAAAAACCACTGTTTGTATTTGGTGAAGCTATTTACTGACTAGTCTTATCACATCTAACTCCATCCTTGGATAAAAAAGGAAACAGAGACACTCCATAAGTTTCTGTAATCGATCATATCGCACATTTCAGACAGCTAAACTGAGATTATCTGGTAACTTGTGTGACTTACTAACCCTTGAGATGACATGAATTTCAAAAATTATAAACTGATTACACTTTTTTTTTAAACAGCTCTTTGGGCCCAGTGCAGTAACCTAGTGGTTAAAGTCCTTGCTTTCCACACCCTGGGATCTCATAAGGGTGCTGGTTCGTGTTCTGGCTGCTGCACTTCCCTCCTATATCCTTGCTTGTGACCTGGCAAAGCAGAAGAGAACAGCCCAGGTCTTGGGACCCTGCAGCCTCATGGGAGACCCAGAGGACGCTCCTGGCTCCTGGCTTTGGCTCAGTTCAACTCCGGCCTTTATAGCCACCACAGGAGTGAACCAGAAGATTGAATATCTTTCTCTCTGTCTCTCCTTCTCTCTGTCAATCTGACTTTCCAATAGCAATAAATAAATCTTTAAAAAAAAGAGCTACTTGTGAAAAATATGTGCTATATAATCATATTATGCTATGATTTTGCTATAATAATTACTGGTATGGCAAAACAGCTGAATGTGCATGGTTATAAAATGATCATGTATCAGTGCTATCTGTGGTTTCATGGGGCATACTTAGTAGCAGGGGCCACAAAGTTGGGCGAATTGTGGAAGCAAAGGCAAAATGGGGTGGGGAAGTCAGCCTTGTTCTCACTTTAAGTGGGAGAAATATCACATTTTGTCTCTATGGCTCCTATACTGCCAGATGGGAAGCTCATGAGTGGAACAGAACTGAAATGCTGAAATCTGTGCATCTTGAACTGGTTTAACTCTCTAGTATTTCATGCTCTAACATTCTCAAGTGAGTGAATTTATGTTAACCAAGAGGGAATCTAGACAATGAAGTAACAAAGGCAATTGTCTAGTATTTTGAATAATACTTAAATTGTGATACACAATAGATAGGGAGGGAGGGAGGGAAGA
The DNA here is from genome assembly GCF_030435755.1 of Ochotona princeps. Classification (NCBI taxonomy): domain Eukaryota; kingdom Metazoa; phylum Chordata; class Mammalia; order Lagomorpha; family Ochotonidae; genus Ochotona; species Ochotona princeps. The sequence continues at coordinate 56,713,549 of NC_080834.1, forward strand.
GTGAGAGATAATGAGAGAAATCTGTGTTCCAGAGAGAGAGAGAGAGAGAGATCTGCATTTTGTTTGTTCACAAGAACACAAATGGCAAGCCTTGGCCTGGATTGGGCCAAAGTTAGGAGACATAATTTCCATCCAGGTCGGGTGATAGGGGACCAGATACTTGGGACAGCTTCTCCTGGTTTCTAAGTCAGTTTAACATGGAGCTGGATCAGAAGTTAAGCAGTCCTCATTCCCACTAATACTAATAAGATTGCACATGTTCAGCATATAATCACTGATGAACTTTTCTTCTCCTTTAGGATAAAATCAAATCTGCATTTCTTCTTACCTCCTGCAATATTAAGGATACATGTGCATTATTAGTATTCGTAGTTTATTTTTATTATACAATTAATTAATATTAGTTATTTCATGTTCCATGAAAATATGAAGAAGGAATATTATGGATTCCTGTTCATAATAGATTTGAAGTTAGTATTTAGCTCTACTTCGTATTTTCCTAGTTTGCTCACATGCAATTATTGTTAAAAGTTTCAGAAAAGGAATGTCAAGGCCAAGGCTCTGAAGGATCTGAATGGAATGCTTTCCTGGTTTCAGACCCTTTCTTTTCCTTCTGTTACCTTTGGATCAGACATCAGACCTTTTACTTACACACTGAGGGTTCATAGCAATCGTGGGAGACCAAGCTCCAGCTCCCCCTGGAGCAAAGCAATGGGACCCAGATGGCACCTTCTTGCAATGAAGGGTTTTCACCGCAGAGACAACCACAAAATAAGAAACTCAAAATGCTTGTGAGGTGGCTGGGATGCATATTCTGCCTATCCAGGGTGAAGATGCATCTGTGTGTGTGTGTGTGTGTGTGTGTGTGTGTGTGTGTGTTTACAGGGAGGCAGAGCGATGGTTTTGAGAGAGGTATTTGTGCTGAAATCATTTCTCTAAGGAAGGAAAGGTCAGTCATCCACTGAAATTGAGCAAATATCTGGAAAGCAACATAACATACAGTCTGTAAGTTTGCATGCTAGTTATGCTTTCTGTCTTCCTTCAGCTCCGATTCTGCAGAACATGAAAACGCTCACAGAGATGATGGTTGCTTCAAAACAGTAAGATTCTTCCTGATTTGTAGGGGGCTGATTCACCTGTTTGTGAGACCATGGAACAAAATCAGAGCATCCACTTTTAAAACGGAAGGTTTTGATGGTTGTTTATTATCTCTGTAATAACAACATCATTTAATGATGGTAATACTGAAATACAGAACATTGCATAAGAGTATGGAAAGATGGGACATCTTTTACCTAAGAATTCTAAGTTATATTTAAAAATATATGAATTGGGCTTATGAGATAGCCTAGTAGCTAAATCCTTACCTTGCATGTACTAGGATCTCATATGGGTGTCAGTTCTAATCCTGAATGCACCACTTCCCTTCTAGCTCCTTGCTGTGTCCTGGGGAAGCAATAGAGAATGGCCCAAATACTTGGGTGTCTGTATCCATGTGGGAGACCCAAAAGAAACTCCTGTTTTTGGATTGAGTCAGCTCCAGCCGTCATGGCCAGTTGGGGAGTGAATCAGCGAATGGAATATTTTTCTCTCTGTTTCTCTTTCTCTCTGTATATCTGCTTTTCCAATAAAATAAATATTCTGTATTTTATATAAATATGCAGAAAAATCCTTTTTAAAAAGTTTACAGAAAGAAATTATATGGATCACGGAATTCAGTCAAAAGCCATTCTACTCTGTCTTCCAATGTTCTTAGAAGATGTGTTTGCTACGGTCTCTATACCCTCAATGTCTGATAAAACTCCTTCATTTTATATTTTTCCTATCAGCTTAATACAAGTGTTAGCAAAGTTAAAAATGAATGTAAGCTACACAATACAACCTCAACTACCTTCTTGGAATATCTTGTTCAGTGTGCTGGTCAGTGTCCTCTGCTCGCTAATTTGTAGCTAATGCTCCAACCTACTGTTTAAAAAAGGCTAGATGCACTCCTGTGTGGTGTCAGAAAGGGAGATGGCTACCTGCTCCTTTCTTTGTGGCTTACATTTTCTGGTTTGTTAATGCTTTCACTTTTTTCCAGAGTTGATTTTGAATTGTAAGTTAGTTTTACAATTGATATATTTTTTTTAATTGTAGCTATGTCATGCCTGAAGATATCTTAACTATATTTTGGAAAATTATCTTTTAATTTAATTGGTTCCATTAATAACTGTCCACTAGTGTGCTCTGGAATGTAGGAGGCATTATCCTCATGTGTCCTCCCGAACTAGGGCAAAGCATGTGTATGCCATGGTCTCATTAAAATCACTAATGCTATTTTTCTTTGAAATCATGAGCTGCTAGATTTTCAGAAGCCAAAAGTTGTCAATAAACGAGAGCAAAATTTACTTCAAATTCAAGCATTTTGTGGACATAAATGCAAGGTACAGACAGCTGTCTAGGATTTCTTTTTTGTGGAAAATTAGAAAATCTTGGATTGACAATATATTCTGCGTATTGTTCTGTCAAAATGGGCATTTATCTCAATATTTCTCTCTGAGCTTCAGTGTTCTTGTGTAAATCAAAATAGAGGTGAAGGCACAACAAGTCAGAATGGACGTTTTCTGCTGTGTTTCTGCCTCTACAAATAATTAACTATTGGCTACATCAAGGGTGACTAAGAAATAAAAAAAATGCTGTATAAAACGATTTATTAAAATATTCATGTAGTTTAAAATAAGTATAATTGAAGCAAGAAAATTAAACATGCTTGGTAAAATAAAAGCACTCAAATATCAAAATTTTATAAACAAAGTTTAAATATTAAAACACGATGTTCATAACAAAGTGTAACACAAGTGTTAAGGTACTATTTGGCATATCTGCAGCCCACACTGAAAAGTTTGAATTACAGTGCTTGCTCTGCCTGAGTTCCAGATTCCTGCTAGTGCAGAACCTGGAGGCAAGGACTGATGGTTTAAGTAGTTAGTTCTCTGTCACTAACATGAAAAAGTAGATTAACTTTCCAAGTTCTATGCTCTAAAAATGTAGTCACAATTTTAAGAAAATTATACCACTTATTAACAGAAATGCACGGCAATAAGAATTCATTCTTAAACAGTAACGTTTACATATTCTTATGAGTGGAAATGAGATATCAGAGAAGCTGAAGCAATAGCATAGAGAAAAATAGATTTCAGATATTATGTTTATCTCAAATTAAAACTACAGGACCTTTAAATTAGGGTTGAAATATTCTAATCCAAACTGACTTTTAACTAGTGATATTAATTGGAAAACCTTTGTTCTTCATTCCCCCATCTTCACTCAAACCTGCTCAGACTAGTACAACCAGCGTGAAGACCAGCAGTTTTTTACCACATGTCATAACTTAAATTATGAAGAAAAAAATAAAGCCTTTGAAATATAAAGAAATTGTTTTCAAAGCCTGAGCGATGATAATAATTCTGCATTGTGATTGGATAGACTCCAAGATTTATTAATGAATACTGATGTTTTATAGATACACTTATAAAGTGCAACAAAACAACTTTTGGTAATGCTTTCATATAATTAAAAAATCAAAAATTTCTGATTTCTTAAAAATCTTAAATGGTATTGTTGTCTAGAATTGAAATTCTAAGCACAATCCTAGGACACATTGAAAACTAACAATGAATAATTCTATAAACTAATGATCATGTTAATATAAATAAATAATACTATATTCTACTTTGATATTTATGGTAATCATTAATCAAATCTGGTCATTTGATGCTTAACACACTGTGACTAAAGAACTGATTTTTAATTTCATTGAAGTTTAATTCATTTACATTTGAGTTTAAACAAAAATATGACTGGCACCTTCAGCATTAGACACAACATTTTTGAAACATTATTATAATTCTGATTATCAAGATTATATTGTCCTGCTGTGTAAATAACTTATCAAATATTTATAGTGATTTGAAAATCCTCTGAATTTTTCCAAATTGTTTGATAGGGCATCAATAAGTAAATCTTTCCCTCATCATTGGCTAGCTACATCATTGACTACATTAGTGATGTATGCTCTGACAGAAGAAATCGCATAGTGCTGATCCCTGAATTTCCAGACATCTGTCACAGCAGAGGATGACCAGGGCCAGTAGCACCTGTCCTAGATGGCACACACTCTGTGCTTCCCTTCATGACTGAACTCAGAGAGATCTTGACTACTCCTTATCTTGTTTGTCACTTGTCCCCCCACACCCATCAAAATTGAGCATCTTCAGAGTAGTGGGTAGACACAGAATGCATATTCCCCTGTGGCAATGCCACCTCACTGCTTAGTGACTAATATCAGCATCTCTGTAAAGCCCTGCTAACTTCCAATGGGGCCAACCCGGCATGAAGCAAACAGTATGGGAAAATATGAATGTTTTAACAATTGGTGTAATCCATGTTGCTTATCAATACTCTCTGCATGGTCTTCAGAAATAATAACTTTTTAACATTTCCTTATTACTTTAGATAATAGCAGGGACTCAGACTTTAGTCTGCATACATCACTTAGAAAACAAGCTAAATGTTTTAAGGAGCTGTCTACGTTAAATAGTAACAATGAAAAGAAAGAGAAAAAAAAGAAAATATGAAAGCTGTTTACCCAGTTGGAACAACACCTTTTTTATTTTCTGTCTGGATGACTTCGATTTGGCTGATTTATTAACATGTTTTGATCTTTTTTGATGTAGTTTAACATCTGTTCAATTAGCATAGCCTTAACACCCATTTCCTCAGCATATTGTCTGTCCTGTCTTCGCTTTGTTCTCTTGGATAATTTGATTGATGCTGATTTCATTTGGGATGTGCAATATTAAAGGTTAAGTGGAGATTATTCAAGAGAAAAAAGCCATCAGGATAAAATTGGAGAAGTTCAAAAGAAAAACAATGTGTAAAAGGTGTTCAACAGCGATACACAGAAAGAGCAGCAGACAAGTAAAAGGAAAATGAGCATGTTAAAATATAGAATGTTGATGATACTTTTGACTGAACAAATTGATAATTTTTATAAAAGATTTCCATTACAATAATAACTTGATAATTATCATGACATCCATATATTAGCTTTCTGAAAAAAGAAATCATTAGACAGAATTCAAGAAATCATAGTAACAAAAAAGCTTCTCATTTTGTCTGTTCAGTGCTTTCCACTAATTATTTAAGTATGCAATGCAATGTCCTAACAGATTGAACTTGGGTTTCTCGTTTCCTGAATGAAAATTAAATTTGTTTTTGATATTGAAATCTTTATTGAGGTCTCCTAGATCAATTCTATAAGCTTTTTATTTGTTCATTTTTCTTTGTCACCATTTTCTTTAGCTTTTTACAGAACCTCTGTTCTCCAATGATATAATAAATATAAATATGCAATTAAAGCTAGAATTCACTTTCTGTATATTCTTTTCTCCTCCCCACATTGTGGGAAATGAAACGGGTGAGCTAAATCTTGATATGCAAATCAGATATTTCTTTGCAAAATTCCAAAAATGATTCTCAAAATATTGTGGTTTAGTTGTGAGTGCCTCAAAAATAAGCTAGATGATTCATCTCAATATGTGAAAGATCTACTGGTAGCTATTACCAAGTAATTTTCCTTGTAACATTTGTTTAGGCAATTCATTTGGAGTTCTGATATGATTTTATAAGGATCTCAATTTTATGGCATTTGTCAGTACAGATTTCTGTGAACTCAAATGTAAGAAGGAGAAATTTTGAATTTTTTTTGAATATTTACTTAGGTGAAGCTAGTTTCACCTTCTTTAAACTCGTATTTTTAACAATAAAAACTGGAGCTCAGTTGTTAAAATAATTTGTGTTTTGTGTATTGTTTTTTTAACTGCATTATGAATAGCTTATTTTATTTATTTATTTTTTAGATTTGTTTATTTGCTATTGGGGAGTCATATATAAAGCAAGGAGGAAAGACAGAAAGGAAGACCTTCCATTTGTTGATTCCTTATTCAAGTGGCCATGGTAGCCAGAAATGAGCCCACTGGAATCCAGGAGCCAAGAATTTCCTGCAGGTCTCCCACTTGAGTGCAGGATCCCAAGGCTTTGGACCATGCTCGACTGTGTTCACAGGCCACAAGCATGGAGCAGGATGGGAAGCAGGACCACAGGGATTAGAACTGGCACTTATGTGGGATGTCAGCACATGCAAGATGAAAACTTTAGACACTAGGCTGTCGTGTTGGGATGGCATTATGAATTGTGAAGAAACTATTTCTCACATAAAGCAGTAGAGACAACACTGAAAGGCAGAAAAACTGGTAGAAGAATCACCTAATATTAACTGTAGTCATAAAAAATTATTGCATCAAGGGAATATTATTTTTCATATGCTATATCAGAAACACATTTATTTTTCACTATTCAGGACCCAGAGCTTCATTTTAGAACAACAGAAAGCTTGTTTCTAGCTGTATATCTCCTCCAAGTTAAAAATATATGTATTTTCCTAATTTGAGAACAACAGTTTCAAATGAGAACACAAAATCATCAATGACCTGTGTTTGAAACCCTGTGTGGCACAACAGATTGAGGTGCCAATGGTGAAAACTAAATCTCCTGTCGAATTCCAATGCAAGTCCCAATTGTTTTACTTTTGATCCAGTTTCCTGTAAATACACCAGTGAAACAAGTTACTGTCTAAATATTTGAGTTGTTACCATGGACATGAGAAAATTAGATGGAATTCTTGACTCATAGTTTCAATCCAGCATACTCAGTAATGTTATGACCATATATGGAGCGAACCAGTAGCTTCAAGACTGATCTCCTTGCTTTGTCTCTTTCTCTGTTTCTTTCTGATGCTTTCTCTGTAACTCCATATAACGAATCAGGCTATCCTCCTATTTTTTTTTTTTTTGTAAGAGTTACTTAGTTTTATTGAAAAGACAAATGTACAGAGAAAAGCAGAGACAAAAACAAAGATGTGCTGTCCAATGGTTCATTCTCCAAGTGGCCACAATGGCCAGCTGAGCTGATCTGAAGCCAGGTAGGTGCCAGATCTCTTTCCAGGTACATCTCCCATGCAAGTGTGGGTCTCAAGACTTTGGGCCATTTTCTATTGCTTTCCCAGGCCACAAGCAGTGAGCTGGATGAGAAGTGGGGCACTTGGGACATTTACCACCCCCTATATGCAATCCAGTGTTTGCAAGTGGAGGATTTAGCCACTGAGCCATCACAGGGGACTAGGATATCCTCTTTTAACTGTATTGATTATGATTCACAGTAGTTACCTGCAGTTATGTGCACTTATATGCCTCCAGTTACATGCTTCCAAACAGGAACAGCCTCACACTTCTCCAAGTGCAGTTATTTTCTGGATTGTCTGCAATTACTTCATATGTAGTATTGGAAATTAGTTCTCTCTTAAATTATGAGATACATATCTCATTAATTTATTAATTCAAAACAAGAGAAACCACGTTCAATTATATTGTAATAATACAACTTGGGTGGTTAGTTTTCTGTTCAAATTATATTTATTTGCTTTATTTGCATGTTTGTTTCCACTACAAATGTGTTTTAATTTGCCTGACCTCTCTTTTACTCTAGACAAAGAGATTGTTAATTTTCTTTTTTTTAGAGATTATTTATTTTTATTACAAAGTCAGAGATACAGAGAGGAGAGACAAAGAGGAAGATCTTCCGTCCGAGGATTCACTCCCCATGTGAGCGCAACGGCCGGCGCTGGGCCGATCTGAAGCCAGGAACCTGGAACCTCTTTTCCAGGTCTCCCACACGGGTGCAGGGTCCCAAAGCATTGGGCCGTCCTCAACTGCTTTCCCAGGCCACAAGCAGGGAGCTGGATGGAAAGTGGAGCTGTCGATTAGAACCAGCGTCCATATGGGATCCCAGGGCATTCAAGGCAAGGACTTTAACTGCTAGGCCATGCCGCCGGGCCCGAGTTTGTTAATTTCCAATAATGATTAATTTTGTAGGTAACAGCTTTTAACTAAATTACCTTGGTAACACTTAACAACTGAAATTTTAAAGTCCAGAACCACTTTCTTAAGCAAATAGGATGCTTACAACAATAATTGAAAAATATTCTTAAAAAAAATGATATACAAGTATTTACTGGGAAGTCTTAGTTCACTTTATCTCTGAAATTTTATATAGCAACCCATAAAAAGTGAGGCAAAAATCTGAATAGATAAATCTGGAATAGAAGTATGAGAGATTTTGCTTCAAAAACTGAGTACCCAGAGCAAATGAAACTGTACCATAAAATAATAAGATAAACAAATTGAAAAAAAAGCAATTTCAGTAAGTTATTTGAAATATGGGCCAAATGCAATGGAAAGAAGGCAATAAAAATACTATAGCATAAGAGTTAGAAATGTATACATGTATTTCCTGTCTATGGCTGTTCTTATATTTATTCTAAAACTGAAGTATAAACCTCAGAGAAATAAAGATTTTACTGTAGATTTAAAAAAAAGCTGAGTTCCTTATTACAGATTTAATTCATAGAATATGTTTTAGGTTTTCGTGATTCATTTTTAATGAATTTTATTTTCTTGTTGTTTTAATGAGTAAAATGTGTTAAAGTTGTTTATCTTTTCTCTAATATTGCTATTGAATGCCTGTTTCAGAAATTTGGACAAAGGAAGATGGGACTATGAAATTTCAACACTTTTTAAGATTGACATAAATGAGAAAAATCATGTTAATTGTTAAGCTGAATGATTTCACCTTGCATACCTGTTGCCACAAAATGAAATGGAGAAGTGCTTAACCAATGCAGTATGTGTGATTAGCAATGAAATTCAAGCACATAAAGGGAATATATTTGTAAATAACATTGAACAACAAATAGATTTTATTAAACTTGGAAAATTCCACAACTGGTATAAGACATTTTAGAACAACAGAAAAATGAAGAGATCATTGATTGAATTTACAATTAATTAATTTAATTCTTCAAAATGTATTACATATTTTCTTAATACTATATAGCAATACCGCTTTAGATTGTGAGTGACCATTGCTGAATAAAAGTATTTTTTTACACTCATGGACTTTGTAAGTTTTTAAGTGATATTCATATAACAGAAAACCGCTGTAGCACGCATTGCATTTTGCTTGATCATGTTTCCATTAAGCAAAGGAAACAGTTTCTGGTTCTGTGAACAAATGTTGTGGATTAAACAGAATTGGCAAGAAATAATAGCACTTAGTTCAGATTGGGGATTTAACAAAAATGTTGGAAAGTGTTGTTATAAGGCAGGTAACAAAAAGGAAAGTTTATTAAGATGTTCTAGATCAATTTAAGTGTAAGGTCTATATAGAACCCATGTGGTAGGTAAATTTGGAAATGTTAACCAAGAACATACCATAACTTTCCTTATAATTCTTATAACTTTTACAATACTGAGCACAAATATGACAAACTGTTCTGAGAGGTTTTGTTGTTGTTGTTTTGTTTGTTTTGTTTTGGTTTTGGTTTGGTTTTGGTTGGTTGTACTGTTTTTAAATGTGATTTTAATCTCTACTTACAATATTTGCAATCTTAATCAGTCTTGGGTAACTTTAGACAATGATTGCTCATTAAGCATCACTGAAGATATGTTTGTAGATATGAATCTGATAAAGAAAAAAAGTACTTAAGAGCTATAGCAGAGTGTAGAAATTCTTTCAATAGGTTTCTACTTGAGTCCGGAATATTGGTAGGCATACAATAAATGCTTACATTAAAAAGGTATCCAAGGGCCCAGTGGCGTGGCCTAGCGGCTAAAGTCCTCGCCTTGAAGGCCCCGGGATCCCATATGAGTGCCGGTTCTAATCCTGGCAGCTCCACTTCCCATCCAGCTCCCTGCTTGTGGCCTGGGAAAGCAGTTGAGGACGGCCCAATGCATTGGGACTCTGCACCCGTGTGGGAGACCTGGAAGAAGTTCCAGGTTCCCGGCTTCAGATCGGCGCACCGGCCCGTTGTGGCTCACTTGGGGAGTGAAACATCGGACGGAAGATCTTCCTCTCTGTCTCTCCTCCTCTGTGTATATCTGGCTGTAATAAAATGAATAAATCTTTTTTAAAAAAAAAGGTATCCAAGTATTGCAGTCTATAAGTAATGAGATCATTTTCTCTGAAAAAAAAAAAAAGCAGGAACAACTTGTATAAAAGTATTAAGCTAATTGAAATCTGTATGTTTATGAACTATATCTAGCTGGATATGAAGAGGAAAATGAATGAGTCCAGGGCATTACTTAGATCATTGACTTGGATTCTGGCTGGCATGGAGACACTATTAATTAAGGCAAACCACGTGAGGAGAGATATTATTGGTCTTTTCTGACAATCCTTAGAATTAGGACACTGGACACTGCAGGCATTCTCTTTGTTCACTGCTTTGCTCAAGATTGAAACAACTCTTGCCAGAGTTATGGGGTGCAGCCAGTGATAGACAGTGGGCAAATGAAAATTTGGCCGTGTCCTCTACCCTCCATATAATTCCATCCTCAACCACTCTCCCCATGTCCTAATTTAGCCAGGATATTGGATGCAGATAAATCCAATTAGTCTAGGTGTTTTAGCTACAAGCCCAGTTCCTGTTCCTGCCATCCCAATGAGCACTAATCAACTCCGTAGCCCACAACACTTAGGTATTCGCTCCTGCCCACCTGTGTCTCACCTATCAACTGAGAGAGGACGGTATTGCATTGTTGTGTAACCACTCCCCTCACAAAGCCCCTTTAAAAGGCCTGTGAAGCAGGGGCCTTCACTCTCTTTCTGGCCACGTGCTTCCATTACTCTGACACCTCGATTCCTGGCTGACCCAGGACAGGTAATCCCCTGAGCATGGTCCCTGTGTGCTGCTTAGATGGGACAATGGATATAATAATGTTGTTTCTGGTTTGTGTGCTATCAGGAGTTCCAGGAGAGGTGAGGCCTAGCAGTGATGGAATGTGGGCAGAGAAGCCAGGGAAAGGTGAATGTCTGCAGCTTTGTAAGTGTGTCCAGGTTCTTTGTTGCGTGTCTCTTAGGATAGCTTGTATTGTTGGGGAAGCTGGGACATAGGTCTTCAGCTTAATGGATTCACTTAAGGGTAATGACCATTTGTTCCTTTTGGGATTATGTTTGGATTATGATTGGTTGGATTTCCTTATGGACTTGTGATTTGCTATTGTGCTCTATTATCACCAAGCTTGATTAATAAAGTCTCCTTTTTTTTAAAAAAAAAGAAATGAATAAGAAAACATCATTTTTGTGATCTGTGAATTCTATAGATCAACAGATCTTGCTGAAAAATTTTACCTTAGGAAAAGCTGTTTTTACAACTTATGTGTTGACTAGACTAGCTTTGAATTCCTTAAAAAAGAGAAGCATTGACTATAGTTTTGATTTCCTCCAGAGCAACAAAAGAAAAACTTGAGACTTGCTATATCTACCTTTTTTTTTTTTTTTTTGATCATCTGGCAACTTATCTCTGCGATACAAGGTCTGGGTAAATCCTTTTCTTGTTTCCCTCCACAGATTTGTTTCAATTGTAGAGTACAAATTATTTTTGTAACATTTTTTCCTGATAAAACTTTCTTTGATTTTTTTACAAATATGGGTTTTCTCACTTTCTGTTTTATTGGTAACTTGCTAAGAAAAAGATAGTCTCAACAGAAGGGAGTCATTGAGAAGATGAAATTGGCAATGCTGGTGACTGGATAAAGGAATAAGGAAGGGAATCATCAAAGAAAAGATATTTTTTAAGTCACAGATTTTTGACATGAGGTAAGAAATAAAGAGACTATGGAATTCTTTGTTGCTTGATTTAATTTTGTTCAAGCTGTTTGTTTTTGTTTCCTTATGAATGAAATATTTTCCTTTGAACAAATATAAAGCAAATTCACATTTTTCACAGAGTACAGTGCAATGATTTCTTCCCATTGACTATTGGAAATGGCTTTAAAGGGGAGAAATGATTTCATTGTCAGGTCTTTTGAGGGATCATCAATATCTTTAACCTCTGGTTACACTGCTTTACACATTAAGTAGAAACCTTCTTGCTACTATATTTTAAATGCCCTGAGGATGCTATTTCTGGCTATTTCTTCTAAATTATAGTACCATATGCTGCTCTCCCTGACTGTAGAAATTTATGACATGCTCTGTTTTACTTGTACCTCAGTTGACATAATATTTTCCAACAAGTTCATGTGTTGCTTTTAAAATAACTTAATTCAACTCTTGTAGATAAAAAGAAACATTTCCTTTCTGTGGTCATTCAGGATAAGATGGCAGCACCAGAGGTCTAAGTAACAACACTTCAGGGAAATATTTCTAGGATCTGACACATTCAGCAGAGAAAAGGAAGATGAAAAACTGGCTTTTTTTCAGAAAATATGATAAAAGCAACATCACACCAGAAGAAAACTAACAGCAAAAGGATGTAGACTCACCTATGAGACCTAGAGGTCAGCACATATTCAAGCACAGATCAGAGAATGAGCTCCCACAGAAAAGGAAGCAGGAGACCTGAAAGAAAAGTCTTTTCCCAGAAAGCAAGTTGTCTGTATAACACAGCTCAACTTCAGCATCAGTCAATTCAGGAAACTCTAAGAGCATGTTGATCCAAAGCCCAGACAGAGCAGACACTTTCTGGACCTGGAGCAAATCTATCAGAGGGGGTATTTCAAAATTGCTATTCTCCTTGATTGCATAAAATAAATAAAACCAATATGGACCATTTCATAACTTGGAGGGGAATTAGATGCATTACTCATTTTTGTTTGCTTTTTCAAAACTAGTGAATGAAGCACAATATAAAAGGATTAAAAGTTTATTTCTTGAAAATGAAATTATCACAATTAATTTATATTAAACACAAAACAGATTCTAAATGTAGAAGGTCATTTTGAACTACCCCATAATAATTAAGAGAAATAAAGTCAGCATTGCTTTATAAGGAAATAAAATTTTGCAGACAGGATATTAAGGAAACCAACAGATAACCAGAAAATTAAAGGTGTTACATAAAAGAATATGAACTCAATCAAAATAATCCTAATGTGAATAAACCATTTATGGGGAAGCTAATCACTATGAACATGCTAATAAAAAACCTGATAGCAGTATTTAAATACCCTATATTATTTACTTAACTGCATTCATCAAATCAAAATAACCTTAAAATAATAAAAAATGCCAAATAAAATTGAAAAATAAAACATGTTTTCTTTTAAAAACACATTAAATGAAATTTCATCTATAAAATATTGACATAGCGAATTATTTTGCTTGGCATGTAGTTGAGGTTAAATTTGTGGACTTATTTTTCTGAGCAACTAATTTTCATTGTGTTGTAAAGTTGCATTCTTCAAATGATTTGTTAGTTCCATATTCCTCTCTTTATTTTCCAAATGAACAGATTTTTTGACATGTTAGACCTTTCTAAGAAAGAGCACAGACGAGACCAGGCGCGTTCAGGGTGGTGATGTGACTGGCAGCGATCCATAACTGGAGGACTATTAAGACCACTTGAGCAAGTATTTCAGATCATGCCCCACATCCAGGACTTTGGGCGGGTGGGAGACTGGGTGGGGATTCACCCTCAATATCCCTTCACCTCAGATACATAAATAGTATAATAAAAATATATATTTAAAAAAAAAGAAAGAGCACAGAACTGGGAGTACATCTTCTATAGTATCTTCTCTAATGTTCTCTGGGTATGGAAGTTGTACGTTCTTAATAAGAATTAAACATAGGGGATAATTTGTTTCCAAAAAGTTCACCGATTAACAAAGGATAAATTTATGTAAAGGTCATTTATAAATTAAATTTTGATAATAGTTCATAGTGGATAGGTTTAATGTCAAAGCTGGCAGTCAGAAAGAAGTCAAGGATATGCTAGAGAATTTAATCTAGCAAAATGAAGTTTAATAGACATAAATTTAGCATCAGACTTCTGTCCAAAAACCCATCTGTACAATAGATTATGTGAGAGGCCAATTTATATAGACATAAATACATTAGAGGCTTTCTGACTGTGAAGAAAATATGAACCAAAAGTGAGATGTGGTTGCCAGAATGTTACAATATTCAATCTCATTATCAGTAATAATTGGTGGGGAGAGATCATGACACTGCACTCATGCAATCTGTTGTCACAAAACAAATGTTCAGCTTTGTTGTATGACAGTTTCAGAGTCAATACTATAACCTAATGTATAGCCAGAGGAGAGTGGCCATGTCTGGAATAGACTGGAAGTAGTGGCTTAGGAGTATAGGTTAGAGAAGAGAGAAACATTTCATAAGAATGCAAAATGATGAGGCAAGAGCTAGGCACATGCTGTGTATATCTGAGGCCCAACCACTTGATGTAATGGAAAGCAATTAAAAATATAACAAAAGTGAAATATAAAAAACAAAGAAATCTGCTTTTCCTGTTACTATTACTAGTAATACTATATTGATGTCAACACTTTGGTTCATATAATATTCCATTTTTCTCCATTATCATGTTTTGGGACTCTAGATTTTAATGTTTTAAGTATGTACTTTAGTGCATTTTGGACATACATGCTATCAGCGAATGGTGTTTCCAAATATTGGAAATATTCAAACTCTGAAGATAACATGTAGGATTACAGTATTCAGAGTGTACTTGAATCAAAACAGTGCCAACATCTTTATCAGATCAAGCTGCACAATTTTTGTCTATAAATTATGTTCTATTTTCTATTACCTCATGTTCACAAATAGATTCCATTGCATAGCAATGTTCAGCTAAAAATGATATAAATTAATATATGTTAGGTTCAAAATTTAAATAAGATTTGTAAATTAATTGAACATTATAAAGTTACCATTTGAAATCTTATTTAATCTCACTGAAGCCTTTTTGGAATTGATATGGAGCAATTTCACATAGATGGCATATTCTGATGATATGTCCAGTGTGAAAGTGAAGCACGTATCTATTATATAAGTGCAGAAGAAAATCTTTGTCGACTAACTTTTTGTTGTTGCAGTTTCATTTTTAGTTGAGCTATTTTTCACACTCACTCACAAATAAATAGACTATTGGATGGTAATGACTTAAAATTGATATGTTTGCCTTTAAGAACAGAAGATGTATACTGTATTGTTGGGGACAAAATGTAAACTCTGTAAAAACAATATGAATGCTTTTAGGTCTTATTTCAGGGACAATATAGAAATACACAAGGATTTAAATTAACTGAAAACCTCAGTGTACTATGAAGACCTCTAGGCTTCCATTTCTTGTATGATTCATTTTGGATTTAATCGAAGAATTTCTTGATTCCTATTGCCATTTAACCTCTTTGCTGCATATCATATAGAGAATATTGAGTTAGTTTTTATTGTTGTCATGAATTTGCTAACCACTTAAAGTGAAAGTTGATATGGTAGATTACTTTTCAGTTACCAAAGCATATATCACTTGAATCTGGATTTCATAGAATATTGTGAACAATATTCTTTCTCTGCATAAGTGATCCAACATAACAAAGAAGTCCAACTGATTGGCTCAAGAGGCAGCATTACATACAACTAATTTTATAAAGGCAAAAATGGTTTATGTATAACAATTAATATCTAATTAAAACAAATTCCTAATTTTATCAATATTTTTTGTTAATTATAATATCAATGTTACAAATGAGCGTTGCTGAAAACTAAAGCGTTCTTTCCCTGCTCCAAACTTGAAGTTGCAACTGCTTTCTATGGCTTCCTTGATTCATCAGAGTTGAATATATGAGTTGACTCAATGATTCTCTGTCTTTAAATAACAATATTTATTTGTAAGGCAAAACGAAAAAAATAGAGATTGAGATATAATAAGAGACATCTTCCATTTGGTGGTTCACTAGATGGATGTCAGAAATGCAGAGCTCCATCTGAATTTGCCACATAGTTGTCAGAGCCCCAAGTGCCTGTGCCATCATCTTGTGCTTTCCTGGCACTTTAACCTGGATCTGTCCCAGAAGTAGAGACTTGACCACAGACTTCCAAATCAGGTGACAGCTACAAGCGGTAATGTAACCAGCTGTGTCACGATGCTTCTCCCCCCATAATCTTTGCACTGAATATTATTGAATGTTGGGAGCATAGAGAATCTTCTATAATGAGCAATATGCTTTGCCGGCCTTTTGCCCTGGTGGGAAAAAAAAATTCTCATCATTATGCAGGAAGTACAATCACTTTTTTCCAGAAGCAGACACTAGTTTCATCATCAAAGGCTATAGGCAAATTCACCCTTTGTTCCAAAGGCAATGTGTTCCTGATGCTCAGGAAAGCATTCCTCTAGAGTCAGGGAACAATGAGAAGTCAGTGACATGCCTCACTAGATACATAAGAACATGAGAGATGTATGGGGAACTGTGTCATGATATTTTCTAAAAGCTTTTGACATTTTGCATTTGTATAACAGTGTATACTCCATTCCAAGCTCCATAGGAAATGAGATGGACATCACAATTTTAATTTTTTTTAGCATTTGAATATCCAGTGTTTCCAAAAGTATTGGCAAAATTAATTTTTTCCTCTTCATTGGACTGATTGAATGCATTTTTCTGAAACCTATTGCCTGTCCCTCTGAAATGTGTGTTATTATATATTTGGTTCTATCTTTGTACTGCATATTCCAGACTTGTTTATACTTATATCAATGTCAACATGAATTAAAACATCATAGGAAGACATATAATTTTAATATAGCAGTTGTTATATGAAAAGTCACTTTTAAATTGCTTAAAATCACTTTCAAATCAATATGAGTCAAGTAGTGCTGCTTTGAAAATGTTCCCTCGTCCCTGTGAAGTCTTTTTCCTTGCAGATTTTCTTAAAATGAAAGTGCAACCAGCTCACAGATTCCCTTACCCTTTAATCTATTACCAATTTGTTCAGAACAAAGTCAGGTGTCTCCACAATAACTAAGAAGAGCCTTGGATATGGGGATCTGTTCATTTGGCTTCATGTTTCACCACTGTACTTCACTGATTATTTTGTCCTCGCTATTCTGACTTCTGCTGTGTTCCTTTGAACTGGAAGCATGCTCTCTCCTCAGGCTCTCCGCATGATTTACTCCTTCACTTCCACCAGGAACTTACTCAAACTTTGTCCAACTCTAATACTGCTCAGTAGCCCATATTTTTCTCCTTGTTTTATTTCTTTTGTTCTACATTGGAGTTCATTATTTGACATAGTCCTCTTTAATATGTCTGTTGCTTTCTTCTCACTGATACACAAAGACCTTGAGGGCATAAATTTTGTCTCACCATTTTTTTTGCTTGAATAACACACCTCAAATATTCACTTGGATTTTATAGATACTTTATCATAGGTAATGAATATCTGATGTATTATCTCTAACTACTTTGGCGTAGTTTTATAAATATTTTATTATTTTGAGTCATGTATTTGTTAACTGTAACAAAACAAGTAAATTCTGTTTCTTTGTGTTTTATGACCTGTGACAAGTAAATCTGATCATGTCCTTTTTCTTTCCCCTCTGTTTCTAAAGCTTATTTCCAAACTGCAGGGAGTACAACGAAATCAGACAAAATATAATCAACACACACCATCCCAGCCACCAAAGCCTCGAATCCACAGCCAGCCATGCTCCCTCCATATCCTGCTTGTGATTTTGAGTCAACTCACAAATGCATGGGCAGGTTGCAGTCCTCAGTGATGCGTTCATCATGATGCCACTGTTTGGTGGGTGTGAGGAAAGCCCATAAGCAGTTGACCTGTAAGTCAGGAAAGGTATCCCGGCTGATCTGAGTGAGTTTGTTCATATCAGGTCAAAGTCTGTGAGCCTCAAGGGTGGGTGATCCAGCCATGCTTGGGCCACCTGGCCAGGGTGATTGGACTCACTTGCAAGAACATGTGCTACTTGATGACAAAGGTGGAGTAGTGGACATGGGCCCTGTTGTAAAAGCAGTATATGACAACACATTTGGTGCCATAGCAGAAGAAGGAGAACAGAACAAACTGGACAACTATACAAAACAATGATAGCAAAAAATCTTGGAGAATGGGGCCAATGAATATTAGGAGGGTGATATTATCCTCTGATCAGTGAAATCAGCAACATTTCAGAACTACCCAAACCACTTAGAACCCTAGGAATATGTACACATTGTTACTCTGGATTGATATGAGGTGGCAGTTCCACATCTCTGGGTACTGGGACGTGTGGACCGTCATGAATTGTTTCCCCCTTTGTCTCTCCTCTTCTCCTAGGAAGAGCAAGAAGAAATAGAAAATTTGGAAGCAACGAGTTCACCCTATTGTCCCTAAACCTCAATCCTTGTCACCCTGATCAACCATGCAATCAGTATTACAAAATAAATAAAAATAAAAGAGTAAGAAGGAATTGTGCCTGTGCACAGCAGTTTGAATCCATTGGTGAAGATTCTGCCTCTCTCTTCCTGACCGTGCTCCACAGAGGTTGCTAGCCCCAACACTGCAGCACCCATTTCTTCCCAACAAATCTCTCAATATTTACCCCCTACTTGCCAAATTAACTTGTTGAGCCTTGACTTATACACACCAGAATCCTTGTTTCATCTGGAAGTGGTTCAGGCTGGTCGGCTGTAAGAATTCTTGGGAAGAAGAAAATTCAGAATAGCATTATCTCATCTAAACAAAAATTGGTGGTCATCTTTAAGACATCATCGTATATTCAGAATGCTACTAGTGAAACAAGCCATATGTTCTCTCTCATGTAAGCCAACTTTCATTCAAAATACAAGATAAACAGCTATATAAGTAAACATATATTCACTTATATTTATCTAGAGGAACTGTGTAATGGAGGCATATAGTGAAGATACATTGCATTATAGATCTCTACTCCTAAATCAAAGATGGACTCCCGATGAAACTATATATATCTTGACAATATCTTGACAATAGTATGCTGCAGTTTCTACCATTTTCTATACCTGCAATGCCATGATACATTTCAATAGAAGAATGATGAACTTACGACTGTTGTTGAAAGACTACACTATTGTAATAATATAGAGGATAAGTGGGGAGGGCAGGGTGGGTGGGAGAAATTCCCTGAGGCCAAGGAGATCTATCATAAAAAATAAAAATTACAAAAAAAATTTAGAAAGCCTGGTGAATATATTGAAGAAAAAAGTCAATATTTCTTAATCAATTCTTTTTCATATTTTTTAATTGGAAAGGTAAATATTCAGAGAGAAGGAGATACAGAAGAAAGATCTTCTGTCAACTGGCTCATTCCCCAAGTGGCCGCAATGGCTTTAACTGAGCTTAGAGAAAGCCTGGAGTTCTGGGATTCCCATGGAACTGCAGGGTCCTAAGGTCTTGGACTGTCCTCAACTGCTTTCCCAGGCCACAAGCAGGGAGCTAGATGGAAGCGAAGCAGCCCTGGATACAAACCCGTGGCCATTTGGAATCCCAGTGCATACAAGGCAAGGATATAGCCACTAGGCTATCATGCTGGGACCAACTTACTCACTTTTGATGACATTTCATTTGCCCTAAATTTTATAATATAAATATAAATGTCCAACAATAAAGTATTATGTTACATCAGAAATACTTGGTATATTTAATAACTTTATGTTTTGTAACAACAAAACACATTCTGCTCTATCTTTATGAGTGTCAAGAAGCAAAAACCTCATATTCCTGAACAAGTGTGTACTGAGAAAGACTTGGATTCCACATTCTGTTAGGAGGCAGTGAAGTCTTCTAAGCAGACCTCTCCCAGATAAACAAAATAAAGAGGATAGTGGTGTCAGAGAATTACTTTAGAAAGCTTCAATAAAACAATGAAATCACAACCTCAAATATCCATTCATGACTGTAATATTTATGAACGCAACAAGAATTCATGAAAATCATAATATCATTGTGGAGCAAAACACATGAGTTTTAATTTTGTAAAACATGCCACTTGAAACTAACATCATGCTATTTTCTTCTTTGTTTTAAAATTCAAATTAAATGTCATTCAATCTCCTGAGGTTACGACTATTCAGAGCATTTCAAATAGTTAGCTTTTCCTGATGTCCTGATGTTTCAGTGGATAGTTAACACAAAATTCAAACTTAACCTCACCAGAAGATTTAGAAAATCACATCATTTTTTGTACTCAAGTTGTCTAACAATCATGCATGAACTCAATTGTTGGTTTGCTTGATTATGCTCCATACTGATGTCCAACTTTTTGTACCCCCTTGGGTAATAAATCTCTCTTTATCTGGTTGCTGAACTCTTACCTGTATTCTGTTCTCAAATATGCTAACTTCGGGCCCGGCGGTGTGGCCTAGCGGCTAAAGTCCTCGCCTTGAACACCACGGGATCCCATATGGGCACCGGTTCTAATCCCGGCAGCTCCACTTCCCATCCAGCTCCCTGCTTGTGGCCTGGGAAAGCAGTCGAGGACAGCCCAATGCATTGGGACCCTGCACCCGCATGGGAGACCTGGAAGAGGTTCCTGGTTCCCGGCATCGGATTGGCTCACCGGCCCGTTGTGGCTCACTTGGGGAGTGAAACATCGGATGGAAGATCTTTCTCTCTGTCTCTCCTCCTCTCTGTATATCTGACTTTGTAATAAAAATAAAAATCTAAAAAAAAAAATGCTAACTTCACCGCTTCATGGTTTTGTTCCTAATAATTTTTTTAAACTCAAATGTGTTTCCAGTTCTACATTCCTCTGTTCTTTGTTCCTCGCTTTATTGAATTTTGGTTCAATATCACCAATAATATACGTCTTTTCTAATACATTTAAGTGATTCAAATAGCCCTAATCCATCACTTTGGTTTTCCTACTTGACTTTGTTTCATCACTGTATAAGCCAACACAAATGTTACTTTGTTTTGACTTTTCTGTTACTAATGCTAATCACTTCCCAAATATTTAGATCGTATAGCAGGATCAGACCTCCAGTGTTTCAGAGTATGTCTTACTGTGTTAATAAGCATGTAGTACATGGCTTTTGGATATATTACTAAAATTGCAGCTTTAGAATCAAAGTATGCCCCAGCTATTGGCAAAAGCTCAGGTGGCCTCATAACTGGGCAAGTATTACATTGCTGGAGGAAAAGCAGCCAATAGCTGGTGGGAATTCTGGACCTGATTAAGGCCAACATATTCTTACTTACACCAGTATGTCACCATACTTACCTGATCTAACTGGTCAGTATGGGGGCCACAGAAGACTCGTTGACATACATAAAATGATTTCTGGAGTTTTTATAAACCGTGCCATTTGACCTGCTGGCATTCAAGGGAGCAGATATTGAGTGAATCAGAAGGGGGGATGTAGAGGGCCTCCCTGTGTCAGGCACAAAGCCAGGACCACGGGCAGATATGGTCAGGTCAGGTAACAGCACCTGCTTATACTCTTGAGAGCTGTGTTTGGGGTCAGGTCAGGCAAAGTTTCCAGACTAGGCTGCAGTGACTGTCAGACCTGGGGTCACGCTTCGCTGGGCTTGGCCATAGTACCTGCTAGCACATGTGAGGTGTGGCTGGGAGCACGCCAGATAGGTGATTTGGGAAATACCCCTGCTAGGCCACAGCACACATCATAGTGCACAAGAGCCAGAGTTTGGGGCAGTCTGTGCTGTGCTAGGCAATGAAATCCATCTGTGAATATAAGATCCAGGTCAGGAGGCATGCCAGGTCGGGATCTGCAGAGGGCTTGCTGACTAGCCTGCAGCACCAAGCAGTGTAAGAGCTGACATTGGGGTATGTTGGTCTGGTATAGGCTATAGCACCTGTCGGTAAATATGAGGTCCAGCTCGGGGAGTGGTGTTAGTAGGGTTACTCAGGTGCCTTTCTGACTAGGCCGTAATACACTCTGTTAGAAGAGCCAAAGTGGGAGCAGGTTGAACCAGGTCACATTACCCACTGGTGTACAAGACAACCTGGTTTGAAGGTGAGCCAAGCTGGGATAGGTTGCAGTACCTGTCAACAGGTGATCTGGTTTAGGGTCAGCTGGGCTGGATTAGCATCTATTGGTACATAAGAGAACCAAATCTGTGGTAAGGGGTCCTCATAGAACTTCCTGACTAAGACACAGCACCCATGATACAGGTAAGAGCCAAGAATGGGGGTGGGTTGAGTCCTGTAGTAATATCCACTGGCATATGACAGGACTGTGTCTGGGTGAGATTATCCAAACAGGCCATATACCCTCCCATTATTCATGATGCTTATTCTGGAGTGGAATTAGGACAAATTTCAGGGTTCTCCCTGACTGGGCTGTAACATCTACTGGTACAAGTAAATGCTGGGTCTGGTGGCAGGCAAGGCCAGGACACAGTACCTTCCTACAGTTCATGCAAGAACTGAGACTGGGGTCTGGCTGGGGTGGGGTGACCTACAGCACTTGATGGCACACTTGAGAGCTGGTTCAGGGGCCAGGTATGGAAGCAGTCCTCAGAGGTCTCCCTTTAAGACTATAGCAGCTGCCTCAGCCCCAAGTAACGGTCAGATCTTGGGATGGACTGAGTCAGGCTACAGTACCCACTGGCATGTACAAAATTCAGATCTGGGGACCAACCTAGTAGCATCTTTTAGAGACATATTAGGTTACACTGGAAAGACAGAATAGTCATCCTCTCTGATTCAACAGAGGACCTTGAATGCCTCAGCAAAAGAAGGAAAGAACAGCAAGTTGAACAATGCTACAGGTTAAATTCTTCACTAAGCATCTAAAGCCATGCACACATTATAACAGATATAGACATCTAGCAAGTATGAGAAGCGATATCTCACACTGGGTACAAGGAAACCAACATTGTCTTAGAACAATCAAGGCTGTTCATGTAATTACCGTCAGGACTTTCTTTGCCTAACCAGGGTCCTTGTGATGGAATCAGGGGACCATCTATATCGGATGGCACTGATGTGATCTATCAACAAGGAGTGGCTCAACCTCTCAACACACCACATCGTAGCAAGAGGGGTGCAAAGTGTTTTCTTTCACCTACCTTTTCCTCCATCCTGTTCCATTCCACCTAGAGTTTGACAAGAGTGCAATCTCCATCATTTATGTAACAAACATTTAAAAATAAATTTTAAGAAAAAGAATCAGTGAAAATCTATACACTTTTATATTCAAATTATTTGTGAAAAAAATCAAATATTCAAAAGGTAGTTTTCTGAAGGAAAAGAAAGTAATTTTGTGCTAAGAGTGTGGTGTCATGCCAGGATCACCTACATATTTTATAGGTGTATCTTGGTTTTATAAGTGTAACTTAAGTTTACCACCTCATAGAAGCTGTGGACTCAGAGCACTCTCCAAGTGCACACAAACACAGAGGTTTGAAATGCATGCTGAAAACTGTGATGAGTCAAAATCAGACTTTCTAAGACTGTGTATTTAAAATTGCTTATTCAAGACAAAATTCTCATTTGACATTATGAGATTTTTGTCATTGAAAACGAGCCTTCACTCTACCTGCTTTTGTTTGAAGATATTTATATTTGTGACTTACTCTTTTTGTCGCTATTCTAAAAAAAATAGTTTACTCACCCAAAAATGTGTTAGAATGACAAAAGCACTACACTAGAAAACAAAAATAAATGCAAGAGCAGAAAAAAAAATAAGAATGATTTTCATGTTTTAAATGCCCTCTTGATCTTGAGTATAAAAAAGTTTCTTTCGTATTATAAGCATTTCTTCCATTTATATCCATTTTCATTCAATTACAATAAGTGATGTTATACCAAAAATCTCTTTGAAGAAACTCACTTGAAGGAGAATGCATTGTAACATTTAAACTGTAACTTTTGACAATTTTTCCTCTGTGGCAGACCTAAATTTCAGTATACATTCTAATAAAATCACTAAGTGCATTGGCGAACTTATGTTTGATTTAGTAATTTCAACTTTGTGCTTCTGTGTAACGTAATCACATTTAAGGTCAGCTATATATTTTTAGTTCTTACACTGTTGGCAGGAGTGTAGACCACTGCAGACACTATGGAAGTCAGAATGGGAGTACTCAGAGAACTGGCAATTGATCTACCGTATGGACAAGCTATCTCACTCCTGGGAATATATCCAAAAAAGTGAAATCTGCATATGAAAAAGTCACCTACAACCCTATATTTGTTGCGGAACAATTGCACAATAGTGAAAACATGGAAGCAACACAGGTGTCCATCAAAAAAGGAATGGATGTGGAAATATTGATACATCTACTCAAAGGAAGACTACTCAGCCACAAAAAAAGGGGATTTCTATCATTTATATCAAAATAGTCCCAACTGGAAACCATTGTTGTCAGTGAAATAAGCCATGCCCCAAACGTCAAATATCACATGTTCTATCTGATATAAGGCAATATTCTTGCAAAATATAAAACAAATGGATATACAGGTTAACAGGTACATGCATGTATTTTCATGGATGAACCGTATAGTGAAGACTAGCATACCAGAAAGTGAGATATGTTGCAGTTGGCATTTTTCTTTCCAGATTAAAGGAGGACTCACAGCTAATCAGTTTAATATACCTTGACAATAACATACTAGATTTTCTATTTGCGTGTATATCTATAATTTCATTATGTACTTAAGTAGCAGAATTTAAACTTGTGACTGTTATTAAATGACTATATTAATGTAATAACATGGGAGAAAATCCTGGGGATAGGATGGGAAGGAAGAAAGGTAGAGGTAAATTTGTATACCTATAAAAATACATCATGGAAAAAAATAAAAATAATTGACAACAGCAACAAAAAGAAATCTATCACCAGCTACTCCTCCACATGCAGCAAAGGCATCCCAAATGCTTTCTGATTTGGGTCCCAGCTCCTCCACTTGCGATCCATTATCTTCTTATGGCCTGAGAAAGACAGAAAGGATGGCCCAAGACCCGATCTGCTGTATCTATGCCGGAGACTCACAGGAAGCTCACAATTTACAGTTGGTACCAGCCGACCTTTGGTCATGGTGACAATTTGGGGGAGTGAACCAGCAAATGAAAATCTGTTTGTCTAACTTCAACTCTCTTTGTAACACTGACATTAAAATAAAATAAATAAATCTTTAGTAAATATCTCCAAAATTAAAAAAAGGAATGAGGGAGGAATGAAGGAGGGGGAAAACGGAGAAAGAACGGAAGAGAAGGAAGGAAGGAAGGAAAGAGAAAGAAAGAAAGAAAGAAAGAGAGGAAAGGATGGAAAGTAATGGAAAATGAAAGAAAAAAACAAAAGGAAAAGAAAGAAGAAAAAGAAAGAAACAAAAGGAAACTCAACTTGGGGAGTGATTTCCTGGCTGGAACACTTCGATCTCTTTGTCTCCCTGTCACTTTGTATTTCCCCCGTTGTCCTTTTGTCTTTCCTTCTCTTGCTGTGACTCTGACTTTTGATTAAAACAATAAATCTATTTAATAAAGACATCTGAGAACACTAGCTCTCTACAATTATTAAGTAATACTCTATATTGTAGAAATTTGTTTAAAAGGCAAAACTTCAATATCAAATAGGCAACTATATGTATTTGTGAGAGAAGATAGAGGAAATCTGTGGTATTATTTATCCTCATAGGTAGGAAACATAAAGTTGGTTTACAGAACTAAATATGTCCCTTTAACTTATACATAACTCTATATGTCCATATGCATTTAAACTTTAATATATTTGTTAAGTTATTTGAAAGTTAAGAATTATAGAGGTGAAGGGACAGAAGAGAGAAAAAAAGAAAGAGAGAGGGAGAGAGAAACAGAGAGAGAGAAGTCTTCCATCTGATAGTTCATTCCACAAATGGCAGCGATATCTTGGACTGAGCCAAGGTGAAGCCAGGAGCCAGGAGCTTCATGCTGGTCTCCTCCATGAATAATAAAGCCCCAAACAACTGTTCCGTTTTCCTGTGCTTTTCTCCTGGCCTTTAGAAGTTTTACTTGCTATACCATAACTCCTATGCTTACATATATTTAAATGGTAGACAATTAGAATTAAAAGGGCAAATTTTAGTCCAAAAATATTTGAGATTCCACACATAGCTGTTACATAAAATATCTTTCATAAACTTTTGGAAGATATCTTCTATGCCTAGATTTCAGTTTTTTTTTGAACCAAAATATTTTTAATTTAAGCTCTTTACAAACTTCTTTAGAATAAGTGTGTATGTGTGTATTAGAGTGAGATTTTTTTAGGTATTGATAGGGAGAAAAATGATCATGGAATGTAAATCACTTGCCTTAAGATATAGCAACATGTGCCTGGCATGATGGTTCAGTGGCTACATCCTTACCTTGAGCGTATTAGGGTCCCATGTGGGTGCTAGTTCACATCCTGGTTATTGCACTTACCTTTCCGCTTGTTGCTTGCATCCTGGGAAAGCAGTAAAGGATGTCCCAAAGCCTTGGGACCCTGCACCCACATGGGAGACCTGGAAGAAGCTCCTCGCTTTGGATTCGCTTGGCTCTGGGCTATTATGGCCACTTGGGGAATGAATACATGGACAGGAGATCTTTTTCTCTGTCTCTCCTCTCTTTAAATCTACCGTTCCAATAAAGTAAAGAAAGAAGTAAAGAAAACATATAGCAGTATGATTAGTAATGTGGGATTATCACCTACAATGGCACATGAAAACTGTCAACAGTAAAATGCATCAAAAATAATATTTGGTTTGAACATGGTACACATTTTTTTTTACTACATTGATGTCCCAAAGTTAAAATTAAAGTCGTTTGGCAGATAATTATGGTGATATTATTTTAATATTATGTGTAACAAAAAAAGCTCTCACATTTGATAACAAAACTTTGTCTTTGTTAATGTCAGGATTTAATGTGCCATAGATACCTTCCACTAAAACTTACCAGACTTCTTTATTATTGTTGTTTTTAGCCATCTTTTCTTGTCACATTTAAAATGATGCTTTGAGGCCTGGCGCCGAGTGGCCTAGCGGCTAAAGTCCTCGCCTTGAACACCCCGGGATCCCATATGGGTGCCGGTTCTAGTCCCGGCAGCTCCACTTCCCATCCAGCTCCCTGCTTGTGGCCTGGGAAAGCAATCGAGGACTGCCCAAAGCCTTGGAACCCTGCACCCGAGTGGGAGACCCGGAAGAGGTTCCTGGGTTCCTGGCTCTGGACTGGCGGAGCACCGGCCGTTGCACTCACTTGGGGAGTGAATCATCAGACGGAAGATCTTCCTCTCTGTCTCTCCTCCCTGTACATCTGACTTTGTAATAAAAATAAATAAATCTTTGAAAAAAATGATGCTTTGTACTCTCGTGATATAATTGTGGAGTTTTAATTCCCAGCTTATATGTGGAAGGGCTGTGTAAATCTTAATTTAAAGCCATTAGAAACATCTCCAAAAAATGTACATCTTTTATAATTTAACACAGTGGAATGTACTTATAACCTGATTGTGTGGAAACTGCAAGACACATAAAATGCTCTCTTCATTTTGTAAAAAAGATTTATTTGGCACTTTTTATAAGTAATCAACAATTTGATATTAGTTTTAAAATGTGGGAAATTTACAATTTACCTGAAACTAATATGCTAATTATTGAGCACTCTGTAACCTTATTTTCATTTCATGATTTAAAGAAAGTACAAGGAAAAGAAAAGCCGAAGACATGGCTGTTTTTTGGTTGATATGAAACTGCATGTGTGATCAGAAAAATTAAAAGATAAGATATAAACTGCATGTTATAGTTCAGATGTGAAACTTGCAGGACACAGAGATTTAATGATTTTATAAGAAGATAATTCGAGGTTATGGCAATCCCGCTTTTGAACAAAGATTTGGGTCATTTTATTTTATTCACAAGTTTATTCACAAGTTCCTTCCTTCATTTTTTGTTGTTAAATTCAATTATAATAATGATCCACAAAGGATAACCATCTAAAATTAATTAAATTAATTCATTTCCTTTAAAATAACTGATCAAATACCATTTCGATACCATCTGTATTAAACTTTCATAAATCGCACTTTTTAGGCACCCCAGAAAGCACAGTTTTTCTACCATATACCATTTAGAGTTGCCTATCAAGTCACACTAGCAATAATATGAAGTTACTAAATGAACCAGATATTGAACCTGAACTTCTTGACAGAGTAAATACAGGGCTGTTGTCTTGAATGTGTGGCACTCAGAGTTCAAAAATGTATCCAGGCTATGACAACCACATGCAGTTACATACATATCCAACGACCCATGATGCTAGGAGACGAGAGACTTATTGATTTTTCTTTAACTTAACAACATTGCTGAAATGCCTGCATTTTCTTTCTAGGTAGGATTAATACCCTCTTCTGTGGGCATCAATACCTTCTTTGCCCAGTAAATGGCATTCTTTCTCTTTAACAGCTATGGGATACTAAAAATAAACAATTATTAATCAAACGTTCTAATCTAAGGCAGAAAAAAAGATGATTATGATGCGGTTTTGATAATCATTATTCTATCCAAGGCAGGACAATTAAAAATGTTTATAAGCCTGTAACACTTTTTTTTTTTTTAATTAGTAACTTTCCATCCCTTCCTGCTTCATTCACAGGCATTTTTCTTTGGATCTGTCTGTCTGCAAGCACATGAGATTCCTGAGTGAATTGCTAAATTCATTTGTCTCAGTAGCTCCAGTTTCAAATCCAATGATCCACAAAATACATACTCTATGAGTATGTCAGAAAAACTATCAAATGCAAGAATGTAATAGAACTTTGCATTTTTTCCCTTCCTTCCTTCCTTCTCTCGGTCTTATCTGCCCTCTTTCTTGTTTTTTTTACCTTCCTTCCTTCTTTCCCTCCTTCCTTCCTTTTTCCTTCTCTTTTCTTTCTTTCTTTCTTTCTTTCTTTCTTTCTTTCTTTCTTTCTTTCTTTCTTTCTCAATGTATTTATTTTTATTGGAAAGACAGAGATACATAAAAAAGGAGAGACAAAGAGGAAGCTCTTCTGTCTGGTGATTCATTTTCCAAGTGAACGCAATAGCTGGAACTAAGCTGATCCAAAGCCAGGAGCCAGGAGCTTCTTCTGGGTCTCCCATGCAGGTGTCAGGTCACAAGGGTGTGGGCTGTCCTCAATTGCTTTCCCAGCCCATAAGCAGGGAACTTTCTCTCTTTTCTCTCTCTTCTTTCTCTCTCTCTTTCTTTCTTTCTTTCTTTCTTTCTTTCTTTCTTTCTCTCTTTTCTCTCTCTTCTTTCTCTCTCTCTCTCTCTTTCTTCCTTTCTTTCTCTCATTCTTTCTTTCTCTCCTTCTTTTTTGTGATTCAGCTACATCAATTACTGTTATAATAACCAAAGTGAGAAAATTTGAGGTAGTCATTGATAATATAGATAATTAATTAGATTATTGTACCACATATTTAATATTATAAGTGTTCTTTTCTGTACAGTTTTGTGACCTGTCTAGTGTGTTGCACACAGAAGTTGTTAAGCCTATATCCATTGATGTATAACTCAGGGTTGCGTAAATATATCGTCTTTATGGAATGGCTCATGCTCACTGTAAGGAATGCTCATGCATATCCTGCTATTACCAATTGTGATGTATACAATGATTACCAAACAATTCATTTTAACAAAATGAAAATACTATTTAATTCTGTGCTTTATTAATATGCTATAATGAAACTAAAAATTCTTAGAGTAGGGTAACACAATTGTACCACTTGCTGTGTTCATTAATAATTTTAATGTTAATTGAAGTAAGGTTAAGAATGAAGACAAATTAGGCTATATTACGAATGGTTATGTGATTTGGCATCTTTGAGAGGATGAGAACAGCACAGGATTCTGAATGGACTTAGTCAATGAGTGTTGGGGGGATAACACCTGGTAGAGGACAGTCAGAACAACATTTTTGGAGTAGAAAATGTCTTTACATTGTTGGAGAACAGAAAATAGAAGAAAGTCACTGTACAAGAATTGAGAAGAGACTTGAAGAATATTTCAAGAATTTGAATATTGCTAGTAGTCAAATTAAAAGTTGTTCTAGGATAAAGAAGACCTAATGATCCCACTTAAAACAGAGCATTGAGCATGTCTTTTTTTTCAAATCTTTTTTAAATTATATTTTTGACAATCTTTACATAGTTAATTAGGGCAAAAAATGTTCAAGGGCTATAGGATGAGCATGTCTTTCTTGTCACAAAGAGGGCAAAGTTAGATGCAGAGATTCCAAATTGGGAATTTAGTTCAATAATCCAGGTTACAAATTGTGCTGTTTTGGGATCAGAATGGTGGCCGTGGCATGTAATATTTATATTGCAAAACCATTTGTCTTAATTTTTTTAAATTCTATTGTCACTTGCTAAAGAAAGAAGTAGAGACAGGGGTAATCACCCATTTACTGATTGATACCCCAAATATGCAAAGTAGCCTGGACCGATGGAAGTCGGGAGCCACAGACTCCACCTGAATTTCCCGTTTGCAGAGCAGAGATACAAGTACTTGAAATAACATCCCCTAACTCACAAGTTGCTCATCACTAGGATTCTATGTGAGAGGTGGAGAGGGGACCCAACCCCCAGCAGTCAGATATGAGAAGCAGACTCCCAAAACACGGTTTACACAGAAATTCCAAAACACCCTCTTGTCTGGATATATTTTTAAACATAAAAATCACATATAATTTCTCACCAGAGAACAGAATGTAATGAAAGTATGCATGTTGGTGATAGTTTTAAGCATTGTGACATGAGCTAAAAGTTTATGTTCACCTACAAGTCGATGGGGAAACTTTGGGTACTGGGGTGTTTGGGAGGCAGGGAGGAGTTGAAACCAGGAATTTAGATATCCAAAGTAATGTTTTCTTTTTGTAAGGGTAAGTAATACTGAGAGAAAATATAAATTTCTATTATTTTAAATGATTTTGGAGAATGTTCTGTGACAGAATATCTGTGCTTTTTTGTATCAATGGAATTGCATGTTAAAAGCTTATAATGTGAGAGGAATGACAACATCAAATGTAGAATTGGGGAGTCCTAATACCCACTCCTCCACAGAAACATTGTGTGAACCTCCAAGTAGAAATAAAAACAATCATATGATAGCCTCAGACATTGGTTAACAATTTCTGGTTCCTCAGAAAAGCCCACAGCTGAAAAAACCACATTTAGGTGACTAAGAGACATTTTCTTTTTTCCATGCTTGGCTCTTCCTCAAGCTAGAACTATTTGAAAGAGAGGACTGTGCACCCAATGTTAGGAAACACTGGCAAAGGTCCTGATAGTTTTCTGGACTCAGTCAGATTACTTGTGGGTTCGACAATGAATTCATGGAACTGGGGAATATATATTTTTGGGTCAGCCAGAAAACAGATTCAGACGGAACTACTCCTCTCTGGCACTGAAGGATTAAACAAAGTCATAGATAATACAGAATTAATGGACATAGCTTTGCTCCAATAAAAGCTCACTTGCAAATTCAGATGACACTCATTTGTTTGTTGAATTTTAGTTTGCCGGTTTCTGCATAAAATGATATCTGGACGCACATGTGAAAAGTGTTAATTCAGCAATGGAAAATGAAAACTGACAGACGTACATATGAGTGTGTAACAGCAAAGTCAACAGCATTGCTCATGCAATGATTTTCTAAATTAAAAATAATATTCTACAGTCACTTTTAATCACGTGATTTCATGATTTATAAACGTATATATACACATGAAATAAATAATGAATTTATGGTGTAGAACAACTCAATTACAATTTCAGAATAAGATATTTTCACACTTTTTGAAGCATAATCCTCTTCACTCAAAAAATAATATATGGAATATATTTTAAACACACATTATTTATATGAGTGTAAAAGGCTGCTCTGTATAATTGGTTTTTTACTTAATTTTTGAGATAATGTATATTTACTTTACAATGTAGTCAAAGGTTTCTCTATTATACTAAATATAGAATTCAAAACATAAAAGGTAACATGTTTCATCAGTGACAATGAAATTATTATAAATGATAACAAAATAAAAAAGATGTGTAGCTCTGAACTTAAGGGGCAGTTTAAATAGCTTTTATTGTCACACAAATAACTAGCAAGATCATTTGAAACACACTTCAGTAGTTTTTAAAGATTTATTTATTTTTATTGCAAATTCAGATATACAGAGAGGAGGAGAGACGGAGAGGAAGGTATTTCTTCCAATAATACACTCCCCAAGCAGCTGCAACGGCTGGAGCTGAACTGATCTGAAAACAGGAGCCAGGAACCTCTTCTGGGTCTGCCCGGGTGAGCAGGGTCCCAAGGCTTTGGGCTGTCCTCGACTGCTTTCCCAGGCCACTAGCAGGGAGCTGGATGGGAAGCTGGGCAGTCAAGATTTGACCCTGCGCCCATAAGGGATCCTGGTACATTCAAGTTGAGGACTTTAACTGCTACGCTACCACGCCGGGCCCAGTTTCACTTTCATTGATCTCTTCATTAGTGTTATTAATTCTTACTAAGTAGCTAAATATGGTTTTATTCTCTAATGCTATTATTTTTCTCTCTACCATTATATGTTATTTACAGGGAATACATTAAACAATAGAATTCATTATATTAGTGCATATATATATTAATTACAGTTAAAAAGATATATTAAAGTTACAAAAATGACCTATGCACATTTCTGTTAATCATTAATACATTGTATTGGAAAGATGGGGAAAACAAACAATTATCTCTTCTTGGAAAATTATCCTATGGTCTGAGTTTCTTGGCTGTTTTCCCAGAGAATGTATTATTATTATTATTTGTGTGTATGTGAGTGTGTGTGTGTGTGTGTGTGTGTGAGAGAGAGAGAGAGAGAGAGAGAGAGAGAGAGAGAGAGAGAGAGAGAGAACTTCCTTTTCATCAGCATTTTGAAGTAAGGAATAGTCAGGTCAGGAACCACAAACACCTTCAATATTGAAACTCTTGCTTGTGACATCAGAACTCTTCTGACATCTGATGGTTCTTCAGAAAAAAAAGTCCCTGGCAAAGTAAAATAAAAACACAAGTTTACTTTAGTCTTAAAAATAGTTTTGAAATTTATGCATCATTTCCTTTTTTAAATGCATGTTTCCATGAATTCTTGACGATCTCATGTATGCATGAATTTCAAAACATTGTTTTGCACCAAAGTAAAGTTACCTCTTTACCACATTTTCCACAGACTTTCTGAGGTTATGTTGTATGTGCCCTATGTTGTCCAATATCTCTGGATATAACTTGATGAAGTGTATTTACTAACATTATCTAGGGGCCACATTTAATGGAAGTCATTTTGGCAGAACGATGGAGAATGTGGGGTATGGAACCAGTGGGCTCCACACTCTGAGCATCCAACAGCTCTGTGACTGAACTTCATCTGTGAATAGAAATATTAATATTGTTGTGAATGTTGAAGAGCTCTCAGAACCCTGCCTGGCACTTCAGAATCAAGCACTTATAGAATATTATCTATTTCTAGCTTGAGAGTGAGTTTGGTTTTAGAGCATGAAGAAAACTACTGTATGGAGAATTACTACAAGGAGTAAAATACTACAAACATAATTTATGATGATTTTTTTTGGCATAGGTGATCACTGGAAACCAGAGATTATATGGGTTTCCAGTTCTGAACCGGTAAAGAAAATACCAGGCTTTTTGATTACAGTAGAGTGAGCCATTTTCTCCTCATTCTTCATGTTCTTTGAAGTCTGCTTCTCATTCGTGCCGTATTATCTCAAGTTTATAATTGTAAAATGGAACACTGTGCTTAGATTTATCTTAATGAGATAATTTCTAGCATTAGAGGTGGTGGGGGTGGTGTATCTGATCATTAAAAGTCACAAAGGTAGAACTATGCTGACATCACAGCCCACACAGCAGCACTGGATGAGCACTTTGCACCAGCACTTGAGTACTTTGTTTGAAGGTGTTTTGAGTCCAGCTTCACGAGGTGCATTGTGTGGCCAAGGCTCCACTTTTACTCCCATCATTTCTATTATCGTTGAAATTTTCAATGTGAGATTTTGGTCTGTGATATTATAAAAGTAAAAATAAATAAAAGAGAAAAAAAATCTAAGCCTCAGTGCTTCAGAGATAGAGGTATAAGCAGGGCTTTTGTGAAGATCAGGGCCATTTACAATGGAAAGTTAACTTTTGGATGAGCAGAAAGTGTTTCTACGATAGAAAAAGCAAGCCAGAGTTTTTTCTAAAGCTCGAAATATAAATGTGTATTAAAAAATACAGAGAATACTATGTGATATTTAGGAACCTGTAGAAAAACTGTTTTTATATTTTTATAAATAAGGTTACTGAGCAACGTTAAGACAGGGACACTGGGCCTGAATTAAAGAGCCATCTTGTACATCTAAAATGACTGAACAGGTGAATATAAAGCCTAAGAGTGGAGAACTGCTTTCTTCCCAAGGAGGCAGAGTTTCTGTCCTTTTTCTCAGAAGTAAATGGGGTCCAAATATTTATCAAAATTTTCAGATATTTTTTGAAAGTAGCAATAAAAATGAATTTGGAAAAAATGAAGTTTGTGTGTTTATTCTTTTCGTAATTCAATACTCCATTAACTTTTTGAAGACCCTATGAATTACAGATTCAGATTTTCAGTTGTGTGTGTGTGTGTGTGTGTGTGTGTGTGTATGTGTGTGTGTGTGTGTGAATTCAGGTTATTCTATACATTTAGTCCATCTGGCTTTTATAGCATCATCCTAGAAAATAAAAAGACTGAGAGAAATAGCATCAATGAGGCTATCAATAGTGTATTATGCTTATTGTGAATATTAAAAATGGGTCATCATCTCCACTGGGGTTTATGATGTTTGAAATAATTTCCCAAATCTGTCACATGAAGTAGAGGTAAGATTTGAACACATGTTGCTTCTTTCTAGAAACTGAATTTTTAAATATCCAGTGAAAAAGAGATTTTTACATGCAAATGTGTGTATACATGTTACACATATGATATAATATATATGTATCAATGATACACATATATCATTGCAAATATATTCAATTTAACTGGAAGTTGCCATTGAAGTCCAATAGAGAAAGTGCTGGGGTTTGGGACCCAGCCTAGTAGCTGAGCAGCTAAAGTCCTTGCCTTGAAAGAACCAGGATCCCATATGAATGTAGGTTCTAATCCTGGCACCCCGGTTCCTATCCAGCTCCCTGCTTGTGGTCTGGGAATGCAGTCAAGGACTGTCCAAAGCCTTGGAACTCTGCACACACGTGGGAGACCCGGAAGAGGTTCCCGACTCCTGGCTTCAGATTGGCTCAGTTCGAGCTGTTGCAGCCGCTTGGGGAGTGAACCATTGGACGGCAGATCTTCCTCTCTGTCTCTCCTCCTCTCTGTATATTTGACTTTGCAATTAAAACAAAAAAATATTGGGCCTGGTGCGATAGGGTAGTGGTTAAAGTCCTCACCTTGCATGCCTGGGATCCCATATGGGTGCAGGTTCTAATCCCAGGAGCCCCGCTTTTCATCCAGCTCCCTCCTTGTGGCCTGGGAAAGCAGTCAAGGATGGCCCAAAGCTTTGAGACCCTGCACCCACATGCAAGACCCGGAAGAGCTCTGCTCCTGGCTTCAGATCAGCTCAGCTCCAGCCTTTGTAGCCGCTTGGGGAGTAAATCATTGGAGGGAAGATCATCTTCTCTGTCTCTCCTCCTTTCTGTATATCTGACTTTCCAATAAAAATAAAAAATAAATCTTAAAAAAAAATCTTTAAAACAGAAGTAAGAGTCAATTCTTTTGTTACTAGTTTTTGGGAGGAAGGCGGTAAGACTTGAAATAGATAAGTAGACTGCTCAATAAGAAAGCAATCCTAAAATTGAGAGTGGAAGTGAGAATAATGTGAAAAATTTTGATGCCACATTTCATTCAGAATCTGTACCTAGTACAGAAAACAAGTGGACTCTGAGCGAGAACATTATTGTAGATTTTGTTATAATCTTCTTGTGGTTGGTTGGTTTTGTTGCAGAAACAACAGACATGTGAATAGGCAGATTTTGGAAAGGTTATCAGTAACTCAGTCTTTATATTTCGGTACTGAGCTATATATTTTTTATTTATCATGACTTGAAGATTGCACTGAGAGGTCAAGTGAGGAAAGGTTCACCTGAACCAATTCTCCTGAACCCTCATGTGTGCAGCAGACCTGGAGGTCTTGTCCTCTTTTTCAGGGAGCATGAAGTCACTCAGACAAAACACTGCAGAGATTTGGGGTCATAACGAGACCAGGGAATGAATCAGCAGAAATGGGAAGGGGGTACAAAGGAAACACAAAGATATTAACCAATCCCTGGATCCCAGCCAGACTGACTCAAAAGAGATCAGCAAAAATCCAAGGGAAATATACAAACATGCAGATGCAATAAAACCTTTAGAAGAAGAAGCCACAAGCCATCAGAGGGAAGGGAGATGGAATGTTGTACATCTCAAAGACTCATCTGCTTCTAGATGAAGTCAATATAAAGAGATTATTGAAAGCAACATCTGATCTATTAAACTAGTTGATTAAGCCAGTAAAGTCTAAAGGAAAGTTATTTAGTCAGTATTGACTGGAAAATGAGAGAGAAGATTCTGAATATTATAGGAAAATTGTCAATTCGTCATGTTGATTTTATCAAACTGTTGATTTTAAGAAAATACATTTCCATTTGAATAAGCTAAACATCTTTAGAAAGACATCTTTCCCGGGAATACTTCCAACAAACTTTCCTGATGCTTTTAATAAGTTGGGAATCAAATATTTTTCTCTTTTTGTCATTTATATGGAAGACAGAAATTCAGAAGGAGAAAGAGAGGGGGGAGAGAGAGAGAGAGAGAGAGAGAGAGAGACTTGTTAATCTTCTAAATGCCTGAGATAACTAGTGCAGAGTCAGGCTGAAGCCAAACAACTTGAACTCAATCTTGATCTGCCACTTGGGGGGAAATCACACGAAGTTCAGCACTCATTTGCTTTGTCCCAGTGCTCACATCAGCAAAAATTTGGTATTGGAGTAAGAGTCAAGACTCAGGCACTGCAAGCTGAGATAGGACCTCTCCAAGCAGCTTCGTAACTGCTGCATCAAGTTCCTACATCATAGTTCTTCACGATTCATAATCATGTTTGTGTTGGAATGAAGAACTCTCAGAGGAGCATGGCCAAGGGTACTTACTCTAGAATGTGATATGATGTGAAAATAAGGTCTTTGTAAATATGATTAGTTAATGGGAAGTCATATTGGATTTCAGTTGGGTCTAAATGTCATGATTGTATTGTTATGGAGGAGTAAAGGGTATGCAGAAACACCGAGGGAGAACATCTATGTAAAAATAAATTTTAAAAATCAGTTATTCATGTGATATTTTCATAAATGTTTAAAAAGTTGAACATTACAGGGGGTCAGTATAAGTTAGGATTTGATGAGGAAATATTCTTTCCAAAAGCCAGGGTAACATATCCTGCTAATTTTTGTCTTTCAGTCTCACCATGGATTGGACTGTTAAATGATTCTATTGGCTTAAGCCAACATGTTAATGGCAAGCTGTTGCAACAAGTCTAGGAAACAAATATTCATGTTGTCACAAGAGGTAGAAAATATCTGAAAATGTGTAAGTGGTCCTGGGATAGTGTCATCGATGGAGAATTTAAAAATTTTGGAACACCAAAAA
The DNA here is from genome assembly GCF_030435755.1 of Ochotona princeps. Lineage (NCBI taxonomy): Eukaryota > Metazoa > Chordata > Mammalia > Lagomorpha > Ochotonidae > Ochotona > Ochotona princeps. The sequence goes on from NC_080834.1 coordinate 56,751,121, forward strand.
AAATATAGATTTTCTTGAAGTGATGACTTGCAGGATTAAGTACCTTAAAGTTGACTTGGTTAAAGACTATAATGAAAATGGAGCAGTTTAGAAAACTTTCAGGATTCTTCAAGAATGCATACTATTGTAAATGTACACATTAAATATGCTTCTATTGAAGCCTCAGGGAAAATGTGGAGCATATCACTGGGCAAGGGATGAAAGATGGTCATAAATAATTAGCCAATAAAATTTATAAGGAAAGTGTGACTGTTTTGGTATGGTTTCCCTTTCATGCTGAGAATGATAGGAACTTAAAAGAACTGCATAAGGAATGGTTAAATACAATTGAACTGTTATTGGATGCTTTGCAAAATTGTTCAGTTATACAGATGGTAAAAGGTGAAAACGATGTGTACTGGAAAAAATATGAACTGTGTAGCTGGAAAAAAGTCTGAATGTTGCATGGAATAAATGTATGTGTGACTTACAGATACATCAGCCATTTTAGTAGAAACCAGGAAAAGAGATGACATTATACAGAAAGAATATATGAAGAATCCCCCTGCCTGGTGACATGAATCTCCTTCATGTACACAGATATCAGAATAGCTTTGGAAAATATTTTACAAGCCAAGAATTTGGAAGCCTGAACAGAAATAGCAAAGCTTAAGTGAAATAAAGAAGACATGATTTGCAGAGACCACAGGCAAAGTGCTGCTTTAATTTCAAAGGTAGAGAGTGGCTGTCATTTTGTTTGGGACCATAGACTCCCCTTTTGCCTTCCCTGTTCCCTCTTTGTAAATTCAAGGATTGCTTTGCACCTATCTTGCTTTCTAACACAGATCAACAAATGAGAAGTCAACCTCACAAGGAAACAATCCTTTAAGTGTGACATATAAATGTAGCAAAATTCAGTTATTTGTTTCAAACAAGGACTATATGACAGATCGTTTAACTTAGTATTTGAAATGACCTCTGAAGTCATTCTAGTGGCTTATAGTTTTATTACCTGCATAAGAGCTGGTACTCTGATAAGCAACTGGACATCTCATCTATCTTGAAAAATAACTGTCTCTTGAATTTAACATCAGGTTCACCTCTCCTAGTTGTTTAACTGCCAAGTACCTTCACTCATGACTTGGCCAGTGAGCTCACTTTTTATTCTCTATCTTAATATTTTCTATTCTTCTCACAGTTTCAACACACTCACATACAAACACACAAAATATCCTGGTGCATCAATTTCCTGACCTTTTACTTCTTAAGATTAAATGTCATCTTAATATTTGCATTCGTGGTCATGGCCAAATCCCAGACCTCATTCCTTGGAATCATATCACTCTGAGAGCTAAGCATTCATATAACAGCTCAAATCTAGCAGCCGATTCTTCTCACTTTCTCAGGCAACAGAAATGTTCATTATGGTCAGTAATAGCCTAAGGGAAAGATTCCTCCTAGTGTATATCCTGAGCCAGTGTAAATCCATTCTAAATCAAGCATTCACTTTTTTTTTTTTAATAGCTTTACTGGAGCAGACATTCTGCATAGTAATTGCCTGCATTTGGTGTGCCCACAAGCCATTTTGCAGTGCCTGTTTCAAGTCTCAGTAGCTCTACATCTGATCGAGGTTCTTGCTAACGTACACCACAGAAGGAAGAACATGAGGGATCGTTATGCGGGCTCCCGTCATGAATATTGGCGAACTGGATTGAATTCTTGGCTCCCGTATTCATGTAGGTCCAATCTTGGTAGTTGCAGGCATCTGGAGAGAACCATCGGCTGTAAAAAGTTCTCTCTCTCTTTTCCTACCTTGGAAACGAAATTAATGCAAATACACTTATGATACACTTTTATGAGAGCTATTATCTAGTTATTTATTTTCATGGAATGTTGGGATATTGGGATAAACTATGGATAAATAAAATATCACTTGAGGAGTAGGCACTAGCAGTCAAGATATCAGTTAAGATATCCACATGCCACATCAGTGCACGCGTGCATACACACACACACACGCGCACACACACACACAGATTCACACATGCTTTTGGGATTCTCGACTGCTTAACTGTGAAACAATGGATAAATGTCTGTTCTTTTAAGCTGTCAAGTTTGTGATAATTTGTTGGAAAGCTCTTAGAATCCAATACATAATTTTTGTCAAATGTTTAAAATACTTTGATTAATTTTAATATTTTGCCTCCCTGAATTCAAATACATTAAGCTATACTTTGTCCTTGTGACTGTCTTTGAAACAATTCTGAGGGTTCTTCAAAAAATCCATAAAAGTTTATTCTTTCTATTTGTAAAACTGGAGGTGCTAAAATAATTACATTAATTTTATATGTAATTCATGATGAGTCACATTGCAGAAATGCAATTCTTGCCCAAGTTAAATATACAGGAGTAAAAATATCAGTTGAAATATGTCAAAAACTCTTACAATGTAAGATAAAGTTTTTTTTTTTTTCAAAATCAGATATATAGAGAGGAGGATAGGCAGACAGGATGATTGTCCATCCTGGTGAGTGACTTCCCAAGTAGCTGCAGAGAATGGAGTTGAGCCTATCTGAAGCCAGGAGCCCGGAACCTCTTCCAGTTCTCCCATGTGTGTGCAGGGTCGCAAGTCTTTGGGCCACCCTAGACTGCTTTCCCAGGCCACAAGCAGGGAGCTGGATTGGAAGCTGGGAGCACTTAAGACAAGAACTTTCGCCACTAGGCTACCGCACCAGACCTGGGTAAATACTTATACATTTGTCAGTGGCCTCGTTCTTTCTTTATGTTTCTGTTTATGAGAGGTATGCTTCTAGGGCTGAACAAGCATACTTATTAGCAGTTATATTTTCTTTTTTTCTTTTAGATATCTTAAATTCTTTTGGATTGACTTTATTACTTTGTTTTCTATGCCACAAGAAGCAACCAAATGTCCTTGTCGGTTACCTTATCTTTCAATGAAGTTTCTTCAGATCTCAAACTTTTGAAGATTATCATTCAGAAATTAATCCGTGAGTAGTTACAGTCTTTTATAGTCTAAAGATCTTGTTAAATATTGCTGTTTTCATAACATATTTTCGTTAGTTCAGTAAGAATTTGTGTGGGAACAATATGTTGACAGACTGAGGAGAGCAAATTGCAAAGAAGAGGGAACTGACCATTTCCAAACGCGTGATCTGGAGCAATCATCTACCTGCACTCTCAGAGGTCCTGCTCCTCAGGCCTTTAGCCCAGCACTGACGTCTGCATCTTCAATGTCCCCTTGGCTCAAGCCTTCAGAATTGGACTGAATGGCACCACCCACTTCTCTCGTCTTCAGTTTGTACATACCACACTGAGGTGCGGTGGAGCTTCTCAGCCTCATCAAGTGTCTAGGCCTATTCCACATCATGGAAGATTTATAAAATGAATGCTTGAATACATTTGTAAATATTCTGAACCAAAACAGGCTTGTATTTCCTCTTTTCCAGTGATTTTTTTTATCCTATGTGTGTGTGTGTGTGCATTTGTGTGTGTGTTATGATATAGATCTATATTTACATAGCTGTGTTTCTCCACAGAATCCTGACTAATACAGAGTTGTTAATGGAATAATGGAAATCACATTGGGTTTTATTGCATCATCTTCAATCTCTATCAAATATTCACTTTTTCAGTTTCGTTGATGTTTAGCTATAGTTCTCCAAATGAATATTTTCCAATATCCTCCATGTCTCCTAATACGGCTGTGTCGATAGATATGATTGCCATGTAAATGAGAGTTCTCTGGAGATACAGAATTGTTATACATGTAGAACATCAGACAGGGGTTTATTAGAGGATTTCACTTGCCTGGATGTGGCAGCTGAAAAGTCCCATAACTGGTTGCCTGTAGGCTATAGAGCCTGATATTCTTACAGTGTAGTAAAGTTCAATTTCATAGCCTTAATAAAAGAAGTGGGGATGTGTGAGTTTCAGTTCCAGGCTGAAGGGTTCAATGCCATAGTCAAAAGACCAACAACTGACATGTGAAGCATGAGTTTAGTGTATCCCACCCCTTTAAGAGGGGCCTCAGTAGTTTTCTTATTTAACCTCTGGAGACCCTTAGGTTGTTGATGGTGCAAGACCACACAGAGGGAATATCTTCCCACTGAGTTCACTCATGCACATGATAATCTTCTTTAGAATGACCCTGAAAGGCACACTCAAAATAATACAGCCTGATTGCAGGCTTCTAGATATTCCTTAATCCAGTCGGGTTGATACCACACTAACCATCACACTTGCCTTTGTAATGTTTTTTTTTTCTCAGAAATCAAGATCTATGAAGATTTGAGATAAAAGTCATAGGAATAACTGTCACAAAAGACAATGCATTTTTTTTCTTGACACTTCATGTGCTGAATCACTTAGGAATTTTGGAAAAGTACTTATGTATCCTGATGTGAGAGATCACCCTGAATGTGAACAACATATCCAAGGCACTTGGAAAGAGTGAAGAAACTCAAACAGTATAAATCAAAAATTACCTTTCACTGACTTTTTTTGGGAATACAATGCAAAATTTACCTTTGAGTTCAACAATCAAATTCATGCATTCACACTCATTCATTGTGCAGTGACCTGTCTCTTTTGCCATTTGATGTATTGCTTTAATAAGGTCCCCGTATGACCTTTGCTATCAGCTCTTAATAAATGGTTTTACTGAAATGAAAAGAAGAACTCCAAAAGCGGCCAGAAGAGAGAATGGAGCTTTGTGGTCATTCTGAGTTTTCCACTAAAAGTGATTTTGTTTTGGTGAGAAGTGTAGAGATAAGAGACTTTGGCAATATCTTAGTTTGAACTTTATAAGCCTGCAAAACAGGAATGGTTGAGAAATTTCCAATTTTTTCATGTTATAAGAAGTGGCCCATTGTAAAGGACTCGCCTGTGTGATCTTGGAATTCATCACCTGCACCCTGTCTTGTCATTGTTCATGATACTCAGTCCCACATCTCCCATTTTATTTTCATATTAAATTCTAGGCTTTTTTCTCTGAGACATTTCTCGTTGATGAATATTACCCAAATTACTTCAGCCTGAATAATATTTCCTTATTTGTCCATTATATTTTTATTTGTCATAACTCAAACTAAAGAACATTTGATATAAATCATCAGTGTATATAATCTGAAGCACTGGCGAAGAAGAAACATGAGAAGTAAAATGAGAGAAATAGAAAAACGCATTTCTGAACCCAACAGAAGCCAATTCACTTTTTTAAAGTGAGAAATGATCTGCATTTATCTCTCAATGAAAGAAAATGGTGCTAGAAAAGTAAAATCACTTGTATTAATATTCAACAGGTTGGCCTAAGGTGCTTTACACGCTACTGGGAAGCTACGGTGAATTAAATTGGAGATCATGCATGAGAAATGAAAAAAATTAATATACGTTTATTTTTATTGGAAAGGCTGGCATACAAAGAGAAGGAGACACAGAGAGGAAGATCTTCCATCTGCTGGTTCACTCTCTAAGGGGCTGTAAGGGTCAGGGTAGAGCCGATCCAAAGCCAGGCTCTTGGGGCTTCCTCTGGATTTCACACAACGGTGCAGGGTCCCAAAGCTTTGAGCTTTTTATGACAACAAAAATCACAAGGACCCAATTGCACAAGTGTCAGTGACTCAGTCGTATGAATAACATATATATATATATATATATATATATATATATATATACACACACACACACATATATGTATGTGTATTTCATAGGGAAATTGTACATCATCTATACTTAAAAAATTTCCTGAAGAGTCATGTGTCTTTAAGGAAATTATCTCCTTAATTCTTGAATATTTGAGGCCATTAAGTAAGCAGAAATGTGTTTTTGTGACCAATAATTAATTAAACAGAGACTTAGCAAGGTAAATGAAAAGACAGAATCATGAAAATGTAATTATTGTTTCAGTCACTGCTGTTTCGAAAAATAATCCAGAAACCAGTATAAGTAGTACTGATATGATAAATTCTTGACATATGGCATACAGTAGAAGTGGTGTAATATAAAATACATTTAAAAAGTTTCATGGAAAGGTGCATTCCAGAAAACTATGAATGAAATTCAAATATGGCTAAACCAGATTTAGTTTTTAAACCAACTTTCCATGAATTTTTGAGATGCCCTCATATAATAGTCCACTTTAACTGTCATTTCACATTTTTTAGTTTCAGTTACCAAGTGGTAAGCTACAGCTGAAAAAGTCATAAGGATTTAAGATATTGAAAGAGAGAGAAAAAACATTAATCTAATATATATTATACTATATACTTGGCATTATATTGTCATTATTTTCAAACTTTTGCTGTGCTAACTTATAAGCTAAACTTCACTACAATTATGAGTGTAGATGATAAAATATAGTAAATGTAGAATTCAATAATGTCCACTGTTTCAAGTCACTATGAGTCTTATATAGGCTGTGTATAAAGAAAAATGTTATAATCATTTTTTAAGCTTTTCAGATTAAATTTTTTTAATAAAAATGGTAAGACTACTTTTGCTTACACTATTTTTGTCTTGAAATTTTAGGCTTCAAGTATTGCCTGCACTGAGATAACTATCTGCTTTAAATAGATTGAGATGAAATCAATTTTCCAGAACAGATTCATGATCTTTTTCTTACTGATGGCAATTCAACAGTTCAAAACGCAAACAGGATTTTAGCCTCTGATAAGAACTACATTGATCAGTTTCAAAATATCTTAACCTTTGGATAAGATGAGAAATCTAACTATTGTGGGAATAAGTAGCCCAAGGCAGTGCAGATATGAGTAGCTCTTGTTAATATCAGGAATAATCCATTCATTCCGAATGTGTATACTTGTAGACAGCAATACAACTGCATAGATAAGTGCATTTATTTTGGAGCTTTGCCTGCTGAGTAATCATAATAAATGATTGTTTGCTACATAAAAATAAACGAAAATTATCAATCAATCTGATGTCTCAAGTACACGTTTTGCTATATCATTGGTTGTTCATTGCCAAATATCCAATTGTTCACCCATTGGGAAGATGCATGCTAAAAATATGGCCTGATTGATTCCTAGTTTCATGTAAAAATGCCAGCTGACAATGGAATTTGGATGTTGCAAAATACATATTAAATAAATAATTTTTAATGTATGCAAAAATAATGCAGACACACCACAAGATTAAAAAATGTACTATTTATTTAAATGTAAATTTTTAGAGTTGCAATTCAAGCAATCAGGAAATACCAAGCTTTCTTTGTAGTAGTCAAATAATCAAGCAGTATTAAAGAATATACATTGAAAATAAGGATGAAGGACAACCTCAGTAAGACGCAAGTTTATCCTAGTATTGTTATGACATGCAAAAAATTCACCTCTTTAATGAACTGAAGTTTCTCTATGCTAATTTGAAAACTTCTATGAAACATTTCTAACAAATATATTACCATCAAGAAAAGTAGGCTAAATATTTTTCCACATCATTTACCAGTGATTGTTGCAAATGTACTTTAACCTTAATTAATAAAATATGATTTTAAAATGAATAAAACATAAATAATTTTGTTCCAGCACGTGTCCTAATGATGAATAAATGACGACAAGAGAATTCTATTGGAACATGAAGTCTTTTTCTCCATTAAAGGTGAGCTAACGTGGCTTTAAACAAAAATAAAAAGAAAATGCATTTTAATGAAAAGAAAAATCTTCACTCACTGCATTTAACTTTAAAGCTAAGAGGAATCTGTAGAGTTGGTCTCTTCAAAAACTTCTCTCTGTGTAGGTGTTCTGATTAACTGATTGAGAATAGGACAATAATATTTTTCCTCCTTAGGTCAAAAAAAAATTTTAAATAATTGCAGTTAATACAACTGCCATAAAGGATTCAGTCAAATGGAACAGTCAGTGTTATAGAACAGTCAGATAGAAATAATCATAACAAAGGAAGTTTTAAAATAGAAAAGGAAGTGGCAAATGCAATTTACTGTTGTGCTGAAAAGAGGCTATTTTATGTGCATAAGAAGAAAAATATCTCAGAATATTTAACATTCATTTGTATTTTCATGTGGAGAACAACCATTGGGTTGATGTGAATATGTAAGGAGACAGAGATGCTCTTGCCTCCGTAATGGTGTTCAGCATTATGTTCGGCTGAAAGCTAAGGCGATATTATGAATGCTATGATTGTGTTCTGGTTTTAACAACTTGTGTCTAGGTACTTTAGGTATATGCCATTGATATTCCAAAGTTTTAGATTCTTCTTTGGAAGTAGAAAATCTTTTAAAGAGATGAGTTCCATGTCTCCTAATGGCATAATTTATTATTTAAAAAGCCCTGTGGCATGACAAAAATAACAGGGAGATGAAGCTCAGTCAATAAAAAGAAACCCACTACAATGGTGTGAATATTTTTTTCTCTCAGATTCACATATTGAATCCTAAGACGCTAGGTGATGATATTAGGAAGTGGAACATGTTGGAAGTGATTAAATAAGAAATGAAATTATTTGCTCATAAAAGAGATCACAGAGTATAAGCAATCTCTTTTCAGCATGCAAGACATATCTTGCAAGTGCCCTTCATGTGTGAACAAATCCATTGTCCTCTTGATCTTGGGCATTTTTAGTTCAAGTACTGCTAGAAATAAACCTACATCACTAATTAGTTACCCACTGTATGGTGTTAGAGGCTGCACAATCTTTAGATATACCAAACAAACTCACACAACATCACTCAATGATATAAATCTCCGCATTCCAACACTTTCAGAAAGATTTCATTAAATGTGGCTGAGATAGCTTCTAATGGAAATAAGGAAGTAATAGGAGCAGCTTTCAGAAAAGAATATTGACAAAAAGCTCTCATCCAATGTATGACAGGAAGTCACAGAGAAAAGTGCAAATTCAGTAACAAAGTGAAATGAACTCAACCACAATATCACAGTTAAGCATCCTACATCATTTTTCAAAGTTTACACAAGCATTATAACCCAGAATACACTAAGCATTTTCTACAAGGCATGGATTGAACACCTTTAAAAGGTTAATTAGCTACTTCATCTTTCTCTATTTCAATGACAACAATTTCTCACAAAAATGAAAGATTTCAGGCATTCAATATCACATCTTTTCTGTGGTTTGTTGTATTTAGAATGTAATATATTTGAACAATATTTTTAAATTTGGAAGAACACCTCAGATGGGGAACTGCACATGCATACTTTAAAAAAATGTCAGATGTGAAAACACTAATTTATAACACACCTTTTCTCTATGTGGTATTGCCTATGCATTGCTTTTATTGCAATAATGAAAATCTAAAACAATTTTTTTTATTATTTTCATTTGTTATTTGTCACTGCCCAGTAATGACAACAAATAACGAGGCACACTCTTGAGGTCTGGGAAAAGGCGGAACCGCAACTGGACCCCTTATTGCCAAAAGCGGCTGCGTGTATACCCTTCTCTCTGCTGCCCTTTTCCCCATTGGTCTCAGCTTTCCTCCCCGCTTCTCCAGCCCTCTGCGTCACCCTTCTTCCTGTTCCTCTCCATTAGGTCTGCATTGCGTCTGTACCGCTTTTGTACCCCTCTCTGCCTCTTTTCCTCCCCATACGCCTTAGTTTTCCACCTGAAGATCTTAGCCCCTCTTCCCCTCTTGGCTGCCCCGTTCTTCCCATTCCATCAGTCATTCTTCTTCCAGTCTTTCTCCTGGTCGTCCCCCTCCTTAACATTTACCGGCTGCTTTTATACTGTTCTCCACCAATCACTTCTCCCCATGGGTCCACTTGGTGCAGCCTGATAGGCCAGTAGCAATGACATAATCACAGCGAGAGCATCAGCCTATCCCTGTGACTTCCTGTTTACCTGCTGGCGAGACCAATGCCACCTCCTGGCCCTGAGCCAGAGGCTATCCTGCAACAGCCTTTCCTATTTCAGAGAGTGGCTTCAGCACCCCACTCCCCATAGCTATTGTCTGTATCTGCTTAAGTCAAAATATATTAATACAGCAGAATCACTGACTTAAACTGCTCACAATTAATAAAATACAATTGGTAGATAACTTCTTTAAAGCTTCCAGTTTTTCATTAAAATCATTCATGTCAGGTTAAATGTGTTACAGTGTTTAGCAACTAGAATGTAAATGCCTTCAACTTATGGAGCATATCATGATCACACCTTGAAGAACATGTGATTGGGTCATTCTCCAAATACCTTCAACATTCCAAGCTTGGACAAGAGGGATCCTAGATCCAGAAACCAATCCACATGTTCAAAGTAGCTGGCAGGGACATGAGTACTAGTCAGCAGATTGTGTGGTGCATGTCTGATGGGATTTCAGCAAAGCTCAGAACTGAAACTCAAACACTCTGATGGTGGGTATGGATTTCTCATGCAGTGTTTTCGCATCTATGCAAAATTTCTCATTATGCCATCTAATACCCACTGATGAAACAACATTATTTAACAGAGTATTTAACTTAATTTTAGAATGTAATTATTTTCAGTTATATCTTAACTCTGAACCACATTATGTTATAAAATCACTTAAGTGAATAGAAGAAGCAATGCCAAACCAAATCAGTGGCCATCTTGAGAAATCTGGTGAAATCTGTTGACCTCATGAATGAAACCATAATTGGAGCAAAGTTTCTATACTAACACTAAAATAGCACCCAATCTAATTTTAATCCACAGTGAAAATGGATGAGTACATTCCCTCATTCTGTAGTCCAGAAAGGTAGACAGATTTTCTAAATCATAAAATGATATTCTATTTAATTTTAAACTGAAAATGTTGAATATATTTATGCAATTCCATCTGATTCTTTATCTGTTTTCAAACAAAAATCTTTAACGAGAACATGAAGAAGAATTTGTCACAAATTCTTGCAATGGATACATAGTTTGTTACATTTTATTTCACTATAAAAACTCAAACTTCTACATTAAATATTCTAGATTTTAAAATTTAAAATATTTTATAAAACAATGGACTATAGAATTTCAGCAGCTTTTAGCAGAACCATAAGTATGTAGTCTAGCACCAATGAGACCTCACATCCACTGTCTATTTTATTTATTTTTAAATTGTATATGCCTCAGTTTGATTTAAACTTGAAATGCTTCTTTTTTATAACATAATAATAGAGAGGCAATACATGCTTTATGTATATTTTCTTTGTTCAGATAAGTATGAAATAGAAAATAAGTATAATACTTAGAATTGGTCTCAATATCTAGAAATTTCTTAAACTTCAAACACAAGATGTTTAAAACTCATAAAAATACTAAGTATACAAAATCACACATTGATTTAAAAAATCTCCACCAACATAATCTGACTCTTAATTTTCCTGCAAGCTCTTTGAGATACTCTTCATATCATCTTGATATTTTTATGTGGTTCTTTTTTTTTTAAGATTTATTTATTTTTATTATAAAGTCAGATACACAGAGAGGAGAGACAGAGAGGAAAATCTTCCATCCGATGATTCACTCCCCAGGTGAGCGCAACGGCCTGTGCTGTGCTGATCCAAAGTCAGCAAACACAGGTGCAGGGTCCGAAATCTTTGGGCCATCCTCGACTGCTTTCCCAGGCCATAAGCAGGGAGCTGGATGGGAAGTGAAGCTGCCAGGATTAGAACCGGCACCCATATGGGATCCCAGCGCGTTCAAGGCGAGGACTTTAGCTCCTAGGCCATGCCACCGGGCCTATATGGTTCTTTTTAACTTTTACAAAAGTAACATATATCATGTATTTCTGATTACTTGAATATTTTTCTGCCTTTTTCCTTTCCTGGAATTAATTTACTATTTGTTTTAATAGAAAGAATTAGAAAATAATACAAGTTCATGTTGAAATATGAAATGATGTATAATGTGATATCTACCTTTTCATACACTCCACCAAGCAAAAAGCCTCCATAAAAGGAGAGCTTTAATGTGTATAATGACTTATCCCCATCATACCACTTATATTGAAGGTCTTCAGTAAGCATTTTCAGAATAAATTAATTGATGTGTTGACTGATTTCCTCATGTGTTGAGACTTCTTATTAGAACATTGAATGGAGTGATTGTATTCACTTATCTAGGGTTTTAGGGAATTTTTGATCAAATATCGAGGGAAGCCTGTAACTCTTTTCAATGTCACAGATTAATTAGTAGGTTCTCCTTGTAAGAGAGTTAATAAACATTATTAAAACACTAAATGACAGACGTTAACTGGAAAGGTTTTTCCTCAATGTCTTTTAATTTCCCACTCACAGTAATGCTACAAATGAAGTTTGTAGTTTGCTGACAGGCTTCTTATAACTGCTTCGCAGATCTAAGAAATGCAACAGAGATCCTCCTTCTCATTTCACACTTCTTTAGAAGAGGGCAGATAATTGTTCATGGCCAAATCTGTGTGGTAGCTCTTCATTCCTGCTGTATGTTTGAAATGAATGTTTCCTCATTTAAACCTCCAAATTGATGACCATGGCATTCAATAATACTTTTTAAAAATTATTTTGTTAAAATGTGATAGATTTCCTTTGTTACCTCATTCAATTATACGAATTCACATATGAAAATGAACAACTGAAAAATTTGTGCTACAGTTTATACACAGAAATTTCTGGTCCCTTTTACTTATGATGCTCTGTATATGTTATTTCATGGAATGGACTATTGGAGAGGGAATAGAGAGGAGAGGAGGGGAGGGGACAGAACAGGTGGGGAGGGGAGGGGAGGGGTGGAGAAGAAGCTCCCAAATTCTGTGGCTGTGCAAATGCTCACAGTGTTCTAAGGCTGGAACTGCATGGCAGCGTGGAGTCAGACACTCAATCCAGACTTCCCATGTTGTAGAAGAAGCTGAAATATTTAAAACCTTTGGCATTGCCTCCCACATTAGGAGGAGCCCAAAGTCAGGAGCTAGAGCCAGGATATATACCCAGACACTCTGGTAAGGGAATCAGGTATATTAGCTTCTAGGTTAAACTCTACTCCTTAAAACTCTAATTTGAGAGTATGGTGATGGTCCATAGACAACCAGTTTTATGTCCATGAGAATTCAAATATGAGGACTTAATCATAGTGAGAAGCTCATGCTCTTAGGGAGTAGCATGCTTAAATAACCATATCGTATTATCAATTAGTATTGTCATTAACAGTCACTGCTTTGCATGTAGGAACATGACATATTATCTCTTCCAGTCAGTGACTATGCCCTTTGTTGACACCCAGTGATTTAAAAATTCTCTACTCTGACACTCTAACAATCTTACATTGAATATAACTAAATTTTCTTCTAGCATATTATTATATATTGCCAAAGTAACCACATAATATATGTTGTAAGATACATATATTTCATAAAGTTAGAAAATCTACAGGAAAAATGTGAACCACAGAGTTATTTTGCAAGGCATGAATGTGGTTTATGGTTGCATTACAAGCAATAAAAATCTGCTGAGGTCAATAAAATATTCCACTATGTAGGATGGGTTTAGATGTGTCTTGAATTACAAAATCAATCCTTATAATTCAAAGAATTCTACCTTCTTAGAAAACAGCATTTCATATACTTGTTTTGTTGTTAAGGAAGTCAAAGAAACCTGGATAAAGAGGTTAGATATTCTAGCTATTCTGAAAAACTGCATAAATCCACAAATCATAATAATGTTCATAGATTAAATTAAATGAGTAGAAGTCACCATCAGATGACAATAGCATCTCAAAAGAAACCATGCTTATTTCATAAATGCAATCACAAGTTTCTTAGGAACACATTTTGAAATTGTTTTGCTTCACTTTTAGTTTGTTGAGAGAATAATGCTCTCCTTTATGATTCCTGCCAATCAGAATATTTGGAGGAGAAATTAAACTACATGAAGAAAGCAAGACTCGTTTCTAGAAATCATTTGTAATCTAGGCTTTCTACAGCCTTGTCTTTGCTGTTATACAAAGAAACAGACTACATGGTTATTCTTTTTGTATATGAACTTCTACAGCTGCATTTGATGTCCTCGAAAAACAATTGTTGATATTACTTGAAAATACTCACTTCAAAGTTATTCTAAGAGTAGTTATTTGAAAAACATGTTTATACCACCACTCTAGGCAACTGCCTAGGTTGCCTTACACCTAGATGATTGAGAGAAAAGAAACCAATGGCTTGCAGCCATTCTGGGCCTGATTAATGTAAAAGCTCTGTGAACTATACCATCGTCCCAATACAATTATCTATCCTATTTTTTAAAAAAGATACGTAGGGAAAGCAGTGGTCACTGGACATGGATGTGCCACCCTGGCCTCCAGGCATGCTATGCCACTGCACAATGGGTGGGGAACGGGGGCTTCAGATTGCCTGGGAAAGGGGCTGTGGGGACATGTTGGAGAGGGGCCACAGAAAGCATGTTTAGCAGATGAGAAGTGACTCCTGAGGGCTCTCATGGACCAGGCCACTGCACTCTCAGGAAAGCAAGGGAGGGGAAATTTAGAGTGGAGCAACCCAAAGATTTGGGTCAGGGAAAGGCATCTGCCTACGTGGGAGATATTGGCTGGACTCAGGAACATTGCTCACTGCCCATAGGCGCATGCAAAGGCTGGGACTGGGATCATGATTGAGTAGGCTAAGCTGCACTATCTGACCACGAATGTGTTGACTGGGGGGTAGACCAAGTCAGGTTGCACCACAGCACCCACTGGAACATGAGATACCTGGATCTAGGGGCAGATCCATAAGAAATTTGTGGGCTTTTGTCTTTGGGACAGCAGCACTCTGGTTTGTGTACGAGCTAGGAGTGGTAATAGGCTCAGTCAGATTGGACTGTGGAACTCACCGACACCTGCAGGCATCGAAAGTGAGAGGGGTCCTTCCTGGGCCAGGCTACAGCATCTGCAGGCACTGCTAAAACCCAGGATTGAGGGCAGATCAGTTGACACATGTGAGATCTGGGGCTGGCAGCAGATCTGGCAGGGGAACTTGGGGACCACCTCTGCCAGTCTGCAGCTTTTGCTATGGAACAAAGGAGCTGGAGCTGGTGCTGGGGACAGGCCAGGACAGCTAAGGCTGCAGCAGTCATTGGCATTTGGGTGTGCCATGTCTGGGGGCAGGTCAGGCAGGGCCAGGGTATTGCACCTTCCAGCATGAGCAAAAGCTGGGACAAAGTGTGGGCAGTGCTGGACTGGGATAGGTTGCTATACCTACAGGCAAGCTGGATCTGAAGGTAGTCCATAGCAGGCTGAGCCAAAGCACCTACCAGCACATGGAGGATCTGGGTTGGGAACAGGCCTGATAACAAAACTGTTAGAATTCCCCTGCTAGGCTGCAGCTTCTCCTGGCAGCATGTTAGGCTGAACCATGCAGCAGTAAGCACCCATCAGCATGCATGAGGGCGGGTTCTGGGGGCAGGTTGGATAAACTAAGCCACAACATCCATGAGTGTACATGAGAGCTAGATAGAATGTGGTCTGGGCCAGGCTAGACCACAGCGCAAGCTGGTATGCAGAAAAACTTGGACTGGGAGTAGTCCTGGGGGAATTATTGGGGATTGCCACAACTAGGCCATGACAATTTTGGTGTGTGTGAGGACCAGGCTTGTGCTGGCTTTGGCTGAGCTAGGCTTGATCATCTGTCAATATGCTGCTTGTTAAAAATAAAGTCAAAATCAACCCATTAATTTTTACTGATTATAAAATGAGGCACTGTATCCAAATTGAGTTAGTAATGTCGTGAGCAGTACTCATGTACGTGGATTTTAAATTTTTATGCACAAAAAAACATAACTTTTTACTTAGTTTCCCATAAACATTTTGAAATTTACTATTAAAACTTAGTGTTAGTAATTTTCAATACTATATTATTGACTTTTTCATAATTGTTATATGACATTTAAATTGAACAATGCATATGGTTGCTTACCATTGGCTTATCATATGTAGGGATTCTATGTAAAATATATGTCTATATTCTTTATAAAAATTAATTTTTGAGGTTGTTTAACTTTGCATCCTCTGGACACTATATGAATTATATTTCCATGATGCCTAACTCATGTTTTTCTTATGTTTATCCAAATTGTTAATGCTGACACAACTATTGAAGATGTTATAGCAATTGGACAAGCAAACATTAGAAATGAATAAACCATTTGGGTCAGCAAAAGCAAATTATTTATCTACAGTTATTTTACATATAGATTTTCAAAGATTTACTACTATTCTTACATGTGATATTCTTACATAGTTGAGAATTAAATATCCTGTTTCATTATTGTCTGTTTTCATGAGGATTTTATTAAGCAGCAATAAAATATAATTTCGAGTGTGTGTGTATCTACATATATTAATTTCATATTGTCAACTGACCTTTTATCAAAAGGCTCTTTGCTTTTGAAGCAAACAGTATTAAACAAAATGTGTTAAAGTTCAAATGGATTGTGTGTAGCATGTTATTCAAAATATTTTTTTATTTGCCCACATTTAAATTCACTAAGATAGAAAACTTGGAGTGTGTGTGTTTTTTTTCCTACCTAAAGGAGAGACAGGTGACACAGAGAATTAATTTTAACGCTGTCTCTTTTCATCTCTAACAACCTGAAGGTCACATTTACTTACATTGACTTACAAATGGGAAGTAGAGCGGTTCCAGAAATCACACACCACACAAATTCCAATCATGGCGATCTATGCTCAAAGGAGTCCCAAAACAACAAGAACGGAATAATGTCACAAATAAAAATTACATACTCAATAAATCTTACCAAGAAGATTTTTTTAAAGGAGGCATGATGAGTTTTAACTATATTTAATATGCCTTCCATAATGCTATATAGTAATAAGGTTTAGTAATCTGTTTTCCATTTATTCTTTTCTTTTTAATTTATTGAGAAAACTATGAAACAAGAAAACTCTAGTAAGCTAGTCAAGGTCAAGTTCACACAGTAAATAGAACAAGACTCACAGGGAACCATGATGTTTGCAGAAACACTCAAGTCAAAGTTTGAGGCATCACTGCTCTAAAAATACTTTTTTTGTTGAATTATTTTTTTCTCCGTGTGGTTTGTAAAAAATGCAAGTTCTTTTATGCCTGGAAGCTTTTTATGGTGATATATTTAAATTAATATTGTATTTTTAAAGCCACTTGTAAAGAGTGTAAGTTGTAGAACATAATCCTGATTAGCAATTATAACTGAAGCAAAATAAGAAGGCATTGTTAGTATTTTGAGCATGAGCAGGCACAATAGAACAGTATATTATTTCATTTTTCATTGAACACTAAAAAATGAATTTTCTGAATCTCCTATTATTCTTTGTGGTCTTCATTACCTTAAACTATATTGTAGCCAACTGGTCTACAATGTGATTTTTTAGAAAGTTGTTGATTGTGTGCAATTAAAAAGCTCACTCAATAACATACTATTTAGAAATATTCACTTTAAAAAGGTTAATTATGCATTAATCATGAGTCTCCAGTTTCAGTAAAAAATTATCAAGAAAAAAGTTCTTACAAGTCTACTCATCCAGTAGCATTTACTCCTTCCATATGATAAACCGCTACCATCTAAGGTACATGCTGGGCCCAATGCAATGGCTCAGTGGCTAAATCCTAACCTTGCACTTGCCAGGATCCTGTAGATAAAGGTTCCAGCTCCCTGCTTGCAGCCAGGGAAAACAATTTAGGATGCCTTTGGAATCTGCGCCCATGTGAGAAAACCACCCAGAAGAGGCTCCTGGCTCTTGGATTCGGATTGGCTCAGCTCTAAGAACAGGGGAGAAGATCACTACATGAAATATCTTTGTCTTTCCTCATCTCTGTGTGTCTGCCTTTCCAAACAAAACAAATCCCAAAAGGCCTTGTGCCATCCTTGTCTGCTTTCACAGGTAGGGAACTTGAAGGGGAATAAGGCTGCTGGAATTAGAACTGAAACCTGTATGGGATTCCTACACATGCAAGGTGAATTATTAGCTACTAGGCTACTGCACTGGACCCAAAATAAATGAATATTAAAATAAAATTTTAAAAAAGGAACATGCTATCCATTCCATACCTTTCTCGAGGAATGCTTGCTTTATAATATCTATATTACTGCTCTGAATGTGACTTAATTTGTTCCAACAGAGATGGGACAATGCAATTTTTATTCTAATTTTCTATCCCCCTGAAACTTTGTTTCTTTTTTCTAATCACTGCAAACATGAAGAATTGATCATCCAAAACAAATCAAAAATTTAAAAAGTCTACTTTGAGTTATGATGAATATCAACATTTGTTCCTCTAAAAAATTACTTCACCATAACCATTATGAAATGATGATTCAAAATGGGAGCATGTAGGTCCCGTCGCGGTGGCCTAGCAGCTAAAGTCCTTGCCTTGAACTTGCTGGGATCCCATACAGTCGCCGGTTCTAATCCCGGCATTCCTGCTTCCCATCCAGCTCCCTGCTTGTGGCCTGGGAAAGTAGTGGAGGATGGCCCAAAGCCTTGGAACCCTACAGCCTCATTGGAGACCTGGAGGAGGTTCCTGGCTCCAGGCTTCGGATTGGCGCAGCACTATCCATTGCGATCAGTTGGAGAGTGAATCATGTGAGGGAAGATCTTCCTCTCTGTCTCTCCTCCTCTCTGCATACCTAACTTCCAATTAAAATAAAAAATAAAAAATAAATTTTAAAAAAATGGAGAACGCAGATTTAAAAAAGATATATTGAATATTTACATACCTACTGCTCTAATGTAAGTTTATAGATGAGAGAGTACCTCATAAAAAATTGTGCAAAAAAAAAAAATTAAAAAGATAAGTTCATTTTGGTGCCTGAATTTAGAGATTCCTGCTTGGTAGGGACTCAGGAAGGGAGGCATGTATGCTCCTTGTCCTATGATTGCTTCTGTGTTCTATTTGTATTAATGACAACGTATTTCTTGAAGTTTATGAAATAATATGTATGATACATAATCATGTGTTCACATATATACATCTATTTAAATATATTTGTAAATATAGATATGTGTGTATATATGTATATATCTGTATAGCCGACATGTAACTATTTTCCCTAAATACTCACAATCGTCTTTACACCTGCTTTATCTTGGATGCCTCAGCTATCTTTCCTTGTAGCATCAATGATCTTCTCAAGCTTAACACATCATGACATTCCACATACCCAGCTGTGCTTTATTTTCCATTAATTTCTGAATGCTTTTACTGGTTTGATTTTGCTTGCCGTTTATCTATCATTTATCTATCTACAGATAAATATTCAGAAAAATAATTTAAATTATACATAAAACAGAAACTGAGAAAATTCTCAGTGTTTTTTTCTAAGATACAGATGTCCTAAAACTTGTATCTTAAAAATTTAAATTCTACTACAATAATTTCCTCAAAACAAATTCTAACATTTTTGTACCAATGAAACTCAATGTCTATGGAAATATCCACATGAAATGCAATGCGTTTATTTGAATGGGACAATAATGGATTTTCTGAAGATTAAACCAGGTATACTGTATTATGATTCTTCTACTTTTGAAACTGTTAGGATATAAAACCTCTAAATTCCCAGAATCTACTTCATCCAAATTACATCAAGCATTTATTTGAGCTATGTTAATACCCACTAAAGAGATTTGTATTTATTGAAATGAAAATAAGAAACAATACCGAGAAGAAATCATTTTTTTATTTTTTCCGAAAATATGTTCTTGGGATAATATAGAAATATGTAAAATTAGTGGTAAAATTTTCAGACATCTCCAAAGGATTTCTCATTCCTAATACAACAAATTTAACTCATTTGATATCTTCTTTTGTTGGAAAAGTTTTTGTTTGCTAAAATACACTTAATATTTGCATTCTATTCGATTATTCATTTATTGAGACTCTGTAGCAGTACATTGTTCTTCTGCATCTTTCTTTGCCAAATTAACATCTTTCTTTTAAAATAAATAGTAACATCTTTCCTTTAAAGTAGTTATCTACTCAATCTCTCAAAAATATTTTGGGCCGTAAAGTTCTCACCTTGCAGGTACCAGGATCTTATACGGACACTGGTTCTAATCCTGGAAGCGCCACTTCCCTTCCAGCTCCATGTTTGTGGCCTGGGAAAGCAGTCGAGGACGGCCCAAAGTCTTGGGACCCTGCACCTGCATAGGAGACCTTGAGGAGGTTCCTGGATCCTGGCTTCGTATCGGCGCAGCACTGGCTGTTGCGCTCACTTGGGGAGTGAATCATTGGACGAAAGATCTTTCTCTCTGTCTCTCTTCCTCTCTGTATAGCTGACTTTGCTATAAAAATAAATAAATCTTAAAATAAAAAAGTTACTGCTTTCGAGAATATCACGCTGTGGTGTTTAGTGGAATGGCATAACTGGATTAAAGCAACCATCAGGCAGTTGACCTACAATTTAAGATGCCCATAGCTTCTGTCAGAATATTTGGATTTCAGAACTGCTTCTGACTGCTGACTTCAATTTTCTTCTCTGCCTTGGCTGTTAGTTTATCTGAAAGCAAACCAATAAACATGCGTGCTCTCTCACTCTCTTCTTCCTTTTTTATTATTTTTTCTTTATTTTTGACAATCTTTACATAGTTAATTAGGGCAAAAAGTTTCAAGGGCTACAGGAAAGTAAGACTATTATTTCCACATGTTTTCCCTGTATCTGGGGCAAAGGGGGAGGTAAAGGGAGAAGCCCCACCCAGTCTCCCATCCACCCCAGGTCCCAGATGTGGGGCATGCTCCGAGGGTCTTGCTCAAGTGGTTTTGATAGTTCAACAGTTCTGAATTGCTGCCAATCTCACCATTCCAAGCACAGTGATGTTGCTACAGAATCCATTGACTGACATAGTCTACTTTAGAGTCTCTGCCCAGTTTTTCACTGCCAACATGTGGCTGGGGTAGTTGATTGATTTGTTCTGTCCTCTGTTGTGATGCCAGGTATTCTCTGCAGATTCCGATAGACTGCCATATCCTCCATGTGCAGCTGGTTATGCGCTCCACTGCTCCATCTGAGCCTCTGTCAAGTTTAATTTCAGAATCACCTTGAGAGTGCATAATCCAGGCGTGGAAGTGGTCTAGAAGGGAAATAGTGGGCTCCTCCCTCTTGGTTTACCACTCCCACTGGAGAGCATGAAAACCAAGTCAGGGGCAGGGGTGGCTAGACAGAAAGCCACCAACAGCATGTGTGTGGGCTGGGTAGTGGAGCTGGTTAGATGGAACTAGACTTCAATGCCCATTGACATGTGTGAGGGCTGAAAGAGATGTGGGACAGACCGGACTAATCTGCTGCACATACCGGCAAGCATGGGAACCAGGACAGGGGGTGGGCCTGGTGAGGGTTATTGGGGGTCACTTTGACTAGGCTGAAGCTCCCACTGGTTTATGCGAAGGTCGAGTGTGTGCTGGGCAGAATCAGGCTGGACTGCAACACCCACTGGTTCCAATGGAAGTCAGGGCTAGAATCAGAACCGATCCAGCAATTGCAACCACCAGCTGATTGGGGCGATGGACTATACCGGACCCTGTACTTGCCAAGTACACACAAGAATCTGGTCTGTGATCACTTTAGGCAATGTTTCCTTGGGGATCTCCCCGATCGAACTGCCAGACTCAAAACCCATGGTCTGCCATGGAGTGCAAGTGCCAGAGCCGAGCCTCCTTAGAGACTATTCTTCCTTTTAAACAAAATATGTGAATACATTTTATTTTTATTTTCTTTAGTTATGTCATGAAGAATTGGAATTTGTGTTAGTTGCAATTAAATTTCTGCTTGGTTATAAATGGCAATATTTACTATTGGTCAACGAGTATGTAATATATAGGAATTAAAAATATTGCATATTCAATAAATCAATTCTTGGTATAGGAGAAAAACAGGGCTCACATTCAAAATGTATTCAAATATATTCAAAATGAATATTCTTTATCTATAGTTCAATTGAGTGCTGAAACTACTCCTTCTAATTTTTTTCTTTGTAATTCTTATTTTTATGCCCATAAAGTCATTTGACTAGTTTTTACACACTTATTTTCCTGTATATATATTAAAATAATGACTTTAAAGTGAAATGTTACTTTTATTGCTTTACATGAAGTTTTACTGATCCGGCTGAGAAAAGGAATATTTTTTTTGTATTTTTGCTCCAGTTTATATTTTTCAATAATTAGTTAATTTTTTGAAAGCCAGAATTATGGAGAAAGAGGGAGAAACAGAGGGAGGTTTTCTGTCTGCTGGTTCAATCCCCAAATGGCTTTAAATAGAGCAGGGGAAGACTGAAGGCAGGAACTGGGTCTCCCACTTGGTTTCAGGGACCCATGAGGTCTCATTGCTTTACCAGGCACAGTAATAGGGAGGTGGATCAAAACTGAAGCAACTGGTACTTAAAAGCATGCCCGTGCAGATGCCAGCAATCCACGTTGTGGCTTTAACAACACCACAACCCGTGCTCTCCTATTTCCTTTACTCTTCAAGACAGCATTCCTCATCTATTTTTTTCATAGTTGGAGTTATGAATTACAGTGTTGGAGTTATGAATCACAGTGAAGACGGAGATATTTAGATTTAGAAGAAGAATGTGTGAGTAGAAGCTATAATCACTTTCTAGTAACGTGGGGTATCTGTTTAATTTCCCTGGAGTCTCAGTTACAGCATGCGTAAAACCATCAAGACACTAATAGAAGTTTGAAATTGTTTTACAAACATGAAAGACTTACATTTTTAACTATTCTCCATTAAATCAACTTAAGAAACATTTCTTTGAAGCATTCTTATAAGAGAACTTCAATGCAGACATGCAAGTGAATACTATTTTCAATTGAAATAGTTTGGAAAACTTAATTTAAAACAATCAAGCATTGAATATTTGGCCTAACAGTTCAGAGTTCAGTTAACACAACAGCTTTGAGTCAAAGTAGCTGGATTTCTTCCTTCCTTCCCTCCTTCCTTCCTGTATTTTTTCTTTCTTTTTTCAAACATTTATTTATTTATTGAAAATGCAGATTTACAGAGAGACAAATATCTTCCGTCTGCTGCTTTATTCACCAAGTGGCCACGAAAGCTGGATCTGAGCCAATTGCTTTACACATAGACATTTCTACGAGTTACTGCGTGGACTCTTTATAGAAACTTTATAACTTTTGTTAGGAAATATAAAAAATGAGTTGTTAATTTGTTTAAATTAAATCTAACTAGGCATAAAGAAGAAGAAATAGAATATAAGCTTACATGGTGATGCTGGAAGGGGTCAGATCATTTGTATCCCTCTCTCTTAGTTGTTCAGTCCACACAAATAAAACAAGTGGGGAAGAAAAATCTGTGAGTGCATAGTCTGCATTTTGTGGTTCTCACTTTCAGATCCCAGAATACTTCCAACATAACCCTCTCATATTCACCAAGCGAAGGAATCCAGTCCTTTCTGAGACTGTTACGTTCTCAAGTTTTGTCAAATTAGCTTCTTTTTGCTATAGTTTGGTGGCAATACTTACATGTCTCAAGTTGAGTGTGAAGTGAACATTCACAAATTCAGACATAATTGAAGAAAACTCTAACCTGTATTTTTGCGTCAATATCAGTTGTTACTTTAACTATTAAACATAACCTTAGCTGTTGAGTCCCTTAATTCTGAGAGTGTTGTAAGTTCTCTTTTATTACTTAGATGACAATTTTTGCATCAAGAAGAACTATGAAAAAATTGAGTGAATATGTAAGCTCTCAAGCAGCCTTTTTTTCTGGCCTGGTTTCCCATTATTAACATCTTACATTAATGAGCGAAATATGTAAAATTAGTGGGAAATCGCTGACACACTTTTTAAAAAGATTTTATGGTGCCCGGTGCGATGGCGTAGTGGTTGAAGTCTTCACCTTGCACAAGCCGGGATCCCATATGGTTGCCGGTTCTTGTCCCGGTGGCCCTGCTTCCCATCCAGTTCCCTGTTTATGGCATGGGAAAGCAGTTGAGGATGGCCCAAAGTTTTGGGACCCTGCACCTGTGTGGGAGACCCGTAAGAGCTCCTGGATCCTGGCTTTGGATTGGCACAGAACCAGCCATTGCAGCCACTTTTGGAGTGAATCATTGGATGGGAAGATCTTCCTCTATGTCTCTCCTCCTCTCTGTATATCTGACTTTATATTTATTGGATAGTCAGACATACAGAGAAGAGGAGAGACAGAGAGGAATGTCTTCTGTCTGTTGATTTACTCCCCATATGGAGTTGTAGTATTTGTTCAATCCTGGAGGATTTACACTGCTAGACTCAGGAAACAAGGTAGATCTTCATCTATTTAGCAGGGAAACCATCATCATTTTAGATTTACATAGGATGCCTATCAGTTGTTCCGGAAATACCATACTGAGTCAAAAAAAGAAGAGCTTCAATCTGCCCATGAATTTTGCATATTGCTCTGAAATTGTTAATGGTTCACTCAGCATGTGGCCACATGACCAGAGCTGAACCAATCTGAAGGCAGGAGCTAGGAGTTTCTTCAGGTTCTGCCATGCGGGTGCAGGATTTCAAGGTTTTGGGCCATCCTCTGCCACTTTCTAGGTCACAAGCAGGGAGTTGAATGGAAAGTGGAACAGCCAGAACACAAGCCAGCAACTCATATGGGATAATGAAGCATGCAAGGTGAGGATTCAGCCGCTGAGCCATTGCGCAGGGCCTGGGAGGTTTTTAATCAATGATCATTGTGTCATTTTTAATACTGAAGATGTGCCAATTGTAATGTGCTATTTGTATTTCCCTTAGATGTATTGTTCAACTGCAGAGAGCTCAGTGAATTTTTATGTGCTGGCAACTGTAGGATTCATTTCTGTTTCTGAGTCAAGCTTCTTTCATGGAGAAATCCGTCTCTACAGTCCAATTATTGGGGCTTTCAGTTGGTCCTTTGTAGCCCAGTGCTGGGTTTCCCTCCGTGACACTTTGTTCTTGAACTTGTGTGTGCTTGTGTCTGTGTTGCCAAAGTTCTTATCTATCTGTACCACAGCTTGAAATTCTTCTTGCTTATTTTCTCCCATCCAAAACCCATTTCTTTTTTTATTTAATCAATTTATTCACTTCCCACTATGTAGCAATGTCATCTCAATCTACTGGATGTCATAAAATAGTTATAATAGTGTGTTCATGTGAAGTTAATATTCCTTCCGCCAGACTCGGATCTTTCAGGATGTAAGTAATGTTGAAGCTGAGACAAGCTGCAAGTTCAAGAGAGTTACTGGGAAAGGGGTGCTTGCATGTAAGGAAAATAATAGAGAAAGTGTTTGGAAAACATGAGGAAATTTAACACAGATAATTTTTCTGAAGAAAGGAAAACCCCTGTAGATAAAAAAGCCTTCAGTACTTGTTTGTGACTGCAAGATATTCTTACAGGGCCCGGCGGTGTGGCCTAGCGGCTAAAGTCCTCGCCTTGAAAGCCCCGGGATCCCATATGGGCGCCGGTTCTAATCCCACCGGCTCCACTTCCCATCCAGCTCCCTGCTTGTGGCCTGGGAAAGCAGTCGAGGACGGCCCAATGCATTGGGACACTGCACCCGCGTGGGAGACCCGGAAGACGTTCCAGGTTCCCAGCTTCGGATCGGCGCGCATCGGCCCGTTGCGGCTCACTTGGGGAGTGAATCATCGGACGGAAGATCTTCTTCTCTGTCTCTCCTCTGTGTATATCTGGCTGTAATAAAATGAATAAATCTTTAAAAAAAAAAAAGATATTCTTACAATTATATTATTCACAAATCTTGGGAAAATTCTTACTGTAATTTGCATTTTCGCTAAAAACGTTATCTCATACATAAAACTTCAAATGTTTTTCTGATTCCTCTGATACTTATGTAATAAACGCATTTAAAAATCACAAAGCAGTACCATAGCATAATGGTTTTTGTTGAAAGACTCAATGGGAAAGAAAGTCCTGCAAGTGACATTGTTATGAATGGTTTTCTCAGCATAATTACTTTAAAAGTCCCAGTGAAAGAACAGCAAGGCTTTACAACACCAAAACAGAATTTTCCTTCATGAAACATTTAGTTTAATCCCTCAATCCCAGAAGTTTCTTTGTATTTATTAAAATTCTGAATGGAAATCCTGAACTCATTATCTTCCACCAATGTTTCTCTCATTTTCTGGGTGAGTACTGTAATCAAAATTAAATATGCTTTGAAATGCCTTGGTAGTGCAATAAAACACCACAAGGGTAAATTCCTCACTGGATATTTCTTTAGTGTCTACCAACCTCTCAGAACTCAACGCCTGTCTCCAGTGACTAATAATTATATCTGTTTTTGTGCTAGAAGTAATAGAATGCTGGTTTTTTCATTCTTCTTCATTGATTTATCCCTTTATTTAAATATTCAGTATGATGAGGTGTGAATTAATGAGTATATAGAAATATAGTCTTTGACTTTAAGAAACAATTAAGTACCTATGCCCATTTCCTTTGGAATTTATAGTCATACTCAAAGTAATGTTGCTTTTGTATTTTATAAACAATTGTTTTAGTCACGTGTACACAGAAATCTCATCATGGGTAAGCATGTGTGCAGCACTGGAAGAGACACAGACTTAATAATAATACAATGCTTATTCATACAGGAGCATTTCAGATAGACACAAGATGTCTTCCCATGCTCTTCCATGTCTAGCACAGTTTGGACTCTGTTCTCTAATTGAGCACCAACTTTTACAATACTAGTATGTAGCTTCTAAGGATTAATCTTCCAAGTTTGAAGGGTTTAAGACTTAGCTGAGGGTTTGTGTGAAACTTGCGTAGTTGGAGTGAGATGGTTGTGATCGATCATATGAAACTCTCTTGCTATAGATGTGGATATTATAATCTACCTGAGAAAGAATAAAGACATATAACAGATCTCGGGTTTTATATGACTTCTCTGCAAAGTCCTGTGGTCTCTCTTTGTCTTCCTTCTCAGATCTTCTGGTTTTTCATTTGAACTTAAACAGCCTTTGAATTCAAAAGCTGGAGATTTCTTCTCCTTCATTTCGTTGCTGTTTTACTTCAACTTTGATGTCCTATGGTAGAGACTTGCAAGTAGGTTCATGAAAACAAGCACAGACATAGAACATGCCTTTAAAAGAAGACAGTAAATGTATACTTCTGATGATAATTATTAATCTAATCCCTGTGGTAATTTTTTGGCAAAGTATGCAAAGTAGAAAATGATGTGTAGATATATCTTTAAAGATAAACTACCAATGAAACATTTTGTGTCAGTTGCCTCATGTTACTAATATCTGTAATTCAAAATTATTTTGATCTCTGTATACTTACTGAAATTGCTTTATTTAAATATTTTTGATAATCTTTAAATATACCTGCCTTATTTTTGCAAAGTTAAGGAATGCAAGACAAATGTGAATATCTAAACATTAATGAGAAAAAAAAGTGATTAGGAACACACGCCTGAGGATTAGAGGTGTATTATTGGTTCTCAAGATAGCAAGTGAAAATTCTTAGCTGTATTTTCTGCATATTTCAGGGCCACAGTCTTACTGCAATTTGGCACATAAAACACTCAGTGTATTTCAAACTTTAAAGTCATATATCAAAATTATTCTTCCTGAAAACAAAAAAACACTAAATAATTGGAGGATTAAAATAAATGTTTAAATGTGATTTTGTGAAAAAATATTATCCTTTTGGAGTTGCAAAAATGCATAGTTAATGGAAAACTGAAACATGAATTAATCTCAAATATGCAAAATATGAATTAATAAATATCTAAAACCTTTTAATGTTGAAATTGCTTATTTCCTTGAAACCATAATAATCATTGACTGAATGGAATTCTCTTCAAAAATAAAGATGAAAATGAGAGAGGTAGAACATGTGACTAAACCACATGGAGTGAAAGCATTTTCCATTGTTCAAACCAATAAATAAATAAATAACGGCAGGCTCTTTATTAATACTAAGAATATAATGGCAAAAATTTCTATTTTCTCAAGTATAAATAAAATATGAATAACATAGTGAGCCTGCAAAGCATCAATTCCCATTAAAGAGGACACTAAGTAAAAAGCAAGCCAGCTTGATCACAAAGAGTGAACAAATAGATATGCCCAGTGGTAGGGCCAGATACACGGCTGGTGAATGGAAGCACGATTTTACCAACTTCATGTAGAATGCCTGTGTCTCATAAGTACAAAAATATACTTCCTCTAACTTCGGCCTTAGCAGTAATTCAGAAACTCTTTCTTTGGGAGTAGGAACCCACAGGTGGAATCACAGTAGCGTTTGATATAACAGGATGCTGGTAAGGTGAGGGCCTAAAAGCAACGTTACGTTTGTACAAGGTGGAAATGCTGCACACTTACTCTATTCCCTGCTCTACATTCAAAACAGTACAATCAAGGCAAATGTCCATTCTTTTTCAAAGAAGACATTGGAAAATCATTTTAACTGGTGAAGCCAAAAGACCTGGAAAGGAAGATATAACATCTGCCACATACCTTGTCATAATTCTTCACAAGAATGTGTAAAATCATTAGATGATGAGTTTAAGAAAGCTCAAGGAACTTCAAACCATATTGTTCTTGTATGTTTAAAATGAGCTGAAAATCAATTTTATTTATGAGAAAGGAATGAAATAAGGCATAAAATTGCAAATTAAACTGTATCAGGTACCTGTTTCCACTATGAACACAGTGAAATTCATCTTGATGTATCAAAAAGATGACATAAGAAACATTAACTGTAACTTATGAGAGGTCATAGAAATAATAGAGGTTAAAAATAAGAGGTATCTTTAGATATCATATTAGTCTAGATATTTTTTAAACCAAGAAATTGAAGTAAGCTGTTCAAATATGAAAAGCCTAAATGTTGACATACTTATAATTTTACGTGCATAATTCACATTCAACTAATAATAGATATTCTCTAAAATGATGATTGTATTTTACAAAAAATGAAATAAGTGTTTATCTCCATTCATTGTCGTATTAAGGAGATAAATTGAGAGTTTTTATAAGCATAAACATGGAGTCCAATGCTACACTTAGTACAATACAGACATATCATAGAAACAGTCAAAATTAGAAATATTTAGAAAGACAGAAGGAAAAGAAGACAGACAGAAATCCTGCATACTGATTTGTATCTCAAATGCCTACAAAAAATAAGGCTATCCTAGGCTAACACTGCTCTCTGCTCTACTGCCTCCTGGGATACACAGCAGAAACATGGATGCAGAATGAAGCCTCAGGCACTCTGATATGAGATATGTGTCTCCCAGTTGGCAGCTGCATTGCTAGCGCAAATATACTCATTTTTTTCAATTTTTGAGAAGAACACAGATATCAAGATTCACACTAGGAATGCACAACAGAAATCCTAGTTAGCACTGCTTCTCGTTAGTTTTACTGCTTCTTGCTCTTTCTCTCCTTTGTTCCCGCATTTTCTAACAGGAACTGGTCCACACAGAACACAGGAGATTCTCAAAGTTCTGGGAACAGTTAACATGATACCCAGAGCTGCAAAAGGATGTAGACGGCTCAGGCACACAATGTTTATTAAGTCAATCCCATGTTGATTTAGCCATTCCTTAATTAGAAAGAGAATTTGATAGGGACTGATTCAATTAGCTGCATAATGCTTGGCAAATTTACTCTAACTCTACAATGGTGATCGATGCTTTCGTTAGGATAGACTAAAATGGGCTGCAGCAATAA
Organism: Ochotona princeps; assembly: GCF_030435755.1. Lineage (NCBI taxonomy): Eukaryota > Metazoa > Chordata > Mammalia > Lagomorpha > Ochotonidae > Ochotona > Ochotona princeps. The sequence goes on from NC_080834.1 coordinate 56,780,747, forward strand.
ACATTAAAATCACAATTGACAAGCAGCACATGTTGCTCTCACGTGATCTGCTATATATATAAGGTAAAATCTGTGCCAAGTGTTTTTCCTTGTTATGGCTCAGCGGTTCAACTTATTTTGACCATTGATAATAGCTCTGTTTCAACACTTGCTTCTGTTAGGGCAGCAAGTTGTTAGGTAAGATTCCTGCACCATGTCTAGCTGGCAGTCAAATGTGCCATTATAACAACAGGCTAAAGAAGTCAAATGATCACATATCTTCAAGGAAATAATGGCGTTATATCTCTGTGAACAGCAAAAGAAAAGAATAGGAAACAAGTGTTTTAATTCTCTGCTGAATCTAGTACAGTGTGAATTTCAGTTGCAAAAGGAGAAAGATGTAAACAAATGTGAAATACATGGAATCACTGAATGAATAAGTAAAATCTATATATTTTTATTCAAACCACACTATTGTAAATTTTCTGAGTTGCTTCAGAAATTTTTAACGGAAGACAATGCCAAAAAAAAAAAAAAAACCACACACACACAAAACCGATCATCAATTAAAAAGAGTAAGCAATGGGCCCAGCGTGATAGCCAAGCGGTTTAAATCCTCGCCCTGAACGCACCAGGATGCCATATGAGCACCGGTTCTAATCCCAGCAGCCCTGCTTCCCATCCAGCTCCCTGCTTATGGCCTGGGTAAACAGTTGAGCACGGTCCAAAGCCTTGGGACCCTGCACCCGCATGGGAGACCTGGAAGAACTCCTGGCTCCTGCCTTGAATTGACTCAGCTCCAGCCGTTGTGGTCACTTGGGAGTGAATCATCGGATGGAAGATCTTCCTCTTTGTCTCTCCTCTTATGTTTATCTGTCTTTCCAATAAAAATAAATATTTTTTAAAAAGAAAAAGAAGAAACATGAGTAAACAGAATTATTATTTATTAAATTTCCAATGCTGTTTAATGAGTTACTTAAAAATACCAATAATGTTAGAATTAGGATTTGTCAGAAGTTTCTTTTCCTATAAAATAATGTTTTAAATATTCTAGAGGTTAAAAATCACTTATACTTCAAAAATCAATCAGGTCACTTAATCTTTCTCCCTGAAAAATTGATTTAGTAGATCTAAGTACAGGCTGCTTTTTTTAAAATTTATTCATTCATTTATTTATGTTTTTAAATGTGCAGTGAGAGCTCATATGATTCTAAAAGCTGGTAATGTTAACTCAAGTATAGACACATTTCATAATTCTCTCAATATTTTCATTTCATCTTCAAATTTCTGTGTATGTTTTACTCTACATTTTGTTATGCTATACATTTTACTATGTGTTATATTTTTCACTCAAGTTTTTCAGTTACATTTCAGGAGCAATTACTCCTTGTAAATGAATTTCAAGGTAAAAACCTTAAAAACAATTACAGTATAGTTAGATACACTTTAAAAAATAATTGATATCACCCCTGGATGGGTTTAGTTGTTTTTCATTCTCTTTTGCATCACACCAATTATTTAACCATGTAAGAGTTCATTGTTATTGTTATTATTATAACTAATATAATTGCCAAGCCAGAATTACAGAGAGGAGAAGAGATAGAGAGGAACATCTTCCGTCGGCTGGTACACTGCCAGAGTGGCCACAATGGCCAGAGCTGAGATCTGAAGCCAGGAGCCAGGAGATTCTTCTGGATCTCCCACGCAGGTGCAGTGTCGCAAAGCTTTGGATCATCCTCGACTGCTTTCCCAAGTCACTGGCGGAGAGTTGGATAGGAAGTACAGCCGTTAAGATAGGAACTGGTTCCCATATGTGACACTGGGCATGCAAGGAGAGGAATTTAGCCACTAAGATACTGCACTGGGACAAATATAAGAGATTATTGCTATAAATTATAATTATTGCTCTGCTTTTTTGAGAGGAGCTAAATTAAATGAAATTAAACTTGCTCATTATCTTCTCTCATGTACGGGAAAATTTTCTTGGAGAAATACCGTATCTGCTTCAGGTAATTAACTCAATAATAATTGAATATGCTTTCTAAGAAACTTACTATTTATGCATTGAACGCAATATTAATACATTTATCTGTGGCCAAAGGGCTATTTGTTGTGAATTTGGTCTTTCTAAGACAACGGTACTCCATCTAAAGCACCATCCACTAATATTCAAGCTATTTATCAGATGATTTTTGTTTTCCACATAAATACATTGAAGCTAATGTACTTCAAATTAACTCTGTGGCGTAAGTTTTCAGTTGTTTCCTACTAAGTTCAACATCACTTACATGATAGATTTAATTTTTCTTTTACTTTATCTTTTAGACTTATCTTTCAGGTTAAGATTTTCCTTACTTCCCTCCTTCCTTCCTTCCTCTTTCTCTCTCTCTTTCTTTCTAATTAATGACCTTGGCTTGGGCCAACAAGGATCTATTGTTGGTATTTGAGGAGTGAGCCAGAGAACATAATACGTCTGTTTCCGTTTCTATCCCCTTGAATTTCACACACATATACACACACACACACAAAACAAATATTTTAAAGATTTCTTGTTCACCAATAAAAAAGAGTATGTTTTTCATTTAAAATAAATGTGAAAGAATCATCTAAAATAATACAAAGTCCACTTTAAGTTGGTTCATCACTCTTTTCATTGACTATGCATTGAGCAAAATAAATTGTACTGAGAACTGAAGGGGCCAGCTTTATGGCACATTAGGTCATGTTGTGGTTTGGGGCACTACATCCCATATTTGAGTGCATGGATTTGAGTTGTGGTAAGATGGCTTCTAAGTCAATTTCCTGCAAGTAAACCAGGAAGACTGCAGATAATGGATCAAATGTTTGAGTTCAGAAACTCACAGGGGAGATGTAGATGTCGTCTGGTCTCCTGGCTTTGGCTTCCACTTTTTGGGGGGCAAGTAAAGGCTCCTTTTTTGAATACTTTTCTTTCTTTAGCTTCATTCATTCTGCATTTCAAATAAACAAATCTTAAAACAATGTTGAAGAGCATAGAGCTCATCAGCAAGTTAATAAAGAGAATTATGCACCATGAACATATCATTCTAGTAAAAGTGAGAAAATGTTAACAATGAATTATTAAGATAATAAAATAATTTATGAAAAAGGACATGTTCTATTTAAATCACTCAAATGAAGTAGTAAACTGCACTAGACATCCTGAACTGTGAAATTGAAAACTATAATGGCCAGCATGATGGTTTAACTGGCTAATGCTCTTACTTATACTACCAGCATCTCATATGAGCATCTGTTAGTGTCCTGGCTGCTTCACTTCCAATCCGGCTTCGTTCTTATGGCCTGGAAAAAAAGTGAAGAATGGCCCAAAGCATTGAGATCCTGCATCTACGTTGGATCCTGAAGAAGTTCTGGCTCCTAGCTTCAGAAATGCCTAGATCTGTCCATTATAGCGATTTGGAGAGTGAACCAGCAGATGGAAGATATTTCTTTGCCTCCACTCCCTGCAAATTTGCCTTTGCAATAAAAATAAAACAATATTTAAAATACTAAAAATTACAAGTATAAAAGAAGCATTTAGATTTGCTGCTTTGACATTAATTATCTCTCTTATTTATAATTTTGGATGAGCCTTTATAATTTAATAATTAGCACTAAAACTTATCAGCTATAGTTCAAAATATTTTTCTTTGGTTTGCACAACCAAAATTCATCATTGTGTCTTTCATAACAAAGTTTCATGCCACAAAATGTAGAAAATCATGTATTCCATGTGACAGAAGTTGCATACGAAACAAAACAGTCTCTTCTTTCTCTGATAGACAAAAGAAAATCAATGCAGATGGAGTAACATGATCAAGATTGTATTTTAAGAAGATTAATTTGCCTTCAGTAAACTTGATTGACTAGAGAAGGGATGGGACTGAGTTACAAGACAATTAACACAGTCCATTATGAGAAATCAGTAACTGAACAAGTACAGCAGTAGAGGAGTAAAGATGATAGAACACACAGCAGTCAAACTGAATGTGAAATTAAAAGGCTTTGACAACTCACCAGGTAAGTATTGATGGCTGGAAGAAAACAAAGGAGGCAAGAATGAGGGCAATGTATGCACTGTGAGGCTTCTCTATAGTGGGTTGGTGGGTCATTTCAACTTACTTAGATTAAGAAATTAATCTAGTAAACTAGCTAAATAGAAGCAGCCCACCATAATTGAATAAAGTGCCAATTGATATCTAGGACAGTTCAGAACTAAAGAGAAAAAAAAAAAACATTGAATGTTCAAGAAAATATGTAAATTATTCAGTGTGGAAATTATTTCTGGGAGAAGATGAATATTATAAAGGATTATAATAACAAAGGAATAAATAGAATTGGGAAAAAGGAGTAGCAGATGTTATCTTTGTTTTCTAATTGTCCCAGCCAGCATGCATTGCATTCTTAACATTATGATTTAGACTATGATCACCTTTTATCCACTAAACATCAGGTATTTGACTTCATCTAAACACTGGACAGGAATTCTTCACACCAAAAGCTAAAGTTTACTGTGGATGTATTGACATACATGTTTTTTAAATCATCATATTCTTTTATACAATTGATCCGTGTGAGTTGGGATATTTATAATACGCCGTAAGAGTTTTCAGAACTAAACATTTATTTTGCTACATTTGCCATATGTCTAATGCATAGTGTGTGTTTCTGCCATTTTTTTAAAAATAAGTAAAAACACGTGTATGAAGAATACATTACCACAGGCCTGCTGCAGTAGCCTCGTGGCTAAAGTCCTCACTCTGCATGTGCAGGGATTCCCATATGGGCACCAGTCCTAAATCTGGCAGCCCTGCTTTTCATCCAGCTTCTGATTGTGGTCTGGGAAAGATGTCAATGATGGGCCAGAGCCTTGGGACTTTTCACCCATGTGGGAGGTCTGCAAGGGGCTCCTGGCTCCTGGCTTCAGCTTGGCTGAGCTCATATCCTTGCAATCACTTGGGGAATAAATCATCGGATGGAAGATCTTCCTCTCCGTCTCTCCTCCTCTCTGTATATGTCACTTTCCAATAAAAATAAATAAATCATTAAAAAAGAATATATGAACATTAAAGTATTACTGAACACTCAGAACTATTTATTGTACATATTACATATATTATTTTTACAGTGCTAATTTACAAGTTCTATTTTTTTTTATTATTGGAAAGCCGGATATACAGAGAGGAGGAGAGACAGAGAGGAAGGTCTTCCATCCGATGTTTCACTCCTCAAGTGAGCCGCAACGGGCCAGTGTGTGCCGATCCGAAGCCGGGAACCAGGAACCTCTTCCAGGTCTCCCACGCGGGTGCAGGGTTCCAAGGCTTTGGGCCGTCCTCGACTGCTTTCCCAAGCCACAAGCAGGGAGCTGGATGGGAAGTGGAGCTGGTGGGATTAGAACCGGCGCCCATATGGGATCCTGGGGCTTCCAAGGCGAGGACTTTAGCCGCTAGGCCATGATGCCGGGCCCTACAAATTCTAATATAGATAATAATTTATACTGAAAGTATGAATTAACATTAGTTGCCTCTAGAAATCTAAACCTACTTTCCAGTTTAGGTACAGTTTCTATTGGAAGAAATTTTTTTAATTTACTTTAGTATTAAAAATGAGTGTTATTTCAAGTTAAAATTAAAAGAATCTTATTGATGAATTATCACAAATCATTTTAAAACTACCTGCATATATGTTTAATAGTCCGTAATTGCAATAGATTTCCATAAATGAAATTGAAACAATCCTAAACTAATTTAAATTCAGAATAATAGAATAATAATCTCCTTTACAATAAAAAAATTTAGCATCTTTGCCATTCTCTATAATTTCTCACTTTCTGGGAGAGACAAAAAGATATTTCATATAATATATATATTTGATTTATTATATATAATGACAGATAGCTTATATGTGTGTATATATGTTTTTATATATGTGCATTTGTATATACATGTATGCTTATAATGACAGATAACATATATATGTGTGTGTGTGTGTGTATGTGTATAATGTAGATGTTTGGAGACGAATTTTCTAACTCTGATGTAAGGAAATGAGCTTGTCTGCCAGTGCTTCAAAGCAAATGCTAATTGATGGCAAGGATTTGAAATAGGACCTCCACTTTAGTTGCTAGCTATAATATTTGCATTCATCACTTAAAAAAACATGCAGAAAATTGATGAGGGACAGGCGTTTGGTTTAGTGCTTAGAACGTTTGCTTGAGATGTGCATATCTCAAAATGAGAGTGCCTATGTTCAAGAGTAACTCAACTTCCAATTCCAGTTTCAGGTTATTGCAAACGTGTTAGGCTGCAGCTGTGGTTGATTTCTTTGTCTTCTTACCCACAAGGTGATAATAATTCATAGGCTAGAATCCCATCACCTACATAGGAGACCGATGTTGAGTTCTGAATTCTGGGTTTTGTCTAATCTAGTCCCTGTTGTTGTGGACCTTTCGGGGAGTGACCAGAGAATGGAAAATACTGCTTGTCTGTGCTTCTACTTCTGTCTCTATATTTTTTTGATAAAATGAAGATAGATGTATTCTTAAAATACACATTAAATTTTATTTTTAATTTATTTTTATGTTTGAGAGGAAGAAAGCCAGATAAAGAGAGACAGAAAGAAAAACATGGAGAAACAGTGTTTTTTCTCTTGCTGATTCACTCTCCAATTGCCTGTAGTGCCAAGAACTGGATAAGGGATGGGGCCCCGAAATGGGCATCAAAACTCAACTATGTGTGCTATCACCAGTTACTCCCAGTATTCTACTTTGCAAGAAGCTGAAGTTAGGAGCCAGAATAGCAAGTGGATTCCAAACACTCCAATATAGGATACATTTTTGATCAAACAGCAATTTGTGCTTTAAGTATTTATATGCTGATTTTATTCCATATATATTTCATCCAATTATATATATTATATATATTGCAAATAGATATATTTATATCCAATTACATATAATATATATTTCAAATATATATATATATTTAGCTTTAACATAGAGATGCAAGCTGATTTCTCCATCAAATAGGGAAAACATCTTAACCATTTTTTGACTTGTTACTGCTTAAATAAAATTTTTCTCCTTCATCATCAAATAAAATGATATTAATAATATTTTTAAAAACCGTAGTATAGTGTACCTACATGATTAGAGTCAAAACATCCTTATAAATAGCTTTATTGTGAACATAAGCTATACATAAAATACCAGGTTGCAAAAAACATATACAAATTATAAAAAATCTAATATTAAATATAGGCAGAAATTGTATATTTCATTTAATCACTAAAAAGTTTTGGAGACAAATTCTTGCAATAGCATGAAGTCACAAAAGTAGCTTTATTAATCTGAGTCTTTTCTGCTTTTTTTCTTTTTGCTACTTAACAAAAATTTTTTTTAGTAATTTGTTTTGGGGAACATTACCTAGTCCATTTATTTAAAGACTTTTTTTATTATTGGAAAATCAGATATACAGAGAGGAGGTGAGACAGAGAAGAAGATTTTCAGTCTCTTGATTAACTTCCCAAGTGGCCCCCCCAATGGCCTGAGCTTAGCCAAGCATAAGCCAGGAGCCCAGAACCTCCCCCCGGGTCTCCCATGTGGGTGCAGGGACCCAAGGATTTGAACCATCCTTGACTGCCTTTCCAGGCCACAAGCAGGGAACTGGATGGGAAGCGGGGCTGCCTGGATTAGAACCAGTGCCTATATGGAATCCCAGCGCATACAAGGTGAGGACTGCTATGCTGGACCGTTTTTAATGATTTTTTTAAATAGATGTTTTCTTTTTTAATTAGAAAAGCATATATACAGAGAGAAGAGAGACAGAGAGAAAGATTCTACATCTGCTTGTTCACTCCCCAAGTGGTCACAATAGTAGCAGCTGAGCCAAACCAAAGCCAGTAGCCAGGAGCTTCTTCTGGGTCTCCTAAGCAGGTGCTGGCACACAAGGTAGTAGGCCAACTCCACTGCTCTCCAAGGCCACAGGCAGGAAGCTGGATGGGAAGTAGAGCAGCCAAGACACAAACTGGCTCCCATATAGGATTCCAGTTTGCATAAAAAGACAATGTTTAGCTGCTAGGCCATAATGCTAGGACCTAACATCATATTTATTGCAATAGTTGAAGTCCCTGCAGCATTTCAAATTTAAACGCCTCATTTTGGCTTGCATTATTTTAGAGTTTATCGTCTATATGCAATCTTTAAACTAAGTACTCGTAGTCTCCTGTACCAACATTGCCAAACAATTTTCTGGATTTTTGTAAAATTTATGAGTTTTCTGGGACCTGCCAATTTCAATACTAGAAAAAAAAATCTGACTGTCCTTCATGTCATAACTTTGGATTAGAGCAGAGAACAGTTACTACCCTCCTAAATGATACTGGTGCTTCTCAAGTGGAACTTTCATCATGGTCTGGGTAAATGATGTGATTTCTGGGTTTCCCTGGACATTGTAATTATGTAATCTGGCTCTGGTAATACAAAATGTTTACATTGACCGTGTCATATTTTTCAAAGATATTGAATATATCCTTCAAAATTTGTGATGATGATTCTTCCATTCACTAAATAAAATCAAGAATCATCATTTTTCATTCAGCTAGCAACTACATTTATTATAAAATAACACCTTTCCTCTTACCATGATGTTAAATCTTGTCTCTAGAGTTTTCACAAATTAAAGCATACATAAAAGAAAACAAAGGAAAAACAAACTATGTGTCCAAACTACATCCTAGCCTAGTATACAACTGAGCTGACCTGGCATTTATCACCTGGCATTTGTTTTTTGCCAGTTATTAAGTCTCAATTTCTCATAAACTTACAGTAGAGAACCAGTGATATCCAGCAATAGCCATCTGATTCCTTGTCTTCATAGGCACAATATCCTCAAGAAACCTCAACTTTTTAACTCATCTTCTGTGCTGGTACACTCTTTTCCACAAGAATAGCCTTCCAATTCATCACTGAAAAAGTCTTAACAACTAGACTGCCACAATGTCTCAGTGGCTCTCTGTGCTCCATTTATCACCAGTCCTAGGATCTTTACTGCCAGCCAGCTGGTAAATCATCCTGCTCTGAAACCTGATCTTATCAACGTTCTTGGATCATTCTCAGTATGAACCACTGTGAACTTGAGATTTATACTGATTGATTGAAACATGTGTGTGTGTGTGTGTGTGTGCACTTGCAACTTGAGTTTTTAGTCATTTAGCCAATGTGTCAGCTTGTATTTTCATGTTTTCTAACTCTAGATTCTAAATGATGAATTGGATATATCCCAGGATGGGTGACCTTTTGATGGACAAGTAGGAGGATAGTATTATACATGGAGTAAAAGTTTGTACCCAACAGATATTTCTGCATCAGATCCTAGAATTAATCCCTGCCTATCTTTGAGCAGTTTAAAGTGAAGATTGGGCCGAATGTAGCCGGGTTATATGTGTCTGTTTTTTTTTTTTTTTCCACAGTTCTCTTTTCCTCTTTTGATTGGTACTTGATAATATATTCTATTTTGTACAGAATATATCTCCAGTCTCGCTGGGTCTAATTACTTCGTTCCTGTAAACTCTTAGAATAGTGATAAATGTTAGGATATTAAGTACAGGAGCAATTTGAGTCTTTGTGGTTCTGGTTTTATCTTGAAGTCCCTCGTTTAATATATGAATGTGTACCATTTTTAGAGGAACTACAATTTGGGGTCAACCTATTTAAGCCTGCATAATTAACAACAGATTCCTAAAGGGGTGCAGACATTACTCCAGATTCATTAGACTTGTTTTGCAAGATCTCACACAGGTATATAAAGTCTGAACTCTTAATAGTTATACTTGATGTACTTAGTGTGGAAACTTTATCTAATGATTATGTGTTAGGGGTTGGACCAGTAGATGATCTTTGAGTCTTGGAGAACATGTCTTCAGAGTGTTGTTCTCATGACAGGATTGATTATTTGTGTGAACCTCTGCTCAGTGGTGTCTCTCTGCTTCTCGATTTATTATTTCTCTGCACTCACCATGATTAGCTTCCAGCAAACTCTGACATAAGCAACTCTCCGATAAGTAAATGCACCTTATAAAACATAACTTACAATAAGTATTTTCCCTTTTAACTCCATGCAATACTAGTTAGCCATTAAAAAGAATGAAATTCTACCATTTACAACAAAATTCTCCCAACTGGAGCCCATTATGCTCAGTGAAATAAGCCATCCGCAAAAGATAAATATCATATGTTTTTCTGATATAAGGCAACATTCATGCAAAAATAAAAAGCAAGAGTGTATAGGTAAACATATATATGCAAATATTCTCACAAATGAACTGTACAATGGAGACTAACATTCTACGAAGTGAAGTTAATCCTGAATAAAAGGAGGACTCAATGAAATTGTTAAATATACATTCACAATATGATACAAAATGTTCTACCATTACCTGTGCTTGCACTGCCTTTGTACCTTACAGCAGAATGTTTACTTGTGACTGTTGCTGAAGGGCTATAATATTAGGATAATTTGCAGAGTAATAATGGGGGATGAAGAATGCAGAGAGAGGAAGGGGAGGTGAATGGCAAGATCCCTCTATCTTCAATACCATAACATGAAAAATAATTTTAAAAATAATTAAATAATAACAGGATTAAAACATACTTAGTTTTTGCTTGAAAGGCATAATTACAGAAACACAGAGAGGAGATAAAGAGATAGATATCCTCCTGGTTCACTTGCCAAATGGTTGCAACCCATCACAGTTGAACTGGTTTGAAGTCAGGAACCAGGAACCCAGAGTCAAGAGCCAGGTACTTCTTCCAGATGTCCCAGTGGGTGCAGGATCCCAAAGCAAACATTAAATCAGGTTAAATTTATTTATCATCTGCAGCAATGAGAAACAGCAAATATACTATAGGGGACATCATGGCTGAATTATCTGAGAAAGAAACTAATGCTGAATATAGATGGAGTTTTCCAAACATTACCTACTCAAGATTTAAGAATTTTTTTTCTGAATTTCCTAAGATATCTGGAAGATATTGAAACAGGAAAAAATAATGCTTTTCCTGTTAAACAAGATGTTATTTTATAATCTAAATACCAACGTTTTCTACAACTTATTGAACCCTACTTTATTAATAAATATGTTATCATTGATATCTTCTGAGATTTGCTTTCTCATTCAGCAAGTAATGCCTAAGATGGAAATAATTATACTCTAAAAATCGATTTATCTTTTGGGAACGCATAGTGACATGGGGACAAAAAAAAAAGGAGATAGATCTTTCCCCCAGTGGTTCACACCCCAGATGTCTGCTAGAAGCCAGGAAGCACATCTAGCTGGATCTCTCACATGGGTGGCAAGGGTCAAGCACTTGGGGTCATCATTCGCTGTTTTCCCAGCATAGCAGCAGAGAGAAGGACCAGAAGTCAATCATCAGAAACTTGGACTAGCAGTTTGATAAGGGATGTTGGGATCTCATGCCATGGTTTAATCCAAAGTGTTAAAATAGGGACTAAGAATAATTGTTAGACAGAAAAGTAATTTTGTTAGGATTTAAGGACAAAACGGAAACAAATTTTACTTTCATTCTGGCCACCAAAATAGACTACAGTGTTAAAGTGTAGGTTTGTACTTTGCTTACGAAGTGTGTATAGTGAAGGATGACTGTTACAGAGATACTGCTCCCCACCCCCGCAACAATTTGACATCTATATCCAGATGATCACATTTGGTCTAAAAGAAGAGAAACGAGTGGGGTCCGGCACGGGGGCTAGTGGCTAAAGTCCTAGCCTTGAAAGCACCAGGATACCAACTGGGCCCCGGCTCTGATTCCTGCAGCTCCACTTCCCTTCCAGCTCCTAGACTGTGGCCTGGGAAAGCAGTTGAGGAAAGCCCAAAGCCTTGGGACCCTGTACCCATGTGGGAGACCTGGAAGAATTTCCTGGATCCTGGCTTCGGATTGGCACAGCATCGGCTGTTGTAGTCACTTGGGGAGTGAATCATCGGACTGAACATCTTCCTCTCTGTCTCTCCTCCTCTCTGTATATCTGACTTTGCAATAAAAATAAAATAAAATAAAATAAAATAAAATAAAATAAAATAAAACAAAAAATGAGAGAGAAGAAAAACATGAATGTCAGTACGGAAAAATTCAAGAATTCAAAAATTCAAGTCAAGTAATTTAGGGAATCTAATATTCCTGCCCTGTGTAGAAAAAGTGGTACATAGAACAAACAAAGCACTTTACAAGAAATTGTGTTTGGATTTGAGGCAAAACTGAATAGATTTAATCTGCCATATAGCTGACAAAATTATGATGCTATCCATTGACAAGTTGTTGTGGAAGGATTAGGTCATATTGAAAGCTTCAATAATTTTTTTTCTACTTCACAAGTTTGATATTTTATAGGATCCTAGTCTATGTAGTTTATAGTTTTGTCTTAATTAATTAATTAATTAATTTTAGATGATATTTACATAGTTGATCAGTGTGGGAAGGATCAAGGGTTAGGGAGAAGTGGGTGTGATCATTGTTTCCAAGCTTTCAATTTCTTCTTCCCATTTCTGGGGGTGATGGAAGGAGATAAGGGCATAGGTTGTACACAGCCTCCCTACCATCCTAGTACTTGAGGATGGGGAAAGGCCACCCAAGCATCAATCGAGGGTCACAATGATGCAATAGTTTCAAAATGCTGTAGATCTTGCCTCTCCTTGGATGAGGAATCCCTTCCAATGTCCATTGGCTGACACAATCAACCTTACAGTTTCAAGATATTTGCTGTTGTCATTTGGCTGGAGTAGTTGTCCATATGATCTGTTCTCTATTCTCTGCTATGACACCAGATGTCTTCTGCAGGCCTCAGTGAGCCACCATGTTCTCCATATCCACGATGGTCTGCCATCCAGCACTCTATCCTCTACAATGGGGAAGACCAGTTCTCCTACATGAGCTCATGGACCTGAACCAAGAGATCTGGGCCATGCTAGACTCCCCACCTTTGGGGCTCACGGATCCAGTAACCACCTCACAGCTAGGCTTATGGACCCAAGGGCTAGTGGACACAGTCCCCACCATGCAAGAAGGCTCAATGACATGAACCAGGAGACAGAGATCCCGCCGTCCCTCGCTCTTGGGCGTTATGGATTCAGCACCTACTGTAGAAGCGGGCCCAAGAACCTAGGCTAGGAGACACAGGCCCTGCTGAATGCTGCACCCCCGGGGCTCACAGATGCAGTATGTAGGTGAGCCCTTGGAGCTGGGTGAGAAGACCCAAGGCCCTCCAGACCCTTCAACCCTGGGGCTCAAGAACCTGACACTTACCACCTCCAGACTGACATGGCTCATCTTCCTTGGGATCCAACAGTGGGTACTTTAGCAAAATTTGGTGCAACCTGCCCACAGTTCCAACTTGTGCTGGTCAGTGCTGTAGCCTAACCTTTCCCAGGCAGCCCCCAGTCCTAGCTCAAGTGTGAACTGGCTGGTGATTTAGACCGACTAGTCCTCTCCTGTACCCCAACCTGGTTCTGAGATCTGCCTGGGAATATTATGAACTGGCCCAGCTTGTCCAGCCCCCGACTTGACCTACACATATGCCAGTGGATCCTATAAATTGGTCTGATTTGGGCTGCTTTTTGCCTTTGTTTTTGTACAATGCTGCAGACTGCAATCTGACAAAGGCGTTCTCCAAACTCCTCTATCTGGTCTCCTCCCAGTGGCAGATCTTGCACATACCAGAGGTCTCTGGCCCAGGTTGACTTTGTCAACCTGTTATTCCTGCAGGAATGCTGGCCTTGCCCAATCAGCCTATAACCTTTCAAGTTGTTGAGTATTGCAGCCCATCCACACATGAGCTATAGCCAAAACCAGCTCTCACATGCTTCAGCAGGAGCCAAGACCTAGCCCAACCGTCCTATACCCCCTGTGATTTTCACAAGTTCCAGTGGGTGCTGGAGTCTAACCCAGCCTGGCCCTTCCTAGACCCAGGCCCACCCATGTCAAGGGAGATTCCTGCCATGTTCAGCCCAGGACAATGCATCAGTTCTGGCACTAACATTCAGTAATGGGAATTCCAGCCCAACCAGAGCATCCCTTTAGCTTCACAACTGGCCTATTCCCAGCCACAGATCTTGTGTGTGCCAACAGAGATTGCTATTCCACATGGGTGTTCCTGGATATTTCCCTACAGAGTCTATCCCCAGAACTGATTCACCACGTATCTGTTGACTTCATGGCCCAGCCTCACAGAACCTGTTCCCTTTTCTAACACTCTCTGACAGGTTCCATATTGTAGCCCTATAAGTAGACTGGCCTTGTGCATGTAAGTTCCAGACAAGTCTTTTCTCACCTGGACTTGACCCTAAATGGCCTTGCTGATCCCCACCTATACCATCTCTCAGACTCCCTGTAAGCCCCATACCTCCTGTATCCCAGAGTTCATTGCCAGGTAGCCCACAGGATTTTCCCAACACCATTGGTGCCTAGGCCACCCATCCAGGGTCCTCTCAGGGGCTACCATGTGACTGGGAAAGCCAAGCGCCAAGCGCCAAGTTGTGGTGGTAGGCAGAGCCAGGACCTGCACTGGCCCAGAACTGTCCAAGATCAGTCCACAGTTTAATTATTGTGGAGGGAGAAATTTCACAGGCTTAGACAGACCCAGAATTTGCGTACTACCTGGCAGCAGTGGCCAGAGATAGTGACCTGGGCCAGGTCCCCCCAGTGGCCACCATGAGGCTAGGGCCAAGCACTTATTCTCACCTGGGCTCCTCCTTTTCCTTTTTTTTTTTAAATCTTAATTGCAAAGTTAGATATATGGAGAGGAGGAGAGACAAAGAGGAACATCTTCCATCTGATGATTCACTCCCCAAATAACTACCATGGCCGGTGCTGTGCCAATCCTAAACTAGGAACTTTCTCTAGGCCTCCCACATGGGTATAGGATCCCAAGGCTTTGGATAATCCTTGACTGCTTTTCCAGGCCACAAGCAGGGAGCTGGATGGGAAGCAGGGCCACCAGGATTAGAACCAGCACCCATATGTAATCCCAGTGCATGCAAGGCAAGGAGTTTAGTTGCTAGGCCATCGTGCCAAGCCCCCTCCTTTTCCTCTTATCAATATTTTTTCTCAGGCTGCTTTTTCTTTGGCCTATTTCAAGCTTTATATCACTTCTCCCAACTCGGGAGAATTAGGCAGCATTTTTTTACTCTTGTGTAGCAGAACTCAGACACTATTTATTATAGTCTTTTACTGCATTTAGAGCTTTTAAATTGTAATTGAATTTAAAAAATTAGTCTAGTATCCATATTAAAGCCATATTTGTAACATTTTTGGTAGTGCTAGAACTATTAGAAACTGTGTCATGATTAATTTTGTCTTTGCATGTGTTGATAATTGAGAGGTAAAACATGAAACTAGAAATGATTGTGTATCTCCAGTTCACGAATTCCCCAAAGCCTCTTTGGTATGATATGTGGATTTCTGTTGTTTCCATCATTTATGTCAGCAGTATGGCCCCTGGAGGGCTGTCAGTTGTGACCCCCATTATGTAACAGTCTCTCAAATGTCAAGGAAGCCCAATTTACATGCTTTCTGAGAAGACAATAGTTCCCACTGGAAAATAATAATGAAGAATATTCAATGTTTGTAATTTTTAAGCATTTCCACATCTTCAAAAATAAACAAAATGTGGGTTAAAAAGGAATGTACATTTGTGTGGTTGTTATCTCTGAATAGATTATTTTCTTGAAAAATCCAGAATGCAATTCCTAGTTTCATCATTTGGTCTCATCCTCTTATCAAACTTTACATAAAGATTTTATTTCTGTTTTGTGTTTGTTTGCTTTGTTGAATGGAAAAGGGCATATTTACATATTTGTGGAATACAGTAAGCTAGTTTATCAAATATGTAAAATGAGAAAAGATAAAATCTGGGCAGTTAGCATTAATATCTGGTTAAATATTTATGATTTCTCTGTGTTAGGAAAGCACATATATGTCTCGTGCAGTTACTTTGACATGGGCAATATATTTTTGTATACTATTTTTATTGTGCAGTGTTGAATAAGACTGGCATTAATTTCCATTTCTGCAATCCAAATTTTTTTTATATCATTATCTTTTTTTTTCTGTTTCCCCTGTCCTGTACTCTTCTCAACTCTACTTCCAGAAGATCAATCGTTGAGACAGCTACAAATGATTGATAACAGGCAATAGTTTTCTTGCAATGCCTGAACTTACACTTTCCGAAAAGAGGAAATCAAATTTTACTTCATGCGGACTGCTACTCATACAAACCTCTCCTCCTTCATTCCACCATGAATTTTTCCTTTATCTCTCATCTTTTTTGCAAAATGTTTGCTTTAGTTTATTTGAAAGCAAAAGAAAAAGAAAAAGCAGAAAGACATAAAAACATCTTCCAAATTCTGGTTCTGTCCACAAATGCCTATAACAGCTAGAAATAAGCAGTAATAAGTTTGGCTAGAGCCAAGAGTTTAGAACTCAATCTGGATTCCCCACATAGATTTTAGGAATGTCAAAACAGAAATCATTATCACTGTTTTCCACAATGTATATCTGAAGAAATTGAGAATTTGCTTCCAAAGGATATATCCAACCATGTTCTACCATGTTCACTTGGCAATATGTTTTCTTTTCTTAATTTTTATGTTCATGATACAGTAACATAGATTCAGAGATTTGTCCTTTCACACACACCCATTACCCTCACCACTGTTTTCTCCCAGCTTATTACAATACTATATTCCATCATCAATAGTCTATTAAAGAATATTGTAACATTGTAGGTATAGACAATGGCAGAAAGCTCAGTATCCTATTGTCAACACATATTTAACAGTTTCATCAGGAGTCCTTCTTTTATTTGGGAATAGAGACATATGATTCTCAATACGGCATTAAAGTCTTTTAGGACTTTTGAATTCCATCCAATTTAGGATTCTCCATCTGCAGTGGAACAGGAAAAACAGAAATCCACAGTAACTTTATTAGAGGAAGTGTTGTAGCAGATTCTAAGGTGGTCCTCGTGGTGATTTTTGATCTTCAGTGTGCACATCTTGTATAATCTGCACATTTTAGTGTAGATTATGCCTAGCCTACTGAAATATGAATGGAGACATTGTAAATCAGAAAAATATAAAACAAAAATACCCGAGTGTTGACCTTGAATGACAATATCCCATTGTAGTTGAGAGGGTCAAATATCAGGAAACAGTGGGCAGAGATGTCTCTGGAATACCAAAATGATTTTTAGCTGCCAAGAAAAACAAATGAAAAAGCAACAGCAGCAAAAACACAACTTAGTTTTAGGGAGCTACATCCTGGTATTACTCAGTGATATTTAAAGGATGATGGTGAGCTGCTGATAATAACATAGTTGCTTTACAAATTAATCGTATCCTCTTGTATTTACAACCTGAGTACCCATTTTTTTTTTGTATTTTTACTACTGACCTAAAGAAATTATAATAAAATGGCTAGATATATATATTTAAAAAGATTTATGGGAAAGGCATATCTACATAAAGAAGGACAGAGAGACAGATCTTCCAGCTGCTGGTTCATTCCCCAAGTAGCTACAATAGCTGGATCTGAGCTTATCTGGAGCCAGGAGTCAGGAAATTCTCCTGAATTTCCCATGTGTGTACAGTTTTAAGACTATGGGCCACCCTTAATTGTTTTCCCAGGCCTCAAGCAGAGAACTGGAAGTCAGATTGGAGCGGCCAAGGAATGAACTGCCAGCCACTTGGGTTCTAGTTGTGTAAGATTTGAGGATTTAGCCTCTGAGCCATTGTGCCAGGAAATGGCCAGTTATTTTTAAACCAATAAGTCTATGGTAAGTTAATTTCATTCATGGGGAATTAATATGTGGATTTCTCTTTAAACATTTAAAAAGAGACAGAAATTTGTATCTGAAGGAATCATATTTCTCATTGGATTTTAATTTTATTAAATGTAGAATTTTTTTTGTTTTCTTTGTATTCAATATTGGCCCAATATAAAAATGTATGATTGATTTGGTGGGGATCAAGTTAATTTGATGGATAACATAATTCCACAAAAATATTTTATTAAATATAGGAGCCAGTTGTGTGGCATGCTGGGTGAAGAAGCAACTTGCAACACCAAAATCCTATGTGGGCTTCTCTCTGAAACCTGCCTGCTCTGCTTCCAATCCATCTGCTCGCTAATATACCTGGGGAAACAGTAGAAGATGACCCAAGTATTCATGCCCATGTACATATGTGGCAGATACGGATTCAGCTAATTATTCCTGGCCCTGAACTTGCCCTGTCATGGCCATTGTGGTCATTTGGGGAGTAAACCAATATATGGAAAATACTCTTTCCCTCTCTGTGTGTCTAATGCTGCCTCTCAAATAAGCAAATATTTCATAACAGAAATTTATTATAAGAAGAAATGTTTAATTTATCAAGGAGGGCAAAGATTTGACTGTGGTATTTTTGCCAC
This sequence comes from Ochotona princeps, assembly GCF_030435755.1. Lineage (NCBI taxonomy): Eukaryota > Metazoa > Chordata > Mammalia > Lagomorpha > Ochotonidae > Ochotona > Ochotona princeps. The sequence continues at coordinate 56,799,222 of NC_080834.1, forward strand.
AGTATGCATTTTACAGCATTTATAAGTTTAAGCGAAAGAGATTGAAGTTAAATGTGACAAAGAGCAAATAATATATCATTCTCTTACTGTAGCTTTCACCAAATAATGAACTATAAATGGTCTTCTGTTTGTCAATTTTGTTTTTGCAAAGAACCCCTAAGGGTATAAGAAGATACCCATTTCTTAGAAACATTTATATATAAAATACATGTTTAACTTCTAGCAATATGAAGGAACACACAAACACACACACTGAATTCACTGAAAACTACTGTCCCTGAAATTCTACATTTGAAGTTAGGTATGTGTGAACACGGGTGGACATTCCGATCTAATGTTACACAGCAACAGAATATAATACAATTTTAGACTTCATACAGAGAGCAATTCTATCAGGGATTCTGAAGGTAATAGTTCTTTTTTACTAAATTCTGGTAAGGCTGTTGGGATTACATTGCATATTCAATCCTGAGGATATCTGGGCTGGAGAAGAAGAATAAAGTCATAAGTTAGAAATAGGTGAGAAAAGAGGTACAAAAGGTTGGGGTGTTGGGAAAACAAGAAAATAACTTGTAAAATCTAATTGACCCAAATCATCTTGAGTTGGTGAAATTTTCTTCAGTTACATGGGGAATGGAGTCACACAAGACACTGACGAAATTACTAAGGCACTGCTTCCCAAAGGTTACCTGGAAACAATTTCTTTAGGAATCTGAATTGACTCTGGAAAGCAATTCAGCCTTAAATTTTCTCTCCCTGATGATCTTTCTTATAAGCTTGTGCTCTTTGTCTTGTTATTTAACATCTTTATACAGTCTAGGCCTGTCTCCTTTTCTTGTCTGAGGAAGTTTGAAGTTTCTCATTACCATGGGTTTTGTTGCTATAGTTGTTTTTCACGATAGTGAGGCTACTGGAAGTTTTTGGAAATTTCAGAACAGCTAATGCAAATCAGTGGAATAATGCAGTTGTTCATTTTGATTTTTCGATACAATGTAGAAACCATGCTGCACATGGCACATTGCATGCTTTTATTCATTTACTTGTACTTCGGGAAAATATATAATATATGGCTATGTACATTAATGGCAGATTACAGCTATTTAATACTCAAATAATTCAGAATTGTAGAATAGATGCACTAAGCCCTGGTTAGATGTGGATGTTCATTAGTTTCATTTTGTATCTGTAATTTTCCGAAAAGAGTTCTACCTGTAGTTATGTTTCTTTCTTTTTTCCCCCATTTTTAGTCACGTAAAATCAACAAAAAATAAACTTTTCATTATGGTAATAACCCACAAATTGAATGAGCCATTATCATAGTTTGTGCAACACTTAAGGTACGCTTTTCAAACTTTCAATGATTTCTTTCATGCTGATTTCTTCTAATTGATGATGCACTTCTTTTATATTTGCATCCATAATGAAATCTTGATTATGTCCTTCCTGAGCAAGGCAAGTTTGCACACAGGAGCTTGCCCTGATGAGGCTCTTTCAGATGTCTGTGTGATGGATGATGTGCATTAGAGTCTCCTGATAGAATACTGTGTGCTCCGTGTTGGTATGTATAAGACTACTCTTTCTTCTTCCCCACTTTTTTTTATTGCCCCACACTTCATTATTTGAAAGAAACCAGGCAAACAACTGTTGAGCTGCTGCAGTGAGTGATGCCTGAGAAGTGTAAGAATTTGAGTTCCCAACTTTCAAGAATAGAAGGACTTGCCTGAAAGATAGCTCTCAAGTCATGTTACTGAGTAATTGTGTTTCTGAGGAACAAGCAGTCAGAGTCTCTTTAAAGGTTTACCTATTGGGCCCGGCAGCGTGGCCTAGCGGCTAAAGTCCTCGCCCTGAAAGCCCCGGGATCCCATATGGGCGCCGGTTCTAGTCCCGGCAGCTCCACTTCCCATCCAACTCCCTGCTTATGGCCTGGGAAAGCAGTTGAGGATGGCCCAATGCATTGGGACACTGCACCCACGTGGGAGACCTGGAAGAGGTTCCAGGTTCCTGGCTTTGGATCGGCGCGCACCGGCCCGTTGGGGCTCACTTGGGGAGTGAATCATCGGACGGAAGATCTTCCTCTTTGTCTCTCTATTTACTTACTTATTTAAATGGGAGAGAGAAAGAACAAAATCTCCGATTTAATGGGTAACAGCCAAGTATGGAGCAGATTGGAGCGAGAAGCAAGGGATTCCATCCTAGTTGCTCACATGGGTAGCAGTGGCCTATTGCCCTGTGCCATCCTGTGCTGTCTTCTCAGGTTCGTCAGTTAGATCGGAAGAGGAATGGCTTGGACTGGAACTGGCAATCCAATATGGAATGCCGTAATTCCAAGTGGCTGGTTAACCTGCCATACCACAATTCAGGGCTTTATCAAAGCCTTTAAACATCATTTTGAATAACTTATTTTTGTTGTTTTCACTTTTGTCAAAAGGAGGATATCAACATATCTAGAAGTCAACTCATAATATATGCATATGCTATTTATGCCAATTATAAAAATTGAATAATACAGAGGTGTGTGAGTGAAATATCTGAAAGCAATTACTGGTTCATAAATCACTTCTTAATTATTCTAACTGAATTCAAAGAGTTGTTTCAATACATATACTAGATCATTGTACTTTTCTTATAACCATTAATAACTACACTTATCAAAACTAATTTATTGGTAGGAAATATGTTCCTTTAATAAAATTTTATTTTATTCCATTTGTTTGTACCTGAAGCTAATAATGGCTTGTTAAAACTTAGTCTAATTTTTATTTTGAAAAGTTTCCTCTGAGTTCAACATAGGTGAGGCATAGATACAGATTTAAGGCCATTTATTATCTTTAATTACTTTCACCCACCATAGCTTGGTCTCTGTCCTTTGAAGAGAGGAAGGCAAATAAGGAAAGAATCCCTTATACCACCAAGTTTGGTGAGACAATTTTCATATAAAATCAGTATTGTTTCTTTTGAATGATGTCCAAGTAATAGAAGCAGTGTTCAAGAGTCTTTTCTGGTTTGAACGGTGACTCAGAGCCTGGTTAAATGTGCTTTATGGAGGACCATACAGTTTTAGTTGGCAAGTGTATCCCAAGTCCTTGGTGATTTCGAAGAAGCTGCAGTTGTATTTTCTATCTACTTCATCGTGACTTTCTGGATTCATTGCATGTGTTCCATTTCCATCAATTGCATAGATACTGACCTTAAGCAAATTTCTAACTCAGAGAACGGCAGGCGAACTAAAAGGATTCTCCTAATCTCCTTGAGAAGCTACTTTGGTGGGCCCAGTGCAGTAGCCTCTTGGCTAAAGTCCTCACTTTGCACTAGTCAGCATCCCATATGGTCACTGGTTCTAATCCCGGCAGCTGCGCTTCCCTTTAGGCTCCCTGTTTGTGGTCTGGGAAAGCAGTCAAGGAAAGCCCAAAGCCTTGGGACCATGCATCTACATGGGAGACCTGGAACAGCTCCTGGCTCCTGGCTTCAGATTGGCGTAGATCCAGCCATTGTGGTCACTTGGGGAGTGAATCATCAGACGGAAGATCTTCCTCTCTGTCTCTCCTTCTCTTTGTATATTTGATTTAGAAATAAAATTAAATAAATAAATAAATAAGCAAGCTGTTTTGGTGTTGGTCCTCTCTCTGAAATATTAAGCTTTTATTCATTTGTCTCCAGCGCTTTCTTCACATATCATATAATTTCAAATTACATCAGAGATAAGTTTAAGACTAACTATAATGAGATGTTAACCAGAGCTTCTAAATGATAGCCACACAATTACACAGATTTTTTTCATTTTTCTTTTAAAATTTTTTATTTTTATAAAGTGAAAAAAATTAAAATATTTTACAATTTGGATTTGGAATCATAGAAATGCTCCCTACTTCAATTTGTTTTGGATAAGTTTCATTTGGAAAGCTCTACATCTAGTTTTCTTAAGGGAAATATGGTATTTTTTTTAAGATTTCTTTGTTTTTATTGCAAAGTCAAATATACAGAGAGGAGGAGAGACAGAGAGGAAAACCTTCTGTTCCATGATTCACCCCCCAAGTGACTACAACAGCTGGAGCTGAGCCAATCCGAAGCGGGGAGCCAGGAAATCCCTCCGGGTCTCTCACAGGGGTGCAGGATCCCAAGGCTTTGCACCATCCTCAACTGCTTTCCCAGCCCACAAGCAGGGAGCTGGATGGGAAGTGGAGATTCCGGGCATTAGAACTGGTGCTCATATGGTACCCCGGCACGTTCAAGGTAAGGACTTTAGCGACTGGGCCATTTCATTTGGCTGAAATATGATATCTTTATTTCACAGACACTAAAGGCATCCAAAGATCATTATCAATACTTTCAAAATCTTCTGCAACTTGGTGATAACTCAGCAAGTAGAGCTATTTTCTTCACCCTAGTCTGATTATCAACACAAATGTACATGCAGAAAAATCATCATCTACTAATCTTCATAGATTTCCCTAGTTCATTGTGGCTTTCAGTGTTCTGGCCTGGAAACCATGATTTCATGGCTTTTTCCCCATTAATATTCTTAGGGCTTAATTGACTCGAATAAAAAGCAAAAGATAGTATTGAAAGTAAAGGAAAAAATAAAAGGAGAGAAGAAGAAATGGAACATGGAAAGATCTTGGTCTCCCTTAGGAATGACTGAAAAACAGCGGCATGAGTCATTACTGTTGCTTCCCTGGGCATACATTAGCAGGGATCTGGAGACACAAATATCCCAACTATGCAAAGCATACATTGCAATAAATAGCTTACCTGTTTGTCCAATTTTTTCTCTGAAAAATGTATGGGTTTTTACTGAATGTATCTCAGGCCAAACATATCAATTATAAACTAGGAAAAATCAACATTAGTCTTCATACTATATTAATGGAGAAAATTTTATACCATAATATAATTCATTATTTAAACAGAAGATTCATACAAATGATACTTTATACACATAATTTAAAGGTAGCTATTATTATACAATAATTGTGCTAATACTATTTTTTGTTGAACATCAATACTAGATGTCTCATTTAGGATCGTAGCAAAACCTATTAAGGGTAGTAGTCACAGCAGGGCTACAACACTTGTGTGCCTCATGTGGACTATATCATGGAAAAACCAGGCTGGGCTGATTATTCCTACTGGTGCAAACAAAATTAGAGTGGGTGAGGTTGTTTGCGCTTAGCCTCAGCATCAGCTGGCAGAAGCTGTCACTGGGGGCTAATTCTGTCAAGTTAAACCACAGAACCACCTGGAGAGTGCATAATCCAGGAGTGGAAGTGGCCTGGGAGGGAAATAGTGGGTTTTCCCCTCTTGGGTTTCCACCCCCCCATGGGAGGGCACAAAAACTAGGACAGGGGCTGGGGTGGCTAGACAGACACCCAACAACATACTTGAAGGCTGGATAGTTGAGCTGGCTAGATGGAACAAGGTTTTAATACCCATTGACATGTATGAGAGCCAAATGGGATGTGGGACTGACTGGACTAGTCTGCCACACACACTGGCAAACCAGGGTAGGGGACGGGCCTGTTAGGGGTTATTGTAGGTTGCTCCAACTATGCTTCAGCTCCCACTGGTTTATGCGAGGGCTGAGTATGTGCTGGGCAGAACCAGGCTGGAGTGCAAACACCCATTGGTTCACGTGGAAGACAGGGATGGAAACAGAACCAACCCAGCAATTGCAACCACCCCAGCTGATCCGGGCAATTGACTGTGTTGGGCACTGTGCTTGCTAGTTCATACAAGAATCTGGTCTGGGAACACCTCAGACAAAGTTTCTTTGGGGATCCCCCAAATCGAGCGTCCGGACTCAGAACCCTAGGAATGAAAAGACAGAAGACAGAAGAAGTCAATCAACCACCTCAGCTATATGTTGGCAATGAAAATACTGGGCAAACGAAGACTCTATGATGGACTATATCAATCAGTGGATTCTCCAACAACCACATCGTGCTTGGAGTGGTGAGAGTGGCAGCAATTCAGAACTGTTGAACTATCAAAACCACTTGAGCAAGACCCTCGGAGCATACCCAACAACCTCACATCTGGGCCCCGGGAGTAGGTGGGAGACTGGGTGGGGCTTCTCCCTTAAATCCCCTTTTACATCAGATAGATTAAGGAAACAATACATAACTAATTGTCTTGCCCATCTTCTTGTAGCGCTTGAACCTTTTTACCCTAATTATGTCAAGAATGTAAAATAATTAATTAATTAATTAATTAATTTAAAAAAAGAATAGTAATCACAAATGTCTGTGATGTGGTATGTTATTTAAAAATCTATGCTCGTGATGACAATAGAAATTTTAAATTCCTATAACACACGATTACAAACATTTGTCTCAAAAATCTCAAGAAATATACTTAATTTCACCCAGATACAATGCTTCAGGAAATTGAGTCTAAATAAATAATTTAAAGACTACCTAATTCTTACATACTAATAATGCTAATGATAGAATTTTATGGTTTTATAATAGATTACTAAAGCACTTATATTACGTAAGTGCAACATAATGCAAAACACTTATTAAAATGATCTTGCGGATGTTCATTAAACGATACATACAGTTTTATTTCTGTTAAAAATTGCAATATGTTTTCAAATCATTATTTTATTTGGGAAAATGATAGAGACAAAGAAAGAAAGAGCTGGGGAGAGAGTATTAGTTTTCATTCACCACTTCACTCACTAAACGCCTCCAAACACTAGGCTCAACCAGTCAGAAACAAGGGAATGGGAACTCAATCCAAGTCTCCCATATGGGTGACTTAGAGTGGATGATTTCCAGGTTTATATTAGCAGGAAAGAGAGAGTCATGAACAGAGAATTGTGATATTAAATGCAACATCTAAACTGGTGGTGTAACTGCTATGTTAAGGACCTGCCCTGGCACTTTACTTTTGTTGATTTAAAATATGTATGAAATGGATACAAATTATTTTTTAAAATGACATAGTTATTGCAGTTAAGGCCAATAGCACAATAAGATGTAAACATCATCAACAAAGGGGCAATCAGATATCATATACTGCTTCATAAAGGCACTGAAAAAATAAACTACCACTCCTGTAGCTTGCCTAACAAAAATACATAAATCAAGACTCATTGTTTTTAATTATTAGAATAAGCCAGATAGACATATAAGAAGGTGTATTACCCTGACAAACATTAATTAACCAATATAAATATAGGAATTACTGAAAAATTATTCCAACCAAAGAAATTGAAAGAAACAGTAAATTTGAGTTCAGATAAATGATGCTGAATTGAAAACTTGGCTAACAATGGAAAGAGGTTTTGATAAAGCTAGAAGAAATTCTAAAGCTTACATGGTATAATGAGCAAACTTTAATATGCTGCCCACTACTTCCTTCCCTGCTATTCACTTTTTAAAAATTTGCTTCTTTGAATGCAAGGTTGAGTTAAAAATTAAATAATAATAAAAATTATTTGACATAAATGAACACTATATGTATTTATTAAAACTTGAAGATACAGAGAATTTTACTTCCAACTTCTAATAAGAGCTGGCTGCTTTTTTTTATAACTTTAGTGTCTTTGAAGAGCAGAGAATGTAAAAAGAAATCACGTAGGAAAATAAATTTTTGAGATATCCTTCATCTGCCTGATCACCGACCAAAAGCCCCCCAAATCAAGGATGCACCAGGCTTAAATGGGTCACAGAAGCCAAGATATAGGAATCATCATCCTCTGCTTCTTTGTGAGTTTGTCAAGAAACTGGATTAAAAGCTAAGGCAGGATTTGTTCTCAGACAAAATTGCCGCAGAAGTAAGTTTATTGCACTGCACCACAAAGCTCACTCATGGGATTCCAAGCTTGCAAACAATCATGTGTCTTTTACTGTGATGATATTTCTCTATCATTTTATCAATTCCACTTTGGAAAAGCCCACATGGAAAAGATTTTGGGAAGGCCTCTGTATAGCAGCCAATGGCAAATAAAAACTATGAGTTCAAGTTCCCAACAGCAAATGATCACCACCAGAAATCAGATGCGTGAACATGCACATCAGTTTTTACCAAACTATGCCGTAGGAATCACTGCTCACTCATCTACACAACGAAAACCGGAGTTCATGCACTGAGTGCAAACTTACAGTCATAGTGGATTATATAGGATGCATTAACTAGATTCTTGATCAGTAGAAATTTCTAAACAAAATGTCTGCTATCTTATATCACCACATTTTGGAAATGTTTTAATGCGATAATACAGAGCAAATGTAAATGATAATATATACAGCTATGGCAATTTGTTGATTTTTATGATTACATTGTGCGCATGTAAGAAAAGTTTCAATTGCAAGAAATAAAAAAAATTTTAAAAGCTGAAGATGATTAACTTGTAAAACTGATTTCCAAAGAATCAGGTTTTTTGTTTGTTTGTTTTACAACTAATGTTATGTCTAGATTGTTTTCATGTCTTCTCCTATAATGGCAGTGTTATAATGTTCACAAGCTATAATTCCTGTGCTGCTGTAAATGCAGGATTTATATATCCCTTTCTCATATGCAGATTTCATTTCCTTTGAATATATTCTCAGAAGTGGGATAGCTGAATCAAAAAGTAGATCGATTTTCAGTTGTTTGAGCATTCTTCATACTAATTTCCATAATGGTTGCACTAAGCTCCACTTCTACAAACTGTGGAGTAAGGTATCTTTTTTCTACACCCATGCCAGCATATATTACCGGTTTTCAGTATGTAGACCAATCTACATACTGTGTGGAGTTTGTTGGAACCTCATTGTGGATTTTATTTGCATTTCCCTAAGCTCTAGGGAGCCTGAGCATGTGTCTATCAGCCATTTAAATTTGCTCTTTGAAAAATTCCTGGTCATCATTTGGCATGGGTCGGGGCAGACCAGGCTGAATCAGTACATGTCATCCATCCACTGGCAAATCCGGACACCAGAACAGAGTGTGCGTCGAGCCAGGTTTGGTCACGACAAAACCCAGTGCACAATATGGAATGCCAGGGTGAGATTGCCTGTACAGGATGTGACCGCAGCACCCAACCAGCACGCGTGAGAACCAGGAAGGGAGCGGGCAGAGCTGGCAGGGGGATTAAGGGGCTGGTCCCCTCACCGGACAGTTACTCCCACTGGAGAGCGTGGGCTGGGATGTGGACAGACCAGACTAAGCAGGGCTACAACACCTGTGTGTCGCATGTGGACTAGAACAGGGAAAAGCCAGTCTGGGCTGATTATTCCTACTGGTGCAAGCATAAATCAGAGTGGGTGAGGGTTGTTTGGGCTTAGCCACAGCATCAGATGGCAGAAGCTGGCACTGGGAGCTAATTCTCTCAAGTCACACCACAGAACCACCTAAAGAGTGCACAAACCTGGATTGAGAGAGACCTGGGAGGGAAATAGTGGGTTCTCCCCTCTTGGGTTACTACTCCCACGGAAAGGCATGAAAACTAGGATGGGAGCTGAAGTGGCTAGACAGAGAGGCACTCAACAACATCCATGAGGGCTGGATAGTTGAGCTGGTTAGATGGAACTAAGCTTTAATACCCATTGAACAAGTATGAGAGCCAAATGGGATGTGGGACAACTGGACTAGTCTGCCACACACACTGGCAAACCAGGGTAGGGGGCGGGCCTGTTAGGGGTTATTGTGGGTCCCTCCAACTAGGCTTCAGCTCCCACTGGTTTATGCGAGGGCCGAGTATGTGCTGGGCAGAACCAGGCTGGACTGCAACACCCATTGGTTCCAGTGCAATTCGGGACTGAAAACAGAACCAACCCAGCAATTGCAACCACCAGCTGATCGTGGAGATGGACTGTGTCGGGCCCTGTGCTTGCTTGAACATACAAGAATCTGGTCTGGGAATACATCAAAGTTTCTGTCTGGATCTCCCCAATCAAAATGCTGGACTCAGAACCCTAGGAATGAAAAGACAGAAGACAGAAGAAGTCAATCAACTACCTCAGCTATATGTTGGCAGCAAAATACTGAGCAAATGATGACTCTAACAATCAGTGGATTCTTCAACGACCTCACCGAGCTAGGAGTGACGAAAATTGCAGCGATTCATAACTGGTGAACTATTAAAACCACTTGAGCAAGGATCTCAGAGCATGCCCCACACCCGGGACTTGGGGAGGGTGGGAAACTGGGTGGGGCTTCTCCCTCAATATCCCCCTTTACCTCAGATACAAGAAGGAAACAATATGGACATAATAGTCTTACCCACTTCCCTATAGCCCCTGAACCTTTTTACCATAACTAACTGCATAAATATTGTCAACAATATAAATAAAAAATTGAAAAAATTAATTAATTAATTAACTAATTAATTAATTAATACACGGAAAAAAAAGAAAGAAAAATTCCTAGTCATTTCTTTTTCCCAGTTTTTCACAGGTTGGTTAGTTTTGCTGTTGAGTTTCTAAAGATCTTTGGATATCCCTGTCTGTCGTGTAGTGTGTAGTTTTTCTCCTGTTAGTTGCTTCTTTACTCTGCTGATCATTTCCTTTGCTGAACAAAAGCTCAGTTTGATGCAATTCAATTTACTAATTCTAAATTTGACTACCTCTGATTTTGGTAACAGTTCTGAAATGGCTATACCAACACCTATATCTTGTAGAGTGCTTCCTAAGTTTTTCTGTAGTAGATAGATTGATTATGGTCCTTGGTGCATTTAAGGCTGATTTTGTATAAGAGCTCAGGTGGGGGGCTTATTTCTTACTTGATTCTTAGTGAAATCCTGTTGTGTCAACAACATTTGTTAAAGGGACCGCTATCATTCCCCCTGGATTAGTTTCAGGATTCTTGTTAAAGAGTAGGTGGTGATAAATGTGTGGATTCATGTCTAAGGCTTTGATTCTGTTCCACTGTTATTCTTTGTTTTTGCACCACTAACAGGACATTTTGATGGCCCATACCCAATTGTGTGTCTTGACATCAGGAATTGTGAGTCCTTCAGCTTGACTTCTACTCTTCAAGATAGTTTGGCTATTTGTGATCTCCTGTGTTTCCAGATGAAGGTTTCTTCCAATTCTGAGATTCTTCTGCCTCACTTTATTTTTGAAGCTTTCTACTGACTGTTTTTTTTTTTTTTAGTTTGCTATACTGTGTTATTCATTTATAATAATTCAGATTGATTTTGTTTTGATGTTCTTATTTTCTATGTGGCATATTCCTTAAGTTCCTTGAACTTCCTGTTTATGTGTCTTGTTGCTTTTAATTAGCTGTATACCAATTTAAAAATTATTTTCTGGCTGTTGCTCAATTTTTTTCTTCAGTAAACTCCGATTTACTGAAAAGAGAGATTTCAGTAACTCAATCCATCGTGCTTTTGTCCTTGATCATTGTAACTCTGAGTGCTAGATTCTCCTTAATTCCAGATTTTAGGCTGTGTTATTCACAGAGCTACAGAGCTTTTGCCACAGAACTCAATATGGCATCACATATAACAGGGTGGGTTTGACATCCTGTAGTTTTGTGTTTTGAAGGACAATATAAGTTAGTTTTAAAGGTAAAGTATTTTTATATCATAAGCTCTGGCTTTTTCTTTTTCTTTAAATTTCCTCTTTTTTTCCTTTCTTTTTATATCCTCCATTCTTCATTAAATGCAATAAACTTTCTTATTCTCTTTGTGTTTTCTAAGTTCTCAAAATATTTTCTTTGTCAATAACATTGTGATGCAAATACAGAATAAGGTGTTATGTTTGTCTTTCTCAAGATTACATTTTACAATGATGTTGGAAAGATTTTGTGGAACCATGCAGTTGAAATTAACTAAAAAGCCTAAAAAAGTTTAAAATGGCTCTTGCATCAGTAATATATGATTTTTATTTCTATTTCTATATCACTAATACTACTTTTTCTTTTTAAATTTTATTAACATAAGGTAAACTGATTCTGTAAATTTCACATAGTGTAACAGTTAAACATACTTACCTTCTCCTCACCTTTACCTCATCCAATCATCCTACTTCTATCCTTTTTTTCTTTTCATTAATGTTTGTAGACATCCTTTTAATCCACTTTATAATCACAGGTTTAACTCAATGCTGATCATAAAATTCAAGTAAAAAATAATGAAATCAAATTTTAAATGGAGTGTAAACAAGAACTAAAATTACAACTTTATCATAAGATGTCTGTTTCATTCCCAAACTTGTTATTATTATTATTCTTGGTTAACTCTCACCCTCATATCAGAGAATACATATGATATTTGTCTTTTTGAGAAAATAGTGGTAAGTTCAAATGATTTTTTCTGATCTAAGTTGTAGGATGTTGCTCCTCAGAGGGAAATGTCATACAGAAAAATAACACTGTACATCAGATCTCATCTTCAGTGAAATACAGAAACCAATCCACAATAGGACCCACAGTGATACTAGAGTTATGAAGATGCTTATTACATCTCAGCAGTGCTCAGGAATTTTTCTAAAAGGTTTGAAAATCGGGGTGTGGGCGTGTGTTTTGCAAATATCTTACCTTAGAAAAATTTGGCAGAATGCTTGCTTGTCAGAGGGGCTAATGCTATTAATCTAGTTTAGAATTGCTACCATTACAAATAACTGATTGTAAGCCAACTCAAGTTTTAATTACTTCCATCATACACAACATTCTGCTTGCATTCTCTGTAAAATCCTTCCGATATTAACATGGCTCGATAACATCTTGAAGGAAGTACTGATAAATCTTATTTAATTGGTTTCTATCCAGTTATAAATTCTATTCTTATTAAAAAAGAACAACTTGTTGGTGAAAAAATATCCTAGCATTATGACAGACTCAATGTCACAAAACAACTGACTTCAGTTTGGCTCCAATGAGAGATTATTGTCTGTGATTGTATGTATTTCCCTATTTCTCACATTGTTTAAATTTCATAGTAAAGTATAGATGATAGATAGATAGATAGATAGATAGATAGATATAGAGATCAGAGAACTTCAAGAAATCTTACTAATATTGGAATTATGTTAAAAGCTTACCAGAGGTGTTTTTCTCCGTAAAGTTACTACGACTTCTGAAAAAAGGCAGTACATTCTCCAATGTGATGTATATAAAAGAAGAACTGTGGAATATAGAGATGGTTTTTAGGAACATTCTTCACTATGGTCAGTTTTGACTTTTTGGATACAAACTGATAAAATATGAGTAAATATACGAAGGCACATACACATATATTTTAATAGACATAAAATACATAGCAAAATCACAAATGTGAAATATATCTATCTATCTATATATATATATATCTATATCTATATATGTATGGATATATAAGGCAAGCACAGGGAAATTGAGGCAGAAGAGAGCTTCACATTTCATGTGACTTTGTAATATTGTTTGTCAGAGTCTAAGATGTAATTGATAATTAGATATTTATTATTTTAGCCTATTCATCTTATTTCTATGGGTTTCTGTGCTTATGATTGTAATTACTATAAGCCAGACTTTAGTTAGGCATAGTAATAACAATGGGGTAATTTTTATGAAAAACTTCATGCCTTATTTGAACATTAAATCTAGGCAACAATACGGAACTCCAACTTTTAATCAGTAACAGTAATGAAAAACAACATAAGATATCTTCTTCAATAGTTTTAAATAATGCCTAATTAAAATATTTCCTATTGCAGCCTTTTCATGTTTATATTGTTTTCATCATACTATATTTCAAAATGATCTGATATTTCCATGTTATTAAAAGAAGATGGACTTTTGTCATTGATTTTTTAAAAGATTTTTATTTATTTTTAACGGAAAGACAGATATACAGATGAGGAGAGACAGAGGAAGATCTTCCGTCCAATGGTTCACTCACCAAGTGCCAATCTGAAGCCAGAACCTTCTTCTGGGTCTCCCACATAGCTGCAGAGTCCCAAAGCATTGGGCTGTCCTTGACTGCTTTCCCAGGCCACAAGCAGGGAGCTGGATGAGAAGTGGAGATGTCGGGATTAGAACCGGCAACCATATGGGATCCTGGTGCGTTCAAAGTGAGTACTTTGACCACTACGTTCAAGGTCAGGACTTTGACTACTATGCTATTGAGCCAGTAACTGTCATTGAAATTTATGTTATGAGTTATGTCTTTGTGTATATTTTTCATAGTTTTTGTGTATTCCCCCCTGTGCTTCAAAACCAGAGACCAGAGATGATCTCCCCAAGAAGCCGTTGAACTTATCTGGACAATAAGATGCTGGACGCTATGCTTGGTACATGCTTGCAATGAAAGAATCTCAAATGAACTTGAACTGTGGCAATGCAGCAAGGTGGAGGAATCCACCATGGGGTGAGTGTTTAGGGAGAGGTGGGGAGAATCCCAGTACCTATAAAACTGTCACATAATGCAATATAACAAAAACAAAAGGAAAAGAAAGAATAAATAGAGAATTCTCATTAAAAAATAATAATAAAAACAAATGACTTGTTTATTTTTTGAAAGGTACAGTAAGGGAGCAAGAGGAAAAAAACAGAAGGAAAGATAGGGATATCTTCAACCTGTTGGTTCACACCCCAGATTGCTTCAATTGCCAGGACAGGGCCAGGACAAGGACAATAGCTGGGAGCTTCTTTCGGATAACACCTGTGGATTCAGAATCCCACATGCATGCACATCTCTCCATTCCTTTCTCAGACACATGATCAGAGAGCTAGATGGATAGGGAAGCAGCCAGGACACAAATGAATGGCCATATGAAATGGTAGCATTGCAGGCGGCATTTTAATGCATTACACCACAATGCCAACTCCTGTGTTAGTAACTTAGTTTTTTAAAGAGTTATTTTATTTTTATTGCAAAGTCAGATATACAGAGAGGAGGAAAGACAGAGAGGAAGATCTTCCATACCCATATGAGATCTTGGCGCATTCAATGGGAGGACTTTAGCTGCTAGGCCACCATGCCGGGCCCAACTTTTAAATTCAATAAATATACATGAGCCAAATAATGGATAGAGATTGCTTGAAGGATCATGATGGTGAAGTTTTGAAGCACAGGGGGAATACACAAAAACTATGAAAAACATACACAAAGCTATAACTCATAACATAAATTTCAATGACAGTTACTGGCGCAATAGCATAGTAGTCGAAGTCCTGACCTTGAACGTATGGTCAAAGCACTCATATGGGTGCTGGTTCTAATCCCTGAGGCTCCACTTCCCATCCAGCTCCAACCCTCCAACAAGTCATTTATTTTTAAAAATATTTTATTTATATATGTAAAAGAAATTCTGTGTGTTTCACAATATAGGTTTAGGTGCATAGTGACACTTCCCGCCTTACTTTCCCTCCTGTCTATGTTCCTCATGCACGTTGCTCTTTTTTCTTTTTGATTGTTTGCCATGTATTTTTAATTAACATCACTATCACAGGCTCAGCATTCCTTAAGTCAAGAATTCGACAAGCAGAAAATTGAAAGAAACAACTCTTCCTCAGGAGCATAGACATAGGCTGTAAACAATCATCCAATCTCAAAATGTCAATTTTGGTCATATAGATTACAGTTTAAAAAATAATACAGGAGAACGGATTTCCTGTATTTCATTGATACAATTATAAAGCAGAACTGTCTCTCCTCTCTCCATCACTGTTTTCCTAATTGTACTCTTCATTCTTCATTTCTTTTATTGTCCTTTAATTTTTTGCAATAGCATGACTTCAATTTATTGGTCATTACAGGGTTAATGCAACACTAACATTCAACAAGCAAAGGTATTCATGGATCAGACTTTTAACTAAAAAGTAAAATCATTTGCTTTGTTATGGGGACGCAGGATTCCATGCTTAATACATTCCAAACCATAACATCTATAACTAACTGGGATGAATGTGCATGTATGTTACTAATGACTAATAAAATTATTTATTATTTATTTAAAGATGCATTTATTTTTATTACAAAGTCAGATACATAGAGAGGAGAGACAGAGAGGAAGATCTTTCGTCCGATAATTCACTCCCCAAGTGACCGCAACGCCTTGTGCTGTGCCAATCCGAAGCCGGGAACCTGGAACCTCTTCCAGGTCTCCCACATGGGTGCAGGGTCCCAAAGCTTTGGGCTGTTCTTGAATGCTTTCCCAGGCCACAAGCAGGGAGCTGGATGGGAAGTGGAGCAGCCGGGATTAGAACCGGTGCCCATATGGGATCCCAGTGTGTTCAAGAAGAGGACATTAGCTGCTAGGCCATGCCGCCGAGCTCTAAAATTATTTATTATAATAATGATTGCAGTATAATTTCCTAATCTCTTTTGAAAGACGTCCAACACTGAAAACTTTTTGATTTCTACAGCAAATGTTTTGCAATGCAGTGTATTTATTTGTACATAGAAGCATTAAATGAAATATATGTAATTTTAGGAGTATATCTTGAGAGGCTCAGAATTTTAAAAATTGCTTCAATGAATTGTCAATTTTTTAAAACAGAAACTTCAAATGAATGTTGTATCTCAAAAACATCTAGCCTTTGTGTAAATACAGAAAGTAGACAGACGATCACATTACTGCTAGAATTTTTTTCTGAAATTCTTTTAAATTTCTATTTACATTTATTTAGTCTTTATAGCTTCCTTTGTGTTTCTCTTTCTGCATTTTTTTTCACAGCTGGAACTGACAAAGGCAGAATATAAAACATTTTATTCCTTTTTACTACTTCCTTGGTAGAAAAAAAGTGATGCATTCTTTTTTTTTTTTTTAAAGATTTATTCATTTTTATTACAAAGTCAGATATACAGAGAGGAGGAGAGACAGAGAGGAAGATCTTCCATCAGATGATTCACTCCCCGAGTGACCTCAACGGCCGGTGCTGTGCTGATCCAAACCCGGGAACCTCTTCAGGGTCTCCCACGTGGGTGCAGGGTCCCAGTGCTCTGGGCCATCCTCAACTGCTTACCCAGGCCACAAGCAGGGAGCTGGATGGAAAGTGGAGCTGCCGGGATTAGAACCGGTGCCCATATGGGATCCCGGAGCTTTCAAGGCAAGGACTTTAGCCGCTAGGCCACACCGCCGGACCCCAAGTGATGCATTCTAAACACAGATTAATTCATGAGATATAATGCATATTATGTATTTAAGTTACTCTCAGATTGATATTGTTTCTACTGTTCTTTCTTCTTGAATACAACACTTTATAATTCTCTCTTGTAGGGTTTCTTATTAAATAAATGTCAATATTTTAATATTTCAGACATTTTCCCTTTCCATATATGAAATTTAATTTTTGGGGATGAATCATGTACAATGATCTATAGCAAAGCTCAGCCTTAAAGGCACCATCTGTAATAAAGGAGAATACTGTCCTTAAGCATGACCTTATTTTCTTACCAGTGCCTTAGAGATGAATTTGGCTATTCCACAGGGACCCCAAAAAGCAGTAAATAACCTTTCATACCGATCTATTTATTTATCCAGTGAAGGGTGAAACAGGGTAGGCATTGAATTAACAATAAATAACAATGTTTTAAGTTTGATATTCAAAATAAACACCCATTATCTCATGGTTAAATAACTTTGGTGTTTACTTTTATAACTTTTCATTGTTTATGAATGTGTTCTTCACTTTATAAAGATTACTTGAAAGTATCCTATTTTTTAATTATTATTATTATTGAATGGGATGGAATCAAATCTTAGAAAAGTACAAAATTGGATCCAAATACACAGAATCTCAAATTAAATTGTGAGCAACATTGCACATGTTTCATATTAAATGTGACACAAACTGACCCCCTCAGTTCATATTATCTAGTTACTTTTCGAACAGAGCAGCACATTTGTGCAAAAGTCTGGCAATGTGTATATGAAACAACAGTCATTTTTGTAAGACTTATTTATTTCAAAGGTGGAGCAACAAAGGTTCAGAAAGACACAGAGATATTTCCCATCTGCTGATCCACACTCTAAATGACTGCTAGGGCAAAAGCGAGAGCCAGGGATTGCAATCTGGACTCCCACACGAATGAGTTGGTCCAGGTACTTCAATCATTTTGCCCTGTCTTCCAGACACATCAGAAGGTAGCAGAATTGGAAGCAAAGTGCCCATGATTCAAACAGGCCCTCTGCTCTGGAATATGGGCCACAGCAAGCAGTTTTTGAACCAGCTATGCTAACATACCAGCTCCCTAACTTCATTTAACAGCACACAAAGCAAAGAAGATGAACACTTATTAAATATGAGTTGTCACAGTGTTTGAAATAATTCTTGAGCTAATGTTTCCTTATTTGAAATCAAAGCAACACAGGCACATTACAGGAAACCAATTTTGGAAAAAATTTGCAAGCTTTCTAAATATATGATAACAGTTTTGAATTAATTAGGAATTGGACAAGAGGAACAATTTGGAAATACATAGTTAAAATTACGGGGGATATTTTAAATCATTTCCCTAATTTAATTAATAAACATTGGTTGAGTTAACAAAGATGCTATTTGAATACTCAAGACATGCTATATAGTTTTGCTACATGGTTTTGTGTGTGTGTGTGTGTGTGTGTGTGTGTTTTCAGCAGCAAAAACAGAAATCACAGGAGAACATGAACCAAAAAACAAAAGAGGAAAAAGCCGGAAACTAATTGTCAGGGAGAGCTACAAAGGAAATCTAGAAAAATGATTCTTGGCAGATATTGCAACAGCTACCAGACACATGAGAGCAAAGGAGTGAAACAGTCAATAAAACAGAAAATATACAAAGTTGTTGTGTAGAAGGGAAACATGGATAACATTCATGCGTTATCTTAAGGGCCTGTTTTTAGCTATTTTTCCAATAAATATTGATTGAGTGTTAATTTTAAATATATCTTGTTCTAGAACTGTAGATCAGACTAAGAAAGAGTGGGTTAATTATAAAAGACAAATAAAGTCTGTACAGAAAAGGCAAGTAATATACATGAGGCATCTTCAATAACTTCATATGAAATGCATTAGGATTAATTATGCATGGATTTCAGTCAACTTTCCCCCAAATAAAATTTTCTTCACACTTTATTTTGTATGAATTTGTTGAAGGATTTATAAATAGGAGAAATATCACTTCTCGACCTTTTGGCTAAGATCATGTGTAGTATAAATAGTAGAAATGTATATGGTTTATACCTAAATACATATGTGTATGTATATATCTGTATATGCACGCATATATTTCTGTATATATATATATAAATATATAAAGTACATGGCATCAGAGATGGTATTAAGTGTTAAGAAACATAACACAAAGAGTACTTGTGCAAATTTTGATATGGAATTATTAAAATATTACTAAGAAATTCTGTACTGTATTTTTAAAGATGTAATTATTGAAATGAACAGTGGTGACGAAAAAGGGAGAAGAGACGAGAACCAAGGATAGAGAAAGGAAAAAAAGAGAATCTTTCGTCTTACAGTTAATACCTTAAACAGCTGCAACAGCCAAGACTGTGCTAGGCCAAGGCCAGGAGCCAAAAACTGCCTCCTAAGCACTGCATTATGTGTGACAGAGGCCAGGTAATGTACCTGGACATTTATCTACCACCTTCACAGGCACATTGATAGGAACGTTAATCAGAATCTGGATAGGTAGTTCTCACCACACTGATGTGAACAGCCAGAATTACAAATAGCAGCATAATTTACCATGTTAACAGTAGTCCAGATGATTTCATTTGAGTGATGGTATGGAATCAGTGTAGCATTACTTCTGCAATATTTGAGAAAATAATAATCTAGGTGGAAGGATGGCAGAGTAAAGGTAGATCGTAGAAACAAAACGAAAAATAAAGTGATAACTCTGTAATTTATTTTCAGTGTGGTAAGGAAGATGGACTCTGATAAATAATCCTTAACAATAATGTAAGTGGGGCCCGGCGGCATGGCCTGGCAGCTAAAGTCCTCGCCTTGAAAGCCCCGGGGTATGGGCGCCGGTTCTAATCCCGGTGGTCCCGCTTCCCATCCAGCTCCCTGCTTGTGGCCTGGGAAAAGCAGTTGAGGACGGCCCAATGCATTGGGACACTGCACCCACGTGGGAGACCTGAAAGAGGTTCCTGGTCCTGGCATCGGATAGGCGCGTACCAGCCGTTGCGGCTTACTTGGGGAGTGAAACATCGGATGGAAGATCTTCCTCTCTGTCTCTCCTCCTCTCTGTATATCTGACTTTGTAATAAATAATAATAAAATCTTAAAAAAAAACAATAATATAAGTGATGTTAATGTTGGGAAGTTGGAGTAAACTAAAACCTTGTTGGAAAAATGTGTAAAGACTAAAAGAGAAAAATGGAGAAACAACATATAGGAATTTCTTCTGATGTTCTTTCCAAAGGTAAAAATAATTCACTAGAAGGGGTGAAAATAATTATGGTACTGGCCAGAAAATAATATAGGCTAAGCAATTTATTTAAGGTAACAAATGATAGGGATGAAACTTAAAGATGAGGAAATTTTGAAGTAACAATATAGAGAAAGATTGCTGTTCTAAAAGCAGAAATTGTTATTAAATGCACAAATATAGGAGTTGAACCATGCTTCCCTCATCCTCTTGTTCTTAACTACAGAATGGAAAGCTCATCCAATAAAGGAGATAACATGTATGTCAACAGACAAGAGCGTGTGCATAGATGTGGACAGATAGCTTGGAAAATTCGTATTTTGTTAGGAGCCAGACTTATGGGCCCTAGACTTGGCCTACCTAACAGCCTGTTGCATTGCAAAAGCCTGCAAGCAGGGCTAGAGCAAGCAGGATATTAGGCCAAAACATCCTCTGTAGAGCAAGCAGAATTGAACCTGCACCCTTGTTCCTGTTCAAATAATTAGTTCCTCCCCTGTTTCAATATAGCTGATTAGTTCCTTCCCTGCTTCAATGAAGATGATTACTCCCAGGAAACCCCTCCCTATCTCCCCTCCCCTAGAGAAGAAGGTATATATATATAAGGAGTAAAAATAAAGAAAGAGGCACTTTTTTCCACCAAGTACGAGTGTCCATGTGTTTCTTGGGCCAGCAGCCCGGGGCTACCAGCCCGACTTTCCCAGTCCACCCTCAGGGTTTGAGCGTCGTGTCCTGCAGGTCGGGACAGTATTTCATATTTTTCAGTAGACTAGGAAATCATTAGTTGGTGTCAGTGATGTTGAGAGTTTGGAGAGAGAAGAGAAACTATAAATTATTCATAGATAAATGTAGATGATGAATGAACTAGCAATAATATTTTACCTGGTCTCTAGGATCTGCTTGAAATTCGTAACATCAGTCCCTTCCTCCTACCTCCCTGATTCCATTAGTTCTGAACATTCCACTTAGTCTGAACCGTTTGCTTTATTTCAACTAATTATGTAGACCATGTCTTCCGAACTAAGAACTAAAATCATATTCCATGTATTTTCATTGCATTGATACTTTAGTTATCTTCAATCCTTATTTCAATGCCACCTTCTTGGTGCTTCTCAACCTGAGTGCCCAAATATATCACAATTCCCTCTGTGGTTTTATTATTACTTTCTTCCATGCTCATTTTTCCCCCATCGAATTTAGTACTGAGATACTGTGACATAATCACTTATTACACTTAATTTTGTGTATTATACATATATTGTTTCTAAGATTCAAGCTACAATAAGGCAATAATTATTTACTGTTGTCGTTGCTAATACTTACCAAATAACAAGAAGTATCTGTCACAGAATAAGTAGTTAATAAACATTTTCTGAATATCACAGCAGAACCGAATGCTGTGTTTAAAAAGGTAGAGTGGCAAACATATGCCAGTCTCAGAGTTTCTAGGGGCTTTAGAATTGTTAGCATATACATGCTTGAATGTAAGAATTAGAGAATAATCATCCAAAAACTATAGAAATGTTGTTTTTGACTTTTAGGTGAAATATAGTAATGCATGTTTTCTTAAATAAATAAGAAAACCTAGGACCTGTACTAACCTGTGAAAACAAATGTATATCAAAAGATGAATATTAGCATTCTAAAACAAAATATGTTTCTTTGATTCTAAGCAATTCCCTTTTGTTTAGTACTAATCAGAGGGGGAAAACGTTCTTAAAATTTCAACCATTTCCAGGACCTGGCATGGTGGTCTAGCAACTGAAATCCTCACCTTGAATGCTCAGGGATGCCGTATAGGTGCCGGTTCTAATCCCGGCGGTTCACTTCCCATCCAGCTCCCTGCTTGTGGCCTGGGAAAGCAGTCGAGGATGGTCCAAAGCCTTGGGACCCTGTAGCCGCAAGGGAGACCTGGAAGAAGTTCCTGGCTCCCGGCTTCGGATGGGCACAGCACCAGCCGTTGTGGTCACTTGGGGAGTGAATCATCAGACGGAAGATATTCCTCTCTGTCTCTCCTCCTCTCTGTGTATGTGACTTTGCAATAAAAATAAATGCATCTTTTTAAAAAAATTCAAGCATTTTCCTCCATTAAAAAATTGCCTACAGGGACAGCGTGGTAAGCTAGTGGCTAAAGTCATCACCTTGTATGTACTGAGATCCCATATTGGTGCTTGTTTGTATCCTGGCTGCTCCACTTTCATTCCAGGTCAATGCTTTTGGCCTGGGAAAGCAGTAGAGGATGGTCCAAGGCTTTGGGACCATGCACTGGCCTGAGAGAACCAGAATAAGCTCCTGTCTTTGGATCAGCTCACCTCTGGCCATTATGGCTACTTGGAGAGTGAATCAGCAGATGGAACATCTTTCTTCTCTTTGTCTCTCCTTCACTCTAAAATTAAAATAAATGCTTACAGATAAACAAAATTTTTCTTTTACAGAAGTTTGAAAGAATCAGGATTTTCTTATCTTTGGAACTCTTTGTAAAATAAAAGTACATGCATGTTAAAATAAATCTGTTATATTTTTGTAGGTCTGTTAGCTTGATTGTAATAACAAGCTGTTTGCATATGATTCTTGACAGAAAGAATTACTTGATTTTTTCAAGAAAAAAAAAGATAAAAGGTGAATTCAAACTATTCATCAGACCGAGTTTTTAAATTAAATGACACACAAATATGTGCACACACACACATGCACATATAATCCTCCCTCATGTTTCTGTGCCTCTCTCTATTTGTCTTCCTCCCTCTCTCTCTAACACACACACACACACACACACACTTTCTATAAATTGGCAATAAAGTTTGAGCCACTTAGAAGATTATTTTTTATATCTCAGAAGCCAAGAAGGAGTATAACATATTCTGATATTCATGAGAAAATCCTTTAAAATGTCAGACAACAGTTAAAACATTTTATGATTAGGGTATATTTTAATTTTCTTAATGTCAAAACTCTGCTTTGGGAGAAGCTTATGCACACTCATTTGGTGTTAACATGAGCTGATATTAAAATGGAACTCCCCTCTTAGAAGTATCAATACAGGGGTTTGTGAGTATTTTTAAAAGGAGACTAGTCTGACCTTCAGGAAAGATGGTAGAAAGCATAGCAAAGCAGAAATGAAACCATTTTAATAATAAATAAGTAACACAAATTCTTACATGTGGGTGACTATGATTTTTCTCCTGAATTTTGTGCATGAAGTACATTTGCATCCAATAATAGAGATCAGTTGGGAGAACTATTAGTAAAGATTTATTAAGATGAACCCTGACCAATGTGGCAAGAACGGGTTTGGACAGGGGGTGCCGTGCAAATGAGAGAATAAGAAAAGAGACAGATACAAGATAAAGACACCCAGGAAAGGTGGGACCAGAGGGAATCTCATTTTTTTGAGGAAAGAGATCAATCTAGAAGGCTTGCTGCCTCAATCTTGTATTAAAATGCATGGGGAATCAA
Source organism: Ochotona princeps (assembly GCF_030435755.1). NCBI lineage: Eukaryota > Metazoa > Chordata > Mammalia > Lagomorpha > Ochotonidae > Ochotona > Ochotona princeps. The sequence continues at coordinate 56,822,956 of NC_080834.1, forward strand.
ATTAAAGGAATTGATGCTGCACAAGCATTGATAGCGTTGTACCATACTGATGTTAACCAGCCAATGCTTGATTACCAGGAAGTAACAATGTGACCCAAGAATAGGAGCAGTAACTGACTGTCTCAAGGATATCTGATATCACAGAGTTCCGTGGCCTTGGACCATTTTCCACTCACAGATCATTGCCTGCACTGTTTGATCCCCAGTCTCTGACATCAGCATTTGCGAATGCAAGATTCCAGACACAGTGATTTCTGCTTTTCCATATCAAGTCGCATTATTATTTTTACAAATTGATAGTCACAAAACTACTTTTTGGAATATGTTGTTTTGTTTTTCTTGTAAAAAGGATTCTTACCAAACTGTACCTAATCCATGCACAATCATATTTTATGCACTGTATGCTACCAAGTCCTTGAATCACTAAAAATGCAAATTAAATCTTTAAGATTCAATTCAAAATGACAATGTTGCTGAAGCAATACAAACATTCAGGCAGCAAGGGATGATGGAAAGAATTATTCTTCTGCCATCTGCCCAATTACTTGCTTGCTATGACTGTACTCTGTGGAGACTCAGGAGAAAGTTATCACAGTATTCATAAAGATTTCCCTTGGATAAGGACAAGCAAACCCCACAAACCTAAAGGCTGTATTCTGAAGGCTGAGAATGAAAGTTAAGATTTCCCAAGGAAAACATGCTTCACAACTGAGAACTCTGGCAGGAACTATGTTGTAGCATACGTAGGATTCTGAGATTAGTTAGAACCAGACACTTGCTGTACACATTTTTTTTGCTATCATTTCTCTATCTGAATTTTGGTAGTATGCTTTTTCTTAGATATCAAAAATATTGGTTTATTAATGTTTCAGAATATAATTTGAGTCTTTCATCTTATAATGTTTATATTCTAAAACAATTTCATACACTATCGTAATTACAATAAATCAAAATAAAGTGCACATATTTTATTCTAGCATTGATTTATTTTATTTCATCATATTTAAAGAATTTATTTCTTTATTTTTTATTGGAAAGAGATTTACCGAGAGAAGGAGCATAGAAAGGAAGATCTTTCATCCACTGTTTCACTCCCCAAGCGGTCACAATGGCCAGAGCTGAGCTGATCCAAAGCTAGGAGCTAGTGGCCAGGAATCTCTTCCTCATTTCCCAGGTGAGTTCAGGGTCCCAAAACTTGGGCCATTTTTCGCAGGCAAGAAACAGTGAACTGGATGGAAGTGGAGCAGCTGGAATATGAACTGAAGCCCGTATGAGATCTAGGTAGATACAGGAGATGATTTAGCCACTAGACCACCACACTGGGTCTTATTTTGCCATATTTTTAAAAGATTGGTTTATTTTACTTGGGAAGTCAGAATTACAAAGAAAGAGGGAGATATAGAGAGAAAGATATCTGCATGTTGAGGTTCAATCCTCAAATGGCTGTAATAGCTGGAGCTGAGCCAATCCAAAGCCTGGAACAAGAAGCTTCTTTCAGGTCTCCCAAGTAGTACAGGGATCCAAGGATTTGGGTCACCCTCTGTTGCTTTCTCAGGCCCTTAGCAGGGAGCTGGATGAGGAAATCGAGCAGCTAGGATATAAATTTGGTGCCCAAATGGGATGCCAGAGCTTGTAAAAGGAAGATTAGCCTGTTAGACCACTGTTCCAATCCTAATGGATATATTCATAATACAAAATTACCAGCCTGGGACGGCATAATGTTTATCATATTATATTACATGGTTTACAATAATAAACTGAATAGTTAAACTATTTACTTTTAATTTGTTTTTGGTGGATGATAAAGAGAAATAAAAAAGAGTAACTCCTAATATGTAAACACTATGTGTAAAAGCTGAAAAGGTTAATGATAAAGATATTTTTGGCTGAAAACAATTAAAGAAACTTACTTGAGTATAGCTCATTCCGTAATATGTAAGAAGTATCAGGAGAAAACAGTGAGGAACTTTGAAGAATGAAGGATCAAAATGCAAAAACTAATTCCATAATGTTTCAAACGGCTTTCTCGTAAGATTTTACACAAACATATCTGCACCAGCAATGGAAATTGTATGACTCACATTGTATTTATTCATATTAATTGCATTTACATATGTATCTAGAGAGACTTTTTCTTTCATCCACTCATTCCATGCACATTATATCCTGTTATCTGAGCCATGACAAATTCTTGATTTTTGTCAGGGAATACCACATGGATACAAAGGACCCAATGACTTGAGGCATAGCTAACCATACCTCAGGGGGTGTATGTGCAGTAATTGAGACTTCAAGCCAGGGAATCCAATATGGGACTCAGGTGCACTGAACACACATCACACATCCACGTTTGTAACATTTTAGTCAGTTGTTGCTCATGGCGTGTTCTCTGCATTATCTTACCATATTTACTCAGTACAACTGTTTTACTTGGACCTGTCAATTTTGCTACTCCCATGGAAGCTGTTGGTCACTTCCTTTTCCTTTAATTAGATTTCCTGTCATTTTGGCTTGTGTGATTGCACACTGCAGGATGGTATTCTAGGACAGAAATGCAAATGATTTGTCAGGAACATTCTTAAAATTGTGCAGTATTCACTCAGTTGATTTTTCTTTAGTGAAAAATTAGTCTACATGCCATTAGAGTAAAATATACTTAGAAATGCATTTCAGTATGAATATAAAACTGTTAATTAGAGAACTTTGCATATAAAAAAGAAAACTCTTCACCTGGAATAACCCAGTGCCTGCTGTTCATTTGCATATCCTCACTTTAACAGATTCATGCAGTCAGAATATGCTAATAGCTGCACCTTAATACAGGAAATCCAAGAGCTGACTGATAGGCATACAAGAGCCTTATAGAGAGTCTCTAAAATTACTCGGAAAAGAAAATGTATTTCTTGCAGTTTTGCACAAGTTCTCAGACAGTCCCTTTGTGAGTTGTAAGCACTTCATCAGCATCAGTTTAAAGCTCCAGAAATGGGATCATTTAAACACAAGCAATATGTAAACTGAATTTTAATTACCTTCTTTTCTTACCATGTCTATTCCTTCTCTATCTATTCTTGAACAACCAATCAATTTGGCTCTACCTTACAAAGAAATCTGTTGCATAAGTTCTGTTCTGATATTGAACATAGATTCTGTAGTGGCTAATGTTATGTTTTACTTCAAAACAGGAAGCATAGGTTTAAAACTTGTTAAAAAAAAAAACACCTCATTTGACTCTGTGCTGTTATGGCAGCAGTGAGGGAAAAAAAAGAGAGAGAGAGAGAGATGGACAGAGAAGTAGGGGAAGAGAGAGAAATTTAGTGTTCCACTATCCAAATGTCCTCAGCACTGGGGCTGTGTCTGCGTCAGGAGCTGGGCACTCCATTCAGGCATCCTACATGGGGGCAGGAGCCCAGATACTCGAGTCATCAGTTGCTGCATTCAAAGCACAACATTATCACCAACCTAGGGTCATGATTTCCAATGATGGGAATCAAGCACAGGAAATCTGTTGTAAGATGTGGGCATCTTAACAGCTAGGCTAAACACTTTCTTAAATTTAGCCTAAGCATAAGCATTACTCAAAACATTGCTCAGTGCTGGTCCCCATGCCCATAACCACTCATGTCAATTTAGTCAGGTAAAGTGTAGCCTATTAAGTTTTTAATAATCACCAAACGAGTCTCATCTTTGAGAAATTCCTCTTTAGGCACGTTTCTCAAATGGCAATGGCAAAGCTTTAGAGTGAAAGCACCTAGACTTTCAAATTTAGTAGAAAGCAGAATTTAAAAATGACTTTATTTTTGTGTAAGAAATTTTTTTAATCCATGCTTTTTTTTCACAATCTGTATATGTTTGACTTAGCTCTGATTGATGTGTCAATGATTTGAGTCTTTGTAGGCACATATTTATACAGTATTTTATATATTCCAATGACTAGCTTCCATCCAAAACGGATACAGGCAACATCAGAATATAATAACTGCCAGTTGTAAATTGGAACATTCTATTGTGACTGCAAAATATTGGCAAACACTGCCAAATGCTTAACACCTGCATGGTTATATGGATCAGTAAGTCATGAAGACAATGCATAAAATGTCTCATTAGACCAAAAAAGAATGATGCCAATAAGCTTTATTTGACATGCCACATAGGGATAACTATCCTAATGTGCTAAAACTTAATGTGTCCATCTCATTACTTAGTATATTATATATGGCTAAAATCAATTCCATTTTGTGTTTCATGTGCTATTTACTTATCCATTTCTTCATCTGTATCCCCTGAGTTCAGAAAGCATTCAATCAATATTTGTGGCTGAATGAATGCTCTTCAGAAAGAGGCTTTTTGGAAACTGCAATATACCTGATTTACTCAGATTCAAATGGTATGTCTTTTCACTTTCTTATTTTCTGTGTCATAGTCACTTGTGTAAGAATCCAATTTTGGTGAGGCTGGTGGCAGCATTTCTTTCTTTCTTTCTTTTTTTTTTTTTTTTTTTTTTTTTTTTTTTGTGCTATTGGTGGCAGCATTTCAAACTGAAGATACCTGCTTAGCGAGATAGTTTTAACACCTTGTTTCTTGAACGATGTTTTGGAAAACTTCCCAGTTTTGCCTGAGAAGCAGGTGGGATTGGGAAAAGATGTGTCTGTCAACAGGGCTCTATTACTATTTCAGTTTTTGTCAAGTAGTCCGCTGGCGCATTTACCTTGCTTTCTTAGCTATTCTCTATCCAAGCATCTGGCTGTTGGCTGATGCACAGCTTGCTGTCAGTGCCAGCAGTGGTCCAGTCAGAACACAAATTTCTCAGCTGCCTACACTAAGGAAACACACATCCCAACTATTCTGTGTATGTGGAATAATTAGCAGAGATCATTTGAAAGGGTCAACTCAACCAAACCAAGGTAGAACAAGCATGCCATTGTTTTCAATCCCATAACCTGAAGCCAACTTAACTTTTCAAAAGAATGTGTTACTTTTGACCAGTGGAAGGTGATGTGATGGCTGGAAACATACATTGGCACAGTATGAACAGCATGCAAATACACAATAACTACTAGACGGGGCAGTTTGATACACAGGTTTGCATTAGCTACATCCCACATATCATCCTTTTGGGATGAGTTTAATAAAATACCCACGAGATAAGCAACGGCTGGTGCTGTGCCAATCTGAAGCCTGGAGCAAGGAACTTCTTACAGGTCTCCTACATGGGTGCAGAGCCCCAAGGCTTTGGGCTGTCCTTAACTGCTTTCCCAGGCCACAAGCAGGGAGCTGGATGGCAAGTGGAGCTTCCGGGATTAGAATTGGTGCCCATATGGGATTCTGGTGCGGTCAAGGCGAGGACTTTAGCCGCTAGGCTTGCTGCCAGGCCTGCAAATTATTCTAATTCATCTTTAGTTTCATCCTCATGTAGGGTGGAAAACAAATAGATGTGTGTGAGAAAAAATATGGGGCAAAAAATATGAACCAAATATGAATACAGGTATCTTTAAAATTATAAATGCAATTGATACTTCTAAGTATTTTTCAAAATTTCAATATGCATCAGATTCTTTCACTGTAATAATTACCTGAAATTAAATGAAAAATGTTTCCATTAAAGAAATTGAAATGCTAAAGAATGAAAATTGATTGCGTTATTTTTTTTATTAAATCCCCTCATAGTTTCAAAGAATTGCTTTTTTCACAAAATTGTATCTTATGGTAATAAAGTGAAAAAGAAGTTTGAAGCATATTTACTTCTTTATCTTTGTTGACTCTGTTTATATAGAGCCAGAATAATTCAGTAATATAAGAACCAACAATTCTTAAATAGATTTCACAAAATTAGAATAATTTATGCAACACTTTAAGGAAAAAAAAGAAATTAAATTCTCAAGAAAAAAGGGACATTCTTTTGATATCTAGAAAAAAAAGATACTAAATTTATATGGAAAAAGAGAATCTGAATATCTAATAATTTAAACAGAAAAAAAAACAGTACTACCACAACATAGTATTTCAAGCTATATTTCAGGGAAATTGTAAAAAAAATACCTTATATAGGCACAGAAATAGGCTTATAGATCAATGAAACAAACCAGAAAATCCAGAAATTAATCTCCCCAGCTACAACAACTAATATTTGGCAAACTAAAATGAATTCCTGGAGATGAAAAAATGCTTTTGGCAAAATTGGATGTACATGCACAAAAGCGTGAAACAATGTTCCCACCTTAACTGTTACAAATATCATCTGACACTGGATTAGGTATCTAAATCTAAGACCTGATGAAATTGAATCCTTATGGAACATCTGATGCAGAACTCTGTGAGATACTGGACCAGGTAAAGAATTATTATATAAAACCTCAGAAGCATGGGGAATGGAAGCAAAAATATACACATGTAACCACGTCAAGCCAAGTGGCTTCTACACTGCAAGATTAGCACTCGGCAACGTTAGGAGGTCACCGACAGAACGAGAGAAAATAATTGCAAGTTATGCAGCAGATATTAATGGGTAAGATACATAGATAGATGTAAAGAGATTCATCTATCTATCTATATTTATCTCTATTTCTACCTATATCTATCTATCTATAAATAGATGTAGAGAGAATGAAAGAGAATTCTAGAAACTAAACAGCCACAAACAAAACAATTCAGGCAAGAAATGCACACGAGACATAAACAGGCATATTTTAGACAAATGATGTAATGCTCAGGGTACCCAGCCATTAGGAAAATGCTAATAATAAATGCTGGCGAATATGTGAATGAAAGGGTAGAGTATAAACTCTTGATGGGAATATAAACTATTACTACCATTATAGAAGATGATATGGAGGTTTTTCAGAAATCGGAACATGCATCAATGACATTTCTTGCAGTCTCACTCATGGGAATATGCTAAACTGAGATAAAATAAGCATATAATAAATTTGCCCATATCCCATGTTTATTGTTCAATTTACCTTAGCAAAGATGTGAAACCCAGATGTATTTGACTGATCACTAAAGAAAATAAACACACACACACATCCTATAGAATACCACTCAGCCATAAGAATGAAATCTTGCCATTAGCAACAGAATACATGAAACCACTATGCTTATTTTAAAAAGACATCCAAAATAGACAAATACTATTCGCTTTTTTTCTTCAATGAGGCAGTTAACGTGAAATATAAACATGCATGATGAAAGAGACATTTTGTGATTTCATCACTGTTCTTAGACATTGTCTATAATTGTTTATATTCCTGTGGACTATGGGTTTTTAATTTTTATATATTGAGAATTGTTGTTAGTGATTAATTAAGGCTGTGATTATAAACTAATTGAAATTATTTTGAAAAACCAAGAAAAAAAGGAAGTAGAGAATTTGAGGGAATGAGAGAGGAAAGAATAAATTTGGCTGTCAGAATTGTTCTCTGAAACACATTACATCTGCTCTCTTTATATTTATATGTATTTATATATAAATATATATTATATATTATATCATTGTTATACATATTATTATATATTATATTATATTTATTATGTATTATGTATTACATATTATCATATATAATAATATATTATTATATTATAAATGAATATTATATAAAATAAATCTGTAAATATATATTTACATTCATATAGTCATATAATATATTAATATATTATACATAATATAATATATGCATATTTACAGATTCATTTATTTTTATTGGAAACACCAGTATACAAAGAGAATGAGAGACAAAACAAAAGATCTTTGGTCTGATGATTCACTCCTCAAGTGACGGCAAGTGCTGGAGCTGAGCCGATCCAAAGCAATGAGCCCGGAGCTTCTTTCAGGTCTCCCATGCGGGTGCAGGGTCCCAAGACTTTGGGCTGTCCTGGACTGTTTTTCAGGCCACAAGCAGGGAGCTGAATGGGAAATATGGTTGCTGGATTTAGAACTGGGGCCCATATGGGATGTGGGTGCGTTCAATGCGAGGAGTTTAGCCGCTAGGCTACTGTGCTGGATACGGTATAGTAATATATTTTAAAAAGAAGTTATAGAAATACAGATTTAGTTGAGGTGTTACTTTATATTATAAAAAGTTTAGCTTACATTGGTTTTTCTAATTCAATTTTGCATAGGCCAGTATGCAATTTTCTAGTATGACACCAAACTAACATAGTCAAATATCACACATTACAATATCTCATTTAATAGCAACTATCTGCTTAAAAAATACATAATTTGGGGGCCCAGCGGCGTGGCCTAGTGGCTAAAGTCCTCTCCTTGAATGCCCTGGGATCCCATATGGGCGCCGGTTCTAATCCTGGAAGCTCCACTTCCCATCCAGCTCCCTGCTTGTGGAATGGGAGAGCTGTCGAGGATGGCCCAATGCTTTGGGACCCTGCACCCACGTGGGAGACCTGGAAGAAGTTCCTGGTTCCAGGCTTGGGATCTGTGCACACCGGCCATTGTGGCTCACTTGGGGAGTGAATCATTGGACGGAAGATCTTCCTCTCTGTATATCTGACTTTGTAATTAAATAAATCTTTTAAAAAATACATAATCTCATAATCTCATATTATAAATCTAGAAAAAATAAAGATAGTTATGATTTTTATTTGAAATACAAATGAGTTAGATTTAGTTCTGCATAGTTACAACTTTTCCATGAACACACTGGTAACAAAAATAAACAACATTGAAATACATCTATTGTTCTTCACCTAGCAATGTGTACAGAAATTTTCTAGTTATGCATCAATTCCATTTATCTTCTATCTAATCTATATTTAGATTTGAAAACATTAAACTTGTTTTCATTCAATCAGATTTAATAAAGGTATATGGCTGTTGAATCACACACATAAGGAAAAAAGGAAAGAAAGAAAAAGGAAGAAGGGAAATAAGCGAGATGGGAATCAGAAAAAAGATACGGAAAGTAAATCATTATAAATATTTAAAAAGTATTTTCTGTATTTCTATATTATGCAAGAGCATTTTTCAAGATAAATTTGGTATGGGAGAACAAGTCTTCATGAGTTTCCCTAATCGTGTTTAAGCTTTTGCAGCAGGAGGACTAGTTCCCTAGCATCTAGGCACTTTATTGTAAACAGCTTCCATGTGACTTGAAAATCAACGGGGACATTTGTAGGAATAAATATAGTATTTGCTGTGCTTTAGGTAATAAACATTTTTGTCTCTCGTCGAGATATTTAATGTTCTCTGCCAGCATCAACGGTACTCATTTGATCACAAGTCCAGTAAACTCTAAGATACTGCACGGTTTCTGACTAAGAGCTTCTTCTTGTGGAGGAAAGGATGTTTGTATGAGTCCTCTTGAGATTTGGAAGGTATGTACTCTGTGAGTTGTTTATCTCTTAGAACTGAATAAAATTGAGATAAGTTTTAATTACTCTACAGTCCAAGGTAGACAAAGAAGTATTACTTCACCTAGTGATAGATATGTTACATGTATAGCCAGATGAGATTGATGATCAAATTTGTTCCTTTTTCTAATTTTTCTGGGGCATGTCTTTCAAGTACGCCCATTGATTAGCAGTATAATTGTTCTAGAATCAAGTATCCAGTTGAGAGCAATGGGTAACTTATTTCATTGAATCTGCTGGCATAATTGAGCATGTTTTCTACAGCATGGCAGCAGATGTTAGATTATTATCTGTCAAGCAAACAATGAATCAGGAATTGCTATTGGGCCATACCACAGAAATTGGAATGGATACACTGAAATGATGAAATGCTTTACAGCTTGGTCAATCTTCCAGGTCAGAATGAAATGTCAGGGTGTCAGTTGTGACAATTATAAAATACATTAAGATTAAATAGACTTCCATCTGGAGCTCTGGCATTAGAATTATAACTTGCGCAATAAAATCTTGATATATGTAACTCAAAGAAATGATGGCACTTGGTAGTAACTCCATTTGGCTATGAAGTGGAACTCAGATTAACAGTCACTGATCATTTCCGGAGTTCTAATGAGATATTGCACTAATGAACATAAATTAGTCTGCTGCATAGGGCCTATAAAGTGGTGTTAATAACTAAAATAGCGTAAAGTTGAGGAAAACTTTACATTTTAATTGGGTTTCCTGAGTTACTTTACTCATGTAAATATCTTATATGATTTAACCAGGGTAAGCCATATACTTCTTAAATATTTCAGATTTCTTAATGTGGAGGAACCTTCAACTATTTCCAATGAGATTTAAAATTATTATTATACACAATAATCCTAAATACAATGTATTTAACTATTTTAATGAACTGGCATTCTATTTCATCTAATGATGATTATATTTGTCTAAATTACTTCCAACAATTTTGGCATTTTTGAACAAAATATTCACATTTCTTGTTTTGAAATGAGATTGATGAAATTGTAGGTATTCTTGTCTCTTCTATTACAATGGTATAATCTTATAAAATCTATATAAAATTATGGCAATTTCCACAAAGTAGATATTGTAACTTTTTAAAGATTTTTTTTTTATTGGAAAGTCAGATTTACAGCAAGAAGGTGAGACAGAAAGATCTTCTGTCCACTGGTTCATCTCCCAAGTGGCCATAATAGCTGGAGCTTAGCCAATCCGCAGACAGGAGCCAGGAGCTTCCTCAGGGTCTCCCATATGGATACAGGGTCCCAAGGTTTTGGGCTGTGCTCAATTGCTTTCCAAGGCAGCAAACAGGAAGCTGGAAGGGCAGTGGAGCAGCAGGGATGCAAAGTGGTTTCCATATGTGACTATAGGTGTGCAAGGCTAGGACTTAAGCCGCTAGGCTATCACTCTGTAATGAAACATTTGGCTTTGATCATTCTAAAATATTTACTGGGTGTACTGAGAATCCACTGTACTATTGTAGGTTATACACAATAAATAATTTGTAAAATTCTCAGGTTAAAATACTTATATCCTAGTTTGGATTATGCAATATTTGAATTTGAAATAACTAAATGTGCTCAGAATATTATGTATTCACAAAAATATATAGAATTTCATAACATACAATATGTCGAGACTATTTTCTAGAAAACTACAGTAAAGAAATGAGTTGTGGGTCTCCCATAAGCTATCTGATGTTTCTCGTATATATATATTTAAGTATCTTTTCTTTATGTTCAACTGAAAAGAGTTTGATTATGATCTGCCACAGTGATGATAGCTTCTTATCTACTATTTTGGAGCCCTCTGCCCCTCATGTAATCAGACTCCCCCCAGTTTTTTTCCACGTTGGGAAAGTTTGTTTTATTATTTCATTAAATACATCTTTCAGTCTAGTTTTTCTTTCTGTATATTCCGTTACTCCTATCATCCTTATGTTTAGCCCTTGATGATGGTAATTATTGGATGATTTTCTTGGCTTTACTCAGGTCCTCTTCTAGATTTCTTACTGCTTCAGTGTTTTCAAATCTGGTGTCTTCTAGCTTTGAAATACTTAATTCTGCCACACTCTATTTTGAAAGCTGCTGCTATAGTTTTAATTTGTTCAACTGAGTACTTCATTTCTAATATTTCAGTTTCATTCTGTTTCAGTGCTGCTATTTCCTGTATATCCACGTCCTTTAATTCCTGTATCTGCTATTTGCTCTTTCTGAAGACCTTTATTACGATCCTTTAAAAATTTCCAATCTGGGGCGCAGCGTGGTGGCCTAGCAGCTAAAGTCCTCACCTTGAATGCTTCAGGATCCCAAATGGTTCTAATCCCAGGAGCCCCGCTTCCCATCCAGCTCCCTGCTTGTGGCCTGGGAAAGTAGTCAAGGATGGCCAAAAGCCTTGGGATCCTGCACCCGTGTGGGAGACCTGGAGGAATTCCTGGCTCCTGGCTTTGGATGGGCACAGCACCAGTCTGTTGTGGTCACTCGGAGAGTGAATAATCGGACAGAAGATCTTCCTCCCTGTCTGTCCTCTCTCTATATATCTGACTTTGCAATAAAAATAAATAAATCTTTTAAAAATTTAATTTCTAATCTGGGCCCAATGCAGTAACCTAGTGGTTACAGTTTTCCCTTTGCATATGCTGTGTTCTCATACGGGTAACTGTTTATATACTGGCTGCACCACGTCCCTTCCGGTTCCCTATTTGTGGCCTGGGAAGCCTTGGGACCCTGCATTCACGTGGGACACCTGGAGGAGGCTCCTGGCTCCTGACTTTGGATTTGCTTGGTTCCAGCATTGGCGGCCACTTTCATAATAAACCAGCGAATGAAAGCTCTTTCTCTCTGTCTCTCCATTTTCTTCATAAATCTGATTTTCCAATGAAATATAAATCTATCTTTAAAAAAAAAAGTCCTAATCTGACAGTGCCTCAATGTCTTCAGCTAATTCTGAGATTGAAATTGTCATTTGATGTTTGCAGGAGAGGTATAGGTTTCCTTGCTCATGTTGCTTGTGTCTCTTCTTCAGCATTTGGTCACTGCAATACAGAGTAGCAGATACTTCACTTTGCACTGATTTTATCTTTAATCTCTGCCATCGTTAGGACTAAAGATAAAATTTGCTGCTTCAGTCCAGTGCCAGATTCTTCATATGTGGTGCTCATGCCACTTGTTCCAGCAAGTTGAGACTTGAGGGTCGTTTGCAGCGTTTCTTCCCTGGCCTCTGCAGTCAGTGCCACCCAGATCAGCCTTCTCTGCCACCTATGATCCTGTATCATGGCTGCACCGAGTTCTGCTCAGCCTTTGCCTTATTCATAGTTCCAGTAGCACCCAGGATCAGGCATATAGCAGCTATGTCTTTAAACTGAATCACAGGGCTGTCAGAATCTCCAGCACACTGCTGTACAATCATTACATGTGGCACAATTGTTTTTTTTCCTCTTCTTGCAACCTCCAAGTGCCAAGGTCAGGGAACCCAGAACTATTTTGGAAGAAACTCAAGAGATGATAAACTTGTATTGCATGGCCTAGCAGCTAAGGTCCTCGCCTTGAAAGCCCCGGGATCCCATATGGGCGCCGGTTCTAATCCCGACAGCTCCACTTCCCATCCAGCTCCCTGCTTGTGGCCTGGGAAAGCAGTTGAGGACGGCCCAATGCATTGGGACACTGCACCGCGTGGGAGACCTGGAAGAAGTTCCTGCATCATGGCTTCGGATCGGCATAGCACCAGCCGTTGCGGCTCACTTGGGGAGTGAATCATCACGCTCACTTGGGGAGTGAATCATCGGACGGAAGACCTTTCTCTCTGTCTCTCCTCCTCTCTGTATATCTGACTTTCTAATAAAAATAAATAAAATCTTCAAAAAAAATTGTATTGCATCATGGTGGGACCAGAAATGTTTGCCAGAGTCTTGTAGAGCTGGATATTGTTGGGTAGGGTATCCCTAGGATGAGCACTGCACAGCTCACCATTATCCTTCAGGGGGCATAAGCAAAGGTATGTTGAAAATCAATATAAAGCTGGAGGAATTGAAATCACAGGTTTTTTTTTGACATACTATCATAGTGGAATATTTACAATATTCTAGTACTTGTACAAAAACAAAGAATACCAATAGAAATACCTGATGTGAGCCTGCACATGTTCAACCATCTGATCTTCAACAAGTCAAGTGAACTGAAAGTAATCCATTGAAAAGTTTGGTCTGTTCAACAAATGCTGAGGATCAGTTGGATAGTATTGGGTAGACAATTGGATAGAGAACTGTGGAAGTAAGAAATAGCACTCCCACTCTCAGTTTATATAAAAAAATTAGTTAAAAATTAATCTATGACCTAAATCTATATACAGAAACTATCAGATAATTAGAGAAAAAAGGCATAGGAAGCATTCCGGAGGATATAGGCCCTGGCAAAAACTTCTTTAAAAATATCCTCATAGCTCAAGCATTAAAATAGGGCTACATCAAAGTAGGAAACATTTGTACAGGAAAGGAAATGTGCTCAACAAAGCCAAGAGGCAACTAACAAAGTGGAATAAAGTGTGTACAATACACAGCAGATGTTATTATAATGTGCAAAGGGGAATAGTATCAAGGATTTATGAAGAGCTTCTAAAATTCAATGACAGAAATTCAAACAACCCTGTGAAGAAACAGGCACGAATTTTTTCAACAGAACATATTAAAGTTACCAATAGGCATATGAGAAAATGCTCATGCTCCCTAAATATTAGTAAAATGCAAAAAAAAAAAAAACACAATGAGATTCCATATCCATACAGTGCTCATGAAAATTGACTACAATGAGAAATCTACTAATGACACCTGCTGGTGAAGATGTGGGTAAAAGGAATCTTACTCCACTGGGAGTGTAGACTGGTGCATCCAGTATGAAAATCAGTATGATGGGTGATAAGAAAACTGGAAACTAATCTACTCTATGACACAGTTGTCCCACTCACAAGATATATCAAAGTTAAGTGAAGTTTGTATGTGAAAAAATGGCATACAACCCTGTATTCATACAAGCTAAATCCACATATCAAAGACATTGAAACAACTGAGAGGCTCATCAAAAGAAAAATGATAAAGACACTGTGGAACACCTACTTTATGGAATACTACACAGTCATTAAAAAGATAAAATTCTGCTATTTACAGTAAAGTGATTCATACTGTAGACCATTATGCTCAGTGAGATAAGTCAATCACACAAAAAATAAATGGTATATATTCTTTCTAAGACAACTTTCATGCAATAAAATACATGAATAAATACATGTTTGTAAATACATATAGATGAACTGTATAATCGAATCTAGCATATCAGGAATGAAAACACATTGCAGCTTGCATTTCTTTTCCTGAATAAAATGCAGACTCCCAACAAAACTGCTAAGTAGAAATTGACAATCTGATGCTAGATTTTCTACTATTGCCTATGCTAACAACACTATGATACACTTAAATAGCAATATTTTGGATTTCTGACTGTTGCTAAAGGAATATACTGTTATAATATTATGTGGGGGGAGGGAGATGCTGCTTGGAGGAGAATGAGCAGAGAGAGGCAAGGAGGTACTCCCAATGCCAATAATAGCTATCAAGAGTATTTAAAATAAAAATCTACAAATAGTAAGATTATAGTCAAAATATGAACAATAAGCCCAAATGATTAAATATAACTTTCTTCTCTGAACGTTAACATAATTACTTTGGTTGAAAAAATTAATTGAGACATATTTCAATATGTCAAGATATTATATCTATGGCGGTTAAAACACAATTTTTTTAAATGTATTCATTTTTATTGGGAAGTTAGATTTACAGAGAAGGAGAGACTGACAGATATTCCATTTGCTGATTCACTCTACTAGTGGCTCTGACCAAGTCCGAAGCCAGGAGCCAGAATCTTCTTGTGAGCCTCAAAATGAGTGCAGAGTCCCAAGGCTTCGACATATCTGACTGCTTTCCCAGGTCACAAACAGGGAACTAAATGAGATATAGGACACCAACCAACACCCACATGGCATCACAGTACATGCAAGGAGAGAACTGTAGCCACTAGGCTACTGCGCCAGGTCCACTTTTTTGTTGTTGTTTGTTTAGAAACCCTATGACTTAATCATTGGATCAACTTGAATGTGACGTTTTAAAATATAAAATGATTATCTAGATTAGGCCCTGCACTTCTCACTCATAAATTGTTAAGTATAATTCAGTCATTTCAAAGAGATTGTTTTTATTTTAAAGGCATAGTTGCACAGAGAGAGAGTGTGTTTAATTTTTCATCTGCTTGTTCGCTACTCAAATGACCTCAATGGCCAGAGCTGAGCCAATGCAGCCAGGAGCCGGGAGCTTTTCCGTGTCTCTCCTGTGATTGCAGGGAACCAAGATCTTAAGCCATTTCTCACTGATTTCTGAAGCAATTTCAGTGGGCTGGTTTGACGTAAAGCATCTGGGACATACATTTTTACCATATGGGACTCCAGTGCCACGGGCATCAGTTTATCCTAGGATGCTAAGGTATCAGCCCCAGGAATTAAGCTTCCCCTGGGCCTTAAAATAAACTATCTATCTATCTATCTATCTATCTATCTATCTATCTATCTATTTATATCTCTCTATCTATCTATCTATCAAAGTATCTCCATCAGCTTACATGATATGTAATTGGTGACAGTGCATCTAAACATACCAAATCAATGCCAGAATTAAAAATTTAGATTCTAATAAGCTAAATATCCATGACTGATTTTGTTTCTAGACATTTGTGCATTTTTATTCAAAGTGTTAAATGATGTATGAATCTCAGTAAATTTTGACATTTTTTTCTCATTTCTTTTGTGCATTGAGTTACTTTTGAAGAATGTGAAATATCTACTGATAAAATTACCTGACAGGTATTAAAAGATTGGCAGATTCTTTAATAGTTTTTAAGTATTTTATTTTTCCCCACTCATTTCTTTGAGTCAAAGCTATATCCTAAGAAAGCATATTTATTTCTATGGCAATTTATCACCGCAATTTTAAACTCTCACCTTTGTACTTTGAATTTAACTCTTATCTTTGTTGATATACTGAAGCTTATAAGAGAGTGCAGCAATACAAAAATAAAATCTGGCAAAGGGGTTTTTGAGATCTCCTGCTACTCAAAGAGATATAAAATAGATAAGGACATGAAAGAAATTATCCTTCTGGGTATTGGCAATTGTAGTACAATTTCTATTGCAGTTAAAACAGTTTAGCCTCTAAGTACAGACTATTTTGTGCTTCATGCAGCTGCTTCAACAGATTGTCTTCCTCAGTGAAGTACAAGAGGAGATAAGAAGTATTTGTAAGTGAAATCTAAATTTAATTATTTCTTAATTAAGAAAATGTTGTTCCTTGAGACCAAATTACAATGAGGGAAAATAGAATGAAATGGCTAAACAGATTCTTCTTTTAAGCCAGGGAGAATAAACCAAATGTAGAAAGCACATGGCAGTGACAAAAAACAGCAATAGTACGTAAGATTGAACTATCAGGTGCAAAAATCATCATTTTATTTTATTGGTTTTCAGACACTAATTATAAATGTCATGTGACCTATCAGCCAGATACAAGGTGTTTATCAAGACTCAGAAAATTTTATCTCCTCTAGATGCTCCTTTTTTGAACATAGCTCAAGGTTTCAAGTTAATTTTAGCAAGACTGTATTCTAAATAGTGGTGTTGAGTCTAATCAGCTTTTCAAAACATTTCCGAAACTGTTGCTAATTAATTATCCCACTGTTGATAAATACTGTGTTTATCAAAACACAGACATAACTTCGGCATCACTGAATTATGTGAGGTCTCTAAATTATAGACAATACAAGCCTCCCTTTCCAGTCCAACTCTGTTTTCATACATATGAAGCATGCATACACTTGAATTTCAGAAAATACAATCGCACAATAAAAAACAATGGACCAAATGCTGTTTCTCCTCAGAATACAACTTTTATTTTAATGCTATATGTTTACATACTACATGTTTAGATTATCTTTCAACTGCATTTTTCTTTCAATGTTCTCTTCTCTGTTCCCTTCTCACCCTATCTTGTTTGTTGATTTGCCAACTCCAAAGTAGACTTCTTACTTGCACAATTTTAACTATTTTGACTATCTCATTGCTTTAAAACCTATGGTTTTAAAAGATTTTCTATGTTTGTTTTCATATGGTATCATTTTGATTTGCCTTCTCTACTCAACAATACAATTAATGTAAGAAAGGACAATGCTAAAAAAAAAAAAAAAAAAGAAAGGACAATGCTTATACTGTTTAACACATAGTAGATGACCATGTAGATATTTATTGAAGAAAAAGTTATCTGGAGAGATATGCAGTTATTATAACACATATAATTGAGTTCCTCAGACATTCAAAACTTGTTCCAACACAGGAAACATACTTTTCAATTATTTACACTCAAAAACTCCTCATGTGATTAAAAAGTGCATTGTTGTGTGCATCTTCAACACCAGCATTGTTTCAACACAACCAGTAGTAATGAGTGAAATGTGAAAAAGAGCTTCGAAAACTTCTTTCATCCCCTGACTTCAACACAAATCATGGGAACCAAGCTCATCATGAGATTGTGCTCCTTTGAAGCACAATAGAAGATAATATAGAAGAATTATTAATAGTACGATAGTACAAAAGAAATGTGGAACTTCAGAAAAAAGAACTTGAGTGATCAGAGAAGAATAACAGTGAAAATTATTTCCTGTGCTCTTATTAAATGATATTAAATCCTCGGATTTAATAAATAACTTTCATGTATACCTAGTTACATGTCATTATTATGCCTAGAGCCTTACATAGCTAGTTACTACACTAAGGATATTTGTTTGTTATGAAGTGTATTGCCTAGGAATACATATTCTGATGACTTCTACTGTTATTATGTATCATTCAGGTAGAATAATGATTTTAAGGACTTGCCTTATTTATTTATTTTTTAATTGGAGAGGCAGATATACAGAGAGAAGGATATCCACAAAGATCTTCTGTTCGTTGGTTTGCTCCTCAAGTGGCCAGAGCAGCCAGACCAGAACTATCCAGAGCCAGCAGAAAAGTGCAGCAGCCTGGACATGAATCGGTGCCCATACAGGATCTCAGTGGATACAAAACAAGGATTTAGCCACTCGGCTAGCACGTCAGGTCAGAATAAATATTCTTTTTTTAAAATTACTTATTATTTTTAATTCATTAATTACATTGTATTATGTGACACAATTTCATAGGTACTTGGGTTCTCCCCACCCCTCCCCAAACCCTCCCACCATGGTGGATTCCTCCACCTTGTTGCATAACCACAGCTCAAGTTCAGTTGACATTCCCCCATTGCAAGCGTATACCAAACGTAGACGGCTTCTTAGGTATACCCTTTCTGGTCTGAAGACAGAGCCAGCAGAGTATCATCCCAGTTAATTAAAAGCTCCAACATACCATCAGCAAAAATTTACATCATTATGGAATTAATTGACATAGTAATGAGTAACCAATATGTTAAAAGTAAATGCGAGTTTCTAGCCACCTTCTGTGACCACCTCATTGACAATTCAATTTTAGTTTATACACAACATATAACATTCATAACATAACATGTTATACATAACATCATATCATCTTAAATTAAGGCAAACATGTGGTATTTAGCCTTTTAACCAAATTAAAACATCAATGAGGTACCACCTAACACCAGTAAGACTAGCCCACATGAATAAAAGCACCAACAACACTTGTTGGCGAGGTTGCAGGGAAAAGGGAACCCTACTCCACTGCTGGTGGGGCTGCAGGCTGGTACAGCCTCTATGACAATCAGTATGGAGAATATTCAAACAACTCAAAATCAACATACCGTATGATCCAGCAATAGCACTCCTAGGAATATATCCAGAACAATTGTGTTATGAGAAACCAACATGCACTCCTATGTTCATAGCAGCACAATCAGTAATTGCAAAAACATGGAAGCAGCCAAAATGCCCATCAACAGAGGATTGGATAAGAAAGCTATGGTTCATCTACTCCATGGAATACTACTCAGCTATTAAAAAAAAAAACAAAATGCAGTTCTTTGTGGCCAAATGGGCCAAACTGGAAACCATAATGCTAAGGGAAATGAGAATAAATATTCTTAACCTACTGTTAGTAAATGAATAGTAGACATAATGGACATTGGGAGGCTTAGGTCAGGAAAGTATATAGAGAAAATAATACCAATATTGCACAGGAATGTCTGCTAGTATTCTGTGATTTTTTGTTTGTTTTATACCATATCACTTTTGTGTGATATAATTGGCCTGTTTTGCAGCACCATGTCAGACTCAAAGCGATGGTGTGTGTGTGTGTGTGTGTGTCCTTTGGATTAGTGTAACAGAATCTCACTTTCACAAAGACACTCTGATTAATCTTTTGACCCTTCTGAAAAGATTCATCAAAATTTTTAATTCTTGACACTCTCTAATGACTATAATGCAATGCATTTTCCTTGAATGAGAGATTCTGGAAAGACTGGAAAAATTGTCTTTCCTTTTAGTCTGGAATCCTACCTTTCCCACTATATATTGATCGAAAGTAAACTCGCAACATTATGTGACACTAAGTTTTCCCAGAGTATAAATCAATGATGGTTAATGGCAAATATCGGTGCTTCGTGGCCCTGGGAGCAGACACTACTGAAACTTTTATGAAACTTTGAAATATATGAAGGATAGAATGCAAATGTTATATTGTACTTTCACCAAGAACTAATGGCTTCGCAACTGTGTGTGTAGCATGCAGGTGAAACAGAATGACAGAAATCTATGTTTTATCAACATGACGTATAAGATACTAAGATATCGACAAGAGAAACGAAACACTCTTTGACGAATATTTTTTAAATGATATTTACATCTAAATGCTAAAGCAGATAGACATTAGAAGTCATTGAGCTATTTTTCAGTACATGAAAATAAAAATCCTTCTATTAAACAGAAATAGAGCACTTAAATCACCCTGCCATATTTTACAGTTCCGTATTTCAAATAAATTACATTTAGCCAAATATACCATTTGCTCTTTTTCACAAGAATAAAGTAAGGTGCTTTAATTTTGATAGGTGCAGCTGGACAGGGAGCAGGGCTGCTGGGATTAGAATTGGCATCCATATGGGATCCCAGGGCTTGCAAGGTGAGGACTTTACCCACAACGCTACTGTGCCGGGCCCCCATCCCTTAGATTTGAAACACTATTTTTTAAAATATTTTCTTCCTTGATTTTTTCCCTTTGTTTATTTTTCAACAAAAGACAAAACAAAGCAAAACCTTGTCTTCCTGTTCAGATATTCTTTAATCTGTCTTTCCAAGCCTGCCACTAATGCTTTCCACTGCTGTTTCCTTGTGGAATTCCATAATCATTTCTTGCATGGACTTTGTTTTGCATTTAAATGTATCTTTATGTTTTTGAGTGCTCTTGCTATCATTCTTTTAAATTTTTACCTGGCATTTTGTCAGTCGCCCCATCTCCACATCCTGATACTAATGTTATACTGTGATCTGTTTGGAGTTATATTACCTTCCTTCTTCATCCTAATATTTCTGTGTATTTTTTTATGCATCTTGGTAATCACTTCCTATCTCTTCTTCAAAAGTTTTTGTTCTTGCAAATGTGCAACTGTGCCTGGACCGATGCTGTAGCTTTTAGAAGATCCAGAGGCATGTACTGGGCTTGGCCAGGGAGTATTGAAAAAGGTTTATGGGTGGGACAAGGGTCCAAAGTGACCCATAATTTGGCTCTGTTAGAACTCCTCTATTGTCATTGCTCATTCTGGCTGTTGTGTTCAAAGTGTTGTGCCAAAGTGAACAGCTGATTTTCTTCTTAGAGTAGACTCACATTCCCTGCACACCCCACTCACTCAGGTATATGAGCCAAATAGAACATTCATGTACCCATGTTGTGAGTGTTGAGCCTGTTGTGAGGTTCCTTCCTGACACACAAGGAGTTCACTGCTTTAAAGCAGCACACTGTGTGCCTTTCTCTGTTGGATGGCCTATGATGAACTCATTGTAAATGAATTCCCACTGTCACACACTCTGGGAGAATTTTTTTTTTTTTTTTAGTTCTGTAGCTTCCTAAACCCCAAAGTGATCTCACTGAAAGAGGTCAGTTGGAGCTTCTCCTAGGAAAAATGAATCCACCACATCGGTAGAACGAGGAGAAAGAAGCAGTGTGGTCTCCTTTCACAGAGCTAATTGGATACTTTGCCTCCTGCCAGCTCTATCCTGGACTCATAGTGGGAGGCATGGAATTTTACACCAACACAATCACCAGTGGTATGGGCCACTGTGTTTTCTTTATACATTGCTCTGTGGTAATGGCATCGTCTTGCTGGCTGCCAGCTGGAGGAGTTGCTAGTAGTGTACCTCCAGCTGCTGCAAGTCTGTACACTGTCCTTGGTGCTTCAAGGAGTCTCTGTTCTACACTCTAAGATCTCACCGAATATTTCTCTCCAAATATCTCCTGGAATTCTAATGATTTTTTTGCATTTCTGACCTCTTTATGGAACAAAAATCAGTGTGCCTTCTCCTTAGCCAGCCATCTTGAATCTTCTCATCTTAAATCTTTTGAAAAGTGATATATGAAATGGAAGTTTTCATTTGTACTTCTGTTTTATGTGTAAAGATACTGCAGCTTATGTTGAACCGGTTGTCCAGTTTTATAGTAGCAAATGACTGAATGGGGATTGCAATCAATATCCATAGTAATTTAAACTTCTGTGTGTAATTCTAACATTTCCCATGAAATGGGAAAGTGATGAGGTATGGCAGTTAAAGTTTTTCAGGGCAGAAGAAGGACGAAAAGTTGTGTAATTTTGTTAGTGAAGATACAGATTAGGTTTTAGTCAAACTTTTAGTAATCTAGCATTTTTATATGAGCTAATTTAGCATCCTATGGAATTTTAATAAAAGTGTCAAAATGCCTTAATTTTATTAGCTTTATATTTTATAAAATAAAAAAATTCTATATGCAAACATAAAGTAGATATTTATAAACGTTGTGTTAACTCTTTAAAGAAGATAAGGTCTTTAGAGAAATTTTTTTCTGACTTGGGAAGATCATACAAATCAATCAAAGAATAAGTTCAAAAATTTTACTGAGAAATTACTTAGAAAATATTTTCTGAGAATTATTACAAAATAATTGTGACAACAATAACCCAGACAATGTTGGAAAATGACAAAATAGAAAAATCACAATGTTAATCCTTTTCAAAGAAGTCAAAGTATAAAATATTTGCAAACCAAAATGAAACAAAACAAAACAAAAAAAACATTTTGAATCCACTAGAACTCAGAATAGCAGAGCAATCTTCTCAAGCTAAAAAAAATCAAATTATCACAAGTTTATACATGTAACTCAGGTGCTCATGCTGTGTTGTACTATTCTGAGTGCAGCTAAATATTTGCATGCCACATCCTGATATTCACATTAAATCTTCCTCAGATTGTAAAAGAATACAGTGTACCATCTAAGTGCAGGAAACATTCTGAGTGTTCTCTCATTTGCATTTTTCGTATCTTTCAAACCTGTTCAGAGAATTAGTACCAAAGTAATGCATATGTAATTGAGTTCACGCTAAATCTGTCAACACCCTTTCCCTGCCCGACCAAAAATCTGAAAACAGGTAGATGTTTTATGTTAAATTGTACATATTTAAGGTCATCTGAAAAAGTAACAAAAGTGGCTGAATTCTGCATTCCTCAGACATAAACACAAAGTCACAAAATACAAAGATTGAGGGAAATATGGTATCACTGTAAACACACCACCATGTTGCACTCTTAAGGAACAATCTACAAAATGATGAACAAAGTATTTGCAGAAATCTTTCTGTAGAAACTAAGAGGATTATATGGAAACACAGATGATATATCAGGCATGTTAAACTAAAATGTCAAAATTATTTTAGTGCCACCTAATTTAAACTAAAGTTTTTTTTTAATACTGCACATGTTCCACAAACATATAGTCCCTCATATACTAAAGATAAGAATAAAGAAGTGAAAATTTCTTATAAAGAAAGAAGATTAGAGAAAAAGGAAATCTACAAAACAACTAGAAAACAAAGAACAAAATGACAGTCGTAAGTACTTGGTTTTAATAATCATTCTGAACACAAATTGGTTAAATTCTCCAATTAGAAGATACAATGTCTTTTTTTAAAAAAAAAATTTTGATGTCTTAATAGAATAAAAAAAAATGAAGCAGTGCAAAACATAAAATCCCAAACCCTGGAATATGGTTTTTCAGATATGTTTCGATCACTACTAAGCAAGCATGAAAATTGAAAATGCTAATATTAGAGAGACACTTCAGAAAATGGAAACCAAGACAAAACGAGTAGTTAAATGTTTATCAGATAATTAAGATTTTTAGGAAAGCAAAACAAAACAAAAAGTAAAGCTAAACAATGAAAGATAAATCAGAACACATCCAGGTGCTTAAACACTGCCACCTGCTACTTGTCCCCAAACTTAGCAGTGGGCAGCATGGGTTTAGAAACAGATTCAGGACTCAGATTCAGACAGTGTGATGTAAATGTGGATGCCCCAAATGGCATCTGAACTGGAAGGCCAAACTTTATCTCCATAGATCTATTTCTGAATAAACTACATATAACCTCAAAGAAATTCTATGCTATAAAATGTTCTTGACACTTTATCTGTCTCCTAATTTATTTATTTATTTATTTATTTATTTATTTATTTATTTATTTTAATTTTCTAGTTGTCTTTTTTTTAGTTCATTTTGTGACACAGTTTCATAGGCTCTGGGATTCCCCCAACCCTTCCCCATGCCCTCCCCCCATGGTGGAATCCTCCACCTTATTCAGTATTACAGTTCAAATCCATTCAGGATTTCTTCATTGCGGGCATGTACTATGCAGAGAGTCCAGCATCTTATTGGCCAGATAAGTTCAACAGTTTTATTGGGAGACCATCCCCGGTGTGAAAGTAGAACTGGCCGAATATCATCCCCTCCAGTGAAAAGCCACAACATAACATCAACAGCAATTTACAACATTATGTAGTTAACTGACATGGTATTGAGTGACCAATACGTTAGAAAATGCAAGTTCTTAACCACATCCTGTGACTACTTCATTGACATTTCAAGTTTAGTTTATACGTAACCAGCTGCTATACACCTTAAAATGGCTATAGGGTATTATTCAATTGTCTCGTGTCTATTTTTTCTTTTATCTGTAGCAGCTTATAGTATTGAAGCATGATTTTTACTGAACTTGGGGAATTTTAGGATAGTCCAAACAAGCTTATAACTCTAACAAAGCATATGTTAATGATTGGGGCATAGAACAGTTTTAGGAGAGGTGTGCAGAAAAATCTTCAATACCTTAGTGAGGAGTAACTAATCTTTGTGTCCTACCTTGTAATGTATATGTGAGTCCAAGCTGACCGTGAAACAATTTATTTTTAAGCATGCACTTACATATATCACTTCAAAATGTGTTAACTAAACATTGGCATTTACAAATTGTGAATTGAAAAGGGTTTCAAACTGATTTCAATATAGAGCCATTTTAGTACAGCCTTTGCTTTAGTTTTCTGTCAAATCAAGGTAATTGTTTTCATTTAAAGTGTAAAGAAGTTGCTTCACTGTATTCTAGTCTTAGACTATTTTAACAATTTTCAAGTGCATTTATGTCAATGCATGTCAAATTTACAATATTTTAATGATTGAGTCTCTTGTTGACCGACTGTTTTACCAATTCAATGGAAATTACCCTCAAATTAATATTGCTTCTGAAGGTGTATGCACTTTTACATTGTTTTTGAAGTTTTTTTACGACATGTTACAACTTATGCTTTCCTAATAATACCTTTCAGATGTAAAACGATTTTTTTTCCACAGGTGATGCTTTTTCTTATAAATAAAATGTGAACAAATTATTTGCAGCCTTTTTGATAAACATTTAGATCTTTCAAGTGTATTGTCAGAATGTCAAAACAATGGCATGTGAAGTAAAAAGAAAAAAGTATTCTCACTGGTTTCTTTTAAAACTGGCAAGATATACACGAAATACAGCAATAAGAATTAACCATGATTTAGATGATTCTAAAGAAAAGTGAAACTGGTTTGAGATATTTATGTCTCAGATTGATAATAAGGTCATTGGATTTGATGGAAATCACATAGGTCAATGTTTGTAATGAAAAGTACAACTCAAAAATCCTTAGGGAACTTTTAAAATACATATACTTAGGTTCCAATTCAAATGCATTGCATAATTTTTTCCTGGAATACATGAGGAAAAAACAAGATATAAATCATAGCCTAAAAATATTTGTGCTCTACTTTGTAGAAAAATATGTTTACACAGTTCTATTATAAAGACATGTAATTATCTTATTATAATCAGCTATCTATTATAATCTGTGTATAAATGCATATATCTATTTAAGTCTATATATAATATATAAATCTTATTAATTATATTACACATAATTTTCATTTTCTTTTTTTTTAAGGTTCAAAAGTTTTATTTGAATGGCAGATTTACAGAGAGGAAAGACAGAGAATTATCTACGTTCTGCTGATTCACTCCACAAAGGCCGCAGCAAAGCTGATCCTAAGCCAGGATCCAGCAAATTCTTCCATGTGGGTGAAGGCCCTCAACGGTTTGAACATCCTCTGTTGCTTTCCCATGCCATGATCATGGAGCTGGATGGGAAGTTGAGCAATAGGGACACAAACTGGGGCCCAAATGGAATACAGGCCCTTGCAGTAGAAGATTAGCTTATGAAACTTCTAGGACAGCCAGTGGAATTTTTATTTTCTTTGAAAAACAGACAAGCAATAAAAGACAGAACAGCTCACACAGAGGGATGGATCTTAATTCAATGGCCTACTTGTTAACTACCCAAAAGAGCAAAAAAGAAACAACAACAACAACAAAAAAAACAGGAGTTTGGCTTAAGTCATGGATCAGCTGTTGTGGTCAATCCTTTTCGGATGGCCTTTGCCATTCCCTACATAACAGTTGGCTTAGGACACATGACAACCTTCTCCAACTACATGATCTTCCTCTATACCACTTAACTTTCCTTTTCAGTACATCACCCTGATCTGATTTCTGCCTTTAAATCACCCTCTTTCCATCTAGTGGAAACAAATTTCGACGACAGTTACAACTTCATAAACTTAAAAACAATGCCAACAGGAAATTGTCGATGTGGCTACAGAATGTAACTGAGTGATTGCCTTTACATCATTAGTTTGGCCAACAATTTCATTCCCATCACACACCATCAGACACGATGACATGACACTTCTGATATTTTCACAAAAGAAGACCTTGGTCAAGATTCACCATACACTCTTCCTTCTTAAGATATTCATTGGACTATACCACAGACACCACCAATTCTGCCTTCAGATGCTATGAAAATACAATTGTGAGCCTGTAGACAGCATTAGGTCTGGGCTAAGGTTTCTTTCTGGGGTGGTTTTTATTTTTGGATTATTGCAAAATTTCTCTCTTGAGGTTGCCTGATTTGTTTCATGACAATGCCATCTTCTTTTGCTTTGAATCAATCCTGTTGGCCTGTAGATCCCTAAGCCTCCACTTTGAATGATTTCAGTCATGGAGGCAGGAACCTGGAATAAGTTAAGCTGGGGTCCCTTGGCCTTCAACGAGTTTAAGTGAAACAGTATTACAGCTTCTAGTCATTGTTCTGTCCTCTCCCATGTCATGCATAGTTTGCAACCAAAATCTAACTAATATTTATTTTCTGTACCTTATTTAATTATCCCTCCTTTTTCACTTCAAAGATGTAGCTGGAAAACAATTTGTATTTGAAGAATATTATTGGAGAATGTTATACTTTAATGGCAGGAGGGATTAGTTGTGCTGTAAAGTAGTTGTGTCAGGTTCCAGTCATTTAGGAAAGAGCAAGGTACCTTGAAAACTCTATGATCTTCTTGCTTCTTCCTAGAGGCTGCCATTAACAACTCTTACTTGCCACATTTTGCTTTTATATTAAATATCTTGTTTAGTGACCTAATATTTTTGAAGTCTGTAATACCAGAACTTTCATTGAATCCGTATATAGATGCCTGTTTCTAAGATGAGATTGCCATTCATTTCCATGTTTGCTTCATAATTTCTGTACATTTATCTCTTCAATGTAACTAGAATTTGTCCTATTACATTATGTCCAGCTGCTTTTATTTGTGATTCTTTAATCTGTGTGTGCTCCCTAGAGGGACAAAAAATGATTCATAGTTTTTCTTCTTGTTACTATTTGGAAATGTTTATTTCCAAGGATAGTGAAATTGAATGTGGCATTCAGATGTGGAGATATTCCTCATTTGTTTATTTGAAATTAAATGAACCCAGTCTCATTTTTATTGTTGAAAATATATAAATTATTTTTGCTCATACATGCATTCCTAAAAGGAGAACTTTAAAGCTGTCTACTTTATTTTATAGTAGTTAAATTGATTTATTTTTTAAGTTTAAAATGCTAGAATAATCCTTCATCTTTATTTTTTCAACTCTTAAGATGGATATAATGAGCGACATGGTTTATGACAAGCCAAAGGCAAGAACCAGAAGTTTCTGCAGGGTCTGTCCTGTGGGTAGCTGGAGGCCAAGCACTTGGGCCATCCATGCATCCATGTGGGAGACCTGGAGGAAGTTCCTGGCTCCTGGCTCCAGATCGGCACAGCACTGGGTGTTGTGATCCCTTGGGGAGTAAATCATCGGACAGAAGATCTTCCTCTCTGTCTCTCCTCCTCTCTGTATATCTGACTTTGCAATAAAAATAAATAAATTTTTAAAACAAACAAACAAAAAAATCAACCAAACAAACAAAAAACCTGGAATTCCATCCAACACTCCCAGAGCAGGGCAGGATTCCAAATATACAGGCCATCTCCACTGCTTTCCCAGTCTAATTGGCAAGGATCTAAATCAAAAGTGAAGAGCTGCTTAAAAATTGGGGTAGTCAAATTTTAAACATGTACTCAAATAGGATGACAACATTTCAGGCAGCAGCTTTAACTACCACGTCATAACAATGACCTGAAAGAGTTTTTAAACCACAGAGCAGAAATGTTTATGTGATCAATTATGGTATTTCCATGTTTGATCTTGATTATTTCTATCAGCAAAATAACTACTTAGCTGATTAAAGTATGACTTTATATAAATCAGTTTAGGTACAATGAAAGTAAATTACACTTTCAGGAGTCTGAGATGAATTATAATTAACACTACACTCCAGGATGTGCCTGTTATTATCCCCGTGTATCTTGATAAGTTATATTATCCTGTGAATGTGTGGAGGAGCTTGTTTCCACATTTCCACAGTTGCCTGTTTCTGTGATTGTGCTGGTTACTTTCATTCATCAAAATTATATAATGCAAAGGAAATTGAAATACAATGAAGCTTTATAATCACAGTTAAATTTACAAGAGTTTCATAATGAAATAAAAGATCTTCATTATTTTTTATTTTATGTTATTTACTTTGTCCAGGTATATGCTAATTTTCGGTAAAATTAGGTATTCACTTTTAATATATCTATACTCTCTTGACAAATACAAAACACTATCCAAACAAATGTTGTTATGTTTTACTTAGAGCATTTTTAGTTAATATCTGTGACATCATGTACTCATTGCTTACTAACAATCCAAAGAGAGGAAAATATGTGTTCATTGTAAGACTGCAACTCTATTCATACATTTTTCTACTGTAAAGATTTCTCTGTGATAAATAGATTTTATGAATTTAAATCAAGTGCAGTAATCTATTCTCATCAGTTCAAAATTAAGGAGATATACTTGACTTTTATTATGATCAATTTATTATATTTAACCTATAATTAGGACATGAAGAATTTTTAACATATTTTGGTATTTGTTTAACATAATACATTTTTTCTGTGTGTCAATTTTATTCATTACAAATTTTTAAGATTTTGTGTAACTTGTTGAATTGCCCTTATTTTCAGCTTTTACTCCTTAAGTAATGTGTACAGTTTGACACCTATTCAAAGCATTTTGCTGCATTATTTATATCCTAATAGTGCAGCATGGGTACATACATAATAAATTCAAATAAAATGCATGAGGCTCAAGGTTCATAAATGTTCAAAATCTCATGATGTTACCTGGACACAAGCTTAAATTTCCAATAGTACAAAATAAATATTTAAGAACAATAGACTCACAATATTTAGCACTTTGTAGAATTTTTTGCCATTGTTGTGTAGTAAATTTAGGCCGGGGGTAAAAGTTTTCAGATGCTTCATTTGCAGTTGCACAGCTCCGTAGCTATGTGTGGACTCAGATTTAACAAGCTATCCATATGGTAAATACGTTTTTGTAGGGGTCGCCATTATCATTTTCCTAATAAGTTACAATGATTAAAGAGTCAAAAAGTTAAAGATAAATATGGAAAGAAAGTAATGTTATTTTGGTAATGCAGGATGGCTAATTCAACTAAGTTTACTAAGGCCATTGCTGGCTCTAGTACTGAAAATCCATTGTCCTGTTACTATATCTGCCCTCACAGTCAACAATGGAGAACTTAGTCCTCTGGTTGCACCAAAGACAGAAAAATTAAATACAATCTAGCTAATTCTATGGTTCAAGAAAGAGGATTACAAAATTGGTATACTGCTAGCCTAGCCTTCCACAAATGGACTCATTTTATTACTTCTCAGTCAAAACCCTTCAGCTTGTTAAATGATTTAGAGCTGAATAAACGTTGGCAATAGGGAATTAATGGAACAAATAATTCATTGACTCTTTAAATTTAAAAAAAATCTAGAAAAAGCTATTTTCAAGAAAAATATTTCTCTAACAATGATTTCACAAGATTAATGAAGTCAGCTTTCTATTCTAATGCTCATTATTCTGTTTCTCAGTTAATCAGCTAATCTTGTTTTTATCAAGTTAACAAAATATTTCCCTTAAATGGACTCTACAATTATACTTCCAAGATCCTCTTCCTCGACCTTGGAAAGTCTCGACAGTAGCTCTATGTGTACAAGTTAAATGGTCAGAGGTTCCAGTAAAAAGAACATGCCAAATTCAGATAATCAGAGTTTTGTCCATAGTAGTTGAATGGTTTGAAATTTAATGTCATTAATTGTCAGCTTTGAATATTAAACATACTCTGTCAATTTCAACGAGTTATATTAAAGGTAAAGCCAGACAATGTAAACAGAAAATCATGAATGAACCTTAGCTCTCCTTAAGCAGGGTGTGTATTTGTTGGACTGTGTGAAATACCAGGTTTCATTTCAGAGCCATGACGGAATGCAGTGCTCAGGAACCTCTGCTTATTCAACTCTCAGCATCATTTGAGGTGAAGCTAATTGTCATCATCATGATAAACATACTAAATCATCATGTTTTGGGGGACTGCGTTCTTTTTCTCAGAACACCTCAGAAAGGAGAAAATAATTTTTTTTCCCAATAAGGAAAAAATGTTATTTCTATGCCAATTTTCATGCAAAATTAAAATTTGTTCTAAAAAGTTTAAGCATATAAAGAATTTGAAAGTTAACGGAACATGCATTTTGCTAAAAAAAAAAAACTAAAAATGCGTTGCAAAATATTTTTGAATCAGAATAAACTTATCCTTTACAATCCCTTTTCAATAATCATTTTGAATTTCATTTGTTTCTGTGTTGTGTGTTTATGTTTCTGTGAGTACACAATGAGGATCATAATTTAAACTTTTAGTTAGGTCAAAAAGAAGACAAGCATTTTTATGTCTCAGTCCAGTCACTTTTTAAATGATCACAAGCTAGAATCCTATGTGATAATACAGTTGAAACTGAAGAAATATGTAGCATATATATATGTAGCTGTTTTCCAACTAACTCTTGGGCAACTACCAAATGAGGAGTCAAAAAAAAAAAAAAAAAAAAACTAGCATCCTAAGCCGAGACTGTCACTTCTGCTTCAGTGTTGCTTTATCTGATTTAGATATCCTCAGGACAGGAACAGATAGGTATACTCTTGTAAGGAGGCTTGTATGAAGTATGTATTTATTGTGGCAAACCTCATGGGAAAAGAATAAAGCATCAGTTAACTCATCCAGCATACATTATCCCATTATGAAGTGAAGGCATGTTGAGGAAATGCTGCGAAATTTTTTTCAAAAAGTGTGAAGTGCATAAAACCTAGACGATCATAATAGAGCATTTAATTATCTGAAGCTGGCTTAAGATGAGAGGAAAATCATGAAAATTTCTTGATAGAAGGATTGCATCACTCACCTGTTCCGAGACACTATTGTCATGATATCCAGCAAATGGAAGTGGAAGGCCACTTGTACAAAGTGCTATGATTGGAGGTATCCCTGAGTGGATTGATACATTGAAGTGCTGGTATGATAACATTAGCTAATCTTTTTGGTTTGTTAGTTCACCTGGAAAGTATCAATAGTTAACACTGATACAATATTTCTTACGTGTCAACTACCTTTGTATGTTCATTATCTCATGAACACATTTTAATAATAGAGATAAAGAGACAGAAGCAGCCTAGAGAAAGGGCTCACATTTTGCTGGGTCACACTCCAAATGCCCTCAAATGGCTGAGAAATAAGAAGTTGAAGCCAAGAGTTGGGGACTCATCCTGATTCTCTTACTTGGGAGATAAGACCAATTGCTTGAGCCACCACTACTGTTGTTTATTCAGTGTCTGCGTTAGCAGGAAAAGGCCAGAGCTCTGTGTCAGATGCAGACTCAAGCATTGGACACAGAATCAACGGCTTAATTGCTACTGCAAATGCCCATCCTGCTTGCAAACACTGGGCATTTAGACTCAACATATCAGTTTAGAGCAGAATAGCAAAAGCGTTTGGTATATAACATCATGCATTAGAAGGAAAGTGCATTCGGGAAAATATGAGAAATAATTTGCTATGATCACACAAGCATTAAATTGTAAAATCGGAAGTTGGACCACTTGAGCCAAGTTTTACACCCTCAAAACTGTATTTCCTTCTGTATTCAAGTGAAATTTCAATATTCCTCCACAACAAAATAATTCTTTCTATCCAATTTTCTCAGACCACAAATATAACATTTCTCTCTGGTTAAAAAAAATATGGAATGATTTTTTTAGATTTCTAAATCATTTGTTAATTTATTTTCAAGAATTGGAGTAAGTTTAGAGTTTAAATTCTGGCAAGCCTGCATGGAATTCCAAGTTTTTCTTTCTTCTTACATGACTCACAAGAAAATTTAATGATAATAACAGTGCTGAAATATAAAATTACTTGGTAAATGCCTTGATGGCTTTAAATACGTTCTTCCACTTAATTTGCATGCTTTTGCTTATTAGTAGTGCCCCTTGTCATACGTATAAACATATGGCTGATGGAATTTGTACAGCCTATTGTTTGATTTCTTAAACAGCACTTAAAAACCTGAAGAGAATTCAGGCTAAGGTTAATCTTGTCTCCTAATGTATGAGATTTTGATCAGTTGGATGAATGCCATCTACTCTTTGTTTTTGTTATGTAGCATGCTTTTGAATGAGTAGGATTTTCTTTTGCCTCAAAAACGCCCTGATAATCTACCATTTTGCCTTTTAAGATGAGAAGACCAAGTGCCTTAGCGCACTGTTCTCAAACTGCAGTTGTTGCATGTGAATGTTGAGGAAAAGTAGAGGCTAATTTAGATTTTGACCTTCAGAACGTCTAAACAAACGGCAGCATTTTTCTACCACAGTATTATTCAGGTTTTTTTAAGAACAAGTAGAGGACACAAATGAATTATTTAGAAATTAATATATGTCCTTATTAAGCAATTCCAGAAATGTTTTCCCATTCTCAGTGAAGTCAAAGGATACAGCATTTAGTTAAATTTTAAAATATATACAAGTCCAGTCTGGAGATCATGTCTCAGATTGGATGGAAGAAAATCAGCACATTTCCAGAATCTCATTCTAATTTGCTTTCACACACTAGACAGCAACTGTATGTCATATTGGCATAAGGCTTAAGGCACAGAGACCCTGAAATGACTCATTTGTGTTTACTGTAGACCGTTCATTACATGGGAACTCTATAGAATTCTCAAGGGATCTCCAATCATAGAGACATTCAGAAATACCCCGGGGTCAGAATTCAGAGACTACTGCATGATGTTCTTGGGTTGTCAGCCAGAAGACTGAAGTGAGGCTAACTATGGTGCAGTGCATGCGAGAAATGGAACAGGAATGCAGATTAGACTGGAAAACGAAGAGCTAACGCCAGATATTAGATGGACAGAGTGTAAAAGATTATATATATCCTTATGTATAGAACTATATATATATACACACAAAATGAAATATGGTATATATTCTACTTATAATACATGCAGAATATTGCATGCCTTTTTGTAATATATAGTCTTTGATATACCACATATACTTTTGTAATATACATTTTGCAGAATATTCTTCATTTATTATATATATGTAAACACATGTATTATACATACACACATGTGCCAGTACATATGGATTATAGGTATACATTCAGTTTAAAATACACCAAAAATGAAAATGAGAGCGACTGCATAAATCTCTCATATTTGTGGATTTTGTAATTTAGGTTTAGATAGCACCCCATGTTTTCTCCATCTTATTTATTGGACTTTGCAACATTAGTTAGACTAGACTGCTTGACAACATAGTAGAACCAAGCTTTCCAAGTCTTTTTTTTTTAAACAGATTTCTCTATTTCAAAGACAGAGGGAGAAAAAGAAAAGAGAGATTAGTAGAAAGGTAAAAGATAATAGTACGAGGGAGGGAGAAGAGTGGGAGAAAGAGAGATTCTGTTGGTTCATGCCTCAGATGACCTGAAGGGTCAATGTCGAGCCATCCTGAATCCAGGAGACAGAACCTGCACGCAGGTACCCTTGTGAAGATGTCTCAGGGTCACTACATGGACCATCACATGCTGCCTCTTAGGTGCATTAACAGGAGCCTGGATGAATACAGGAGGTAAAACTCAATCCCGAGCATTATTACAGGTATCCGTCATGCTGGTTTCATCTTCAGCAATACTATGTCCTCCCGTAAAGAGGCTACCCTTGTCTTTCTGTTAGCCCTTTGATCCGGCAGTTATTGATCTCTGTTTTATTCAACTCATTCATTGGCAGAATGGGAATATTCAAATAACTGGGTTTTCAGATGTATTATAAAATTTATATGAGATGGTATGTGAAAAAATGGAGATATTTTATGCCAAATGTATACTCAGCAAATGTTCACTGTTATACTTTCACTATCATAAAGAGCTCTTGCAAGTTATAATTCAAAAGGAGGAAAGTCTTAAAGGAACACTATGTAATTTTCGTATTTTCATGTGTAGATTTGAAACAAATCTGCACGATAGTTGTATTTATCCTGTTCCATGTACTGACATAAATACTTACTATACAAACACATATATTAAATGTGTTCTACCTCCATTATGCGTAAGTAGTGAAGGAAAAAAAAAAAGGAAATAAATGCCAAAGCCTAGTAAGGTGGCAGTAAACCTGCAAAAACAGTGACTTGCCTATTGCAGGTAATGATATTTGGGATAAGTTATTCTCTGAAAGAAGCAACATCATCTTCTAAGAGCTTGAATTAGGGTTGAATGAGATTTCTTCTCTGAATAGTCATTGAGAACCCAAGACTCTTTTGATGAATTGTCCCAACATTGTCTTAGTTTTCTCATTTCTGGGGTGGACAGGAATAAAGGAGTATAGACTGCATGTGCAGACATTTTGTGATTCTTGGATCAGTTCCTGAATTCCTTACGCCTACTTCATTAGCCAGCAATCTGTGAGCTACTAAATCAAGGAAGATTGAGGCCTGTGATTTCATACTGAAGGGAACGGGAAACAGATTTGGTGAATATCCAACATGTTCTGTGTGATGTAGTATCATTCACACACACACATACACACACATGTATATATATATATATATATGTATATATATATATATGTGAAAAGTGCTGGTACAAGTATACAGGTGATATTTTAAGTACCATCTTCAAGGAAAATGCACTTTGGTAACTTTTTGTCGAAATGTGAATAGGAGAGGGAATGAACCGTTCAGATATCAGCAGAAAGTGTAGGTCGTACAATTCAAATAGAAACAAAGTGAATAAGCAGCCTGTTCACCTGAGGCTTCCCATTTTGTTTGAGTTGGAGCTTCTTTTGTGTTTCCCTCAGGGGTACAGAGCCCCAAAAGCTTGGTTCATCCTCTCTTGCTTTCCCAGGGTGTGAGTAGGGTCCTTGAAGGCATTGGATCAGTATTTGAGCCGTGCTGCAATCTCTGATATAATTCTTGAATACAACCACTTTTAATTTATTATTTTATAAAACAATACTATAATAATAATTCTATAATCTATTTCCATAAAGCTATAGTACACAGAATAAAGATATTAAAAACTACATAGTATTCAATTATATAATTCATATATCTAGATTATTCATGTCAAATAGTATTTTGCTATATACAGCATCAAAATAGAAAATTTGGCATTTAAGCTGATTTTCTTTTTTAACAGCATAGCATAGTTAAATGATATAGACTTGATTGTATATGTCTATATATACTTGTATACATATATTATACATATTATACATATATATTATACATATTATGAATGATAATAGAGTCTACAAGGAAGACTGTATTCACTCTCTTCCATCATTCTCTATGATATTAGTAAGATTGTGCAAGGAATTTTAGAATAAAAAGTCAAGCTTGCCATCTCCTCTGCCTCATTTTAATTCATATTTGGAGTGTGTATTTATGTTTGTTTGTATATATACACACTATTGATGAATAGAAAGCAAGGGATTTTTGATGATTCATAAATGTGATTTGACTGGCAGAGAGCTAGGCGATTGATATTGAAAATAAAATGTGTTTTAATATAAGAATGCTACTGCAGTCTAGAAATGAATTGTTGCGGGTCCGGCGGTGTGGCCTAGCGGCTAAAGTCCTTGCCTTGGAAGCCCCGGGATCCCATATGGGCGCAGGTTCTAATCCCGGCAGCTCCACTTCCTATCCAGCTCCCTGCTTGTGGCCTAGGAAAGCAGTCAAGGATGGCCCAAACCTTTGAGACCCTGCACCTGTGTGGGAGACCCGGAGGAGGTTCCTGGTTCCCAGCTTCGGATCGGCGTGCACCGGCCCGTTGTGGCTCACTTGGGGAGTGTACCATTGGACGGAATATCTTCCTCTCTGTCTCTCCTCCTCTCTGTATATTCGGCTTTCCAATAATAATAAAATCTTTAAAAAAAAAGAAATGAATTGTTGCTATTTATGAAGATTTTATTCAATGTAACACACTTATTAGGAACCAGATGGTCAACCATTTATTCATTTAGCAGTCCAGGGAATGCTTTTTCATGACAGTGAACTTTGCAGGGAACTAGGAATATGCCAAGAATGAATGCAACATACTTGCACTTAAGAAAATAAAATTCTACAGGTAAAAACCTACACAGCATAAAGTACTATGAAAACTAACTGGACTCTGAATAATAGATGGGAATTTTATTTTTAAGCAGCTGCTATAAACTGACATTGAGCAACTTATGTTAGCTTTCTATTTCACAGAATTCTCAATGTAGAAAACATGCAAAATATCTAATATATAATAAACCTTCTCATTAACAATGTTCTTTAATTTTATCCATGAATAAATCTTTTTGCACTTCAGTAAAGGATGTGAGGCATAGCTAACACTTTTAGTAAAGACTGCTTCTCCAGTTAAGACAGTGTTTTCAAGCAAATTAAATATATAAACTAACTACTAGCTTAGGATTTCTCTGTTTCTAGGCAGAGTTCATTTTTATAACCAACATTGGGAGCAAGAACGAACACTGAACATAAATTGCACTCTATAAATTAAGCATTGAGGCTTAAATCGATGAAAAAAGTACAATTTCAACAAAAGTAAGAAATACAATTGGAAATATATTTGCTTTCCTTTTTTAACGTGAGAATAAATATTTATGTATTAGTAAGTACTTGCATTATAATTATTCCCTAAGCAGTTTATACACATCCATAACCCCCAAATCATAAGAATAGTATTATAAAAGTAAAATAATTCTCGGATTACTTCCTTACTGGACAAATTTGTGGGCTTTATTTCTCCCATCTATTACAGTTTTTATGTTTGACTTTGGGTCCTTAAATAATGATGCATGAGATGACCTGTGTTGTCCATTTCAAAATCTCTCATGTAAAATAGAAATATTTACATGCACATATATGTGTGTATATACATTATATATGTATATATGTAATGTGCATGTGTGTAATATATGTATGATATGTGTAATATATGATATGTGATATATACATGATGTATATCATATATATAATATATACACACGTATATATGTGGGAGTGAGGTATACAGAAAAAAAGGAGAGACAATCAGACTGATATATGGAAAGAGACCTTCCATCTGCTGGTTTGTTCTTCATCTGCATTGCAAATGTGTTGCTCCAGGTAAGGAGCTGACAATTAGGACTGTAATTTAGATCTATTACGTCTGTTACAGAGATTCATTTACTTCAGTCAGCACTTCTTACTCCCTTTGTTTGAAATGCAAAAATTTGTACACAGGAATATGCAACCTAATTCAATCATCTGATGTGAAACTTGGGCATTGTAGCTAGTCTTAATGTCATCTTGAATATAATTTTGTAATTGTTTTCATTTACATACATAAAGCTTGGTAAATATTTGGTCACAAATAATAATGCAAACCCTTACATTTCAGGCAACAAATAAATTAGCAACTATTTGAGGATGAAACATGAATCATATTTTGCTTGTTTGTTTAAAGAGTTCCTTTTTTAATTTATTGCAATGTTTGTAATAATATTTCTTTTTTTATTAATTACATCGCATTATGTGACACAGTTTTATAGGTGTTGGGACTCCTCCTACCCCTCCAGAAACCCTCCCCCCATGGTGGATTCCTCCACCTTGTTCCATTGCCACAGTTCAAGGTCAGTTGAGATTCTTTCATTGAAAGAATATACCAAGCTTAGAGTCCGGCATCTTATTGTCCAGAGAAATTCAATGGCTTGTTGGGGAGACCATCTCTGGTCTGAAGGTAGAGCTGGCAGAATATCATCCCTATCGATTAAAAGCCCTGACACAGCATCAGCAGCAATTAATAATGTTATGGAATTAATTGACATAGTATTGAGTAACCAACATGTTGAAAAAAAAAAAGTCCAAGTTCTTTACCACATCCTGTGACTCCTTCATTGACATTTCACCTTTAGTTTTTACACGACCGGGTTCTATACACCTTAACATGACTATAGATTACTATTCAGTTGTCTTGTGTCTGTTTTCATTATAGTATTTAGCATTATATAATGTTGAAGCATAATTTTGCTGAACTTGGCTTTTTTTTCTTCTTCTTTTCTCTCTCTCTCTCTCTCTCTCTCTCTTTTTTTTCCGGGTAGTCTAGACTGGTTTATAACTCTAGCAAGACATATGTCAACAGTTTAGGTGCACAACAGTTTTAGGAGGGGTGTGTAGAGAAATCCTCAATACTCTAGTGAGGACTACCCAGTCTTTGTGTCTCACTTTGTAAGGTATAAGTGAACCCACGCTGACCGTTTCCTGTCTGATTCCAAGCTTTCCTTGTTGTTCTCTATCTATTCTAGAGTTTTGTTTATTTGTTTGTTTCTACTCCATTGCTGGTGGGGCTGCAGGTTGGTACAGCCTCTTTGGAAATCAGTATGGAGAACACTCAAACTCAAAATCTTCATACCATATGAGCCAGCAATAACACTCCTAAGAATATATCCAAAACACGTGTTTCACGAGAAACCAATATGCACCCCTGTGTTCATAGCAGCACAATCAATAATTGCAAAAACATGAAAGCAACTGAAATGCCCATCAGCAGAAGGCTGGATAAGAAACTATGGTTCATTTACTCCATGAAATACTATTCAGCTATTTAAAAAAAAACAAAATGCAGTTCTTTGTGGCCAAATGGACCCAACTGGAATCCATTATGCTAAGAGAAATGAGCCAATCCCAAAAGGTTAGATACCACATGTTTGCCTTAATTTAAGATGATATGATGTTGATATGAAAAACAGCATATGTTTTAAAAAAAAATGAAATGCAGTTCTTTGTGGACAAATGGGCCTGACTGGAATCCATTATGCTAAGAGAAATGAACTAATCCCAAAAGGTTAAATACCACATGTTTGCCTTAATTTGAAATTAAAAGATGTCAATCTGGAAGATAGTACCTGTATATTGTAATATTACTGCAATCTCTAACAGCCTGTATCCAATGCAATAAGATAATGCGATGTAATCTATAAACCAACAATTAATTTCAGACTGCTTATGATCTGCATTGAAAAACTGTAAAACCTAATAAACCCTCAATACCCTATGTTACTCCGTAATGGGGAGGGAATGCAGGGAAGTCTTTCAAAACCATAAAAAGAGTCAGGAAAAAGTACAATATAGTCTATCAAGATCAAACCTGGTAATTCATAGACAACAGACTCAAAGCGGCACTAGACAATAGTAAAACCACTATACTAAGGCTTGGGGGGGGGATTGGGAGCAACCCTGACAACCTCTTAACAGGAGGTCATGTGCGTGGAGCAGCTGGGGCACTCCAGAGTGGAGCAAGTGGACAGGAGGAGGCTTGGATCCCAACCATGAAGACTCCAAGATCTTCACCACGGACTATTAATACGAGCAACAAGGACTATATCCCAAATGCCAAGGAGGCCGCGGGGAATTGGAGTGCCCTTGGAGGCCAAGAACTCGGAGGTCACCCACCCCCAACCAGA
Source organism: Ochotona princeps (assembly GCF_030435755.1). Lineage (NCBI taxonomy): Eukaryota > Metazoa > Chordata > Mammalia > Lagomorpha > Ochotonidae > Ochotona > Ochotona princeps. Next base: position 56,863,243 of record NC_080834.1, read on the forward strand.
GCTACTGCAGGGGATAGAAGAAGCCCAAACACTACTGTGCAGAAACCAACGTCATCGGAAGGACAACTAGAAGCCCTGAGCGGTCCGCAGAAACAGAAGAACAATAAACTTCCCCCGGGACCAGGGAGGAGAGCTTTCTCTGGTCCTTGCCTGGCTCCAGCTCTGGACCCCCACCCTCCCTCGCAATGACCATCGGGATCGAAAAAAAAAAAAAGAAAAATAGTATATGTGAAATGTAATATTATCTCAACCTCAAACAGCCGATATTGTGAAGTAACCAATGAACCAACAATCAATGTAAGTCAGACTGCTTATGATCTACATCAAAGAACTGTAAAACCTAATATGCTTTTAATACCTTATGTTATCCCATAGTGGGAAGGGAGAGCAGAGAAATCTTTCATCTCCCTAGAATGTGTAAGGAAGACGTAAAATATAACCTTCCAGGATCATAACTGGTAACTCATAGACAACAGACTCAAATCAGCATTAGATAGTAGGTAAACTACAAAGACACATAATTAAGAGCGGTCCTGACAACCTCTTAACAGGAGGTCATATGCACAGAGCAGGGGGAACCCCAGAGTGGAGTAGGTGGACAGGAGGAAATTGTATCCCAACCCTGGAGGCTCCCAGATCCTCACCAAAGAATATCAGTATGGGCACCAAGGACTACAGCCCAACTGCGAAGGAGACCACGGGGAATTGGAGTGCCTTCGGAGGCCAATAACTCTGAGGTCATCCACTCCCACCACATGGAATGAAAGAAATCCAAATCCTTCCTCGCAGGATCCCAGGGCATCAGAACAACAGCCAGGAGCCCTGAGCAGTCCGCAGAAACAGAAGAACAGTAAACTTCCTTTGGGACTAGCGAGGAGAGCTTTCTCTGGTCCTTGCCTGGTTCCAACTTTGGGTCCACACCCTCTCTGGCAGTGACCATCAGGGTCGCTCCAGAAACCCCTCAAAACAAGCAAACAAACAAGAGTTTCTTATAAAAAAATACCTGAAAGATAAACATAATGCCAATTTCAGAATTTCAGAAAGAGATTTGCAGCCAGGAAAAACATTTAATTGAAAACAGTGAAAACCTTCTATTACAAGATGTGTATCATGGCCCTTCCTTCTTCATTGCACAGAGAATATATTGCACTGAAACACAAGTGAAATGATTCTAAATAGAAACATAATCTAAATGGTTTGGAAGAATCAGTTTCCACAGCCTAATCAAGCTTTACACATTCTTTACCCAATGTATATATTAGAGATCTATTTATATCTTTTGTCTAAACTTACAGAAATTCAGATAATCTAGCCACTTTAATAAATATAACATATTATAGATAATTATAAAGCAGTGTCACATGTTTTCATGGGCAGAATTTTATTTTACTTTAAGTTCCATTAATGATGGCATATTTTTAAATTTATGATATTGTTGATATAATGAAATACAGTTGAATAATACTTTAATAAATGCAATATATTTCAATAGTACAGATATTATATTCAATAATTTTCTGACCCAGCCTCATTCAGATATAAAATAATTAGCTATGCAATTTAATGAGGGCAATGAGACAAGGTTTTTATGTCCAAAAAAAGTAACTGAGTGTCCTTATATCTAAAAAAACAGAGTAGGAAAATTATCTATGTAATAAAATTCCATAGAAAATTGGCAGCAGCCTCAAGTACTGTTTACATAGATGTAATATTTATTTCATACACTGAATTTAATTTACATGAATCTATATTATATTGTACTTCTTTCCATATATTTATTTTTAGTTATATGGGATAATATTATTCCATTATAGGTTAACTTAAATTGATGTTTAACCAATACATGTAACAAATAAATTTATATTTATAAAATGAAAGTCTTTGTTTTGAATGAGAATTTGAGTATAACTAGTAGTTATATTAAGTGACATGAGGTTTCTGGCTACAGTTTCTAACAGGGCAAGTAGGAATCACAGGTTTCAAATGTTTCTAGTGTTCCTGTGCTTTTGAGGGAGATCTGATTTTCTATCATTTATCATGGATTCATGTCACCCTTTACTGATGTCCCTCAGAGAGTGTTTCCATGCAGTTGGCACTATTTAATGCCGAGGGAATATTTTCACAAACACTGGGATGAGTTACTTCTCAGAAATTTATTTCAATGGAGGAATGGGTGGCAAAAATCACTCCCACTGTGTATAAATAGAACACATTTATGGTTAATGTAAGTTTAGGAATCTCAAGAGAACAGGAGCTTACACAAGAGTCTGAATTTTAACATGGGAGAGAAATCTCTTTCATTTTAACTGGGAGTGGAGAATGAAGCTGGAATAAGGGTTTTTCTCTTGTCTAGACCTGCAGTATTTGGAACCTCTGCATCCCAGAGAGAGGATATGCCTGTGTTAAGAAGGTTAAGGGTGGTAGGGGTGAAACAGGAAAACAGTTGCAGGGGCTATCACACGCTTGGGCCAAAGTTGTGCTCAATGTTTTAGCAATCCAATTTAATAACAAAGTAGATATGCAATCTGTTATCAGCATCATATCCTGAACAATGATAATTTATAGCATATTTGTACGTACTGCAGACGAATGAATGCAGACTTTGGTTGCATTAAAATACAGCAACTAAAACGTAGGAAAACACTAGTAGTTTGAGTTAATGAATGAAGTTGTATGCTGTTTTGCTTTTTCTTAAGTAACTTCACTGTAGGAATGCAAGACTGTTGAAGTTAAAAAAATTTGTTGCTTTTTCCTTTGCTTTACAAACTCATATCCAAATAGGAATTTCTAGCACCTCTCAAATAGTGATAAACCATTTAACAGCAAAAATGTGCACTTCTACAGCTAGGTAAAAAATTTCCAAAACTATCTTTGGGGTTGGTATAATTAGAATCTTTTAACTGAATGCTGTGAACCTCCTGGTTTGTAAATAAACATATGTAGAGCACAAATATAACCTGTGTGCATTCTTTGATGTGGATCCTTGTAGAAAAAAAATGTTTTCCTACTTCTAGTCTTCTTTGATTAACTTGATATATGTTACTAAGTAATAGAAAATAACATATTGTGCAGAAATTTATACAGCTGGGCTACGCATTGTGGCATAGAGAGTTAACGTGTCTTTTGGGAGACCCACATATTTTATCAACGTACCTGGACTTATCTTACTTCTGCTGCCCATCCAGCTTCCTGCAAATGCCACTGGGAGGCAGCTGAAGGTGGCACAAACAATGATTTCCTGTCTCAGTTCAGGTGGAGTTCTTGCTTCTTTAGTTCAATTTGACAATTTCCAGCTATTAAAGGTATTGGGGCGAGGAACACTGTCTCTTTTTGCTTCTCCTCAATTCCCCTTTCAAAAAAAGGATTCTTAAAAACATAATTTAAAGAAGAATTAGTAAAATCGCTATGATTACCAGAACTAAGGAAAATGAGGGCTCACCAAGTTATGATATCAGAGAGAATTTCACATTATAATGTCTGAATACATATTTCATAATAATTTTAGCTCTAGAAATCTAGTTATAAAGCAAATGGCACGCCATCGCACTTTTTTATGTCCTCTATACATTAACTGCCACAAATGAGAGAAAACATGACGTTGACTTTCTGGCCTAGCTTATTTTACTTAGCGTAGTTATTTCTAGTTCCATTCATTTTGTTTCAAATGTCAGAATTTCATTATTAATTGAGAAACATGCAGTTTGATCCCTAGCTTTACTATAAACATGGCTGTGCAATTATCTCTTTCATCTGTTCAATTTATTTTCTTTGGTAGTGTTCTCAGATGTGGGAAAATTGGATTTTACAGCAGATTTATTTTTGTTTTTAGAGGTATGTAAGTATTATTCTCCATAAAGTTGTATTAATTTACAACTCTACCAAGAGATAATTAAGATAAACTTTTCCTCAAAACATTACTAACATTTGATGATTTTTTTTTTTAAGTTTGGACACTAGACATTGTAACTAGCATGAGGTGACACTTCACTGTGGCTTTCATTTGCATTTGCATTCGTTCATTGACCCTAAAAACTTTATTGTGACTTAGAGAACTCAGCTAAAACTAACTTGCACATTAATAAATTACTAAAGAATATGTTGTTTCTGCTTCTCTTATGTCCAAACATAAAAAAGAATAGTTTTTTACATGTGTTAAAAATCAAACTTCATGTAACCACAAATTTGTGGGTTTTGCTGTTACTCTTTTATGATATATTTGGCAAATCTAGCAAAAAGAATAGATCAATCAGCAATAGTATCATTTAAGGTTAAATAAGGGATGCCTATATTCCATACAACTGTGACTATATCAGAATTTTCTTGTCAACCTTATGCAATTAATCGACAAGTTCTCCCCTAAATTCTCCTTGCACATCATTCTCTTTATCTATTTTTCTCCCTCTGACCTTCTTTTCCTTCATCTTCAATCTTTGTTATTCTTTCTTTTTTACTTTTCTTCTATTATCAATTCCTGAAACCTTCTTTCCCAATCCTGTAAATGATTGAAACTATCTGAAAGCTCCCCAGGGCTTAAGAAGTTAATGTATCTGATAACATTTATGCTTCGTACCTCTGTGCTCAGGGTTGATATCCTGCATACTCAGTGTACTTTGATGAATCTAACCCATTTCTGTGGTATTAAGTCTTCCTTCCATCAATAATAAATACGTAAATGTATAAATCACTGAAACACAAAAGTAAAGAATAATCACATGAGGCACTGAAGTAAGGTAAAAACAATAAGAAATTATTTTGAAATACACTTGTAGTCCAGGTAAGTCTCCACTCTCATCTACTTCCAAATACACATAGGAAATCACAGCTCCTAATCTTAATTTCAGTATTTTTATGACTTCTTTGAATCTATAAAGTGCACTACCTACTGTAATCCATCATATTCTTAATGATCTGAAGAGGATTATCATATTTTGCATTACAGGATATAGCCCTCCTTATGTTAACGTAAAAGATATGAACACATAATTGATAAGGTCTATGAAAGATAACATCAATGGCCCGTATATCCAAAGTGAGAGCTGATCATCAGAGACAGTAAAAAAGGCAAATTTTTTTCAATGAATACAAGTGTTGGCATACAGGTTAGGATATTATATTGATCACATTCTGGAATGTTCAAATATTATAAATTATTACCCTATCCTGTACTTAAAATTGAGTGTTGCTTGCAATCATAAATCTTGTTTGTTTCAGCGTTTAAAGAAATATGAGCTTTTATTGCTTGAGTCCATTATTCAAATAAACATATATGACTGCCAAAACAGTCATTTGGATAGCTCCATTTAGGTAGTATTTTTCAAGCTGGATAACTTAGCTCAATACACATGTTTAGCAATTGTGCCATTTTTTTTCTTCTCTAGTTTAATTTCCTCATCATTCCATTTCACATTGCCGAGGTAAATTAAGCTGTCATGTTGTAAACCATAGTTCCCACTTGTCTATCTCCTCAGCAACAGTTTCAAAAGAGTAAAAGGCAGAAAGAGCTACAAAAGAAGAATTAATTTGTGCAAAATCACAGAGGCACTGTAGGTATTAAAACACTACAATATAGCTTTTATCCATCAGTGAAAGTACACAGCATTAAGCTAAAAAGTATTAGGGCTGAACAGGCAGCATGATAATCTAGATGATAAAGGAATCTCAAGAACATGCAGAGAACCAGGAAACCTGTTTTAGAAACGGTACAAATATTTCAAACATCCACATAAGTACATAGGAAATGCTGATGTCGTAAATGGTGACTTTAGACAAAACAACTAAATTTCTATCTATTTTGGGAGAAAATTACATTTTCATGGAAATTATTGTGAAAACCTCTGATAAATACACTCTGGAATTTTTCAGCTTATAGATGTTGATTGGTGATGGGCTGGACAATTCAATATTCAATAACTTGAATCTTTAGACTGTAAAACAGAAAAGATAGCATTTTATACCTTAAAATGCTAACAAAAAGACAGCATTAAAATGTAATCAGAAGTGCCACCACCTCCTGTGTTGAAATAGCAATGGAAACAATTACTTTAATCATCAATTGTTTATTTAATGGCTGTTCTTTACCCAAAACTGCATTAGATTCTATGGACTGGAAAAAAGTTAAACTTTTGCTGTAATTCCTAAGTAAGCACATTAACTGTTGCCAGAACTAGATAGAGAAGAATGAATTTCTAATTGTGGAGTAAACAGAGTGGATGCACTAAGTCTAGAGGTGAGGGTTTTGAATTGTAGAAACAGTGGAAAATAATGCCTTAATTTCAGTTGCAGTCCAATTGATCTAGATTTAAGTTCAGACCTTCCATTAATGCAGTTTGCAATTTCCCGTTCGGTATCCCTTGTCTGAATGTGAGTTTTCTCATCTGGCAAACGAGGAGGCTAAGATAGTCCTTACAGTGTCATAAAACAGTGGAAATAAGAAAATTAACTCAGCTATGCAGTACACAGAAGGCACTTAAGAATATGTCTGTATAGCCCAGCGGCGTGGCCTAGCGGCTAAAGAATATGTCTGTATAATAACAAATGCATATGCTTAGAGTTAGTAAGATCATGAATATAACAGACGGAAGCTTTCTTTTCTTTCACTCAAAGAATATGTTGGTCTGATGCCTTCAATTTATAAATGTATACAATCAAATTGATACCAGTAATGTGAGATTCCCTAAGAAGTACGCATACTGTATCTGGTGAAGAATCAGAAAATGGTTATGTTTGGGATATTGGAGGATGATTTCTAAAGATCCTGGACTCTATTTGTAAAATAATATTACAAGCCTGTTTTCAGTCCCTCCATCTTATTTCAATGTCATAAATCAAGAAAATGTGATTTATTTATTACCTAGACATTCATGCATTCATTATGATATGACCACATGTCAAATATCCATCTGCATATACTAATAAATATATTTTGACATAAATAATACAGTCTAAAATGTATTCAGAGTGGCTTGCATGGAATACAAGGAGGGAATTATGTAGAATGATTTTTCTACTAGTAGCTCCTCAGGTATCCTTAAGGGATATTAACTAAATGTGAGATATTCAAACTCAGAGCATGGAAAAACCAACTACTTACTGATTGGGAAGCTTACATCATGCCAATGAAATAAGCACATGGCATATTTCCTTTACAAATTCAGGTGTATTTGGGCCATCACTGTGGCCTAGCTGCTAAAGCCTTTGCCCTGAACGCATCACCAGGATCCCATATGGGTGCCGGTTCTTATCCAGGCAGCCCAGCTTCCCATCCGGCTCTCTGACAGTGGCCTGGGAAAAAATCAAGGACAGTCAAAAGCCTTTGGAACCTGTACCTACATGGGTCCAATAAAATAAATATTAAAAAAGAGCTCATAGAGATTACATTAACTGATCATTTTGAAAATGAGATGTAGTGGAAGGAATAAATATTTCCAGCGTGAATGAAGCATGGAGAATATTTTTTTTTCTGCATAGATCACTGGCTGACATTGAAACCAAGCATCAAAGCTTTTTCCACACATATTCTAGCATATGTAGATAAAACTTTACATAAACTTTATGCAGAAGGTCTGCCATACACTCACACATTCATTTAATTTTTTACACCAAAGCAAAATTATGTGTTACTTGTATTTTCCATCAATATTTGAGTTAAAAAAGCTTTTGACTTTTTATTGTGTTATTAACATAATAGAAACTAATGTATTCAGTAAAAAACACTCTATTATAATAACATTTCCCTTATAGCCTTCTTCTTTTTCTCCCTTCTACTTTCTTTCTTCACTTTATATTTATCCTTCAATATTTTCTTTCATTCCTTTCTTTAGTATTTCTTCCTCTCCTCATTCATTACCTACTTTCTTGGTTCCTTCCTTCCTTCCTTCATTTCTCTCTGTCTCTCTTTCTTTATTTCAATTTTGGGTGACGCATGTTTACATATGTGTTAGCCTAAAGGCTTAATAATCCACTAAGTAATCAATTCAGTCAATAAAAATGAGAAATGTCATAATCCATAAGAAATGCAGACAAGAACTATAAACAATAATCAAATGAAAATGTATCTGTATCATTCATGTGTATTAAAATTTAAGACTATCACAAAGCAATAAATATTAGAAAGCTTGACAAAGGTATACTGCAACTAATATTGATACATAGGGTATCTTTTTTTGTGATTCTTTTGTTTGTTTTAGCTCCCTCATGTAAAGGAATGTGTAGTATTTAATATCTTTGTCTTACTTATTTTGCTGAACATGATGTTCACTATTGTCCTCTATCCTATTCTTTCCTGATCTATTTCTCCTTATTTTAATATTTGATTTATAGTTAATTTTACCTTAAATTAAAAAGGTTTATTATTTCATCAAATAACAAGTTTAACAAGCCAAAAAAGCCAAAAAGCACAAAAAAGAGAAAAAAACCACAAAAAAGAAAAAACACTTATTTATTGAAATGATCCACTTTCCAATTTTCCAAAATACGTATTTTTCTTTATTTTTCAGTATATGATTTCTGAACATTTTTGCAAAACATTGATGGATCATATGTATGTGAATTAAAACCAGTCTATCTATTCTGTTCCACTCTTAGATGTGTCCGTGATTATACCAGTATCATGGTGTTCAATTGCTGTAACTTTGCAGTACTTTTCTTTAAGATTATTTATTTTTATTGGAAAGTAAGGTACACAGAGAGGAGAGACAGAGGGGAAGATCTTTTTTCTGTTGAGTCACTCCCAGGTGACCACATTGGCTGGAGCTGAGCAAATCTGAAGCCAGGAGCCTGTAGCCTCTTCTGGGTGTACCATGTGGGTGCAGGGTCCCAAGGCTTTGGGCTATCCACAACTGCTTTCCCAGGCCACAGGTAGGGAGCTGCATGGGAAGCAGGGTTCTGGGACACAAACCAGCACCCGTATGGGATCCAGGTGCTTGCAGAGCATGGACCTTAGCCACTAGGCTACCACCCTGGGCCACTTAGTATGTTTTAAAGTCAGTATTTTAATGCCTCCAACTTGATTCTTTTTTTGCACAGGATTTCTTTGGCTACTCCCGATGTTTTGTAACTCCATATGAATTAGAGGTTGCTTTTCTCTAATTCTATAGACTGCATTTTGAAATGATTGCATTTAATTTATAGATTGCTTTGGATACTACAGACTATTAATTCTCCCAATCCATAGCTGAGGAATATCTCCACTTATTTTGTACATTTGATGATTTCTCTGTATCAAACTTTTATGAATTTCAATGTAATAGTCTTTCATTTCTAGGATAAATTTATTAATATATTTTTAACAAGTTACTGCTATTATAAATGGGGTAGCAAATTTTGGCTTTTTACATGTTTATTTTGTTACCTACATCTTTCCTTTTTTTTTTTTTTTTTTTTTTTTTTTGGTGGTGGTAGTGGTGTGTGGAGTATTTCCTGGTGCAGTGTTAGGTTCTCCATTACATGATATCATCTGCATGCATGAATATTTTAATATCCTGCTTTCTAATTTCAATGTCATTTATTTCATTCTCCTTCGAAAGCGCTCTTGTGAATACATCGGTACCATTCTAAATTAGAGTGGCAAATGTGTATATATTCATTTTAGCCTAGATCTGAGAGGTATTGCTTTCAGATATTTTTTTCCTTTTTATATGCTGTTAGCTGTTGGTTTATTATATATAGCATTCTTTTGTAACTTTAAAGTATGCTACTTACAAACGTACCTAACTTGAGGAAAAACTTTATCATTAAGGGATGTTGAATGCTATCTTCACATCCATTGACATGACCAAGATGATATATCTTGTTGGTCTTGTATTGTTTGCAGTATATTCAGTCTTACTACGTGTTTGTTAAGTCAAGAACTGTGAATATATAATGTCCTACTTTGTTTCTAATCATTTTCCTAAGTTAGTGTGTTTTGTGTGATATGAGTTGAGCTACTGTGGATTTAGGTTTCTATTAGGTATATATATTTCTAGCCATCTACTTCCAGTATATGTGCACCTTTATTTGGGAAATAACATTAATGTGTGTTGAAGTTAATTCACAAATGTTTATTCACTTGGCCAAGCTAAATATTTTGGTTGGTCATTTTAATCCACATGCATAGAGGTTACTGCTGATACATAAAAAAATTAATACTTGGTACTTTGTTCATTTCATTATACCAGCTCTATTATTGAATTATGTAAGGAGTCTTATTCGTAAATTAGGTAATGCTGTATGTTTACATCATATTTATTCTCAAGTAGGCCATTCATAGTTTTTTCTTTTTAGAGATTTTATTAATTTTTATTGGAAAGGTAGAATAACAGAGAAGAGAGAAAGATCTTCTGTCCTCTGGTTCACTCCCCAAGTGCCTGCAATGCCTGAGCTAAGTCCATCCAAAGCCAGAGCCAGGAGCTTCTTGAGGGTCTTGCAAGTAAATGTGGAGTCCCAAGAAATTTGGACAACATCTGCTGTTTCCCAGACCACATACAGGAAGCTGAATGGGATGAGGAGCATCCAGGACACCAAGATGTGCCCACAGTGATGCGGTGCCTGTTACTTGAGGATTTAGCCACTTGGTCATCATGCTCACTCAGTATATCTTGTAAAGTTGACCTAAGGGTTATGAATTCTTTCAGTTTTCACTAGTTTGGAATTATCTTATTTCTCTTTTATTTTGACAACTATACCATTCTTGAGGAAATTTATTTGTTTACTCAATATTTTAAAATATGAAATATATCACATGTTCCTTTTATGTGTTTTTTAAAATTTTAAGATATGAAATATATCATGCGTTCCTTTTTCATTCTAGTACCTAGTTAAAAAAGTATTGTCAGTCAAATTGATTTTTCTTTTAATGTAACCACAGCCATTTCCTCATACTATCTTTATGATTCCCTCATTGTCTTTAACCATGGACAATTTGAGGTCAGTATGCTTTAGAATAGATGCCTATTTCACTTTAGTTTGCTTGGGCATTTTTAAGTTTCTTCTTTCTGTTTTAAGATTCATTTTATTGCAAAGGCAAATTTACAGATAGGAGATGCAGAAAGATCTTCTTTCCAATGGGTCATTCTCTAAGTTGCAGCAATATTTGGATTTAAGCTGATCCAAAGCCAGGAGACAGAAACTTCTCCTTGTCTCCCATGTGGATGCAGGATCCCTAGGCTTTTGGCCATGCTTCACTCCTACTCCATGCCACAGAAAGGGAGCTGGAAGGGAAATGAAGCAGCCAGGAAGGAACTAGGGCCCACATGGGTTTCAAGTGCATACTTCGCCACCCAAACATTGCACCAGGCTCACATCTTTGAAGTTCTGGTATCTGGATATTTGTGACTATCTCAAGAAATGCCGGATTCATATTATTATTATTTTATTCAGTAGGTTCTTAGCAGTTATTTCCTTTTCTATTTTTTAATTATATTTTTGACAATCTTGACATAGTTAATTAGGATAAAACGGTTCAAGGGCTACAGGGAAGTGGGTAAGACTGTTATTTCCACATTGTTTCCTTCATGTATTTGAGGAAAATGGGGTTTTAAGGGAGAAGCCCAGCCCAATTTCCCACCCACCCCAGGTCCCTGTTGTGGGGCATGCTCCGAGGGTCTTGCTCAAGTGGTTTTGACAGTTAAAGAGCCAGGAATTGCTGCCAATCTCACCACTCCAAGCACGATGAGGTCATTGAAGAATCCACTGATTGACATAGTCCATCATAGTCTCCATTTGCCTTGTTTTGCACTGCAAACATACGGCTGAGGTGGTTGATTGACCTGACCTGTCCTTTGTCTTTTCATGGTTAGGGTTCCAAGTTTGGCATTTCAATTGGATAGATCCCCAAAGAAACTTTGTCTGAGGTGTTCCCAGACCAGATTCTTGTTTGTACTAGCAAGTACAGGGCCCAGTACAGTTCATCGCCCCAATCAGCTGGCGGCTGCAACTGTTGTGTCAGATCTGTTTCCAGCGCTGTCTTCCACGTGAACCAATGGGTGTTGCAGTCCAGCCTGGTTCTGCCCAGCACATACTCGGCCCTCACATAAACCAGTGGGAGCTGCAGCCTAGTCAGAGCAACCCACAATAGCCCCCACCAGGCCTGCCCCCTACCCTGGTTTGCCAGTGTGTGTAGCAGACTACTCCAGTCTGTCCACATCCCATTCTGCTCTCATACATGTCAATGGGCATTGAAGCCTAGTTCCATCTAACCAGCTCCACTATCCAGCCCACTCAGATGTTGTTGGGTGCCTTTCAAGCAACCCCAGCCCCTGTCCTGGATTTCATGCTCTCTAGTGGGAGTGGTAACCCAAGAGGGAGGAGCCCACTATTTCCCTTCTAGGCCACTTCCACTCCTAGATTATGCACTCTGCAGGTGGTTCTGTGATTTAACTTGCCAGAATTAGTCCCCGGAGCCAGTTTCTAGCAGCTGATGCTGTGGCTAAGCCCAAACAACGCTCACCCACTCTAACTGTAGATTGCACCTGTAGGAACAATCAGCCCAGCCTGGCTTTTCCCTGATCTGGTCCACATGAGGTGCACAGGTGTTGTAGCCCTGCCTAGTCTGGTCTGCACCCATCCCAGCTCACACTCTCCAGTGGAAGTAGCCTCCAGCTCAGGAGCAGCCCCATATTCCCCCTGTCAGTTCTGCCCCTCCCTTCCTGGTTCTCACATGTGCTGGTTGGGCACTACGATCACATCTGGTAGAGGTAACCTCACCTTGGCATTCCATATTGTGCACTGAATTTTTGTCATGACCAAACCTGGCTTGAGCCACACTCTGTTCTGGTGCTCGGATTTGTCAGTGGATGATGTGAACTAATTCAGTCTGGTCTGCCCCCAACTCATGCCAAATGTATGCCAGTGGGAAACTTTCCATGTCCTGTTCTGAGCTGTTTTCTTTCATGCCTCTTGTGCTTACCTGCTGGGTCTGCCAGTGTCCTGCCAGAGGAGTTGCCCAGGCTCCTCCATCAGAACCTCTCCCAATGCCAGATTTTTCGCATACCAATGGTTCCATGAGCCAGCCCTATTCAATTCACCTCCTGTCCTAGCAGAAACAGTGACTTTTCCTGACTGGTGTTCAATCCAATCTGGTTCTTACTGTTGGATGTTTCAGCCCAGCCATGGTTCGTCCATACCCACATGTAGCTCACATATGGCTCAGTAGGGGTTAAGACCTAACCTAGTCCGTCCCACATCTACCCTGGTCTTCCAGAGCATCAGATGGTGCTGGAGTCTAGCCCGGCTCGGTGCATCCAGTCCTAGTCCACACTTGTGCCAAAGGAGACTACAACTGTATCTTGATCAGAACGCACCCCCCATTCCAGCCCCGTGCTCTTTGATGGGAACCTCAACCCAGCTACGTTGTCCCCTTAGCTCCCCAAACGGGCCTGTTCCCAGCCATAGATCACGGGCATGCCAGTGGTTGCTCTGACTCAGCTTAGCACAGCCCCTCACCTGTCCCAGCCCTTGCTTTAGATACTGTGTTCTAGCATCTCTGGCTCACGCAGACCAGTAAGTGCAAGAGCCTAGCTCGGCATGATCTGTGCTCTATCCTGATTTCTAATTTTGCTTGTGGGCTAAGGTTTGCTCAGTCCTGTTCAGTCCTTCTCATTCCATTACCAATCCACACATTAGCCAGCCATAGGAGCTACTTTGTTCAGCTTATCCGACCCCCAGATCTGGATCATGTGTTCACCATCAGACCCGCCAGGGGAGTTTCCCAAGTTCCTCCACTTGACCCACTCCTGGACCCAGTTCTCATACATGTCATTGGGTTTTAGGCCAGTGTCTGGCATAGTCTGGCCTTCCAATTGGCCTTGTATGAGCTGGTGAATGTTGCAATCCAGCCCACCCCACACCCTGTTCAGGATGGACATTCGAATGCTACTGCCTTGACCAGTCCAGACTGTTGTAGGTTCCTTTACCTGTGAGTGATGGCAGGCTCCTTGGTCACACTTAGTTTAGTCCATAAACCCTTCAACTCTTGAGCTAACCAGTGGGGCTAGTATTTCCACGGGGTTTGACCCACACATTCCCCACAGAATATACCCTGGATATGGTTCTCTCGAGTGTTAGTTAATGTCATAGCCCTACCTAATATGACCCGTTTCCTAACCCATCATCATGGCAGGCAATAGGATATGTTCCTGCTAGACAAGCCCCGAGTCTTAGCTTTTGCATGGACTGGTATTCGGTGGTCATCGTTGTTCAATGATTGCAAGTACTACACTGGATTCAAAGGGGTTTGGTGTATCAGTCTTATCCATAAAGATCATATGTTCCCTCTCCTCCAACCTACAAGGTCTCATTACCCTCCCTTACCTTCAAAGGAAGAATTACTCTGTCATTGGGAGTCTTTGGGATTGATTGACATCCCAGACATACAGTGGGCTTAGCATGGAGATACCTAAGCAGCAATTCAAATTCCCAAAACCCCAGAGCTGACCACTGGGTGGCCAGCAGGCAGAGCCTGGCACCAAATGACACACTGGTCGCCCAGTGACAGGTCACCGGCTGGACACAGTGGCTGGAATTGGGGTTCCAAGCATGGAGACGATCCCAACCTGGCACCCAGCAGCAGGCTACATGCTGCTGGAAGTTTAAATTCCCAGGTCCCAAGTTCGTCCCCTCCCCAATCACATCCCCTCTGTCATGGTGGCAGATGGGGCCCCAGGCCAACCCAGCCCTCCAAACTTCCCCCTTCGGTGAACTCACCATGAAGGGAGCAGTCTCTGGAGTTTGGGCAGGACCGGGGACAGATCATCACATGGACGCAGTGGCTGGAATCAGGGCTCGGAGCATGGAGACGATCCAGGCCTGGCACCCACCAGCAGTCAATAAGCTGCTGGAAGTTTAGTTATTTCCTTTTCTTTCCCTTTAGGAATCTTTATAGTAAATAAATTTAATTATTTAATTGCATCCCAGGGATGAGGCAGACATTTTTCTTTGTTTATTTTCTCTGCTCTTTATTTCCACATGATCAAGCAGTTTCAAAACTGTCCTCCAGATAAAAAGCTTGTTCCTCCAATATTCTGCTGTTGAAGCACTCACTTGATTTTTGTTTCTTTTAGATTTAATTAATAACTAAATCTCTTTTTTTTATTTGGTTCTTCATAATGATTTCATTCTCCTTATAAAATGCTTAATTCTTTGTTTCTGGCAAAGCTTTGGGTTTGCTCTTAGTTGGTCTCTTCCAGAAGCAAACCTATTTTCTAAAGAATTATCATGTTCCCTGAAGAGCTCATGTTGCATTGATTCTTTGGGTTACCATTCCTCTACATTAAGTTCTGTGAATCTGGTGTAATTGTCCTTATTGTTTATGCTGTAGTTTTTACTTGGAAGAAGTTTATGGTTTAAATTGGATTCAAAGTGTGTCTTTGCTTGTTCCTGTGACTTTGACTTTAGGTGAACACAAAAGTGTAATGGTTGAGTGTTTCTCAGTATTATCTATGTTTATAATTAGCACTACCATAGCTTGTATTGGTGAAAATGTGACTTTGAGGAGAATTCAGGTTTCCTTTTGTACATATCTTCAGTTTCCAGAGGGTTTGGTAGCAATTACACCTGTGAGTGTGATAACCACACCAACTAGAGTGGTGTTTAGGGGGAGGCCGAGGAGGAGAGGAATGTGGTTTCCCTTTTCTAAAGTAACTATACTTACAGATCTCAGTCAACTCTCCAGAGTCAGTAAAGCACTTTGAAATATTCCCTCAGTGAAAACTGCAAGTGTCAGACATGATGGAAACTGCTTCATTTCGGAAGATGTTATCTCTAGGGTGGAAGCCAGCTGCATAAATGCAGGGCTGACTGGAAGCACAGCTGGCTGCATCAACAAGTTTTTCTTTTTTCCAACTGTCTCACAAATCCTGTTCTGTCACTTCTCTAACTGAAAATTCCTGTCATTCAGTCCCTGTGAACATGGTCCTTGGTTACTGTTATTACTGTTCTTGTTTTTGCTCTGTTACCTTTCAGCAGCTGAGGTCAGCTTGGCTTCTCACTCTTAAGCCAATTTAGATCCTTCTCATTGCCCATTTTGTATTAAAAGATGAAATGCAAAAATAAGAATGAAACCTAAAATTGCAAATAATATCCACAGTAATTTAGAGCATTATATATTTTGAATATTGCTCTCCTTTGGTGGATATTTTGATAGTGGAGCCCCAAAATAACCACCAGTGAACATCAACACTCCTCCTTAATATACAAATTACATACATGGCATCAGCTAATTACTGTAGGAAATTTTATTGTAATGTGCTACAATAAAAAGCACCAAAATAAAGATTGTGCAATAGTATAATAATGTCAATGTTCAGTCAATGATAGGTGAGGGAAATTAGAAAACTATGGATTATACGTACTCTTTGTTTTCAAGACTCTAAGATTCCAGAAGTCAGAGTAAACCTTAGAGGTCAAATTTCATTAAATGGGTCAAAGAGAATGTATATGACTGCTGGGAAAAACCATCTCTAATTGATTAGAATCATATTTATTGAAAACAAAAATACTATAGAATATGACTATATTGTCTGTGAAGGAAGATTCTCTTCCAGGAGTTTTCTGGGTTCAACACCAACCTCTGGCTCCAGATTCCTGATTTCTGCTAATGCAGATCTTTGAAGTAGAAATGATAGCTGAAGTCATTGGCTACCTGCCACACAGGATTGAGTTCCCAGTTCCCAAGTTCAGCAAAGCCCAGATCCAACATATTGTGACCATTTGAAGAGTAAGGAAACAGTTGGCAACTCTGTCTCTGTTTCCCTCTCTTTCTGTTTCTTTGTCTTTGAAAATGAAAAGAAAAAGCAAAAAAAAAAAATCAAACACAAAATGTTACATGTTTTCTGGATAATAAATTGCAAATACCGCAAAATACCTTTAAAACTTTTTTTTACTTTCTTTTTTCTATTTAAAATCTAGTTTATTAATTTTAAAATCATTTTATTATATTTTGTTTTATGACACTGTTTCATAGTCTCTGAGGTGCCCCCAACCCCTCCCCATGTCCTCCCCCCACGGTGGATTACTCCACCTTATTGCAGTATTATAGTTCAAATCCAGTCAAGATTCTTTCATTGCAAGCATGTACCATGCACAGAGTCCAGCATCTTATTAACCAGCTAAATTCAACAGTTTCTTGGGGAGACCATCTCTAGTCTAAAACCAGAGCTGGCAGAATATCATCCCGACCAATTAAAAGCCACAACATAACATCAACAACAGTTTGCAACATTATGGAGTTAATTCACATGGTATTGAATGACCAATATGTTAAAAACTGCAAGTTCTTAACCACATCCTGTAACTACTGCATTGACATTTCAATTTTAGTTTATACACAACCGGCTGCTATACACCTTTAAATGGCTATAGGGTACTATTCAGCTGTCTCATGTCTATTTTCATTTTTGTGTTTAGCAGTTTATAGTGTTGAAGCATTATTTTTACTGTACTTGGTGGATTTTAGGATAGTCTAAGCTGGCTTATAACTCTAACAAGGCATATGTCAATAGTTGGGGTGCAGAACAGTTTTAGGAGGGGTGTGCAGAAAAATCTTCAATACCCCAATGAGGAGTGACTTATTTTCATGTCCTACCTAGTAAGGGATATGTGAGTCCCTGCTGACCATTACCTGAAAACTCAGAGTTTCAGTGTTCAATGTGAAAAATAAAGAAGATATTCTATGGTATCAGATGCCATTGAAAGCATAGCTCATTAAGTACTGCTCAGTTTATCAAAAGGATATTCAAAATGTTGCTATAGTGATAGCAATTAACCTATGCATTGGTTATTTTCAGTTCTTCCAGCCTTTCCTACAATTACTGGATAACATTGATTTTGAGGGTTGGATGACAATTTTAAATTAAAAATAGAATAATATTTTGTACTCCAAGCTATTGTTTGAAGTGTTGCAATAATTAAGGAAAATTGTATCTTGTAATAATCATAGGAATAAAATATTTAAAAAATGAACTTCAGAGAAACAAACATAACGGAGAAGTTACAGGAAATAATGAACTGAATGAAGAAAATAACCTACAGCAGAGGTTCCTAATCTTTGCAATAAAACACAAAAGATAGAGCTGCAGTAGCATTAACACTCAGTCCTATTTATGTCCTGGCATTGCTCCAGCTCTGAAATCACATCTTCCACTGAGTGCAATGATCTTTACACACAAGGGTAATCGCAGTATTGGGCACAGGGGGTTGCAAGAAGAGCAGAAATAAGAACAGTCTTTTCACATTAAGTCATCGGAGGGCTAAGGAAAAGAACAGGACAGCAGATCTTGTGTCCAGGGGAAATAGGTGTGCAGGATAGACACAAAGTCGGACTGAATATATTTCCTAGATTCCACACGCTGAGTTCCATATTCTAGTTGTTGAACGATCCCAGTGGGGTATATCTTTTACGTGAAGCAGATTTATTTTCCTGCTGTTAAGGAGACAAACACTGCTTTTTATCACAGATAATTTCAAATGAGTGATAATACTACAGAGAACTTAGTGGACATGTTAACTAAGGAGAAGATAATGTTGATATGCACACTATTCTGGGTACTGACATGGGAGTGTTAATCTCTGAAGGCTCAATGACAACTACACCTTTTAATTAAACATTTAAAGTGTTCCTGGTCAAATATTCCTGCTGTGCTCCTGACACAGAGTTGGAGAAATGTCCACTGGATGAAGTCACAGGTTTTTACAGAGAGATACTATGAGAGGAATAAAATGCTGAGGACAGCAGATCACCTTGTCTAAAAATCAGATAAAATATTATTTCTTTAACAAGAAAAGTATTAAAATTTTACATCGTATGTGTTACCATTGACCCTAGTGTGGCACTGTGAGTTAAATCAGCTGCAATGG
The DNA here is from genome assembly GCF_030435755.1 of Ochotona princeps. NCBI lineage: Eukaryota > Metazoa > Chordata > Mammalia > Lagomorpha > Ochotonidae > Ochotona > Ochotona princeps. The sequence goes on from NC_080834.1 coordinate 56,882,074, forward strand.
ACAGGTTTCAATTCTGGACTACTACATCTCCAATCCAGTTCCAAGCCAATATGTCTGGAAATGCAGAGGCTAATGCCCCAAATACTAAAGCCCCTAGCATTGCTGCTGGAAACAGATGAATTCCAGCCTCCCGACTTTGGCTTGCATCAGCCCTGGACATTGCAAAAATGTGTGGAGTAAAAAGATGGAAGATCTTTCTCTCTGTGTGTCTGTTTCAAAAAAAAAAAAAGAATTTTAATGTGATTTTAAATGTTCCTGCCTTTACTATCCACCTAATTTTTTGCATTATATGTATTTACAAGCAGATATAAAGTGAGTAAGTAATCAATCAAGTAAAACCTTTGATGTATGTTCTGCTGAATGAATTTTTGGAAGATACTGGGGGAAAAGTTAATAAAAAGAAGGGAAGGACAAAAAGTAGCTGAGTTAGGGAGGACTGTGGAAAAATGAAAACAGAAAAGAAAGGAAAAACAAAAAAGTGAGAGAGAAAACATAGCCAAAAAAAAAACAGACAAAAGCATCAACAATGACAACATAAATAATCCCTGTGTAGAGTACATGCATAAAGGCCCACATTGAAAACAACAGCATGCATGCTTAAGTTTGTAATGATTTTTCTTCCTTCTTTGCTTTGTTTTTAAAGAATATGAAGAGAGAGAGGGAAAGAGATTGCCTTTTTTTTATTTATTCCAAAAATGGGATGCAACAGCCAGTGCTGAGCCTATCCAAAAGACCTTCTTCTGTGTCTATCATATCCTCTGTTACTTTTCCAGGCAGTTATCCCAAATTGTAAGTGGATTGTAAATGGAGCAACTGAGACTGAAACCAGCACCCATATGGGATGCTGGCTACAAAGCCAGATTAGTCCACCACAACACCATGATGACCCCAGTGGTTTTATTAAACAGCTGTCCACATCTACTCACATTTAAATTAAAATAAAATGTATTTATCTTAAGTGCAATCAATAGGTGTTAATAGTTGGGATTTATGTGCTATCTTTAGAAGTTTAAGTTCACTGTTGAATAACAGATTTGATATGCATTTCTAGCATTTTTAATGTTGGGTTCACCTTAATTTACAAAAAACTTAACAATCAGAAAATTATACAAATGGGATCTAAGTTTTCCCTTTCTTAACCTGAGAAAACAGTGGGGTAATGTTTATTATACATAGAAATGATGTTTGCCATATGGAAGTTTAGTATATTTTGTTTTCCTTCCTCTAAATTGCTGAATATTGTTATATTACTAAATTATTGGTGAAAAGGCTGATGGTAATGAAGAAATATTCCAATAAGGATATGAAAGCTTAACTAAAGAGAAAAATAACTCATAGCTTTTATCACTAAATAGGCAGTATGATATTAAATACAATTTTATGGCTCTTACAGTTGTAGAGAACTACAGTATACAAAGCATTAAAACGGCATAAAAAGGCATCTAACTAAGTGGCAAATAGCAACACATTAATAATATGTGAATACCAAAGAAAACAGAAGATAAAGGCCAGATGTAAACCTGAGGGCCAAGACTTAGACAAAGATCAGGGAATGGAAAAAAAATTCTACAGTTGTATAAATAAAAACACAATGAATGTCTGGCAATATTGAAAGTTAAGTAACAGTGTATCAATTACAGCATATAATCTTCTTTCAGGAAATTTTGCTAATCTATATCACAGATGGTATATCCAGTAATAGTTACAGATCATGTAAACAAACTTATAAATAAAATGTTACTTAATTTTCTTAAACTTACTAATTCTATTTTTATGAACTCATGCTTTTGTTGATTTTCTGCAGACTTTTTTAGATTTTTTACTTCTTGTCTGGACTTTATATAATTCTGCAAAAGTAGCATTTTGTGTTAACGGGGATAGTATCATTTCAGTGTAGTGCTCCTTATGAATTTCATGTTATCTATTATCAATCTTCCATACAGTTTGGTTTATATATTTTTAATTTTTTTATGATCTGTTTATATTTATTGGAAAAGTAAGTCTACAGAGAAGAGAGTCAAACAGAAAGATTTTCCATCCACTGGTTCACTCCCTAAATGGCTGCAAATGTTGGAGTTAAGCTGATTCGAAGCTAAGAACCAAAAGTTTCTTCTGGGTCTCTCACGTGGATCCGGGATCCCAAGGCTTTGGGCCAGCCTCTACTACTTTCCAAAGCCACAAGCAGGGAGTTGGATGGGAAGTGGAGCAGCTAGTACATGAGCCAGCACCTGTATGGGATACTGGTGGTTGCAAGGCGAAGGCTAACTAATAAACTAACATGCCGGGCCCTCTTTTTGAATTTTTAATGTGACTAACTCTATAATACTGTGCTGGAGCAACGGTATCAACCTCAGGCATTTCCCACCAGCCATTGTATTTTCAAGCCTGAAAGTTTATCCTGTTTCCCCAAGAACTGTTGTCCCTACATTTCCAAAACCATCTCAGTACCATGCCTTGTATTGTTTACCAACCAACCTTATGAATTCTTTCACATTTGACTCCCATAAGAAGATCTGTTGAACTGAAAAACCCATGTGAAGCCACCTGGGCTCTCATCCTTTTTGTCTCCTCCAAACACTGAGCCTCCTGAAGCTGTTTAAGACCTGTGCTGCAGAAGGACTGGGAAGCTACCTGGTGGAAGACGGTACCAATGCCATTTGGTAGCTTCAAATCGCATACCAGCAGTAGGCCACAGCTGTGATTTTTTTCTTTAATAAGTCTGTTTTTGCTTGGAATTTGTAGCTCATTTTCTCTCCATTATGCATCTCTTTCCTAACAATATGCCCTTGATCACCCTGTTTTTATATTTATTATAACCTTGATAATCTTCAATTATTTGGATTTTTTTTTTTTTTTTGCTGTTTTGGTACACAAACAAATGGTAAAGATGTGACAGTTTTGTTCACATTGAAATACACATGTCTAAAAGAAAAGTCTCAAAGGCAGATATAGCTTAATCAAGCCACTGCATTGTATCAACTCATTTACACTCTCAATATTTTCAAGGATTTGCCTCTGTTCAAATTTCTGTGTGTTTTTAGAATACTTTATTTATGGGCCTGGCGGCGTGGCCTAGCTGCTAAAGTCCTTGCCTTTTATTACAGCCAGATATACACAAAGGAGGAGAGACAGAGAGGAAGATCTTCCCTCCGATGATTCACTCCCCAAGTGAGCCGCAACTGCTGGTGCTAAGCCAATCCGAAGCCGGGAACCTGGAACCTCTTCCGGGTCTCCCACGTGGGTGCAGTGTCCCAATGCATTGGGCCGTCCTCAACTGCTTTCCCAGGCCACAAGCAGGGAGCTGGATGGGAAGTGGAGCTGCCGGGATTAGAACCAGCGTATGTATGGGATCCCGGGGCTTTCAAGGCGAGGACTTTAGCCGCTAGGCCATGCCTCTGGGCCCTACTTTAAGTCTCTTTATTGGTGAAAGAGTTTGATGGAGTTCGGCTGATTTCTCTTGGTAGTTTTTCCTACTTTGTATATCTAGCTTCTGTTTTTTATACACTGATGGTTCTGTAGAGCTATTTCATTAATTTTGTATTCCTCTCCTTGGGCAGATATTTCATGTTAAAAGTATTTATATTGTTTTAACAACTCCAGTGGTATAAAAGGTCTTGATTTTTCAACAATTGGTCAAATTTTTTGATTAGGTGGGTTATAATGAATTCCTGTATTGTTCTCTGAATGATTTTCCCCAGCTTGTTTGGCTAATGCTGACATGTTTTATCTGATTTATATTTCCCAGAGGTATCATAAATGATGAGTATATAATACTATCATGCTTTTATATTACTTTATGATTTTCCACATTCAAAAATTATCACTCATAAGCTACAGCTGTTCTGAAAATACATTGCATAGAAATTGGACAAAATCAATTGTATCAGTTTTTTTATTACATCACTTCATTTATTATTTTCAGAATAAGTCATTCCATGTGTATGAATGAGTGAAAGTTGTTTATCATATTTCAGCAATGGTGAATAACTACCTATTCAGATTGGTTCCTTTGTTTCACTGAAAATACTGATAGTTTTCATGCTTTCTGGCAAAAAGCAAAATTCTCCAGGAATATTTTTTCCATTTCCTGACCTATATTTTTTATCACATACTTTTCTAAAAAGCTTATGATTCAGAATCATATTTTTGAAGTTTTTGGGTGCTCATTATAAATACTCTGTCATACTTCTAAATCATTCAGAAAGATAGCGAAGTCTGTATTATGTAGAAAAGTAGTAGAATGTGTCATTATTTTCCAATTGAAACTTAAATTTCTATTCATATTTCTTTAATGATTATTCTTAATTTGATTCATCCGATATTTTAACATTAGTTCGTAAATGATAAAATGTTGCTTTTTCCAAAATAAGACACTTTAAAAGATTTGGTTATTTATTGGAATTGAGAGTTACTGGAAAGCAGAGAGACACAGGTGAAAGAATCACTGTTTACCTCCTAGGTTGTTGTGGGATTTGTGTACTGAGAAATGAGACACAAGGTGTTTCACAGGAATCAGTGTTTATTATTATTTATTATTACTGGTTTTATGCCAGCATAAGGATGAGTTTGATTTGTATACAAAGAATAAGCCCTGAACAAAGAGCAACATTTTCTTACATATCTTTTCAACTTCTGTGTTCCCCATATAGGCCTGCCTACGTGGTGGCTATAGGAATTGATACAAAATGAGCAAATTTACATGGTGTGTAGTAAGTTTTAATAATCCCTCAATGCATTGGACATACTATTGCTTTAACATTCCTACTGAACTGTATGAATTTTTATCACTGGATGATACCAGTGTTTTGTGCGATTAAGGGAAGGCAGAAATAATTACAACCAAATGGTTACATTTTATTCCCAAAATAAACTCTGTTCCGACTTCAGACAGGTCTTTGCCACAGATGTTTAACATGGCCAGGTTGAGCCAAGCCAAAGACGAAAGCTGGGAGCTCTATCAACTTATTTCACTTGGGTGATGTCAGCCCATGCACTTCAAGCATTTTTTTTTTTTTTTTTTTTTTTTTTTTTTTTTGCTTTTCCCAGACCATTAGTATGCAGCTAGATTAGAAGTGGAACAATCAAGACACCATTGCAGATACAGAAAGCTGACGGTATAGCAAGAGATGGACCGTATACATCGCAATGATGATCCCTAAAATTAAGATTACTTATTTGTAGGGGCCCGGCGGTGTGGCCTAGCGGCTAAAGTCCTCGCCTTGAAAGCCCCAGGATCCCATATGGGCACCGGTTCTAATCCGGGCAGCTCCACTTCCCATCCAGCTCCCTGCTTGTGGCCTGGGAAAGCAGTCGAGGACAGCCCAAGGCGTTGGGACACTGCATCCGCGTGGGAGCCTTGGAAGAGGTTCCTGGTTCCCGGCTTCAGATCGGCACACACCGGCCATTGCGGCTCACTTGGGGAATGAATCATCGGATGGAAGATCTTCCTCTCTGTCTCTCCTCCTCTCTGTGTATCTGACTTTGTAATAAAATAAAATAAATCTTTAAAAAAAAGAGATTACTCATCAAACTAAGAAGCTTCTGTACAGCTAGAGAAACAATCAACAAAGTAAAAAGGCAACCCACAGAATGGGAGAAGATCTTTGCACACGACATAGGTGATAGAGGGCTGATCTCCAGAATATACAAAGAGCTACAAAACAACCAAAATGTCAAAACAAACAAGCCACTCAAGAAATGGGCACGGGAAATGGGCAAACACTTCACAAAGGAACAAACCCAAATGGCAAATAAACATATGAAAAAATGCTCAAGTTCCCTGGCAATAAGGGAAATCCAAATTAAAACATCAATGAGGTACCACCTAACGCCAGTAAGACTGGCCCACATGAATAAAAGCACCAACAACACTTGTTGGCGAGGTTGCAGGGAAAAGGGAACCCTATTCCACTGCTGGTGGGGCTGCAGGCTGGTACAGCCTCTATGACAATCAGTATGGAGAATATTCAAACAACTCAAATTCAACATACCGTATGATCCAGCAATAGCACTCCTAGGAATATATCCAGAACAATTGTGTTATGAGAAACCAACATGCACTCCTATGCTCATAGCAGCACAATCAGTAATTGCAAAAACATGGAAGCAACCAAAATGCCCATCAACAGAGGATTGGATAAGAAAGCTATGGTACATCTACTCCATGGAATACTACTCAGCTATTAAAAAAAACAAAATGCAGTTCTTTGTGGCCAAATGGGCCAAACTGGAAACCATAATGCTAAGGGAAATGAGCCAATCACAAAAGGTTAAATACCACGTTTGCCTTAATTTAAGATGATAAGATGTTATGTATAACATGTTATGTTTTGAATGTTATACGTTGTGTATAAACTAAAATTGAAGTGTAGGTGAGGTGGTCACAGAAGGTGGCTGGGAACTTGCATTTACTTTTAACATATTGGTTACTCATTACTATGTCAATTAATTCCATAATGATGTAAATTTTTGCTGATGGTATGTTGGAGCTTTCAATTGACTGGGATGATACTCTGCTAGCTCTGTCTTCAGACCAGAGAGGGTATACTTAAGAAGCCGTTGAACTTGACTGGACAATAAGATGCTGGACTCTATGTTTGGTATACGCTTGCAATGGGGGAATCTCAACTGAACTTGAGCTGTGGTTATGCAACAAGGTGGAGGAATCCACCATGGTGGGAGGGTTTGGGAGGGGTGGGAGAACCCAAGTATCTATGTAACTGTGTCACATAATACAATGTAATTAATGAAGTTAAATAATAAATAATTAAAATAAATAAATAAATAAATAAATCTAAAAAAACCGCAAAAAAAAAAAAAAAAAAAAAGAGATTACTGATTTGTAATGGGGTTGGTGGGTATGCTCACTGTCCTAGTGTAAATCCCCAAAGGAACATGTAGTTATATTCAGCACTTTCTGTGTTGCTTAAGCACAGATTTTAATGATATGCTCTGGGTCCGGAGCGATAGCATAGTGGTTAAAGTTCTCGCCTTCAACGTGCCAGGATCCCATATGGGCGGTGGTTTTAATCCCCGTGGTCCCGCTTCCCATCCAGCTTCCTGCTTGTGTCCTGGGAAAGCAGTGGAGAACGGCCCAAGGCCTTGGGACCCTGCACCCACATGAGAGACCCAGAAAGAAATTCCTGGCTCCTTGCTCCTGACTTTGGATTAGCACAGGACAGGCTGTTGCGGTCACTTGGGGAGTTAATCATCGTATGGAAGATCTTCCTCTCCGTCTGTCCTCCTCTCTGTATATCTGACTTTGCAATAAAAGATAATTTCAGTTTAGAGTCAGTAAGACTTGCATTTCAATTTGTAGCTTAAATGTTTTCTGTCAAGATATCAGTAATACTCTTTGTTTTTAGAAACACTAGTTATCTGTTCTCTAAAAAGGTGATAATCAAAGATAACTTAGACAGCAAGGGATAAATCAATTAATGTCTTAGAGTGCTCAACACAATGCTAAAACAGAGATATTTGTTTTTATTCCAATGTGATTTAATCTCCTCTTACATTTAAATTTGTTAATAACATCAATTAAGAATCAGTTTCTGTTTTTCTTTGTAAGAGCAATGTTTTGAGAATAAATTTCATAAGAAGAAAATTGTATAGCATCCAAAGATATTAAAAGAAGCACAGCCAGTCTTTTTTTTTTCTTTCTTTCTTTCTTTTTTTTTTTTTTAAAGATTTATTCATTTTATTACAGCCAGATATACACAGAGGAGGAGAGACAGAGAGGAAGATCTTCCATCCGATGATTCACTCCCCAAGTGAGCCGCAATGGGCCGGTACGCGCCGATCCGAAGCCGGGAACCTGGAACCTCTTCCAGGTCTCCCATGCGGGTGCAGTGTCCCAATGCATTGGGCCGTCCTTGACTGCTTTCCCAGGCCACAAGCAGGGAGCTGGATGGGAAGTGGAGCTGCCGGGATTAGAACCAGCGTCTGTATGGGATCCTGGGGCTTTCAAGGCGAGGACTTTAGCTGCTAGGCCATGCCGCCGGGCCCAGTTTTTTTTTTTTTTTCAATAAAATGTTTACCAAATGAGTGTTGACCGATAACAATTCCATCAAGGAAGTTCTGGCAGCTGGCCATCAGAAAATCTAACCACATTTGGGTGAAGAGATTGTTTTCATTAAAACTATTGATCTCCCATTTCTTCCAAAGTAGTTACTCTGAATTTGTCAAATCACACAAGTACAGCTTAAAAACAGTCACTGATAAAACGGATAACCTATGTTTGGACATGTAGCACACACTCATAGTAGACATTTGTGGTGCTTTACTTTAAAATATTAGTTTCTAGAAACTGAGTATCTGATTGTATGCATTTTCTCTATCTCTGATAGCGTATTGTGAGAAATTAATAAATATTAAAGTAACACCTTGTGCCTCCTCCATACTAGAATGAATTAACAAAACAACGATCCAAGCACCAGGCAGAACATCTCATGTGAAACTAACAGTATAACGAGGCAAGAGGGAGCAGAGGGAAGGGCACAGCTACCTGATTCCACAGGTTTAGTTGGAAAACAGCCCAGAAACAAAAAAAGGAATATGTGAACATGTGAACATGCATCTTTCCTATGGATCCATGACTTTGGGTCCAAAGGTTTTACAATAGCAATCTTCCTTTTCACTGCAACCCTACGATGCTCACACATTGAAAGTGGTCGCTACCACTTACTGAGCTAAAAGCTTCTCGTAACTAATGAAGAGTCAGAAGAACATCTAAAACACACAGTTCAGTCCATGTAATCCCTAGTTCTCTGCTTGTGAAATGATAATAGAGAAGCAAAAGTAAATGATCTGAGATCTATATGTTTAAATTGTTGTTTTCAGATTCCCTTCAGTAATAATGCCATATATTTAATCTAGAATCACATCTAGATAAAACTTTACTTTTTAAAATAATATTGTCAGATAAGCTAAGTAATTTTACACTTACCATTAAATATACACTAATATTCTTTTATTTCTACTAATCATGTAGAAAATATAAAAACATTTTAATAAGTAAAATTTTTAGGTCTTGAACCACTATGTGAGGTTATACTAATTGATATGTCTCCCAACTTAAAAGTGGAAAATCCCTCAGGAAGAATATATCACCTTATGCGCCTTAGCTGGTGACTGTGAAGGCCAGACAAAAACTATGTCTATGGTTAACACAGGTATGATTTTCAAGGGAAGCCGTGAGATACCTATTACGAGCTTCTTGTGTGACAAGAAAAGCTTTGCTGATGAGCAGTGATAAGAAGGTCTGAACTTTGGTTCTCTCCTGTCCTGTAAACTCACAAATAAATATGTAATGAAACATAATAGCCATCGATGTAGTGCGGTAATGGGATACACAGAATGAGGTACAGCAAGGTCACAGGAGGTCTGTGAACGTAAGGCTGGCGGGCTGAGCAAACAAACACATAGGCACCAGGTTACACTCAAATCTCAGATAATCAATTGATTTTTAAAATTAGATAGAGGTCAAAAATCCAGGATTTAGAAAAAAAAACTATAAACTCAACAATAGAAAAAAAAAAAAAAACCCAGTTGAGAAATAGGCAAAGAACATGAACAGATATTTTTGTTTTTTAAAGATGAAATTCAGAAGGGTAATAGGCACATAAAAAAGTACTCAGGTTTTCTAGCTACCAGGGTCATGAAAACAAAATGACAATGAGGTTTTTGTGGGCTACACACAGGAATCAACCAATAATAGCGGTTGGCAGAGATGCAGGGAAAATGGCACACTAATCCACTATTGATGGAAATACAATAACTACTGTGGAAGTCTGTATGGAGATTTCTTAGAGAATAGATCCATCATATGAATTCTCCTTACCTCTCCAAACACCTCAAAATCTGCATATGACAGAGGTACCTGCAACCCCATACTTATAGAAGCACAATCCACAACAGCTAAGACACCAACCCAATTATCTATCAACAGATAGATGGACTAAAAACAGTGACACAATTCTCTATGGAATACTAATCAATCATAAAACAAGAATGGATCTTGCTGTTTGTAACAAAATGGACACAACTTTGCACCATTACGCTTAGAGAAATAGGGAAGTCCGAAAAATGCAAATTTCATATGTTGTCTCTGATACACTAATAACAATAAGCCATATATATACTGTGAACTCTGTAAGGGAAAATAGCATACTGGGAACTATTGGATTAATACAACAAGTATGTTTATTCACAACTAATGGTATAAATACTGCTGTTATTTTAATTATGCTTTTATATTAATTTATTTCATTTTCCTATAGTAATTATACCATGGCATATTTATTTATTTGTATATTTGTTTGCTCATTTATTCTGTCCTATTTTATTCTTAATTTTATAATACAATTTCATAATTTCTAGGATTTCTATATCTCCTTCCCAAATTCCCTCCACCCAACTGATTTCCACCATAGTATTTCAGTAGTATGTCCTTCGTAAAGAGTTATAAGTCCGTTGTTCTGCTTTTTAAATGTATCCTGACATTTCCTTTTAACAAAGTGACAGATAATCTAGCATCCTATTGTCAAAATATATCCCACAGTCTCATTGGGAGCTCCTCTTTGATTTGGAACTAAGATGCATACTGCATTGTATCCTCACATCTGGATATGATAGTCCATTATTCAGTTATTAAACATTCCCTTAAATGAAAAGCCATAAAACAAAATTAACAATTTGAAGAAAGTTTTCAAAATTTACAGTGCCATGGAGTTAAATAACAAGCTCCTGAATAACAGTATGTTGATGAAGAAATGAAAACAAATATCTTCTAGGAGAACATGATGCTACTGGCAATCTATGAGTCAGTGAAGAATTTAATAATAGAAAAGAAGCTGTTTTAAAGAATGAAATATTCTATAAATAAATACGTAAATAAATTAATCTTTAAAAATATTTCTACTAGGGCTAATATTTAACCATTATTATTGATTGCACAAAATGTTTCTGTTGTCTTATGCACTATGTAACTTGATCATAACATTATCATTTAAGTACATAATTGTCTTTATTTTTTATAAGAACATTTGGACATGATTCCACCTCATTGAACATTGTATTGCATCCAATAAAATTCAATGTGTATTGTTAAAAATGTTTCAAATAAGCTGTGAATTATATTTTTGTGTTTCCAAAGTGTAACATTTCGGTTGATTCTATCTTGAAAATCATATTTCAAGTAGCTATTAAAACAAATACATTATTTCTTATCTAGCAAAAAAAATTATTTAAAACTCTAAAAGTTATTTTTATAAACAGTATCCTGCCTCATTCATTCACACTCTTCATTTCTAACTACAGAGGTTAAGAATTTCAAAAACCTAGTTATTCATTGTGGTTGTTTATAAAGAATATGCTCCAATGTTTCTTCCCATTGTTTCCTTAGTACAGTCATGTAATAATTTTCACTTATGTCAATACTCTGTTTAATTTAATTGTGGCTACATAAATACTCTTTTCATTGTTGTGTCCAGAAATATACTGCAGCATATTATTTCTGTAACATTATTTTCTAAGTGATTTATATTGTTTCCATTTCTCTAGTGCTTTATAGTAGTATTTATAATTCCCTTAAGCTTTCCAATGGAATGCATATTAGTTCATGGTTAAACAGTTCATTCTTAAATCAATGCCAATATTTTTCTTTTCTGGAGTTAGCCTTCTTGCCACAATCTATGCATTTGCTCCACTTGCTTTCCACGTCTCTAGGGCAGCAATGCAGCCGGCTCTTCCTCTTTCTGAATTGCTTCTTTGGATCAGTTTTCTTCATGTTTCTAGAATGGTTTGAGATATTGTAAACTTGAAAATACTCTTATTTTTCTTTATGTTTATTTATTTACAAGAGGAGGGGGGTATTGGTGTCACGTTGGGGGAGAATAAGGAGAGAGAATGGGAGAGGGATGGTGAGATTGAAGGAGAGGGAGAGAAGGAAAGGAAGAGAGTGAAATGGGAAGAGAAAGGGCAGAGAAGGAGAGAATGAAAACGAGAGAGACACACACACACAGAGAAAGAAAGACAGAGAAACAGAGAAAATGCATTTTTCACTCCCTGGTTCATTATCATCTGAATTAACCAGAGTGGAGCCAGACTGAAGTGGAAAACCAACAGCTCCACATGATTCTCCCATAGGGACTGCAGGACCCATGTATTTAAGCCATGCCATTGCCTGCCCCAGGGTGAGCATCAAAGAAAGCTGAGTTGGAGGAGAGGGAGGACTTGAAATCATACTCATAGGACACAGCTATCTTAACCTTTGAGTCAAAAATCCACTCCTCCCTACTATTTTTAAACTCCATTAAAAAATTAATTTCAACAATCTTAATTTAAAAATGTAACTGTTCTTGGAATCTTCTAATATTGCTGCAGTGATATTCAATGTTGTACTGGCTATTTTTATAAATATAAATATATATGTAAATGTACATATAAAATCTTTGGGTTTCTGTTTTTAACTCATTTATCAAATTCATCTTATATTAACACTTCAGAACTTTTATGTACCAAGTTTTGGGTAACAGCACTTTAAAATATATTCACGTTTGTCATCATGAGTATTTTACTAGCGGAAAATGACTTATAATCAATGTTAGCAATAATATGTGTCCATGGCTAGCATGCCCTGAGAACTAGAGATGCTATGTTTTCTGGAGGAAACCATTGACATTGACACGTTTTTGTCTGTTTCTCCAAATTTCTTCAGAAATAAACAAAGGATAAAGACACAATCTTCTCTCCAGAAAGGACTTGTTTACATTCCAAGCTTTAATTCTCCTTTCTTTTGGTCTTTTGTTTCTCTTCAGATACTCCCCTCCACCTTCTCATTCTCTACAAAGAAGAGCAGAAGGGCATGCTGTCTCATCTATCTAAAAACTGACCTTTTAGCATTTTCACATAAAACACTACTGTTTAATTCAGGCCAGAACAAGCTCTGACCATTGAAACAGAGTGCTGGGAAGGTACTATGGGACGGTAGGAGACCGGAACCATGTGCTGTGATATTAATTTAACTACTACTATGAAGTCTAGTCCCTGCTGTAGCAGAGTGTAAGCAGTTTAACATGCGAGCTACATAGAACCTAATTCATTTGCAATTTCAATTGTAATAGCATGCTCGAGTCATTCCTCAACTATGTGTTGACATGTCTTTCTTCTAGAATTTTGTTTCTTTCAGTGTATGTTGTTCTCTCATATCCTTTTTTTTTTTTTTTTTCGGTCAGTCTATTCCCTAAATTTTCTCTGTTCCTTCATTCTCTGACTTCCATTAGCTTTGTGGCAGACTAATAACCTTTTTTTTTTTTTCAAATTTTACACAGCATTCAATTTCTGGCTATGTTAAATTGACATTGTTTATTCTTGTATTATAGCTTGCATTAATACTATTGGTTGTATAAAACAGTAATATTTTGTATTTCTTGAGGAATACTTACTGAAGTTGAGATTTTCATTTAAACTACTTTTCAAAAGTGATATTCACAACTCAGTAAAATTTGAACTACTAGAAGCATGCATATTATGTGTTAATATGCAATATTATTCTGAAATAAAACAATTAATGTAGAAAGCATAATAAAGTACAAAAAGTCTTCTATAATGAGTTAGCATTTATAGGTAAATATTACTAATTTGTCTTTCATTGCAATAAAAGTACTTCTATGGTAATTTTTTTGTTACATAGACTTTTGGGGCTTGTAGTGCATGTATGTTTAGAATGGCTGTGTTGTAGTTTGTATTCCTCACAGGAATTTTAGTTTCTAATGCTTTCTAATGCTTTAAAAAAATTAAGGAAAACTGCACATGTATATTGGCTATATACAGTCTAAAATATTAGTATTAGTGTAAACATCACTAAAATAATCCTTTTAAATTTTATTATGTGATTTTTTTGTAAGTAAATCTAAATGTAATGCTGAATGTAAAAGTTCTTTAGAAAATGATTTGGAAGATTCAAGCAATAAAGTGTTATGTTAAGTATTTCTAAGTGTGTAGTTCAGTAGTCATAAGTAAATGATTTCACTGTCTCTATGTAATCTTGAGATTTACTTATTTGGAAGTCAGAGATGCAGAGAGGGAGACAAATATACACACACATGCAGAGACAGAGAGAGAGAGAGAGAGAGAGGTCATTCACTGGTATACTCCACATTTTGTCACAATAGCAAAGACTACATCAAAACAAAGCCAGAAGCCCCAAGTTGACCAGATCTAGAAGCTAGGGTCTTCCATTTGGATGGCAGGGCCCAAAATACTTGCTTCATTCTGGTACTCCCACATTGAATGCAGTAATCCCAAGCAGCAGCTTAACACACTGCTCCATCCCTATATCCCATTAATGCTATTGTACAATAGATCTCTTTTGGATCTGTTGTCATTTTCAGATCTGAATCTACATGTTCACTGGGTAGAAAATTTCACTTTCTCTACCCTTTGCCTCCCAAGTTCCTAAAAACTATCAATTTGATTTCTGTTTCTATCAAGTTGCATACTTTCAGAAACTAATGTTAGAAAAATCACATATTGCCTTTTCGTGACTAGTTGATTTGATTTCATATTAAAGTCTTTCCCTGAATTCTAACCATTTTACATATTATATTCAGCTTAGGCATTAAGTCCATGACTGAAATATAAATTAATAATATCTGACCTCAAAACACAAAGAAAGAAAGAAAGAAAGGAAGGAAGGAAGGAAGGAAGGAAGGAAGGAAGGAAGGAAGGAAGGAAGAAAGAAAGAAAGAAAGAAAGAAAGAAAGAAAGAAAGAAAGAAAGAAAGAAAGAAAGAGAGGAAGAAAGAAAGAAAGAAAGAGAGGAAGGAAGGAAGGGAGGAAGGAAGGAAAAGGAAAAGGAATATGTAAGAAAAGAAAGATGGAAGAAAGGAATAAAGACTTTGACTTTTCCCTCAGTAAAAGGAACAGCTTGAACTGTTCCATATAGAGACAGAAAAAATCAAGCTGATCACAAATTGACCTGATTTCCCAAATTATTCCAGGTTTATTAATAGCATTAGATTTAATGAACACATTAGATTGCCGAGCTCAGTGAGGATCTATCCTTATTTAGCATGGTAATTTTACTTGATTTTCTTAAGATTCAGCTCCTTTTTCCTTAAAATAAGTATAGTTATAGCTTCAGCTTCGTTGCAATTTTGCAGGTTAAGTTATAAGTCCCAAAGTAGTTGAAATGCCATAAATGTGCAACAATTGTTACTTGTTTTAACTATTGCTGTTGTTGTGATATGATTGTTAGTACATTGGAAAAAGTTTTATCTTCCATGAAGTTTTCCCTACATTAGGTAAAACATTTGTGCTTTGTAAATGCTACATTTTCCTTCCAATATATTATCCTGGGAAACATTTATCCTTATTTAAGATAATTAAGAAGCTGGATATGTTTTGCGTGATATTATTTCCTGGATGTTAAGGTTTGCTTTAAGGTTTCAGGATAATGTGTGATTTGTTTTATGAAATGAAACACTTTTAAAAATTTGTGAATGAAAAGGAAAAGAAGGTGAGAGGAGAAGGAGAGAGGTTGTTGGGTCAGGAGCTAAAGCTAAAAATCCAACCAAGGCACTTTGAACCTAGACACGCTGGTATGAACTGGGAGGCACCCTCACCGATATCTCAACCATGAGAATACATGTCTACCCTTAAACTTAGGTTTCAAATTCTTAATGATAATTAGCCCTTTTTGATAATAAGGATAGCAAAAGAATCATGCTACTATTTTTGCTTTCTTAATATCAATTGTTTTGGGAAAAGTCTCGCAAAGTACATAATTTTATGGTAATTTAAAAATGGAAGAGTGTATTAAGTTATAATGTGTACATTAACATATTTTATTAGAACATTTGTGTTGATGTTTATGGATTAGAAAACAAAGAGGGCCAGGCAGCAGGGCCTAGCGGCTGAAGTCCTCGCCTTGAACGCACCGGGATCCTACATGGGTGCCGGTTCTAATCCTGGCAGCTCCACTTCCCATCCAGCTCCCTGCTTGTGGCCTGGGAAAGCATTTGAGGACAGCCCAAAGCTTTGGGACTCTGCACCCATGTGGCAGACCTGGAGGAAGTTCCTGGCTCCTGGCTTCAGATCCACACAGCACTGGCTGTTGTGGTCACTTGCGGAGTGAATCATCAGATGGAAGATCTTCCTCTCTATCTCTCCTCCTCTCTGTATATCTGACTTTGCAATAAAAATAAAAAAATCTTAAAAAAAGAAAAAGAAAAAAGAAACAGTGATTTTGAACAAAGTAATATTGGGGAAATTTAGATATTCAATTCAATTTATTCTTCTTTCCTTTAGCCAAATTAGAGATCTGTACTGACGCATTGTAAAACAATTCACAGGGAGTTATTTATTCGTGATACTGATTGAGCTAGGCACTTGTGTTGCTCTGTTTGGGAGTTGTCTCTCCAAAGAGAGCAGGGTAAGCACAAGGTAGCATGTAAGCAAAAACAAACAATGCTATTTAATTAGCTCCAGTACAAACCACCTCTCCAAATAATACTCAGGTAACTTGGGATATTGAAAGTGTGTCTATCTTCTGTTAATCAGAAAAATGCAATTTTCAAGAGATTGATTCAAATATTCTTTACCCAATACACATTATTCATCTAGTTGGTATAATTGCTAAGCATTACAGTGCTACACATTAAAGTAATACGAGAAGCACATGAAATTCCAGATAATCTTGAAAGCTTTTTTCCCTGCTGAATTATTGCTCTGGGAACCTCACTTCTACAACGCTGACTGCTGAAACTGTTACTGTCTTTGCGGATTTTTCCTTTGACTTGAAGAGTATTCTTCCTGTTACTCTTAGCTCCCTATATTCAAAAAATAAGGTTTTATTTCTGAAAACACTTAAATCTTTATCAAAATTTGAGAAATATTTTTAATGAAAATAAGATCTCATTTATGTAATGGATGAATTTGGGTGTGGCAAAAATTACTGACAATTCCCAAATAATCTAAAATACAGTAATATTGTAACATGAGAACAAAAGTAAAATTTCATTTAAGAGATACAGATATTCATTCATACAAAATTTTATTTAACTATTAATAATTGGATAAATAATAATCTGAGGAATGTTCTAATAGTTCCTGGGAAATGTGTATTATATTTTCAAGATTTTTAAAAGCACATATTCACAACCAAAAGGAAATAAAGCAATGACATTTCTTATGAAATTTTGGATACCTTTTAAATATATACACATATTCATAAAAAGTGTTTAAATAGCTACTTGCACAATAGGAAAGAAGAAAGCTAGTTTAGAATATGTGTCATACTCTAAATGTAATAGCACATGTGAATTTTCCTATTAACAGAAATAAATGAAATTTTGTAAGTTCTGCAGCTTTGCTAATTACACTGAAGAAGTGAAAGCATCACAATGTCCAGAATCAAAGCACTGAAAATTTTTATTCATTAAAGTGTTTATGAAACATATACATGATATTACAAATGTTATGATGTTTTCAAAAGTAAAGGACATATATGGTAAGCATTGTGTTTAGAGTTCATTATTTTTGCCCACAGTCCACATAGGATTGCCTGGGTGCGAGTTACAACTCCACTGTGGATTTGAATTTCCTGATAATATTTGCCCTGGCAGGGAGAGGTCAAAAAGCTGTGTTGTTACAACTTTCAGCTGTGGTGAAAATTCTTTCTAACTACCATAAGCTCTCTATTTTGTTTTCTTTGAATATGATATACTTGGCTCTGCCATTTTAATTTTACTATTTGCATAAATTTTAGCTCTGTGTTCTCTGTGGTGTTTTGAATGTAAGGCTTTAATTGTTTTGGATAATTTTTGCTGCTATCTTTTAAAATTTTCTTCTTTAGATCTCTTTCTTTTCACATTGAAAATTCTACACATAACATTTTGAATGATTTATTGTTGCTCTCATTTTGTTTAATAGTACTCTAAAGGGCTGCTTTCATCAGAATTTTCATCTTCACTTATTGTTTATTCATTTAAAAGACAGAATGCTTCGTTCTATGATATAATGCTTGTGTCTCCACAAAATCTGCATTTGGAAACCGGATTCCATTTTGGCAGTGTGGAGAGATAGGCCATTTGGGATGAAGTAATGGGTTAGTGATTGTAGGAGGACATTGTGACCCTAGAAGGTCAGAGAGCACAGGATTACAGTTGATTGGATGGTATTTGTGTGATAACAAGCAAATGGATAACTTTTGCATAACTGATTGGAAATCATTTGTATGAGAACAGTTGAGTGGACAGTATTTGAACAAGAACACTTGGTAGAATATGTAAAACAAAAGGAGATCCAAACAAAAGTATAGAAATTGTTGATGGGTTTTGTTGATAAGCTCAATAATTTCTCCCTTATCCCATAGGACCCTCAGTGTATAAAGTCTGATGCCACTAATAAACTTTGGCTGTTGACCATCAGTGGGTAGTCCACACACGTTCTTATCAGCTCCGTGCACCAAGTCCATTGCTGCGGGACAGCAACAAGTGACCTTACCTTGCAGAGCAGAAGCCACTATGTGTGCAGCACATTATAAGTTTTTGCAGTTCCCACATTTTGCAGTCCCTACCTTGATGTTAAAAACTGTAGCATTAGGAACTGAGAACCAAATGTTGGTTGATAAGCCACCTACTTCACACTATTTTTGAATACTAGCCTAATGGACTAACACATTTAGTGACTCCTTCTACATTAAATGTTTATAGTTCCTGTCATTAAATAAGCTAAATGATCAAAATAATTAAGTGATCATATTATTAGCATGGGAAAAAGTTACAATAGTTCAAAAGTTTAAAAAAATAACCATGTAGAACATATAAAAGAACATTTGCTGTTAAGCACCATCTCTGAAAAGCTTACAGCAGACATACTCGATAACGGGTCCTTTAAAGAAAAAGATGGCAAGAGTGCCTATATCAACTACCTGTATTGAGCACTTCGCTGGAAGCCCGAGGCAGTAAAGTGGGAAAGAAAAACAAATCACAGTCTAAGAAATTGCGGGGAATAAATAGAACTGTCATTATTTGCAGATAATATCATTGTGTACAGAGAACGTGTGAGGATCTGCAGATAAATTGTTAGAATAATAGGACAGTTAGTCAAGAATGCTGGATACAAAATCAATACAGAAATGTAGTTATTTTCTATCTACTAGCAATAAGCAGTTAACAAATGAAATTTTAGAAGATACTATTAACAATATTACAAAATAATATAAATTATCTGAAACGAAACATCACAGTGTATGGAAGTATGCTGCATGAGAAAATTATAAAGCTTTATTGAGAAACATTTTAAAAATCTAATTAAATAGACAAATGCAGCATATTTATGGATTTGGAAAGAATAATATCATGAAGATAAAATTCTTCCCAAACTGATATGTAGTTTCAGTGCAATCACAGCCAAAATCAAAGAGATATTTTCTCAAGCATATCCAATATTCCATCTAAAAGAACAATATGGAAGCACTCACTTTCTTTACCAGATAAAAGATTTATTATTACGCCATAACAAGTAAAGTAACATAAGGTTATTTCCTAGCAAAACAATCACAGCACAACAGATTAGAAAGCCCAGATGCAGACTCACACACACATGGATACAGTATGCATGCATGATAGAGGTGGCGCTTCAAAACAGTGAAGGTGCAGCAATCCTATCTGTAAATTGTACGATGAAAGACAATTCGCTTCATGGGATAATATGAAACCTGGCTACTATTTTACAACAGCAGGAAAGCAAAGCAATTATAAAAGCATAAATATATGTGGCAATAGTCTTTAAAATTGATATGCATATAATTTTGCTCATTGCTGTGGCTGACAAAATCTATTAACAAAAATTACCTTGCTGCAATCTCCCTAAGGCTGTGTTGCATAAATCAGTACTTCACCTTCCACTCAGTAACATACCAGGATTCATCATTTGTGAAAATCTTAATAGTTGCATTGCTATTGTATGCTACAGACTATCATCAATCCATTTCCCACCAGTCAGTAGATCCTAATGACTCTTTCACAGGGAGTGATCTACTTCTAGAATTCAACCCTGAGGGAGGCTGCTTTATGTCTACATTTTACAATGTATTTTAATGTAAACAAACTCAAATTGTTGCTACTTTGTTTTAAACACTGATCCTTATGAAAAGGAAAAAAAACTAACAAATAAGAAATTCAAGAATGAAAAGCCTATTAAAATTTGTGTTATTATGCTGGATGTTATGACAATTTTCACTGTGTATATTCTGGGGAGTCGTTTACAATCTATTGTGGAACTGCTCTTTTGTATAGGGGATTGCCCTTTTTTGTAGGGCAGATATCTCAGTGGCAACAGAAGAACACTGGGAATGCAGGACGTGTACTAAACCATAGAATTGCAGATGCTCCTGAGTTTTTAACTCACTTACAAGCAGAAGCAAAGTGGCAGAGACTTTTTCGAAGGGTGTAAGAGTAATAGTGACCTGCACATGAACTAAGCTAGGGAAGAGATTACTTCTGGCTCAACACATTGCTCTGGGCGCACTGGGAAAAGAATACTAACTTGCTGTCCCACAGGTTCTATCCAAAATAGATCATGTTGCTCCCAGATGTAACTATCAACAGAGTCCAGCAAGAGCAAAGAAAACAAATGTGGGATGGATACTGCTGAGGGCTGCCGATCTAGTTTAAGGTAACAGTTATTATCTTCCTAACCCTGGGTCCTGCTAGAACCACGAACTGGAGAAAGGCTGAGCAGACAAAAATACAGCCACAATGAAGGATAGCAGAAGGCAGAAAGTGGCAGCCTGGAATCCCTAGTTGAGGACAGCATGACAGAAGCAAAGTATGGGAGCCCAGGACTGAAACTTTCTGGGGAGAGTGGTGTGAGGGATACAAATGGAGAATGAGGCACTGAATGAGATCAGTATAGTGAACATTAAGACCTATGGATAGCACAGCTAAAAACAAAACAAAACAAAACAAAGCAAAACAAAACAAAACAAAACAAAACAAAACAAAACAAAACAGCAGGAGAAGCCACTAATCTGAGTTGCAGCGGCCAAGTACAAAGGAAGAAGCATAGGCACAATGGGTAGTGTACAATTTAGAAATATTTTCATCACTTACTGGTCAATGAGTACAGTCATAAGACTCTCAGAATCTCTACTTAGATTCAGAAATACTTGTGTGTACAAATTAGAGGAATCTTCATACGCAAAGAAAGGGTGAAGACTTCTGTATTCTCTGTAAACATGTTTTCCGGATATGTCCCAATACAAATTTGTGTTGCTTTGTCATTATCATTGAGAGCAAACAATAATTCAAAGCCTAACAATAAAATAGTTTTTCATGTACCCAAACATAATCCATTATCAGAGAATATTCCAGCACTCTATTTTATTCAGAAAGAATCATTAAGGATGCAAGTGACCAAACCATTTACCCATAAAACTTTCCCTAAGTAAGAAAAAAAAAACTTGTATTTTATATGGCATAACCTTGCTTTATACTTCTTTTATATGGCATATACCAGCACGTATTGTTCCAGGTAATTCATACGTAAGAGGTGTACCTACTCAAGATCCGGTGGTCTTTATTCTAATATAGCATCCATGTAGTTGTTAAATGTTGTGGTTGCTCTAAACTGTTAGAAAAATGCATGCTTTATTGAATTTAATATCTGAATAATGTTAGATTTTTTTTTATTTTCATGGCTGGCATATAATTACATCCTTTACTATATTATTATGACCTATAAAATACACAGATCATTCCGAAATTTTCATAATGATATGTAGAATTGTGAATTGACTAAAATCGACACTCTTTTATGACTTTTTGCTATTTATAGCAAATTTTTCTTTTTCCCAGTCTTCTGTTTCTGTCAATATTTACTTGTTTTGAAGTTATGATTTCCTATGAAATCATATTTTTAAAATATTTATTTATTTATTTATTTATTTTTTTTTTTTTTCGTAGGTGTAAGTTGCTGTATAGAGCGCTCCAGGGTATCTTCTGCCAGGTTACTCCCTAGGGTACTCTCTGCAAGACCATTGCACACTAACAACCTTTTTTTTTTTAAGATTTATTTTATTTTCATTACAAAGTCAGATATACTGAGAGGAGGAGAGATAGAGAGGAAGTGGAGCTGCCGGGACTAGAACCAGTGGCCACATGGGATCAAGGCAAGGACCTTAGCCACCAGGCCACGCCGCCGAGCCCTAAAATATTTATTTTTGAGTTTATTTGAGCTACAGAGAGAGAGAGAGACTTTCATTATCTGATTCTTTTTCCAAATGATTACAATAACCAGATCTTGTTCAGACCTAAACCATGGGAGGTGCTGGTCATACAGTATATGCTAGAAGTTTAGGTGGCAGGAAACATGATTCTGGGGCTTTATCCTCTACTTTCCAGGCGCATTGGCAGGAAAATGGATCAAAAACAGAACAACAGGGATTCAAACAGACACTCTGATACATACTGCCTATGTCACCATCAGGACCTAACCCCTGTGGCACTTTAGTGGGTGCCCCAGCGTCACATTTTGCCTTGGTATGGTTACACATAAAATAATTAAATCAACACTCTGCATTCTAGCTTGGAGAATTGGAAGTGGATTCAGAATACGACTTACATTGCAAATGGCTTTTTGTTTGTTTTGCATTCAGGAGATATTGATTTACTGATTGCCTGGATTAGACAAACTACTTACACTAGGAGCTTCTTGGAAATTAGGGAAAACTTTTTGGTTTTACCTCTTACATGTAAAGTTGGGAGCTTGGAGTGTTCAATCTTATGATAATAGAAGCTAAAAATCTGAAAACCGTGTACTTTTGTTTGTTTGATTGTTTTGTTTTTTGAACCATCACGTTGTCAAACTTCCGTCTCAAACTCTGAGTACAGACTCAGCTGGTATGTGTTAACCAGAAGCAAGTAAAATGGATAGAAATTTCAATAGTAATTTTGAAAAATGTCTGCAGGCTGAATATGACTACATTGGAAAAAGTTCTGACGGTCTCAGGTGTAGGGTTCCCTGTATATGTAAATGGGTCTTATTTCCAGAAACACCATTAGGTATCTTGCTACATTTTTGAAAGAATCATGCTCATATTTCTGTCAGGGATTTTAAATTATAGGCAGATTATATTTCAGAACAAAGCTGAAATTTGCCAGGGGAGAAATGTGAGACTTATTTACTTGGGAAATCACAAGAATTATACAGTAACATGGTTGTGTATTAGGCTCTGAAAAGGAGCTCACAAAACAAATGAGGAAAATCAAAATAAGGTAACTCATGCTAAAGTTCCTTGTCACCAAAGTTTTTAGGACACAGAGATGGCCACTAAATTTCTCGAATGTGGCAAGTTCAGTAGACATGGTGAAAAATGTCCTCTGCTTTAAAATTAAAAATAATAAAAAATAATTACCAAAAAGTGTTTATTTTGATCTCCACCTCCTATTGCTTTAGAAGGAGGATAGAAACAGTGACACTTCTGGATTACCAGCATCTTTCTGGTTGTGGTTGTGGTCACTAAATGGGAGAACTCAATAATTGGATTAAAATCCCAGCAGATCTGTGGGTTTATGAACTGAGGATAACTTGGGTTTTGGACATTATTGCCCTTATCCCTTTATTGTAAATTGATTATAACTTTCTTTAGGGGTGAAGTGCCTGAAACTTAGACACTGTGGCATTTCACCCAACCATTGGCAAGGGCTATTATTCAGTTAATGACTAGATTTGGAAATTTCTAAGGGTCTGATCAGGGTTAGGACCAATATCAGCAACTTGACCTTGAAGCTTGGTGGTTGGAAGAGTCCAAGTCATCCATGTTTGCTGCTGTTCCATCTGAATTAGTCTTGGCAGACCCCTGGTTCTAACGCTATCCCAACCAAGAAGAAATATTACACCATTGTTGACGTGTTAAGTGATTAAGCCTGTGATGACTGTGTCTGTTCTGAGCATGTGCAAACACTACTCTTGTCATTATTCCATAAAGAACACAGTGTAAGAACTAGTTACCTAGTGCCTACGTTGCATGAGATTGGGTAAGTAATGTGGAGAGGAGTTGAAGTCTCCAGACAATGTCTGTAGAATACATGCAAGCATTGAGGGCCATGAGCTGTCTGGAATTTTGGAGTCACTTTTTGGTAATTATAAAAAACTGAAACACTTCTTGGGAAAGGAGTAACATTCCAGGTTCTCTTGCATGGCCCTGACTTTGGCTGGATTTTTCCTGGTATGGGAGAAAGTTCATTTGTCCTTCAGTCTGAAGGGAAACCTGGGAGCTAGAATTCACAATAATGGCCGAGTTGTTGGTGCTTCTAAAAGAACAACATTGTGTATTGTGAACATGAAAATGGATGAGGTCAGAACCACCCCGGGGGACAAAAAAAAAATCTGTATTTCTGTAACAGGCGGTGAAATTTGTCTGCAATTAAGTTTTACCAAAAACTCTCAAATCTGTTATTTGGTTGTGAGCAGATGTTGAAAAGTTTATACTGGATTCTGTCTTTATTGATAGGATGTCTTTTGATCTGCAGCCAAAGAAGAAATCTGGTTGTTATTTTGGATTTGGAAATTTCCTTTAAATAAACATATTAGTTAAGTAAAAAAAAAAAAAATTAAAAAAAAAAATAATGATCAATCTGTCGTGATACAATGTTATGTCTTGTTTTTAATTGCTCTATATCTCAGTCTCTTTTATAAGGCAAATAACTTTGAAATAACTGATAAGATCCACTACTGCTTTTATGTTACTTTAGCCCTTTATTGTCTTTAAAAACCAATTTATTTTGCTCATTCCATCAGAACACTTACTACAATTTGTGTTCAATCAGGCACATTGCCTGATTCTAAAATTGCAAATAAAATCAATTGGAATGTATAAATTGTTGTCTTTTTGTCCTTGATTGAACAAAGGCGACAGGAATACCATGGAAACCCTCTGCTATCAAAATAATGTTGTTTTCCATGAAGTCAGTGACTGACAATTCTTATAACCACATACAAGTAAAGGAGGAAGACGGACTTCTGTGAGTGGATGGCAGATTGTGGGAGCTAGATTTCTCAGGGATTGAATGGGAATTTACAGATAAACAAAAACAGTAGGCAGAAAAGACCTATGCGCTCGGTTAGTATTGTACCCACAGATGAGAATACTTGTTTATATTAATGTGCATAGGAATAGTTAACTATAGATATTATTAAAAATGTGATGAAAAGCAGCTAATACTCACACAGATAAATCTTATTTTCTTCTGTCAGTCTATAGCCCCTTAAATAAATACATGTCCAACGGAAAGATCAGTTAACACAGAAATATTGATTTTTGATTAAATTCTTGAGAAAAATAATCTTGTTCTTAGGTAAAATGGCTGATTGCAGGAGTGATGTAAGAAATATACAGGACGATCCTACAGCATCTGCAATTCACCTAAATACAAAATGTGTCTCAGCAAATCTGCTATGTTGTTAGTTAGACACAAAAAACTAGCACTGGATCCAGCATTAACTACCTCCTGGTGGGTCCTATGACTGCAAACCAGATGAAAAGAACAGGATCCTAATAGCAAGATTCAGAAAATTCTCACAATAAATCAGAGCAGGAAAACAGTGTACCCTACAGCATGTCATAAATATGACTTCATATGGATACAACTAAGTGAGTAAATACACCAATAAGTGGTAGAAAAAAATGCAAAATTTCAAAGCCCACTTACATACACATTAGTTCCTTCATGGTTTCCTAGTTTACTGCCCTGTTTTTTTTTTTTTTTTTTTTGTGAGTAGTACATTGTTTAGTTTTTGTTTGTTTGTTTGAAGCAAAATAAACAGGAAAGATCAGTAAGATTATGTTGGGAAACTTAGCACACATTACCTCAGTAAGACAATCTTGGTCAACAAATACAGCCACAGATTGTTCTGATATTTCCATATGAAATGGCCTGGCTAACTGGCATTTCTTAGATCATCCTTCCAACTACTTGTGTGCTTAATCTCATAATGCTGAAAATATTTAGGCCCAGATTCAAGATGTCTTTCTCACAAAAATCAAGGTCCAGAAGTTCTGTGTAACAGAGGCAAGCTTACTGGGGATACATCACTGTATGCATTTCTACTTCAATAACAGGATGATGAAGTTGTGACTGTTGCTGAAGCACTAAGTTGTTACAATATAGGAATAAAAAACAGCAGTGGGAAGGGTGAAGGGGAAATCTCTGAGCTTAAGGAGCTGTATCAGGGAAAATAAAGAATTAAAAACAGTTAAGGTCATAAAAAGAATCAATGTCTACAGATTGTTGATACATATTATTCTTATATAGAGATACAACTAAACTTAGCTAAATGTGATAGGTACTTCAACATACGAACAGAGAAAGAGAATTTAGTGAAAAGAACAAAAGTAAAGGTATATGAGCAGACTATGAGTTTTAGTTAATATTGATGAATTCATACTGAGTCACCATTATATTTTAAATATAATAAATTATAATAAGGTTTTGGGGGCCAGAATTATGCACCGGCTTTATGTTGCTGCTTGAGATGTCTGCACCATATATCAGAGTGCCTGGCTTGAGACTCAACTCCTCCAATTCCAATTATTACCATGATACTGTGCATCCTTGGCGACAGTAAATAATAGACAAAACACTTGTGTTCATATCCCATAGGAAACCTGAATGACATTCTGGGCTTTTGGCTTCTGCCTGGCCTCATTCTAGATGTTGCAGAGGTTTGAGGAGTAAATCAATAGATGAAGGATCTCTCTGTCTCTTAAACAACAAATTAATAGAAAACTAAGGTAGTCATTGGCTGTCTGTTAAATTTTCTTAATATTCTTATAAATTTAAAGCGATTAAGAAAAACCTGACAAAAATATGGAAATGTTCATTTTGCTAAGATGTTAATCAAGTAGCTAGAAGATGATTCACATTTGGAATTAATTATCAGTTTATCTGACATACACATATGATATATCATATACACATATACATATATGTACATCAATATGCATGTGGATATTATATATATAAATATACACTCATGCTAAAAGCAAGTGAACATTCCAGGGTGTATTTCAGGAGAGTGTAGGTCTCAACAACTTGATATACTGCTGCAATGTGTGAATAAATATGCTGAAGGAAATGAGTCTTGTGCAATGGCTGAATCGGCTAATCCTCTCCTTGCAAGTGCCAGGATCCCATCTGGGCACAGGTTCATTTCCGACTGTTCACTTCCCATTCAGTTCCTTGTTCATAGCCTGAGAAAGCAGTGAAAAATAATTTATTAGGGCCCTGCTTTGTCATAGGAGACCAGGAAAAAATACCTGGGCCCTGGTTTTGGATTGACTCAGCTCTGGCCACTGTGGCCATTTGGGGAGTGAACAGACAGAAAATCTCCGCTGTAAATCCCCATTTCCAATTCTTTTTATTTATCTATGTATTTATCTAATCACTTATCTATTTATAAAAATAGCATATAAAATACAAAGACGAAATATAAGATGCTTTGGAAATATATGCAACATGCACTTTACTCCAGTTGGATGGGGATGTGGGTGGGATCAGGGTATCAAACTATACCACGAGTAGAAGCTCATTAAGAAGAAGAATATGGAGCCTGGCTCGGTAGCCTAGTAGCTAGTATCCTCACCTTGCATGTGCTGATACCCCATATGGGTGCCAATTTCTTCTAATCCTGGTAACCCTGTTTTCCATCTAGCTTCCTGCTTGTGGCCTGGGAAAACATCGAGGACCACACAGAGCCTTGGGACCCTGCACTCACATGGGAGACCTAGAAGAGGCTATGGTCCCCTGGCTTCAGATTGGTGCAGCTCTGGCCATTGTTGCCGCCTGGGGAGTGAATCATCTGCCAGAAGATATTCCATTTTGTAACTACTCCTCTCAGTATGTGTAACTTTCCAATAAAAATAAATCTTAAAGAAAAAAAAAAAAGAAGAGAAGGAAAAAGGAAGCAAATTGTGGTGCCAGATCCAAAAGTGTGAATTAAACATCTGTTTTTTTGTTTATTTTGTTTTGTTGCTTTTTTAAAAAGATTTATTTATTTTTATTTCAAAGTCAGATATACAGAGAAGCGGAGAGATAGAGAGGAAGATTTTCCATGTGAGGATTCACTCCACAAGTGACCACAACAGCCGGTGCTGTGTGGATCTGAAGCCAGAAGCCAGGAGTTTCTTCCAGGTCTCCCACGTGAGTTCAGAGTCCCAAGGCTTTGGGCCGTCCTCGACTGCTTTCCCAGGACACAAACAGGGAGCTGGATGGGAAGTGGAGCTGCTGAGATTAGAACCGGAGTCCATATGGGATCCCGGCGTGTTCAAGGCGAGGACTTTAGCCACTAGGCCACGCCACCGGGCCCCTAAACATCTGTTTTAATTTGAAGAAATAAAGTTGAGGGCTTTTTGTTTAATTATTTTTATACTCTTTGAGTTAGGAATCCAAATCATAGGTTAACAATCAATAAGGATACAGAAATTCTACAGTTTCAAAATCTCAGAAATGAGAACTAAGGAGATTGTTAGGTAGAAAGTAAAGTCACAAAACAACTGAGATAAGGGAGCTAAAATTATGTGCAATTTAAGTTAGAGTTCAAGGTTACATTTATTGTTTCATAGACGTAACATGTTGGTGACAACAGTAAAGCCTGTGTTTATTGGCATGGAAGAATGTGCCTTAAGTACAGTGGAGAGAAAATTTTCTGTACAAATTGATTGTGACAGAGCATAGGTCACACATGTGGAAAATAATACCATCAGGAATTACATAGGTATTGAGTTAGAGAAGAATATAGAAAAAGTATCTCTAACTACTCAGAGGAGAACAAGCATGAGCGCTATAGACTCAAAGCATAGAAGGAGTGCACATGTTTGTTTACAGGACATGAGGCTCTGCGTAAATGAAAAAGCAGTATTCCCTAAGAGTGGCCGAGAAAGTTCTGGAAGAGTACTCAAGTGTTTTCTCAGAACTCAAGGAAATAGCGTTAGTAGAATGTGCATCCTTCAATATCCCAGATGAAATGAAAAAAATCTAAGAAGAAATGTGGGAACTAGAGACAATAGTGTGTAAGGGTTCTAATGTGCATTTCTTAGTATTTGTGTGTGTTTATGTAGGGGGAGGTTTCTATAGCTTTTCATTTACTTATATTTATAAGATATAATTTCATTGTATATAAGATATTTTGAAAATTGCATTGTAATGCATATTTAATAATAGATATTTAACAATCCTGAAAGATAATGGTGAATTTAAAAACTCATTATATTTGATAAAACTTTATCTTATTTCCTAGAGACAAATAAGAACATAAGCTGCTTTTGTTATATAAGTTAAATAAGATAATAATTATGGTTATTTTTATCACAATTAGTTTGATTTTGAAGACTTTTAAAAGGCTTTTTCCAAATGACCATAGACTATTTTTTGTATTGTTCTTATTTTGTTTTAAGATTCATTTTATATGAAAGAATGATTTTACAATGAGAGAAGAGACAGAAAGAGAGGTTTTGCATACACTAATACACTCCCCAAATGACTTCAAAAGTCAGAGCTGAACCAATCCTAACCCAAGGATCAGGAGCTTCCTCCCTCTTCCCCCACAAGGCTGCAGAGCCTAAAGAACACCGGCCATCAGCCATCGTTTGCTACTTCCCCAGGCTGGAAGAAGGGAGGTGGATCAGAAGTGGAGCAGCCTGCATAGGAACCAGCTTCAGTATGGGATGTTGGCTCTGTATACAGAGGTTTGTTTTTAAGGAAGACGGTAACGTTGTCCAATTTCATAAAAAATAATTGTTAGAAGCAAGCAAGTAGACCTCTTAGAAGATTGTTTTTTTTCTTATATTAACCAGATTCAGTTTAAGTATAAACACAATATAAAATGTTTAGTAGCAATTAACAACGATCGTTCGAATAAACAGCAACAAAGGATGCCTCTGGGTAATTTGAAATCCAGTAATTTTATGAATACTGGCAGAGTCGGCAAGTAGTTTCTGTTCTTGTTTTGCCACACTTCCTGCAGAAGTTCCCCAGATGTTTACACTTATTACCTTAGTTTTTGACTAGTAAACTGGCAATGTCATCTGGATTTAAAAATAAATCTTTCACAGTTTTCGCTCTGACTTACATCTCCACAATTTTTAAACATTTTGACTTTTCTGGTGGTTAATAATTCTTCAAAGCTAAACAGCTTGTCTTCATCGATTCTTGTCCCGATCACATGCTCTTGTTGCTCTGCTGTGCTTTTGGGCTTGTTTCTGTGAGCCAGTATGGCCTTAAGGTGCTCAACTTGAAAGGAAGGGGAAATGAATGCTTGGATTTTCCACTGTATAAAAATGAATCCTGTCCTTTCGACTGTGCTGTGCCTGCTTTTTGTTTTCCACTGGGTTTTACTTCCTTTTCTAGTCTTTACATCCTTCTAGAGGTTTCAGTTTTATTTTTTTCTCTCTTCTACTATCTGCTTTATCTGTTCCCAGAAGAATTGTTCAGCACTATGACTGACATGCGTAACTTTCCTGCTCTGCAATACAGAGCCAGGTCAACCACTTATTTTATGTTTGTTCTTTTGCTTTCAATAGATTGTAGCCAATGAAGCCTTGTTTGGTTTGACAACTCCTTTCAGAAGTATATCTAGTAGGGAGACATTTTGCAAAATCACCCCGTATCCCAAGTTTTGAGTGCGCCATATTGTCAGATCTTATCTCACAGAGACAATGAAAGCTGTACTAGCTGAAAGTTAAAAAAAAAAAAAAAAAAGGAAAGAAAAAAGAAAAATCAGCTACACAATGTCTGAGCATTTTGAAAATCAGTCCCAAAACTCTGCCATTACTGCCAGAAAAGGAAAGAAAAGAAGAGAAAAGAAAAGAAAAGAAGAGAAAGGAAAACTATTTCTATATAACTGATACTTACCAGGTTATCATATTGGTAAGCTGTTTTATTTTTATTTTTATTTTTTTTTTAAGATTTATTCATTTTATTACAGCCAGATATACACAGAGGAGGAGAGACAGAGAGGAACATCTTCCGTCCGATGATTCACTCCCCAAGTGACCGCAACGGGCCGATGCACGCCGATCCGAAGCTGGGAACCTGGAACCTCTTCCGGGTCTCCCACGTGGGTGCAGGGTCCCAATGCATTGGGCCGTCCTCAACTGCTTTCCCAGGCCACAAACAGGGAGCTGGATGGGAAGTGGAGCTGCCGGGATTAGAACCGGCGCCCATATGGGATCCCGGGGCTTTCAAGGCGAGGACTTTAGCCGCTAGGCCACGCCGCCGGGCCCCAAGCTGTTTTATTTTTATATTTGTTAACTGATGTTGATTTCAGGATTTTCCTCATATTAAAATGGGAGGTCGGAATTTCTTAGAGAAAAAAGTCATTGCGTGATTTGCTTTAGATCTTGGCAGTGTTAGGGCTGATACATTTGGCTCTCTTGTTATTTTATTATGAGTTCAGTATTCTCATTTTCTATTTTTCTTGTGCTGGATTTTAGTACATAATATAACCACCACCAATTTACTAATGTTACATTTATACTTAGTTTGTCCACATACAATATTTCTAAACATTGCAATGATGCATTTCCTAAAGTTTTAGAATTTAGGAAGAAAAAAAAGCCTTATGTGATTTTATTCTTCAAATGTTTCATTTACTTTATTTTTCCAATTCTACTAAACTTTGCATCTTTAGTGTTAAAATCTCCCAACTGATTCCATGTTATCTATGTAATATGTTATCTATGTAAATACGTTCAAATATGTTTTCAAAATGTGTTTATTTTGTTCCTGTCAATATAATAGCTTCTTTATGCATTTTGTGTTTATGAATGCCACCTGTTCTACCTCACAATTTCTCTGGCTATCTGCATGCCTAGCTGAAGCCCACATACTCACGAGCTATTCAGACTATCTCCACAGAGCTTGTCCACCAGTTCAGTTGTTATTTTCCTTACCGCCATAAACTTCCAGCTCTCAAAATTGAACCCCTAAACTAAGAATATTCATGTCTATTTATTCCTTTATGGGACTGTCATGCTTGGATTCACAATTACATGTTGTTCTTTAGGCATTCCAATGGCTTGTATGTTTTTCTTTTTGTCACATTGTATATGTGCATACTCACATAACAGATGTTGTGAATAAATCTTGAATTAATGATAATTTCATATATTTCAAAATATTTTCCTGATAGCCACTCTTCACAAAACATGTTTAAATTAGGTATTACTAGCATCATCTTTGTGTTTAAAAGTGGAGTCTAAAAAGAATTTGAGCGAATTGTTCCTAGCTAAGAAGTATGACTTTGGCTGTAAATCAACTCCAAATAATTATCCCAGAAAGGAAAAGATTCATGTGTATTTTGGAATAAAAGACTATGGTTAGTTTTACTTAAGATTTCATTGTAAGCACTTTATTCATAAATGTTAATTTATTAAAATCACATGTTATCCAGAATACATCATTATATTTCTGTTCTATTTTCCATTCTTTAAGATGTATTTATTTATTTTATATTTGATTATTTAATTAGAAAGGTAGATATACAGAGAGAAGCAGAGATACAGAGAAAGACATTCCTCTGCTGGTTTACTCCCCAAGTAGCTGCAATGGCCAGAGCTGTGGTGATATGGAGCCAGGAGCCAGGAGCTTCTTCCAGGTCTCTGAGATATGGGTGCAGGGTCCCAAGGTTTTGGGGCATCCTCAACTGCTCTGCCAGGCCACAAGTATGGAGCTGGATGGGAATTAGAGCAACCAGGATTAGAACCAGCTCCTATATGGGATCTTGGCAAATTTAAGGCAAGGATTTAGCCACTAGGCCATTGCACTGGGTCCTTCATTTCCTATTCTAATAAGACTCTGAATCCCCTTTCCTTTCTGTTCCCTACAAAGTCTTGTTTAATAAAGTGTAATGACAAATGTGAAATATTAAGAGGAGCCTCCCAGTAAAACTTGAACATTTCATGTGTTCCAATTGTCTGATATCTGTGCTGAATTTTAGCCTTGGGCATACGAAGTGAGAATAGGCCAAGTGGCAACATCACAGCATCAGCAAGCGAGCTAGCAATGAAAGCTGTACCAAAATTTGAGGAGCTGTTCAACTGACACAGAGTTCAATAGGAGCTTGACACTGAACTGAAAAGGTATGTGTATCAACTCAGCTGGAGAGGGTTGAGTGGGAAGAGCTTTTGATAGCCTCCCACTCCCTCAGGGAATGACATGGGGATTATCCACTTTTACAGTCTAAAGCTACAAAAGCAGGGGCTTGCCCATACTCTGTAACAGCCGAGTAAATAAAGTGTACAATAGACTTTCCAGAGAACAACTCTAAATGCTCTGGGAATGCTTAAATTCTGCAGACATGACCTGAACAGACTTTTTTTCCCCAGACTTTTCTTTTCCTTATTTATACCTTACAGAACCCATTTTTGATAAGAATATATTGAACTTGGCTGTAGTTTTATGTTCTAACATGTTTTACGCTGTGCACTCTAATTTTTGAGATTGTTACGGCAAAATATGCTAGTCATTTTTTATATTCATTGAAATGAAATAAAATTGATCAAATATGTTCCCAGAAAACATAAGACTGTATTGAAATCCACACCCTCTGTTTTTCAAATCTAGTAATTTCATTCTTGTGATAAACAAATATTTGTCGTAACTTTGACACTAACCTCTGTCCAGGAAAAACTATAGCCCACATAAAAAGAACATTTTATATTGGGCCCGGCGGCGTGGCCTAGCGGCTAAAGTCCTCGCCTTGAACGCCCCGGGATCCCATATGGGCGCCGGTTCTAATCCCGGCAGCTCCACTTCCCATCCAGCTCCCTGCTTGTGGCCTGGGAAAGCAGTCGAGGACGGCCCAAAGCTTTGGGACCCTGCACCCACGTGGGAGACCTGGAAGAGGTTCCAGGTTCCCGGCATCGGATCGGCGTGCATCGGCCCGTTGCGGCTCACTTGGGGAGTGAATCATCGGACGGAAGATCTTCCTCTCTGTCTCTCCTCCTCTCTGTATATCTGACTTTGTAATAAAAATAAATCTTTAAAAAAAAAGAGAACATTTTATAATTATATTTATTGGGAATTTATAGTGATAAAAAATCATCATATAGTTAGACTGAATATGAAAGAATGTCAAAAGTGTAATTATTGTCTATTGATTAAAAAAGCTGTGCATAAGCTATGGGGATTTCAAGCTCACAAATCATCCTGCAATATGTTACTAAACTACACTTAAGGTTTAGGCATAAAAGGACACAAATACATGTTTTTGTTTGTTTTACTTAGTTTTCAACTACCCTCCAGGATTAAGAAAAATGAATATATTTGGAGAAAACAAAACAGGACAATCAGAGAGAAAATTTCCTTATTTAGGTTTGGAGAAATAATAATTATAATCAGCAATAAAAATTTTAATGTTGTTTAGTTAATGCTTATTTAATGTTTAATGCTATTACCTGGATCATGGAATGAGAGTTAGTCCAAAATGAGACAATATGTCCTAAAAATAAACTTGGAACAATTTAAATCATAGAACTTGCAGTGTCATGTCTCCTGAAGGTAATTAAGGAAATGAAAGATGTCATTGGTGAATCATTTGTTACCATTTTTGTGGAAATCATGTAGCATGGGGTCTTTGATGACCAGAGAAAGGAAATGTCGTGTGCATCCTTATCTTTTTAATGACCTTGTTATATGCTAGACAAGTGAAAGCCCTGCATAATCTAAATTTCCCTGAAAACCACATAGAATTCATTTTCCATAAGAAAAACGCTGAATAATCCACATTTCAATAAATGCTTTGTGAGAGCTTGATCTGGAAAATTGACACTGAAGAATACAATGCTTCATAACATAATGAGGAAAGTGATGTGTCAAGAGATGCGTCTACATTAAGCATTATTTTTCATTTTATGTAACTTTTAAATTATTTTTATTATTGCTTTATGACACAGTTCCATAGGCTCTAGGATTTCCCATCTCCCTGCCTGTGTTCCCCCACCCCATTGATTTTCCCTTTAAATTATTTTTTCCACATACAAATTACTGGACATGTTTATTGCAGCTCAGTTCACAAGAAGTAAGCTGCAGAATCAACCCAGTTTCACTAATGGATGACTAGATAAAGAAAATGTGGTCTATATAATGTTTGAAATACTATACACCAGCATAAAAAGCATGAGACACTATCTTTTGTGACCAAAAGATGAAACTGGAAACCATCATGCTTAGTGAAACAAGCAAATCACAAAATGACCAATATCAGCTGTGTTCCCTGATCTGTGGTAGATAAGTGCAGAGTACAAAAAATAGACAAAACACAGCGTTCTGTGTGAGCAAATGGGCATTTTGAGATTTGATTTTCACAATGTTCTTCATTTTTTTTTAATTACAATGGCTGGTCCATTATGAATAGTCATAAATCCATCAAGCCACTATTGAAGCATTCCCTGACTCTGTAGACACAGTTCAACATCCTACTGTCAGGATATATTCAGTTGTTTCACTGGGAATGCATCCTTGATCTGGGTGCGTGAAGACATACTGGCTTTGTCTCCACATCTGAACATGTCAGTCCTGCTACAATTCTATTATATATCCCTTTAAGCAAGGAGCCAGTTAACACAATCCTCAACAGGGAGAAAAATAACATATTTTCATAACATGAAGTTATAGAACATGCTACAAAAGTACCAATGTGTTGCATTCTTATTTGATAGAGATAACTTCAAAATAAAATATAAAATTAAAGAAAATGTTTATAGAATAATTTATAAGAAGGTGATTCTTAAATCATGGAAAACATTTGTCAGCAGTGTAAATAAGTGACTTAAGAAAAATATATATTGATTAAAGCTAGCATCAAATAATGGGAAAATGCAAATAAACCAAAAAGTATCTGTCTCTAATTGCTGAAGTTGTTTATATAAATGTGTAAGTGCTGTTAAGGTAAATAAAATATTGATGGACAGGCAATTATAATATGCCCTCATCTGTGAATTTCCTAAATTATCTGTACAGTTTATACAAATTCACATGCACATGTGATTATAATATAAAACTATAAAATCTTCATATGTATTAGAGACTGCATTAAACACTATGTGCCTCAGAAGCTCATCTCAAATAAATGATTATGTCTTTTAAGTGAAAATCAAAAAGAACTCATAGGACAAAATTAAAGCCAGTTGCTATTTAATGGAAACAATTAGAGGAACTACAAGTATGGTTTAACATTCTAAATTTAGAAACCCACATATTGAATGTAGTAATGATTTCCATCATTGAATGCAATCTTTTAAGCAGAAGTTCTGAAGATATTATTGGACAAGATAAAAATTTAGTCCATTGATTTTTATTTCCTTTTTTGGTAATTGTCAGCTAACGTAATGAAAGGCAAAGTATTCAGGTTTCTATAGCAAAGATTCCATGAGTTAGTAGACGATAAATTACATGGGTGTATTCATTATTGCTTCAGAAGATAAGAATTTTAACGTCAACAGGTCAGCACATGTGT
This sequence comes from Ochotona princeps, assembly GCF_030435755.1. NCBI lineage: Eukaryota > Metazoa > Chordata > Mammalia > Lagomorpha > Ochotonidae > Ochotona > Ochotona princeps. The sequence goes on from NC_080834.1 coordinate 56,918,592, forward strand.
GGACGTCCTGTTATTTCAATGTGTTCTGACTGCCACATTTAGGGATGGGGATAAACACGTGGATGTTCTGGAATGCAAGTATTAATATAGCAACAAATGCTTTAAAATATAACCATTGATAAAAAATATATTCTGATTGACACTAAATTCTAAACCTGTTCTAATACCAGCAGGAATTTTGGAAAAAAAATACTCAAGATGTTAATAAAAGACATATGGGGATGCAAATGCCATGGAATATCCAAAAGTTTTGTTTGAACTGGAAATAAAAATCATTTTGAAATAACTCTTGTTCTTGCTCTGTAGATTTCTGATTCCTTTATAATTTTCTCTAAGTAGATTTTAGGCACCTCAAGGTTTTCCCTTTCTATTGTACAGGGACCAGAAGAGCAAGGAGATTATTGCTCTAGCATCAAACGCTGCATACGCTTCCAGTTCTGCGGAGTGTCCCAGGTAACTTTTTCTAGTAAATGGTTTTCCAAAAATCCTCTCCTCATGATTTGCTATAAAAGAACACAACTAAGAAGTTTCTAACATCATTATGTTTTAATCAATCTGCATTCTAAAATCCTCTTTTTTCTTGATGCTTTATATACTGATTGTATATTCTCATTGTTGCTGAAAATTGCATGTGTTTTTACTAGAATTTTGTTCAAACAAAATCAAATGCATACACTACATTTGTATGGTTTCTTCTGCCATAATCATCATCATCATCATTATTTTTTAAAGATTTATTTATTTTTATTGCAAAGGCAGATATACAGAGAGGAGGAGAAACAGAAAGGAAGATCTTCCTTCCGATGGCTCACTCCCCAAGCAGTCGCAACGCCTGGAGCTGAGCCAGTCTGAAGCCAGGAGCCTTTTCTGGGTCTCCCACGCGTGTGCAGGATCCCAAAGCTTTGGGCCGTCCTTGACTGTTTTCTCAAGCCACAGGCAAGGAGCTGGATGGGAAGCTGGACCACCAGGATTAGAACTGGTGCATATGGGATCCCAGCATGTTCAAGGTGAGGAGTTTAACTGCTACACTGTTGAGCCGGGCTTGATAATCATTATTTTTAGAAAAATGTTGTTGCATAAAAAATCAATCAATTCATTCTAATCAATAGCATCTGTTTCAGAACAGTGATCAACAAATTATTACAGAAAATATGGAGACTTTCCATATAACCATGTTGCTGGTTACAGACAACTTGCCATGCTATCCATAATAGCCACTATATGGGGATATTTGATACAACTAACATATCTTAATTAACACATCACTAATGTTTACTGTCAATAGTTTGTATTATGGTACAATGTAAGACATTTCATATTCTGTAAGTTTTGACAAATGTGAATGGAGTACTTACTTGTACTTTTTTAAATCCTCCAAAAAAAAAAAATCCTCCAAATCATGCCAATTAATCTTTCCTTTTTTTGTTTTTGAAAATCTGTTTATTTATTTTAATGTGAGGAATATAAAGAAGGAGAGTCAGGGAAAGAGAGAAGCAGCCTAAATAGCTTGTTCACTCCCTGAACGCCAACAGTGGCCAATCTTGGGCCAAAGCAAAACTTTGAGTTATATCTGGTTTTCGGTCACATCGGAACGTTCACCCAATCAATGTTTCTGCATTCTTAGATACTTTAGGATGGGATTGAATTGGAAGTGAAGCACTTGGAACATCGATTTGAGTCCATATATGATGCCAAAAGTGTAGGCCTTGAAGGCAGAGTTTAATGCACTTCACTACAACACCAGGCACACTCCATCATTTATAGCTTGATAACCATTATTCTTTCAAAATTTCCATAATTCTCCTTTTTCCAGTTTTCTATTGCTGGGATATTTGTGATGTACATTTATGAAAATGATTTCTGTAAAACATATGCATTGATTCTCCCTTCTTCTTTATCCGTGGCCTGATATTTCAGTGTGTGTTGTGTGCCACTTTTTTTCCTTGAATGCAAGAGGGCTGAGAGAGAGTGGTAGAGAGGTGTGTGTGTATCTAGGACCTATGTATGAGAGAGATTGAGACAGAATGAATGAGGGAATATAGCTTGTTTCTCGCTCAAGTGCCTAAAGTATTGAACAATATAGATTTTCTAAATTTCCTCCAAGTTCTACAGGAATACAGGTTCCTTTCTTCCTCACATTTACTTTCAACAAGTTCTATTTCCTGTCAGTTTTAACATAACAAAATGTAATAGCATGAGGTGATATCTCCTTGTGATTTAACTTATGCTTTTGCGATGATTGGTTATCTTGACTGTTTTGTATGCACCTTGCTAGTTTCAGCATGTTTGCTTTGTTCGGTAAGGTGTTTGCCTTCCTGCTATTGCACTGTTCTTTACAAATTTCAAATACTAATTCTTAATAAAATCTGAGGTACACTAGTTTTTGTTTTTTTCATTCTCTATGTTACCGCTTTATTCTGTTGATTGTCTTCTTTGCTCTGTAGCTGTTTCTTGCTAAAATTACAAGTGTTTTCTTTTGTGTGTGTGTGTATCTTGTTTGTATGTTTTGGAATTACATGTAAAACAATTTAAAGGCAAATGTGAAACTTTACTCTGTGTTTTCTGTTGGTAATATATTTTGAGATCTTAGCGTTTAGGCTTGAGTTTGTTTTGGTTTGGGTTTTGTGTATGATAGACCATGATTATTTAACATGCATAACTAGTTTTTTCCAATACCATTTGCATAACATATTACCCTTTCTTATTGTGTATTCTAGGCATGTTGGTTGAAACTGAAAATGTATGTATGTGGCTTTTGTTACTATATTCATTTACGTAAAAGGAAGAATTTGCTTGAACTTAATTTTTTCAGTTTTTGTAGCATGATGATGCTTCTACCCCTCCCATCATTGTTCCCATCTTCTCTACTATTTCTTTTGCTATTTTTGCTTTAATGTTTACAATGGCATACTTTATTTAATTTGTAAGCACAAGATTAACTCTATCATAAATCATAATAATTAAAAAATTAATATGGAGAAAGGGTACTGTTCCTCAAGAATAAAGACAAGCGCTACAAACATTAATCAAATCTGAAAATGTTAATATCACTCAAATGCATTGCTTTTTTATATGTTTTACACTTAACACAAATCAGAGATAGTCAGGAGCCAGGAGCTCTTGCAGGTCTCCCACGCGGGGATGCAGGGTCCCAAGGCTTTGGGCCGTCCCTGACTGCTTTCCCAGGCCACAAGCAGGGAGCTGGATGGGAAGCAGTACTGCCGGGATTAGAACCAGTGCCCATATGGAATCTCGGTGTGTGCAAGGCGAGGACTTTAGCCACTACATTATTGTGCCAGGCCCAAGTTTCTGTTTTAAAAATAAAATTTATTTAGTTATTTGAAAGGCAGAATTAATAGGAGAGACAATGCAAAAGATCTTTGATTTTTGTTTTCTGTCCCCACATAGCTATAACAGCTAGGATTAGGCTGGTTCAAAGCCAGGATCTTCATCAGGGTCTCTCGATGGGTGGCAGGCTGTTAGGCCATCTTCTAGGACTCCCTCAATAGCACTAGCAAGGGCTGGATTTGCAGTAGAAAAGCAGGCTCAGAACGGTAGCCTAGTGGCTAAAGTCCTCACCTTGCATGAGTTGGGATGCCATATGGGTGCTGGTTCATATCCCAATTGCTCTATTTCATATCCAGCTCCCTGCATATGGCCTGGGAAAGTAGTGGAGGATGAACAGTTGTTGTGGCTACTTGGGGAGTGAACCAGCAGATGGAAGATCTCTTTGTCTTTCTTTCTCTGTGCAAATCTGACATTCCAATAGTAAACAAATAAATCTTAATTTAAAAAGAAATACTGGAGAAGCCAGGTCATAAATCATAACCTTGTGTGTGTGATGCCAACTTGTCAGGTGGTAGCATTCTTCATTAAACCTGCCCCTAGAATTCCTGATGTTGTTAATTTCTACCTACATTCCATTGTCTTCCTTGTGTACATGTTTTTGAATTTATGTTTGTTTTTCTGTGTTTATAAACACTTATTAATATCTTCTGTGAATATTTCGCTCTTTTAAACGTATCCCTATCCTTGGCGAAAATCTGCTCTTTCAGATGTCTAGAGGTATGGTTGGATGGGCCATGGAGCTCAGGCCAGAGCTCAAGGGTAGGTAAGAATCCAAAATGAAATATATTGGCCATAGTAGAGTTCCACTATGATTACCAGGAGAAAAATATTTTCACACTGATGTCAAGTTAGCAACCTCACCTCAGTCCCTCTCTGACAAGGTTAACCAACTGCTTTTGTTGAGCCCACAATGTGTGTGTACTTCCACACTCAGGCTAAGTTTATGGACCCTAGAAATAAACTTTTTGCTCCATCGTGTGATGACAGAACCTTCTCAGTGAGCTTTCCCAGCATCCATGCAGTTTCAAGCCTCTGGAATTGGACATAAAGATTTCCCAATCACTGAGCAGTACCTCACAGCTATTGTTGAGTCTTCTGGTTTATTACAGTCACAGGATTTCCATAGTCATAAGCTGCATGACTTCCACTGCCACATGACACAGGGAATCCACTTCATTCTGCAACAATGTACTCACTTTCGGAAAAATCAGACCCAATTTCCAAACCTGTCACCTGCATGACAGGCTGCACAGATGAGGAGAGAGCTACGTGTCCTCCCTCCATGGGACCAGGTGGATAGTCCTCTCACTAGGCTGGACTCAAAGTCAGTTGTGACCACAGGTTTTTCCCTTAGACAAAATCCACCTGTGGCACATGAACCTTAGAAGTCCTCAGTGGCATTCTTTTGAGGACATTGTGCTCTTCTGGTCACTATACATCTTGGTAAAGAAAGGCTAAGAAATCAATGTGCTCTCCCTAATGTTAGTGAGCAGCTTGCACCCACCACATATTCAGGGTTCCAAGTCACTGGAGACTGTGATTCTCCTCAAGTCAATATTACCTGAAGGAGCCAAGTGCATTGGTAGACAGGGTAGCTGTTCACAAGCAAGGAAGTCCTGGGCTTGTGTATAACCTTGAAACATCAAGTGGCAGACCATGGGGCTGTTTCTCCTTTGTGCCTCTCTCTGGTTAAAACTACCAGAACAGAGCCTCCCTGGCCTTAACACTATCTCTTCTTGTGCTATCCTTGACTTGTAAATAACAGACCAAACTAAACCAAGACACCGTGTTAATGTCTTCTCCCTTAATTTTTTTTTTTTTAGTTTTGCTAATACAAGAACAATTATTCTAAGAATTGCTAGCTTCACATAAGATAAGAATTAATGAAAGCCTTTGTGTGATATCTGCATGCTTTTGGAGGTATAAAAGTCTCTGTGTTCTCAAACAAAGTGCATCATCCTGAAAGTGTGGGTGATGACCACAGTGTACAAATATTAAAGCTAGTTCTCCATTAAGCTGCTTCATGTATGTTTGGTTTATCCTAAAAATTACCATTAATCCGTGGCCTGCTACAGATTTCAGAGGAGATCGTGTTTCTACTCATTATGGGAGTTGACAGTGACATTCCAACCAATAGGTAATTGCTACTTATTGCTCAGTCTTCACTGATCCACCAAGGTTCCCTGCCGGAGTCCAGCTCCAGCCGAGAGTTCGGAGCTCGGGAAGGGTGTGTGAGATAGGCGTAGAAAGAAGAAGAGAGAAAGAAAAGAGAGACGGACCACTAGGATTCCTTGATGATTGTGGACCTTGCAAGAAAGCTGTCCGCTTTATTTATACAGAAGCAGTACAAAGTTTTCTTTTAGGGGCATTTTGACATAGCTTCAGGGGGGCACAATTTACAACTTCTTGAGAAATGATTGAGGAAGGATCCCACATTCCTTGCTTATCTTGGTTTGCCAGTCTTCACCCACTCTCCTCAGGTCTGGGCTCTAACCTTGGCGCCACCTGTGACAACCAGGCCCCTACCTTGAATTATGTATGGGTTAGTAAGTCCGGGGTCTTGGTGTATGGGGATTACGGGCCATTGGCACTAAAGGCCATTAGGTCAGCAAGCTCACACAGTTTGTTATCTGAACAAGTAAAGCAAGAGTTATAACAGCGGAAAGAATTGTAATTAGCAATGAGCCAAGTTTACTCCATTTAAGTTTCAATTCTGCAATTGACAAGTGAGTGTTTCCAAAGACAATTCTACAAATTGTTTCACCTCAAGACAGGGCATTATCCATTCCAACGTTGCAGCCAAGAATTTATCAGTAGGCAACATATCGTATTCAGTAATACACTCTTACTACAATTCTTATTCTACAACTTATCCATTACTTAATGGGAGAAATACATCAAAAGAGAAAAAACAAAGAGCTAAGACAAAAGGTTCCAAACATTAAGTTCCTCTACAACTGCAGGTTCTACAACCTCATAAGTGATTAAACAATAATCAAAAGTATATCTTTGTGATGTTAGTGAAATCAGCCTATATTTCATCTAGTTAGAAATTATGAAAGCAGCTAAAGCAACTATAGTTTCTATGTTCTAAAGAGTTACAAGGACAGGCTAACCCTTAAGGTCACAGTAACTATATTTTTTTTGCTTTAGCAGGATAGCCTTTAGGGTCCCAGTAACACGATAGCCTTTAGGGTCACAGTAACAAAATAACTTTTAGGGTCCCAGTAACAAGATAGCTTTTAGGGTCCCAGTAGCTATATTTTTTGTCATGGCAGTTTTAACCCATACTCCCATCATTTCCATTAGTTTGTAAAATTCTTATCAAGCCATTTCCCAGAAAGCATGCTAAATGTCCAGGGCAGATTTTATGGCAATGGGTAGGTACACAATAAGGTGTCTGGAAACAGCATGGGCTTGATTGTACTCCTGTGTGCAGTTAAAGGCCCACTCACCAGGACATTATCAGTAACATTAACTCTCAAGCTGATATTATTTGCCAAAGCCATCTCACAGGGGCAAACAATGCCTCAATAGATTACAGGATTCTTAGTGGGGTGCTTGAGTGTCCATGCAAAAGGGTGGTGAGACTGCATCAAGGTGGTCAGAGAGAAATCCGCCGGGCCCTGCCAAACAGCTGGAAGCTCCCTGGGCCCTGCCATGCAGGGAGCTGTTCTCTTCACACCTTTGTGTCATTCACACCTACTGCACGGACCCTGGCAGTTCCCTTCATTCTGTAGTGTTTATGGCACGGAAATACAGTTCCATCCATGTTCTTCTGTTATGTTCTCATAGCCAAAACTAGTTTGCCTTTCCCCTGTTTAGACAGTTAACTATTCATCCCCTTCCATTATTTTATATGTCTTTTTTTTTTTTTTTTTACATTAGTGCCATGTTTCGACTGTGCTGCTTCATTGTTTTTGCTGAAGATTGCTTTGGTTTTTTTCCTTTTGGTGAAATTCTGTGTTAACACTGATTTATGAGCAAAAACAGTTTTGAGGCTAGTGTATTCAGTGTAACTCACATAGACATCGTTTGTTAGTCACTCTCTTACGTCCTTCTGGAAAATTAAGTTATTACAAAATTCTAAACACTGCAGCCAACTACAGATTATTTTCATTTTCATACACTAATTTACATATTTGAGTGTAGTAATGAGTAGAGCATTAGTAATATCAGCATTTTCAACAGTAGTTTGATTGTTTCTGAATTATGTAAAATAATCTTGAATAGAAAGAAGAAATTAGACATATATTTGGCAAGGGGAAAATCCATAAGAATATTTAGAAAAAATCATATTGTAATTTTTTACTGTTAAGGAGAAATGTTTAAAGTTATTATGAAAAATGCTCTCATCTAAAGGAGAACATAATAATAGAAAGAGTCCAGAGAAGTGAGTCTGCCCTGACGTTCTAAAATGAAATATTTTAAAAACAATTTTTTTCACAATTTTGCACTCCTCATTTTTGCATGAATTGCAAACATCTCATTAATTTTTACCTATGTTGAAATAGTATAGGTGGCTTTTAAAATCAGTAAGGGTCAAGTTATTAAACATGAATATTTTATCTTATGAGGTAATGTATTTTCAATGAAATAGAATTAATTCAACTTGCTTAATCCCCATACACATTTTTTTTCTTCTGCAAGAACAAATAGCTGATATTTATTGTTCCTCAATACATATCCATGCACTTTCCTTTTATTAATCTCAATTTGCTTTAAAACTATCTAATGTCACTTTCCTATTACTGTGTTACAAATAAAGTGGATTTGTTTTAAGAGCTCACAAAATTTTAGCATATAATATTGTATTTCCTTGTGAATTTGTTAGTTTAGCATATAGAAATCAAAATGGTCCTTTACCTAATTGAGGAAATAGCATATTCCTTTCAACTTCTCTATTGTCATTGACTAGAAAATTAGCTGAGAATGTGTATAGAGAGCACAGTACTATGTCCACAATCAAAACAACTGGCAAAGAAGCTCATGTATTTCCATTTATGAATAGGAAGAGCCATTGCTTATTATCCTGCTCAGGATTTGTCATGTCATTTGTTGAAAAAACATGTGTTGACATTGACCTTAATTGGTTCTCATCAAATGTCATATTTCCCTGACAGAAGATTGAATTATAGCCATCACCAATCATCAGTACTCTAAATATTGATGTCACATTGATTTCCCTTGGAATCTCAAATTAAAGCACACAAGCATGATATGAAGTAGAAGCAGTGTGAGCCAGGTACAATTTACTAAAATATTCTGTGACTGAGAACAAACATGACAGAGCTGAGTGACATCTTCCTTAAAATCTGAGAATAGCTATGATATTTTGAATGCTAAAAAGCAGTTTCCCATGGTTATGAGTTTGCAAATTCCCTTGAGCATGGAAAAATTACAGAGACAGATGCTATTAAATTAATAATGATAAGTACATTATTATTTTAGCACTTATCATGAAATAAGTCAATGACCCTATTGATGGTGTTTTATTATTTTAATAACTTGTATTTGTAGGACAAAGGTAGTTTTCTCAGTGTGTCTTACAGAAAGGAAAATGAGACAAGACCATGTAACACCTCCCTCCAAAATGGTTCAATGTTTTTTTTTTTTCTATGAAAGAAATACTGAATTTGAGAGACTCATACATACTTACATTAGTATGTTTTTTTCTATATCAAGAAAATGTCTTATGGAAACATTTATAGGAATAATAAGATGCATAGCTTTGGTTTAACTTTTTACTCTTCAACACATTATTAAATATTTGAAGGGAAAATATACAGCTTTGTTCTACACAACTGATAATATATACAGAATACAGTATGAGGAAAATTCCTATTGAATTTGAGCAGAATTTTAATAGTTAAACTTATCTGATTCTTCTTAAACCAGATATTATGTCCATATAAAACCTATTTCTCAGAGATTCATTAACCTTTCAAACATCAAAAGAAACCTTAAAATTCAAGGAAAATTCAAGAAAATATTTTGGGAAATACTCCATATCATTTTACTTGATATATTATTGAGTATAATTTATATATGTCACAATTCACATATTTTAAGTATATGTTTCAGTAGTTTGTATTATGTATCTAAAAAAGGAAGTGACTCAAATAATTTTACAACATTTTTCCCTTCTCACGAACCATGTACGCTTTAGCTATTGTCCATATGACAGGATCTCTTGACTTCCCATAAGAGTCTTGATATTATTATTTTCCCCCCAAAGACTAGAGTAGTCAAAATATTTCATAAAGAAATCATATTTCATGTGATATTTTGAGACTGTATTCTTTCATTTAGTATAAAGGTTTCATGACGTCTAGCATAGTGCCATAGAGAACTAGTCATCTACCTGCTAGCATCAGCATCCCCACATATGTGCTAGCTCATGGCTCAGCTGCTGCACTTATGGTCCACTTTTCTATTTATGGCCTGGGAAAACAGATGAGGATGGCCTAAGTTTTTGGGCTTCTGCAACCATGTGGGAGACCCAGAGGAAACTTCTGGCTCTCAACTTCGAAACAGCGCACCTCTGTCCATTGATCTGTAAAATTCATCTTTCAAATAAAAATGAATATATATTTTTTCAAATAATATAAAGGCTTCATGGTTTATTCATATAATAATGTTTGTATTCCATTTTTTCAGCTGTCCATGTAAAATCATATGAAATTCTGTCCTTTTCAAATACATATGTTGAAGCTCCAAACCATCAATAGAATGTACTTCTACTTAGTCTTTTTTATGGGTGATAAAGCTTAAATAAGAGCAAATGGATAGGGTCTAGTAATAGCCTTAAAAGAAGAAAAGGGGGACTGGCACTATGAGGAACCACCACTCCATATAGGCAACACTTTAGAGTCCAAAATACTTCAGTTCCAATCGAGCTTCCTGCTAATGTCCTGGGAGGGCAGCAGAAAATGGCTCAAGTCCTTGGGTGCCTGCACCCAGATGGGAGACCAAAAAGAAGTTACTGGATCCTGGTTTTGGATCAGCCCAGCTCCATCTGACTGCTTCTGCTGCTTCTCTTCCTTCCTTCCTTCCTTCCTTCCTTCCTTCCTTCCTTCCTTCCTTCCTTCCTTCCTTCCTTTCTTTCTTCCTTCCTTCTGTTTTCCTTCCCTTTTTCCCTCTTCCATCTATCTTTCACTTTTTTCACTTCTACTTCTGTCTAGCCTAATAGATATGAAATGAAGTCTTAGCCTGGCTTTAAATTTCTTTCACTTACAAATAATAATGTTTGACAGTTTGACATATTTTACACAATACTTGAATGTCTCCTTTGATTATTTATTTTGATATATTAATAATTTTTAAGTTGGCTTCTGTGTTTATCTGTGAATTGTAAAGGTTTTTAAAATAATGCAATTATGAGTGTTATTTAACAATTAAGATTCACATCTATTTTCCCCTTGTTTTGTGGACTATTTTTCATTCCTGGTATTGTACAGTTAAAAAAAAGGATTTTTAGCTTCCAAGAAATTTGATATATTTTTATTGTCATGGCTTTGTTGTGCAATATGGCCTTTTGAGATTTAAGCTTATGTCTTTTTTTGGAAAATTTCTCTTGTATGTGCTCACTAATACAATCTGATAATTTAAGTAAGTTTTGTCAATTAAAGTAGAGCTATTGTGTTTTGCATGACCACACATTGAAATCACTATAGACATAAGAATTTATTATTAGAATTTTAGTTGTTTATTTTGACCTAGGTTCTTATCTGAAACTCAGTATTTCACTGTCTGAATTAATGCCTTCTAATAAATTCTGAGATCAAGAAATGTAAATTCTCTAAATTCAATCTCCTGTTTTAATTGTATTGTCTATTATGTCCCCTTGCATTTCTAGATATTTTACCAATTCCTAGAAAAAAGACAGTTGTGATCCTTAAAGTTTTTTAAGCAATTAGCAGAATGATTTGGAGAACCCTGCTGTTTTTTTTTTTTTTTTGAGTCCTGTTATCTTAAACATATAAGTTTTCTGATCCACTACTGTTTTTCAATACATTCTAAAAGCTTTCAGGTATTTATTTCCCATGTTTTCCATTTCCAGAAATATGTGTGTGTGTGTGTGTGTGTGTGTGTGTGTGTGTGTGTGTGTTGACAATACCCAGACTCCGCTGGCTCTATTAATATATTTGCATTATTTCCTTTTATTTCAGCTTCTGCACATCCTTGTAATCCATCCTCAAATTTACTGTCTTTATTTTACAACTTAAAATATATTACTGAGATTGTGTTTACATGAGTCCTTTGTACTCCAAACTTTCCACCTGATTTTTATACACTTTTATTTCTTTATTGCCCTTCTATATTCATATGACATTATCTCTCTACTTTGTTTCATTTTTAATTACAATTTTCTTTAGATGATTGAAGAAATTTTAGTAGCTAACATGAAGCTTTTTTACTCTATCTGGTATCTAATCATGCTTATAAGCAATGCTGATACAAATACACACACACACACACACACACAGATACTTGCTACTGCTTGTCTACTCTTCTGGAGCTCATATTCTTTTCTGTTAGTTTAATTTTCAATGAATCATTGTGTTCCTTTAAAGGAATGTATATCTCCAATGTTACACACACACACACCAAACAACGCACTTAATATAAACAGTTTGGGCATACACTGTCTCTTTCTCTGATAAGTCATCTGTTACAGCCCACCAATTAGTGATTGTCTAATGTGTTGGCACAGAGTTCTGAAACATATATCTTTTCACATACCAATATAGTTGAATCCAGGCTTTTTGCATGTAATAGTTTCAAATATCTGAGATTTTTTGCTAGTTATGAATGTTCTTCCCTTATGTTTTTGTCTCTGATTTTCTGTGACAAACTAACCAGCCCAGAGGTTAGCCTCTAGCTGCATTGAACTGCATCACCCCCTCCAGTTGCTACTCACTACTGTGTCCTACATTTTTGAAAGCTCCGTTTTGTTGGGGAGAATCTCTTTCAAACATAGCTGTTCTTCCCATGCGAAATTGCTGATCCATACCTCTGGTGCTGGCAGCAGAACATTGTTGTGTTGTTTTTAGGACTTCCTTGACTTTCCATTTTTGATGATACATTTCTGTAGGTAAAGAAATTCCTCCTCCTTCTCCCCATTCCCCTTCCTTCACACCATTTTCCCCAATTTTATCACAGTACTCCAATCCTTTAGTGAAGAGTTACAAGTCCTACATTCTCTTTTTTAACTGTATCATGGCATTGTAGGTATAGGCAATGTTAGAAAATCTAGCATATTTCAAGGTATATTTAAAATACCTTATAAATATTCAGTCACGGTCTATGTCACTGTTTCATTGGGTGTCCTTTTATTTGGGGAATAGGGAAGCATACTGTAATGTATCTTCACTTTCCAGTATGTTGGTCTCCATTATACAATTCATCTATGAAAATGAATGTTTATCCTTGTTTACTTGTATATTTATTCATTTTTTATGAAAGTTGCCTTGTATCTGAGGGAACATGTGATATCCATCTTTTTGGAAACAGGCTGTTCCACTGAGGATAGTAGTCTCAGTTGTCTGAGCACTCTCTACTGGTGGATGAGAGGTCCCAGGACACTCCAGCTGTGCTCCGACAGCATGCATGAGATAGCTTGTGCATTATCACAGCTCTGCTCTTCTCAGTGTAGCTGTACCCGTGGTGGACCTTCAGCCATGAGGGGGTGCTGGCTGGGAGAGAGACTCCTGCTTGATTGTACCGACTCACAGTGTTGCCTTTCAATTAAGTATGTAATGGGCTGTGTGATAAAGGTTGACATTCTGGCCTCCTGGAATGGAAAATAATGGACTGAAATAGAGTGCAACGTACAGGAGAAGAAGCTCCTGTATTCTTCCTATAGTACTATGGAATGAAATCTGACTAGTAGCTCTGAAAAGGAAAAGGAGTATACTCATAGATGTTTAAGGCTTGTATGCACTTTTCATTAAGCTTCAGCAGATTTAGTTGAATGACTATTCACATACAAAAAATTCCTTTTGGGCAAATTCAAATATTTAAAAGTTTTGCAAATAATGTCCAACAATTTTGTTTATGGTAATCTGCAAACATTGCTTTCTCTCAGATGCTGTAAGTGGTTGTTCTCCATGTGTTCAAATAATGCATATATCAACAATCACAGATTTTCACTCTTAAATACAAGTGCATCTTTATAACAACACTGTTTTTACTAATTGTGAATGTTTTAAGAAATGGAAAAAGACATTAGACAAAAAAGCATAAAAGTAACTATGTTACTAGTTCAAATAGTAACACAGTAAGGTAACTTAAGAGATTCGATCATTGTGTGCTAAAATTGAATAGGTAACTTTTAAGCGTTATTACCTTGCAGAGTGCCATGATGTTTTTGCTGTATTTCAACAGCATGATGTTTTTCACATGCTAGATTGTTTTGTGAAGGAGTTAAGTGTAAAACTTGAAGCTGCAGGCCTGGATTCTGTGCAATTTGAGAGCACTTTTTAAGGAAAATCAAAAACAAAAAAAGGGAGGCTGGCATGATGGCTCAGTGGCTGAAATACTCACCTTACAAGTGTTAGGGTCCCATATGGGCACAGGTTCATGTTCCAGCAGCTTCACTACCCATCCAGCTCCCTGCTTGTGGCCTGCTAAAGTACAGGACGGCCCAAAGCCTTGGGACCCTGCACTCATGTGGGGGACTTGGAAGAACCTCCTGGCTCCTGACTTAGGATGGGCTCAGGTCTGGCTATTGTAAAATAGCTGAAATATATCATATAATGAAAACTTCTGTAATTTATTGTTGTTTCTTATTTTAGCAATATATGGCTTGGAAAAATATCTCTGACAATAACACACTTGGAAAACATGTCTTCACAAAACCCTAGGAAATGCACCTGGTCTTTGATAATACTTGGAGCTTATGCAGCATTAGTTCCTCGTCCCTATTTACCTACCAGGAATCACAGATCTGATCTTCTGTCCCAGGACTGGTAGGTACTTAATGCTACGTGTTTTCCCAAATGTGTCTGCTTGGAATAATTGATACTGTGATTTCCCATATAGTTTCTGGTGAAGATATAAACAAAATAAAATACATGCAATTTAATGGAATCGTTATTTTAATAGCATTCTGCTACTCCTTTTGGCATGATTATAAAAAAGAATCATATTCACGCAACCCTTTTGATTCAGCACTTCTTATGCAATTCACTTCAAAATTATTTACAGCAAATAATTTTCAATTTTACTATCGTGGTAGGGGACTTTATCTTGATTTATTGTTAATTGCATAAATTGGTATGTTGTTCTCCATGAAATAAATGAAACCTGAATTAAATAATTGGGTTTGGGTATATTTTATATTCATTTTATTTTCTTTCATTTTTGAATGATTTATTCATTTCAAAGAAAAAAGGGAGTGAGAGAATGAGAGAATGTATATCTTCAGTTTGCTGATTTCTTCTCAAAATGTCCAGAGAATCACAGGTTTGTCACTCCAAAGCTAAGAGTCTAGAATTCCATCTGTGCTCACATATGAGAGGTAGGAATTAATATACTTGCACCATTAAGCATTTCAGGCACACTCACTAGAAGCTGGGTAAGAAGCAAAGAATAACTATGCCTATTACTAAACACTGTAACATGGGATGACATGTGCCAAGAATGGCTCAAACTGCTATTTCACAATGAGTATCGCTATTATTCCCCTTTGAAAATAGAATTCAACGAATAAAAATATACATTGAGAGAAAGGATAGACACTAGTGAATATCATGAAATGAACCAAAATCATTTGCATAATTGATGAAATACATAATCACAAAAAGATGAGCATCAAAGTCAATAGGACATTAGCCAGAGCTGAGCCCATCCTAAGTCAGGAGCCCTTTCTCTTACTTTCTCTCTTTTCACCTCTTTGTCTCTGTAAATCTGACTTTCAATAAAACAAATAGACCTTTTAAAAAAAGTTAATTTTGAAGAATCGCTAAAAAGAAAAATGGTATATTGTATTTCTAGGTTGAATAAGAGAAGAGAAAAAAAAAGAAAAAACTTGTGAAGGTGGTATTTGACTATTTTTAGTGGCATTTAGAGATTAGATGCTGTCTTACAAATATTTTTCAGTATTCACTAGCTGTCAAATAAGCAAATAAGCCTGAGGACATTGAAAAAATAAAACCTTATTTATACATATCTTGCTACTTATGTTACTCCCAATTCTCTGCTACTTATTTGTCTGTGATCAATCCATATCAGGCATGGCTTATTATCCTCCTTTGATAGAAGTTTCAAGGAGCAAGTGTATTCTAACAGATTTTCCAGTTACTTCCCCAAAGCAAGAATGAACAACTTGTAAACTCCTGTAGACAAATATATTGTTACTGTTTATTTTCTATTTCAATTCCAACTTTTACTTCATTTTTTTAAAAACTGGGTGGGATTCTTTAAATAAAACAACGTTGGTGCTTCATCATAAAAAGCACAGATAATATTTTTATCAGTAGACCTGTTATTAGGTTATTAAATCTATATGCTCTCTAGGGCAAGGTAGTTTAAACAGACAATTTGATTACACTTCTCCTTGTCCTTTTTTTTTTTTTTAATCAAATGCCCTGAGCAGAAAAGATAGATTCAAATAATGGGCACATTATAAATTATAATCATCCCTGTTAGATGTGTTTAAATTACTTTTATATTTTCATTTTAGTTTTGCTAACCACTTGCAATTTGACCCTAGGCAAGGTAGTTATCCATTCAGAATCCTCACTTTTATCTTTAAATAATGGAAAAAATATTCAGGGCATTTGAATAACTTTTAATTTTTTATATAGTATCTAAATTAATGGTTCTAATGAGAATATTCTGAAAGAACTTCCTTAAATTATTTTTAATTACAAAATCCCCTTTCTTTGTCAGATACAGAAAAATCACTGGTGCATTATGTTCTGTTATAATTTTTAATCAACTAATTTAAAATGGATTAAAATTTCACATATTTATAGTGTACATCATGGACTTTTAACACATTTTGTGGAATAGATTAATCAGGTAAAGTTGCATGCATTAACTCATACTTTTTATATATAATGGAAACATTTAAAAATTCTATAAGCAACTTTAGAATATGTGATATACAGTTATTAATCCTAGTTTGCTTGGTTTATAATAGATCGCTTGCATTTATTCCTCTTCCTTAATAGAAATATTTTCTCACCTGACCAAAATCTCTCCCTTTCTTTTCTGATAACTACTTTTTGCTTCTGTGAATCATCATTTTAGGTTCTATATGTAATCAAATAATGTAGTATTTATCAATATTCAATAAAGCTCAAAATAAATAATGCTAGTGACTGTTGAGGTGTCAATGTCTGCTTGATATACTAATTTCAACTCATGATAGTAATAGAGGCAATTGTGAGATTGTTAGGTCATATGGTGCTTTAAGTTTAATTTCTTGTGAGGCTCCTTATTGTTTGCCGGAATGTTATGCTAATGTCCACTTTTACCAACAATGTGCAAAAGTTGTTTTTAACTCCACATCACTTTCAAATCTTGTTATCTTTTTCCTTCTTGATAATAGCCACCTTAGTGTTCCACCATGGAATTTATTTTAATTTTTCTGATATTGATTGACATTAAAATGGTTTTTGTACATCTATTAACAATTAATTGTCTTCATTCGAGAAACATTTTGCATATCATTGATTTATTTTGTCATCTGAGCAGTTTCCTTGTCATAGAGAAGTGGGGGCTTGTTATGTAATTTAGAGATTAATCTTGTATCAAACTTTTGGAGATAGCTTATATCATTATATCATTATGTAAGTTGCCTATTCACTCTGTTGATTATTTCCTTTCTCTGCAGAACCTTGAGAGTTCAAATTAAAATATCTGATTCTTTAATTTAGATGCCCTAGAAAATTATATCCATGCACAAAAAATGTTATGTAACTATAATTATATGGAACTCTACAGATTTCCAAATACATTATTAGAAATCTGCATTAAGATGTGGGTTATGCTCATAACTACTTAATTGGAGTCCTCACAATTGCAGGTAATTCAAATTCGGTCCATCAGAAATATAATTATTTCTTTAATACACACCGCTCAAGCAAACACTATTGGTGATAATGATGATAAAGATGATATTGCTGCTACAAGCAAAGCTCAAAACACATCTGTCATTTGTTTTTTCTTTTTTGTGTAGTGACATTGTTATGTATTCATTTTGAAGTCTTGTACAATCCACTGCAGAAAAATCTCTGTATCCGTTTCCTACTCTTTGCTTCAACCCTCTTCCTCATCCTGTTACTGGAACAGGAACTTGTAATTGTTTTCACACAGATAACCTTTTGTTTTCTCTGTTTAAAGGTGTAGACAAGCATTTTAAATATCATTAAAATAGTATCTGTGCATATTTTTCTTAACAATTGTTCAAAGTTTCTTTGGGAGGTATAGATGAATCATTTATTTAGAATTGTAAGCCTCCTTTTATTTAAAGCTAATTTACATTCAAGAATTATTTTATTCCATAAAATATCCAAACACAGAAAATTATAGCTCAAACAATACTCATTTCAACACAACTGGCTATATGCATGTGTCTTCTTGAGGAGCATTTTTTTTTAAAGTTAGCTTGTTTGAACTGTAGAATAACACATGCACTCACTCATACACACACACACACACACACACACACACACACACAAAATCTGTCCATCATTTCACTACTTCCATATGCTTGCGGCACACTCAGCCTGAATTCAATAGCTAGGAAATCAATCTAGGTCTCTCATATTAGTGACTGAAACTGCCAGTTGAACTGTTAACTGCAGCCTCCGAGGAACATTAACAGAAAGTGGGATTGCGAGTACATGCAGGACTCACTCATCTCAGGCACTCCGATAGGCGATATCCTGTTCCTGACAGATAATGTCTGCTCCTATGAACACGCTTTATCACAGTAGATCAGAGAATTAACTTCCGTGAAACATAGTTTTATGGTCTGAATTAGCAGTTATTGGACAAGTATTTATTGATGTGGGAAGATGCATTTTGGATTCATTTGAAGCTAGACGGATGCATCACAGAGAATTATTTTCAGGAAATAGCTAGTCACCTTCAATGCAATTAGCTAACAGCATCAATGATATTTTAGGTCAGTCTACCTTCTCCTCAAACAGTTGCCATTGATCTCAAGTACTAAAGCCTAGATGATTCTACTCCAAATGAAAAATCTACATAGAAACTTTCCATTTGGGTGTTTGCAACTTCTAAAAATTATGCGGAAATATATTTGGGGGAAAGAGAGAAAGAAGTACTGCTCTCACCTAGTGGTTCACTCATAAAACACCAATGGCCTAAACTGAGCCAGAACAAATTACTAATGGAGGAATTGCATGCAATTATTTAAGCTATCATCTCTGCTTTTCAGGGTCAGTACTGTTAAGAAACTAGAGTCAGGACCCACGGTTTGAATTAAATATTGAATCCAGACATGAAACTTTCACATCTTAACGGTTGTCTTAACCGCTAAAACAAATGTGTAAGCTTGCCTTAATTGTTTTTTGTGTTTTAAAATCAACACCTCTAACACTGGAATGTTTAACAATCATCATATCTGCCTCTGCTTTCACAAGAGTTACATCATTATTGCTGTCTAAAACTCTCACTGCCTACTCCTGATCTCTCTGTTCTTTATGTAGCAGTTCATAATGGTAAAATTTGCTTGAAATAATCTGAATTATAGTATACTCAAATATTTGGTAAAGCGTTTTCTGTTTATGTGTCTGTGAGTGATATTTTTTCTGGAAGGGAATAGGATTTGAGTTGGCATGTTGACTCGAGAAGATTATCTTCACATCAGTCTAGGTAGACTTATCAAATGAATAGCATTAAACCAAGAGGCGGAGGGTCAATTCTCACTTTCCTTTCTTCAGCTACCCACAATCTTCTGCCTTAAGATATTGTACCATTTGATTCTTGGTGTCAAGTTCCAGGACATAATGCTAAGCATAACCACCCCTACACATGTCCATTCCCCAGCTGTTGGACACAATTGGGGTTATATGATCTGTTTTGGCTTTCACAGCATGACTGAGCTACACTAATTGCGTAGGTTCTAGAGATGGAAGATGGTATGAAATGTCCCAAACTCCACAATCACATGAACAAATATTTTATATCTGTCTTCTTTATATACAGTTATTCAGAGTTCTTGGAAAATATGTATTACAAATGCCTATTTATGGATTTGAATTTTGTTTCACCAAAATGAGTTTTGAACTGTATTTCCATGTCCTGTATGTCTATGTTTCAATATCTTTGTGGATTTATAATTACATATATTCACTTGGGATCACACCATGGCATAGTAGTTAATCACACAAAGCTTGCAAAATGCTATTATTTTATTAGTTGTGTTTTGACAAGATTTTTTTTTTTTTGGCAACAGACTATTTTTAAATCAAAATATAAATGGAAAATTTGTATGTATTAATTAATCTATACTTTTTGAATTCATAGAATAGGTTCTTACAGATGAAACTTCAAGTTAAATATAATTGACAAGGAATTACAATGTTAAAAACTAAACAGCAGCTAGCTCTAGAAATGTGTAATCCAGCTGCATTGCAAGTTTTCAGCTCAAAGTTTAAGTAAATGTTGTTTGAATTTATTTACATAATCAAGATAATCACAGAGGTAAAACATCACATAGTTTCTGTGTCATTTTGATGTTACTATTGGCAGTTACTATGAGAATTTTTTTTAGCATATTTTAGTTTAGAAATGTTTTGAGCCAAATTTTTTCAAAAAATTGCTAATGCAAAATTTCATAACACCATGGTTTATGAAGAACTAAAATAAACAGAAAATATACATATTGCATGTTACATATCTTTATTAAACTCGCAAATAATTAAAAGAAGGCCCTTAAGTACGAGATAAATATAATACAGCAAAATATATTGCATAAATGAAAACACGTGAAATTTCTATTTTGAAAAGTAAATTCCTTGCACATTCAAAATGGTTTACTTGATTATGTATTTTAATTTTCTATGGAGCAATTACATATTTTAAAAAAAATTGAAGACATGAGCTTTCTCCCCCTCCTCCCCATTTACCAAGGGAAAAAAAAGTTTTTTAGTTGAAACTTTTTAATTTTGAATTTTATGGTACAATTCCATAGGGTCCTAGATTTCCATACCTCACCCCCAAATTCCCATCCCCTGACTGATTTTCCCCATTTTATTACAATAGTATAGTGCTACATAAGCTACTATATGTCCATCAGTATGTTATTTAAGTGTGCCATGACGTTGCTGGTACAATGTCGAACATTCCATCATCCCATTGTCTAGACCTGTCCAACACTTTCAGCAGGAACCTATTTATGTTTTGGAAGTAGACGATGCATATTGCATTGTGCTTGACATTTGAATATGATAGTCTCTATTACGCCATCACTATAAATTCCCTGAAATTAGAAGCCACAAAACAAAGTTAACAGCAGGTATGAAGTTAAATAAAAAAATCACAGCACCGTGGAAACGAAAAAGCAACACTGAATAATCAACACATGGGTAAAGAAAAGAAAACAAAAACCTCTTGGATAAAATGATGCTGCCATGTGATCCATGAGCCAGCAATGAATTCAACAAGAGGAAATAAACTATTTGGAAGAAATGAAAATGAAAACAAAAACATCAAAAGACATGAATGCAGCTAAACAATATGGAAAGGGTTAATGATCTCAGAGTTTACATGAAGGCTGCCTTATATCAGAGAGAACATATGGCATTTGTTCTTTTGGGATTGACTTATTTGTGGTCTCTAGTTGGGACCATCTAATTGAAAATGGTATATTTTCATTCTTTCTAATGGCTGAGTAATATTCCATGGAGTAAATGCACCATGTTTTGTTTGTTTGTTTGTTTTTTAATCACTGCTGCTTGGATGGGCATATGAATTGTTTCCATGTCTTTGCTATTGTAGATTGTTTCTGTAAATATAGGATTACAAATCCCTTTATCATATGCACTTTTCATTTCCTTTGGGTGTATAGCAGTTGGATAGCTGAGTGATATGGCAGGCTTATTTGCAATTCTCTAAGTACTCTATACTGATTTTCACAATTGTTGTACTAGTCTACACTCCCACCAACAGGGAAAGCGGGTACCTTTCTCCCACATTCGCACCTGCAGTTGTTCTTTTTCTTTTTGAGATTTATTTATTTTTATTGGAAAGTCATATATACAGAGAGGAGGAGTTATGGAGAGGAAGATCTTCTGTCTGATGATTCACTCCCCAAGCGGCCGCAACAGCTGCAGCTGAGCCAATCCGAAGCCGGGAGCCAGGAATTTCTTCCAGGTCTTCCACGCAGGTGCAGGGTCCCAAATCTTTGGCCCATCCTTAAATGCATTCCCAAGACACAGGCAGAGAGCAGGATGGGAAGTGGAGCTGCCGGAATTAGAACGGCGCCCATATGGGATCCAGGGCATACAAGGCAAAGACTTTAACCTTTACGCTATCAGGCCGGGCTTCAGTTGTTATTAATAGAGTTCTGAATGTAGGCCAACCCCACTGGAGTTAGGTGGGACCTCAGTGTGGTTTTCATTTGAATCTCCCTGATGCCTAGGGAACCTGACCATCTTTTCCTATATCTATTAGCCATTTGAATCTGTTCTTTTGAAAAATGTCTGTTTATTTACTTCGCCTATTTCTTAATAAGGTTGTTTATTTTGCTGTTGCTGAGTTTCTGAAGCTTTCTATAAATCCTCGATGTTAGTTCCTTATCAACTGCATAGTTTGCAAAGATTTTTCTCACATTCTTTTGGATGCTTTTTCACTTTGTTAATTGTTTGCTTTGCTGTACAGAAGCTTTTTAGTTTCATTCAGTCCCATTATTTATTTTGTCTTTGACAGCCTCTGCTTTTGGCATCTTTTCCAAAACGTCTTTCCACATTCTTGTGTCTTGGAGAGTGCTTTCTATGTATTCCTTTAACACTTCGCTGGTTTCTGAGGGTAGATGTAGGCACCTGATCCATTTAGAGCTGATTTTTTATAATGGGATAGGTGCAGGCCTTGCTTCTTAATTCTGCAAGTTGCTATCCAATTGTCCCAACAGTATTTCTTGAAGAGACCAGCCTTTTTCCCTGGATTATTTTCAGTACTCTTGTCAAAGATTAGTTAGCTATACATGTATGTGACCCCTTTTGTTGTTTCTTTTCTGTTTCATTGGTCCTCTTGTCTGTTTCTGAACCAGCACCAGACTGTTTTGATGACCACTGCTCAGTAGTATGTCTTGAGGTCTGGAATTGTGATTCTCCCAGCCTGGTTTTTATTCTTCAGGAAAGGTTTGGTATCTGTAGTCTCTTGTCTTTCCAAATGAGCTTTTATAGCTTCTTTTCTATTTCTGAGAAGAATGTTGTTGGGATGTTGATTGGAATTGCACTGAATGTGTAAATTGCTTTTGGTAATATGGACAATTTGATGATGTTGATCCTGCCAATCCAGGAACAAGCTAAGTTTCTCAGTTTTTCAATGTCTTCTGTTTACTTTTTTAATGTTTTATATTTCTCATCATTAGATGTTCCACGTAGTTAGTTGTGGCCGGAGTAGCTGAATTGAAAGAGAATTAGAATGAATATTATCTTTTAACATATTTCCACAAGTTTACTTTTTATTTTTCTATTTTTAATATTTATCTATTTACTTTTTGTGACTTTTCTAAGTATTTTACAATATCTATATCTTGTAGAATTCTTCCTATGCTTTCTCCCAATAGTTTGATTGCTTTTGGGTATAGATTTAGGTGCTTAATTCATTTACAATTGATTTTTGTATAAGGTGACAGAAGAGGGATCTTGTTTCTTACTTTTTAAAAAATAATATGTATTTATTAAAAATTCAAATACAGAAATAAAAGCACAATATCCCACCCAGTATACAAACAGCCACATAAATCCCCTTCCCTCTAATCCCATTCCCCAGAGGTTATCACTGTGAACACGTTAAAGTATATCCTTTGAAACATTTTCCTTTGTATATACAATTATATATAAACACACATAAATGCACTTTTGCCTTTTACAAAAATGAAATCATGTAAATGTACATATTAATCTTCAATTTCTATCTTCATTCATTTAATATACAGAAAATTCACAACAAATCTGATTATCAATCCTCTTGGGTTCGTTTTCCATTATATAAAATTCATATTCAAGCATCAATTACAAAACTCTTGATAATATACTTCCTGCCATCTTTGAGTCTCATCTCTAACCACTCCAGTATGGAAAGACTGGAACATAAATTACCTTAAATGGGACTATATCAAACTAAAAAGTTTCTGTACAGCAAAGGAAACAATTAAAAAAGTGAAGAAGCAACCAACAGAATGGGAGAAAATTTTTGCATTCCACACAAGTGGCAGGGGACTAATATCCAGGATCTACAAAGAGCTTCAGAAACCCAGGGATAGTGAAAAAACAAACCCTGTAGCAAAATGGGAAAAGGAAATGAACAGACATTTCTCAAAAGAACAGATTCAAATGGCTAACAAACATGAAAAGATGCTCAGGCTCTCTAGCCATCAGAGAGATACAAATGAAAACCACCTTGAGGTACCACCTAACTCCTGTGAGACTGGCCTACATTCAGAATTCGAAAAACAACACATGCTGGCGTGGATGTGGGGAAAAAGGTACCCTCCTTCACTGCTGGTGGGAGTGTAGGCTAGTACAATCATTGTGGAAATCCATATGGAGAGTGCTTGGAAAATTGCAAATAAACCTGCCATATGACCCAGCAATCCTGCTCTCAGGAATATACCCAACAGAAGTAAAATCTGCATATGAGAAGGGAATCTGTAATCCTATATTTACAGCTGCACAATCCACAATAGCAATGACATGGAAACAAACCAGATGTGTGTCTAAGGAAGAATGGTTAAAAAAAACTGTGGTACATCTACTCAATGGAATATTATTCAGCTGTCAAGAAGAATGATATTATTCTATTTAAAACCAGGTGGTCCCAACTAGAAACCATTATGCTCAGCGAAATGAGTCAATCACAAAAGAATAAATACCATATATTCTCTCTCATATAAGGAAGCCAACATGGAAAGGGGCCCGAGAGTCAGTATACTAAGACTGCTCAGGAAATTGTGAACGTCTGTTACCAGACATTGACTGAGTATGATGAGCACTTGACTCCACTTGAGAAGGATATTTGTATGGCTAAAGAAGCAGCTTTGGAGGAAGCAGAATTAGAAAGCCTGGACCCTATGACTTCTGGGCCCTACACACCTCAGCCTCCTGATTTGTATGATACCAGCACATCCCTCAGTATGTCTCGAGATGCCTCTGTATATCAACATGAGAGCAATATTTCTGTCCGGGTTATTCCCACTGCCACTGCAGAAAAGCCAGTAATTCAGGAATCTGAAAATGGAGATGGTGATCTTGCAGATGAAGAGGAGAGAACTGTGCAACACTCTCAAGCCAGTGTCGTATATGAGGATTTGCTTATGTCTGAAGGAGAAGATGATGAGGAAGATGCTGGAAGTGATGAGGAAGGAGATAATCCTTTCTCTGCTATCCAGCTGAGTGAGAGTGGAAGTGACTCTGATGTGAGATCTGATGTGGTGTAAGACCTAAACAGCCCCGTGTGCTTCAGGAGAACACAAGAATGGGCATGGAAAATGAAGAAAGCATGATGTCCTATGAGGGAGACGGTGGGGAGGCTTCCCATGGTTTGGCACAGAGAATTGGGATCTGGTAGGCTCTGTGCCACATTTAACAGACCTGCTGGACAAACTACCCGTTATTTTGTGATTTATTTGATTATACAATGCCTTGTTCCTAAATGAATTTGAGGCAAATGATTATAGATTTTTGAAACCAACTATATGTCAGAAGCAATATGTGGTCTTATAATAAATGTGTTCTGTCCCTCCCCCATCCACCCAGGGGAAATAATAGGAAAATGGTAAGTTCCTTAGGACAAAATGGTAAGTTTCTTTTCATGCTTGGGATATGGTTCTTGCATAGTAGGTACTCAGCAAATGTTCTTAAAGCATTGGTTCCTCAACAGTTAAATTACTGAGTACCTGCTCCAAGATAAACACTCCATCAGATCCTTTGGATGGAAAGGTAACTCAAAACATGTAAATGAATTACTGCAGTACTGTGAGATAGGTACAATTAAGAAGCTAGTTATAAAGTATACGGGTAAATAGAGAAGTGATTATTTCTTGAAAAAAGTTGGGAAGTCTTGTCTTCTAGAGATCATTTTTAAGCTGATTGTTGGAAGAATTAGGGACTTGCCATATGGAAAATCCAGGCAGAATGTAACACAAAGTGAAAAGGCCAAAATCTGGGAATGACAGAGTGTGTTCCTAGTTTGTTTGTTTGTTTGATTGTACTGCCTTTGTTTCTTACTTTTTAAGGCTGTTACTCAACAACTTACTTAGAAAGAATTTATAAATGCATTTACAACATGAGGTTTGCGGCAAATGCTTGTTAATTATTACAATACACACCTCAGGTAATATGATATTAATGTACACAGAACAGATTTGATGTGGTTCAATTTTGAACACACATATATTCCTGTGTATACAGTCCTTCACTTCCTCTTTTGTTCTTGACCTCTGAGTTGTACTCAGTTATCCTTCCTCACAAAGCACAAAATAAAGCAGATATAAAATTATTCATTCTTGAATTCTAACACAATAATCTATGAAGAATTATATAGATTATATTGAGAGTCTGCATACATTAGGAAAGTAAATTTCATCTTTTTACCCAAGTCTGGTATAATACAATTAAAAATTTAGTTTTGGGTGATGGTTCTGAAAGAGTTAGGGTCAAGAAGTCTTACTAACCGAGCATTCAGCTGCCTGTTCTCTGTGTTCTGTATTCCATGTTCCCCAAGGAGTAGAAGCTCCAGCAATTTCCTCCAAGTTCCTCCCTTGCACTTCAGCATCTTGTGCATAAACTCTTTAATTCCTGTTCTGATCCACTATTTCTGGTATTTTCTAATATAACATTTTTGTATTGCCTTTAAATGTTCTATCCTATTCTTCCCACCAAACCACACAGTGAATAACCCACATTTTAATTCATTCTGCCATTTGAATGATTTCTGGATTGCTAATGCAGAATAAATCTGAGGCTAATAAAGCTTGTTTTTTTTTCATGTGACAAATGGGTGAGATAATTGTCACATCAATAATATATTGCCATCATTCAGTGCTCAACAATTCCTGTAGCACTGCATAGACAGGCGTAGTTTACTTATAGCCCTTGTGTGGGTAAGAATTTCACTTGAAATACCATCATTTCAGAGATTCAGAGGAACATTTAAAATAGAGAAAAGATGTTACACCGCCTCTTCACTGTTCTCAGCTCCCCCAAGCGTAGATGAAGACAAAGAAACTGTGACAAACAAGAAGTTGAAGCAATCATCAAAGTTCACAGTATCCAGAAAAGCTAACTCCTAGCTTATCGAAGCTTTAGTTCATATAAATAGGTTCAGATGCCTTTTTTTACTTTTTAAAATTATTATTATTAATTACATTGTATTATGACACAGTTTCATGGGCTCTGGGATTCCCCTACCCTTTCCTCTCCCATCCCCCTATGGTGGCTTTCTCCACCTTGTTGCAGTATTACAAATCAATTTCAGTTGAGAGTCTTTCATTGCAAACATATACCAAGCATAGAGTCCAGCATCTAATTGTCCTACTTTGTACAAGCTAAAACAAGCAAATAAACAAACAAACATTAAACAAAAAAGAAAAAAAAAACTCCTATCAATTATCAGTCTTACAAATCATACTTGCAGGTTCATTTCATATTCCTTGATATTATAATTAAATTGTAGAGGAAAAAGTCTATGAAAAAAGTGTTTCATATGTTCATTTACTCCCACAAGTCTTGATTTATCACCTAACAAAAATGTATCTCCTTAGAAAGCAGATAAAAGGTTAAATGCTCTGATCTCAACCTGAATACAATGGTTCAACAGAAATTAATTTAGAATATAATATACACCCATTTATTTGCCTCAGATAATGGAAGTTATAACACGTATGACAAAAAGGAAAAAAGGAAAAGATTGGTTTAGCATATAGGTATACATAGTGTTTGATTTTTAGTATAAAAATGTAAATGGGAATTATACAACTTCTTTATTATTATGCAGAACATTGCATATATTTAATTCAATCATTTGGTACATATTGTCAGCAAAAAGACCTGCTTTGTTTTGCAATATTTCAGTTATTACATGTGCCTTATAGATTTATATGATTATTAGAGTGACTTAGATTCACTTAAAATGACTAAATTAACCATAAGTAACTTATGGGTTCGCCTCGATTCCTTTTTATTATCATTACCAAATGGATAAATCAGAATTGATATAACTGAATGATTTATTGGGCTACATTCTGTATCATTTTTATCTAGTAAATTTAAAAATAATTTAATTGGGACATTTTAATATTTATTTGTTTTATTGAAGGGGCATATGAAATATGTCTTAGTAATTACACAGCAAGTATATTTCGTGCTAATGATCCTAGGTCACCTAACAAATATAGATAAATAAATCAAATAGTGAGAAAGTTTTCTCCTGGAATCAGAGGTCCACATGATATAAAAGAGTCATTTGAAGAATTGGCCTAAGGAAAATACTTAAAAAAAAAAGAATTTTGATTTCAAATAAATCAAATTTTCAAAATCTGTAACATAAAATAGCAAAATCATAATATTAGATAACTGTAACAAGGTATATAAAGCTCATCAATTGTTTGTAGATTATAGTCTGATGTTGTGTCTTGTGCTATGTCTTGATATTGCATGGCAGAAAAAGAGGACTAGACTTAGTTTTTTTTCCATATGAAACATGAGTTTAATCTGAGAATTCGACATTAAGCAAATAACACACAAATACAATAACTTTACAAGTTATTTCTACATGCACTGAAATAAAAGCATAGAATGTTTTGATATAAATCAATGTAGTGATTTACTATACAGAGTCCAATAAAATAAAACACTTCTCCTTAATTGAAATCTAAGCTAAGAAATATATCACCAAGAGGAAGAAATCCTTAAACAGTGGAAAGAGCTTATCTCATTTTAGAAGTTATGTATATCAATGTACTTTGAAATAGTGACCAAGGACAGGATGATGAAGGAAGAGAGAGCATATACTGTTATATTTAGAAGCTTTGGGGCCATCTTCATCATTTCTTAGGAACAATGATAATCAATGCCTAATTTTCTGCAGAGTCAGCTTTAAACCCAATTTTTACAAGAATGCTATTGGTTTTCCATGATAATACTCAGGACTGGGAGCATAGAGAGAATGAGTGAGTATGGAGTATAGTGAGAAAGTTGATGTTTATTTGAAAATGAGTGATATCTCTGGAAAGGAAAAAAAAAAACAGAAGCATGTATACACTACAGTGAATGAGATAACAACTCCAGTTAATGCAGAAAACAGAACAAAGAGATTTCAAAATATAGCTGCAACTTCCAAATTAAATCATAATGAGCCAAATCAGAACTCTGGCAGTGAAATACAAAGGCATGCGTAAAAAAAAAAAAAGCAACATTTTAACAGAGATGATTTATAACTTGATGTACATAATAAATCTACTATATGAATGGGCTTTGTGGCTCATTCACCATATGGGATGTTAGGATTTTATACAGACTCACTGGAGTCAAGTCCCATCTCCTCTTCTAATCCAGTTTCCAACTATTATGACTGAATGACAGCAGATGTTAGTCAAAATATTTGAATTCATGCCACTTACAAGGAGGACTTGTTCTTGGTTTCAATCTGTCATAACTGCATCTCCTATGGACATTTGAAGAGTATAAAATAAGACAGAATCTGACTTGGTCTCTGGATTTTAACTTCACTTCATAATCAACTAAACTCAATAGTTAAAAAAATAAAATCATTAAACTTCATTCACAAGTTAGCATCCAGGAGTCATGTTTTTTAATTATGAACCGACATCAAATTTGACACATACACATAGACAAAACTATACACATATATTTCTACAAGTCGACATCAAACATTTGTGGCAAAAGAAAGTAAGCAAACAAAACAAAACAAAACCTTTAATTACCCAGCTTAAGTCGTAAGATAAACCAAAGCCATGTGCATTAAATCGTTTTAAATATTTTTGGTAGTGTTGTCTAATGTAATCAAATAAAAAAAAAGCTTGCCCTTTAGAAGATCATTTAAGGGGTTCAGTACATTGGCTGTGTAGGCCACAGTTATCACTACTCAACTTTTTCATTATAATAAAAAAGCAGTCAGGGCCTACAAGTAAAGAGAGAGTGAGAGACCTGGCATTGTGTTCTTTGCTAAATTATGAATTCTTGAAACAAAAAGATGGGCTGGAAAGAAGAAATATTTGGCTTTACTGTTTAAAGTACTGATTTTCAAAAAGTGGAAGGAATAAAGGGAAGCAAAGTATTTGAAAAACTGTTTATTAAATACATGAGTCTGCAATATCCCAAGATCACTGTTATTTTAAAGTGACCTTATCTAGAATGATATTTGACAACGTAGTACCTGGAATCTTTGTGTTTAGAACAGCATTGCCTATTGGTATGTACTGTGCCATTTGCTTGTCAAAATAACAAAACAAACAGTGTAAAAATTGAAATGACAAGATCACTGAAGTGACTTTAACATGGTGATGTGTTGAAACCTAGGGACTGAGTCACATTCGAAGTTTTAATATACTGAAATCAAATTGATATCAGACAGTGACCAATGTGTCGAAATACCTATTGTGCTTGTATACCTCACTACAATTCTTCTAGCACAAACAAGGAAAATGCCAATGTGAGTGCTAAAAGCAGAATGATAAAGCCAGGAAAACCATTCATAAACTAGCTCAATGGACGAAGAGAAATTCTTGAGCAAG
This sequence comes from Ochotona princeps, assembly GCF_030435755.1. Taxonomy (NCBI): domain Eukaryota; kingdom Metazoa; phylum Chordata; class Mammalia; order Lagomorpha; family Ochotonidae; genus Ochotona; species Ochotona princeps. The sequence goes on from NC_080834.1 coordinate 56,948,902, forward strand.
AGGATTATCCATATCTGTTGTTTTAATTTATTGTAGTCATTCTGCTAAACCCACAAAACCACAGTGCTGGTACCTCATTTGCACCTTCTAGTTGCATTTTTATCATGCTACTTATCTAGGTATTATGCTCTCTCAATTGAGTATTATGTATACTGTGTGATCAAATAAATGAAAATTATTTGTATTTGTTAGAATGAAAGTAAGAGAAAGGTTAGATAAAAATTTGCAAGTTTTTACAGACTAGGATTTTAAGTTTCAACAAAAGTACATTTTTGACATTCACTTCTGATATGAAATATAACATCGCAGAAATATTGCCTTGTAACCAGGAAATAGGTGTCAGTCTCAGGTCAAAAACCATTGCACAATATACTAATTTACACAAACTATTTCACAATTGTATTTTTCAACTTAATAATCATTTCTACTTTCATCTTAGGTCTATACACAGATTTCCCCTCTGCAGCACTTTGATTTTTTTCCTTTTAAGGGTGCTAAACACATCTGAGGAGGCATGTGCTGAAAGTGATTGATGTTGAAAACTATCTTGAGCTAAGGCACAGCATGAAGAAATTGAAATATTTGAAAGGTTATATTAGAGGAAGAACAAAAAAAAAAAAGAAGATGTGCTGTATTTAGTCAGCAATGCTATTCTTTGTGTATTTCCTTTCCATAAAACATCATTTTGGAACTTGAATGGAAAGAGAAAAACAAAATAAAAAGCACTTACATTTTCCACAAAGAAATTCTCTATGACAAGATTAATAATTAAATCTATATGGTATAATTATAAACACTGTCATTGAGATGGTACCTATATTTAGTATATCGTCTAAATTCGGATAGATGCAAAAACAAACTAACTTCCAGAAAAGAAAATTGTTCAGAAATAGGAACTAAAACTGAACTAAGTGATCTATGTTGATACTTAATATTAAGAAACTATTTGGCTTATCTTTTGGAATATTTCACTAAGAAATGTACACAGATATACAGCTAAATATGGTTCTCTTTTTTCCCGACTGGTCACTCTCATAACCATCAACCAAATTAAGAATTAATCATAACTAATAATCCAAGGTCCTAAAATATTACTCTCTCTCTTTTAATGCGAGAGACATCTATTGTCATTTATATCTCATAAAGCAGCCAAACTATTTGTAGCTGCATACCACATGATATGACATCATGGAAAGTGTTGTACTCCTGTTATGTTAACTGCCACGAATAAAACATTAAATTTGTCATTTTGGATCTATCTGATTCCAATTGGCTTTTTCTCCTTTATTAGATGTGTACTGCCAATCACATGTCATAATTATATTTTTATATTTATGCTTCAGAATACATTTCTTAAAATTTTAGGGGCTAATATTTCTCCACAAAGTCTTAGTGCACCATTAATCATACTATTCAATAACTGAAATATAGAAAGATGCCAGTTCCAGAGAAGTAGATACAGGCGCTAAAAACAGCAATACATTTTTCAAGAAGTCTACTCTGCTTCCATGTTTTTCTATATTCTGTGTGAACTACCGCATATCATGGATAATAGATCATTGAGTTGAAGAAACAATGCCCATGACATTTGCAGCTTAAAGGTTTAATAGTGGAAAGACTAGAAATTCATAAACAAGTAACTATGTTGCATGAAGGAAAGCATACACAAAAGGAAGATGTGAAGGTGTCAGAAAGGAAAGAGGAAAAGCTTTCATTGTCATGTTACATAAGGAGAAAAATATGACAGAAGCTTAAGTCCCTGAGGCTAGAGCATGCTTGTTATTAGAACAGCTGAGAATCGACAGTAGGTAAAACAGAGAAAAGAGGGATTTTATGGAAGGAGCAGAGGTTGGGAGTACCTTTAAGAAAGACTGTAGGGTCCAAAATACCTGTATATTTTTTAGTATGGAAGAGACAGGCCATCTGCCTCCTTGAGTAAAAGAGCTCCCAGGTTAAAAAAAAATGCTTTGAGAGCAATTCAAGATATTGGGTACTAAATAGATGATACATGGCCACAGTAGAATCAGGGAATCCACCATGACAACAGAAAATATAGAAATGTCATAACAAAACACCACAGTTTGTCTTAAGCAAAGGAAGTATGTATTTCACAGTTCTAAACGCCCTATGTCCAAAAAGTTTGTGTATGTTTTGTATCTCCTGATGCCTTGCTTCTCATCTTGTAGGAAACTATCTTCCTGTTCTCATTCTTTTCTTCATGCTGACAGGTGTCTGTACACTAATCTCCTGGTCCTATTAGGAAATCAATCTAAACAGGTTCTTCAAAGTCCTGTTCTCAGAAAACCCACAACTGAGTTTCAAGGAAGACAGACGTCCAACACATACGCTAACAAAGGTAAAATTCGGCACTTAAGAGCGTTTCAGGTATCTGTGTAAAGTTAAAATTTATGCTCAGAACCAGGAATCCACACAGAATAAAGCTGAGCTTGAAGCAAGCTTTATTGGGAGCGCTTCCGAGGGACTCATGCATGTCTGGGTCCCAAGGCTTTGTGCTACCTTCTGCTGCTCCTGCATGCTACAAGCAGGTGGATGAGGGGGGGTGGCTGGATGAGAAATGGAGCAGCTGGGACAAAAATGACACTCTCATGGAGTCCCCACACATTTACTAGGTAGAGATTTAGACACTGAGTCAAAGCTCCTGGCTCTGAACCAAGAGATTTATAGCACAGTTTTGTGGCCAAAGTTAATAATATTCCCTTTGAAAATATACCACATTGTACAATTTGTTACCAGAAAGCTTGATGGGTTCTTTCTTCAGCTTAGAATAGAAACAAAAAGCCAGGAATCGGTTGAAGGCAGAAAAGTTTTATTCACAAAATGACCAGATGAGCACACAAAAAAGAGTGCAGGCAGAAAGACACCTCCTTGGAGAGGGCCTGGAAAAAGGAGGGTAGGGTGTGTCTGGAAAAAGGAGAGAGAAAGACAACAAATGTTTCTGGAAAAACCTTCAGATTTTAAGTGTTCCCCAACTTATTGTCTGGGCTGGAACCTGCCTGGAAGATGTTCCCCATCAGTGGTCTCTCAACCAGTTAGAAAATGGCTTGGTAATTCTTGTGCCTCACACTTGAAGGTGCTCAAGTTTAGACAGTCACAATTATTCGTAACTTTAGAAACGGTATATTTACAACTTAAAGCGTTATTCTTACGTCTGCCCAGTGTTGTTGCCTGTATTTTTACTATACTTCAAAATGTAAATTTCAATATTCATTCATTCATTTGAGTTCTCTGGTCCTGGAATAGATGCTAAGTATTGTTCTTTCCAAATTTTAGTTGATTATAAATACTTTACTAAAAGCAATGTTTTGTTTCTGTTATTCTGTCATTGTGAGAATGACTTCACTAGTATGACTTTAAAAACAAAAAGCTTGTAGTGTATAAACCATCTTACTCATTAGACCATCCAGATAAGATGGGATAAAATATTAATACATGCCTTTTAAAACTACTAGTGTATCTAAGAGATAAAAATCCCATTTGCAATTATAGACAAAAGAAAGTTATTGAAATGAAAACATCTGGATCTCAGAATTTCAAATAGAACCTGCATAAAATAAAATACTTAAAATACTTTAAAATGAAAAAAAAAAAATAAGGTGGCCTAAGTTGCTCAAAGCAATAATCTCTTATAAACATGACTCCCTTCTCTCATCATATGTTGGAAATGGTGATTTCAATTGACTCTTACCTAGTTTAAAGTTTCAGCTGGTATTTTCAAGCAATTTTGAGAATATTTTCAGAAAAAAGAATGTGTTGTTTCAAAAGGGTGGTGATTTTTTTTACACAAAATTATCTATGCAATGAATCTTAAAATGCCAATACTTTAAACTAAATAGAAATGCTTTAAATATACGTTCTCTTTCTGGCCTACATTCAGAATTCGAAAAACAACACATGCTGGCATGGATGTGGGGAAAAAGGTACCCTCCTTCACTGCTGGTGGGAGTGTAGGCTAGTACAATCATTGTGGAAATCCATATGGAGAGTGCTTGGAAAATTGCAAATAAACCTGCCATATGACCCAGCAATCCCGCTCTTAGGAATATACCCAACAGAAGTGAAATCTGCATACGAGAAGGGGATCTGTAATCCTATATTTACAGCTGCACAATCCACAATAGCAATGTCATGGAAACAAACCAGATGTGCGTCTAAGGAAGAATGGTTAAAAAAACTGTGGTACATCTACTCAATGGAATATTATTCAGCTGTCAAGAAGAACGATATTATTCTATTCAAAACCAGGTGGTCCCAACTAGAAACCATTATGCTCAGCGAAATGAGTCAATCACAAAAGAATAAATACCATATATTCTCTCTCATATAAGAAAGCCAACATGGAAATGTAGAGTTCATCAAGTGCCCATGGAGTTCTGATCTAAACAGAGATTGCTGCAAGTCAGGTCCCACGGCAAGAGATGGTGAAAATTCTCTGTTCTAGGCATGTTGGCATTTCATGGATGAAGTAACAGCAGAGTATATTTAGCATGTTGTGAACATGAATATGGCAAATTGGCAGTTTCCGTCAGTTGCTGGCAATAGTTTAGAGTGATGACAAATATTATTTTGATTTTTTTTGTGTGTTTTTTAGTTATGAGGAAAGTGTATGGTAAGCAGTCCATTTGATGGTTTACTAATTTCCTTGTTGTTGAAAAGTCCGAGTTGATTATGTATTTAATATGATAATAATTTGTGTGCTGTGAATTGCATGAAGAGTTAGGTAGGGCAGAGATGATGCCTACTAAATGTACAAAATGGATTGATGAGATTAGCCAGTTAAATCTTTTCACCAGTAAGGCACTCAACAGCCCATGAGATATTTATTAAAAATGTCAAGTAAATCCTTTTATTTTTGTATCATAGTGTCAAAGAGCAGTAAAATAAAAATGTCAAGATCCTTAATCTACTGCTATGTTTCACTGTAAAATTTACCTTTGTTAAAATTTGCTTCTGTCCAAATTTGTTGAGATCGCACGTAAAAGTATCCTATTATTACTTTGGCTGGTATTTTCTAATTACTGTATAATATTTTGGGAATGTAAATTTTATTTGAATGTCAACTACAGTTAAGCATGTGCCGTTTGTTTTTCTTGCTCAGGTTTTGTAATTTGATTGAATGTTTTTATTATAGTTTAATAAATGTTTGCTTTATTTAAAAAAAATAAAAATAAAAAAAATATACGTTCTCTTTATATGATTTAGAAAAATAAAAGGAAGAAAAACAAAAAGGACCTTGATGTTATGTTAACTACCCCAGTTAGCTGAGACTACTGTACCAAATGAAGCAGAATGTGCGAAGATTTTTTAACTGTAAATTGGAAGTTTGATGCTTTTAGGAAGCATCCTAAAACAAATCCTCTCTAATTTTTTTCATGTGATTCAGGTGAATAAGCTGTATGGCAAATCTCAACCTCATGAACATGATACCTTTACTCAAAATATTAAGTGGATTTCTAAATGCCCAAAATAGCCTACTCCCTAAAATACATATGGTAATTTCAGTACTTCTATTTATTTTCACCACTTGTTTTTATTTGTTTTGTTTTTAAAAGCAAAGAGAAAGAGAGAGACAGAGACTTTCAATTCACAGGCTAACTCCCCAAATGAAAAAGATGGTGGAAGTGAGTCAGGCTGATGCGAGGAACCAAGAACAAATCTGAATCTCCTTGGTTTTGGCAGAAATCCAACTACTTGAGTCATTTTCTGCTGCCTCCAAGGGTACTCTAAAGAGGATGCTGAAATCAAAAATTAAATTTAGACTCTATCCTGGGCACTTCAACATGAGACGCAGAAATCAGGAGTGCTGTCTTAACTGCTGTCCAAACACCTACCTCATGGCCATCATTTTATATAATACAGATGAGATACAAAATACTTTGAAAAGTAAATGTTAAAGTGATTATTGTGACATTTTCTCAAGATATTTTCTAATAATGTCAAGTGTTAAAATAGCATCGACTTCAGCAATGATTTTTTTTTTCATTGTGGTCAATCCAACCACAAAAAGGAAAATTAATCAGAGCTCTGAAATGAGAAGCCCTGGTGCTAGTTACAAAGTAGAGATTAAATAGCTTATTATCAATCAGAATCAAATGCTGATATGGTTTCTTAAGGACTCATATGTACTGAAAAGCAGCCATCTTATATAGGATATAAGGGAACAAGAGATATAGGAATATAAGAGAAATGAAGAGAGAGAGCAAGTAAAGGACAGAGACAGAAATATGCACACACACGGTTTGAGCATTACTGATGGAAAGATGTAAATATAATATTTCAAATAAGTCAGTAGCATGGATATGAACATCCTGCAATGGCAATAAAAATGTTTAAATACATAACAGTGTAATCAGTAAACCAATGTAAGTAGGTCTAAGAAAAAACTCCTGAGAATTCTTTATTTATGTACACATTCTTGAGAAAATAATTCTTTCGCATTTTTCTTACATAAATGAAGGTGTAACAGGTGCATAGTGGGGTATTTCAAAATGTTGGTGTTCACTAGAAATAAAGATGAACTTGTCTTGCTGTTGCTATTTGAACTTCATGCATATTTTTTCATAACACAAATTTTATGAAATTTCTGAAGATAACTTCTTGTACGCATTGCTTTCATTTTTTGCACCAAAATAAACTCTTTTAATTTTATTTCCACAATCTTTTTAAAATACCCTCATCTAAATATGCATATGATTTCCTCTCTTTTATCCACGTATAGTTTCAGTGATTAACAACATATATTTTTCCGCTGTTTTTTGTCATCAGCAGCCTTGATGGTTTTAACTGATATATCTCCTTTCAACTACCTACATAATCAGTTCAGTCTTATCCCGTGGTTTGTATAGTCTCAAGTGTTTGCAATGTGATTCTTTACCACAAACATTTGGTCTTCGCTCACTCTGTTGTAAAGCTTTTTCCAGTATTTCTGTAATACATGCTACAATATTTGCTATTATTTTTTAAGTAACTCACAATTCCTTGAGCCAAGCAAGTGCTCCATATGCAACTTCTTGAATTTGGGTGAGGCATCATTGTTTTTACCATTTTACCCTAAAGTTGGACAATAACAAAATGAAAAAAAAATCACCACCTATACTTTGAGAACAAAATATAAGTCCACTATATGAATAGGTTTATCTAATATAATTTGATATTCCCTAAGCATTGACTTATTAGAATGTAGGATTAAGTGACTTCAGTAGTGAGTTACAGCTGTCACCTGTTATAGGATCTCTTATTAATATTGAATGAAAAATCAAGCATGTCCTAAAACTGTCAACAACAGGAGTTCCCCCCTACGGAGTTCTTTGATTGCCATTTTTCTTCTGTGTAGAAAAGTGAATATTCTGTTTTTTCTATCTAGAAAAACAAAAAAAAAAAAAAAAAGAAAGAAAGAAAGAAAAGAGAAAAGGAAAATCAATGAGTGGAAATTATTCTGAACATTCGTAGATTAGGTGACACAAATGATATTCTAGGGTGTCCAAACAGTCACTGCTATAAGTTTTAGCACAACGCAGGCTGTATCAGTGCAAACTAACAATAATATCGCCATGCAGTAGCATCCTCTTTGTGCTATCATGTTTTGTTTCCCTGAGTGTTTTCTTTTTGCTAAATAATCATATCAGATAGAACTTTTATGACTATACTCTAAATTTTCTCAAGACCTACCACTATATAGGAAGTCAAATCACAAGAAATGTCTTTGTGATTAAATTTTTTTCTGATGCTTTTAGGGTTATGTTGAAATACTTAATTTAAAACAACGCACTTTGGGACATTTTTCTTATTTTTATGAGACTAACAGAATTACTGGTATAGACCCAAAAGACATAATTCTGAACTTTATGCAAATTTAAGTTATAAAAGCAAACTAATTATTTTGAGTGACTTAGAAAATATAATTATAGCAAAATCATTCAAATTGCATTTGGCCTTATATAGTTTTATAAACTTTTCTTCAGCAGTGGGCCATCAAGAAAACACAATGTTATCAAACCTGCATCCAATTTTCTCTTCCACTTATACTTAATTGACTTATCATGCAACAGACTACCTATTCATTAGACTTCATTTAGATGATGGCATAACACTTGTCAAATTGAGTGAATGATTTTCAAAATATTAAAGAGAGATAAAGTTATTAGTATTCTGCATTTGCTAAGTATAGTTGACTAGAGGGTCATGGAATCAAGAATTTAAATATCAGTAGCAAATGGCCAGCATAACATCAATGCAACAAGTTTAACTCACATTGCAGGTGCACATTTTAACTATCACTGTATTGTGCATAACTCTGTAAACACTATGCTGCCACTAAGACACTTTCACATACTTTTAACATTTGCTTTATTTGGATATCATTAGCCTGTTCAGTATTTGGATTACCTTAACATAGATGTAATGAGCAAATGTATATATATTATTAAAAATTGTGTAAATAAACTAAAATGTATAAAAATTATTTTAAAATGTCATGCTACTGCATAAGATACTTCTTGATAAAGGTTAGGAAGCACATGAATCCTTGTACAAACAAAAAAGGAAAATAAGTATAATTTAAAGTGTTTCGATGTAGTTATCTACATATCTAATCATGATGGACTGCCTGGAGTATCATCCACTCCAGTGATTTTTAGCTCTCTGGTGCCTTGATTTCACAAGAGGTGACATAAATAAAGCAATGTTGAAAGAGATGTGAGGCAAAGAAGCAAAGGAAAACTCTGGATACAGGAGATCGAACATTTCCATAAAGACCATGGGTACCTAAGGTCATTTGTTTATTAGGAATTCCCTAAAATGACGATGTTGACTCTGATTATGTGGTAACGTGTTTAGGCATGATCCTACTGAAGTGACAGCGGAAATCATGGACCAAATATTTTGATTGCATCAAGAAAGAATAGAATTGAAGGTGAAATATAAGTGACAATACAAATCTGAACATTGTTCAGGGATTTTTATGTTTTGCTTTTTTTTTTTTAACTCAAATCCATATTATTCTCTAGCTTTACATCAAGGGGGATGGTAGAAGAGAGGGGAAAAGAGAGAGACAGAGGATTGTATAACTGTGGGAGAGAGAAAGAGAGAGCATTGAAGAATAGAAAATTTCATTAGAATGTTTTTTTGTAATCACACATACACATGCACACATGCATACAGACACACAATGAAAGAGACAACTACCATCGTAATCATAAATATCTCACAAGAACGCCACTTATTGATTTTATATAATATATACTGGTCCTCAAAAACAATAAAAAAGATGTTGCAAAAATACTAAACCAAAATCAAGAAAACAAATACAAATGAAGTTTGAACTGAACAAAAATATTGCTGTATATTTTTCAGGGATTTTGCTTCTATTTTAAATGTGATGTTGACAGAAAAAGAAACTTCATCAGAAAGTAAAAGCTAGGAGAGTGTTTAAGAATCAACTTTCTTATTGCTTTACCTCTCCTGTCCACTTATGAAATGGCCAAGTCATGAAAATTATGTAATATTATACACACATTTGTAGGGATGTAATGGAATACACAGTGCTACCTCATTAACTGCACCTCCATACTTCTACCAAGAAATGTGTTGTTTCTTTAAAAATGTGTTATATTCTCATATACACTATAAAATTTTATTTAAAAATATATTTTCGTATGATCTTTTCCTGGTTTCCTATTTATAAGATATCCAATCCTTTCTTACATTTCTCCTCATCTTTGTAATTAAGCCATAGTTTGACTAATTTAGTTACTGTTACAAAATAGTCAGTTAATATATTTTAAACCAATTAGGCTGAATAAATCAAAGAAATCTATTCCCTTTATATATAATGGCTTCAGAAGTATTAATTTTCACCACAATCATTGTGAAGAGTTCCTTCTGAAACAGGCAGAGGGAAGAATCATTTGTCATTGGATCTTTTTATTCGTACAAACTAAAAAATGCTGAACTTGACATTTCCAAAATACTAGAAACCTCACTTTTATTTAGAGTACTTGCTGAATACAAAGCATGATACAATAAATGATGTATATTAATCAAAGATATACATAAAAACACGATGCAATTTTGCATACATGCAGAAAGAAAAACTAATTCAGTCAGTTGATTGATAACAATAAATTTTAAAAATCTATTAGCTTTGCAAAGAAATCATAATATTTTCATATTAGTGTTTTTCATAAAGAATTTTATACTTGGTAAGCACATTGGATATACAGACATATACAGATAGGTAAAGATAGATAGATAGATAGATAGATAGATAGATAGATAGATTGACATCCGTTTGCCCTCTGCTTATCTTTCTTTCTCTCATTTTTCCAAAACTGTGTGCTTCGAAGGCACCAGTTTTCTTCCTTAAGGATAGAAATGTATGTTGGATAATGTGGTTATGTTAGTTAAATCCCAGAGATATCAACACAAAATAGTTCTTGAGGTTTGGAGAAACCCTATAAGGACGTTCAGCAGCAGGACATGTCTCTGAACAGATGAACTACTCTATGTAATGAATGATTTCAACATCTTTTCTTTCTAAGAAAAAAATACAAGCTGAGTGTTTTTGAAGACATTCTCTTTAATTTGACTAATAAAAAGCAAAAAAGTTCCATAAATCAAATATATTTTTAAGATGTCAAACAAAATGTTAATTTGGTTTTTAAATGTATTTCCATAATGTATACTAAGTATATTTATTTTTATAATTTTTGTTTAATTTTATTTGAAAGCAAATTTTATAGAAAGAAGTGATAGTGAGATCTTTTGTTACTTCATTTATTCCCAAAATAGACACAACCGTCAAAAACGAGGTGAAGTCAGATTTTCTTTTTTCTTTTTTCTGGTCTCTCACATGGTTTCAGGAGCCAAAAGTTGAAAGCCATTCTCCTCTACTTTCCCAGGCCATAAATGGGGAGCTGGATAAGAAGTGGAACAGCTGACATATGAACTGTTGCCCATATGGAGTACCTGTCCTACAGGCAGGAGATTAACCTGAAACAGCACCAAAATGGCCCCAAGAGTATGCAGCATAAGAAATCCTGAAACATAGACATCAACCCCCATCTAATAACAAAGGTAAGATGGAATATAACTAAAACCATTGCTTGACAGAATGTTCAACTCATTTGGGATGTCTCAACGATGTGTTTTCTAAAATATATAGCATCTCTATGTGTCAAGGACTAGGTATTTTTTCTGAACATGAGTTTGAACTGATTCAGATGCTAAGGAGTTATTTTAGAATTTTGTGAGAAGTTTTTAAAAGACTTATTTTAATTTGAAAGTCGAGCTACAGAGAGAAGGACACACACACACAGACACACACACACACACAGACACACACACACACACACACACAATATATATTCTAACTGCTGGTTCACTCCACAAGTGTCTATAATGGCTGGAGCTGGACTGATCAGAAACCAGGAGTCAGGAGCTTATTCTGGGTCTCAGGTGGGTACAAGAACTCAAAGACTTGGGCCCTCCTCCACTGCTTCCCAGGTCATAAGCAAGGAATTTGACAGAAGTAAGCTTCCAGGACTCCAAGCAGTGCTGAAACGGAATGCTAGAGCTGCAGGCAGGGGCTTAGCCTACTATGCAAGGCAATGGCCTTGTGTGGATGTTTTCATTCAACATCATTTGGAAGGCAATATTGTCAGACATCCAATAATAATTATGCCAGCGTATTTTAGCAATAGATTGTCTAACCTCTTTTATTTGGCTAGATAGTCATGTTATGGAAAGTTTTATGATTTTAGAAAATAGCATTAACACAGAAATGTCAAGGAGTTTTTCTAGAATTTTCATGATAAATCTAATTTTCTTTTTTTAAATATTTTAATTTTACATAATGCTGACATAGTTGATCAGGGTAGGAAGGATTGAGGAGCAAGGGAAAGTGGGTGTGACCATTGTTTCCAAGTTTTCCACTTTTTTTTCCTGTATCTGGGGGAGGGGACAGACAAGGGTAGATGCTACACTCAGTCTCCTGACTGCCCCAGTACCCAAGGGATAGGGAACGGAACCCAATATCTACCAAAGATGCTGATGTGGTGTATGCTCCAAGGCACCCACCTCACAGACAGGCCCCAAGTCTCAGGCCAGGTGACCTGGGTCCAGACGAACACCCAAACCCTGGGGCTCACAAATCCAGCACCCACTGCCCAGGTGTGTCCAAAGACCTTGGTAAGGCTACCCAGGCCCTGCCAGAATCCTGCTCCCAGGAATAATGGTCACAACATCCACCATCCTCAGACTGGCATCACTTTCATTACCTAGGTATCCACCAGCGGGTGTGTCAGCTTGGTTTGGTCCACCCTGCCCCCAGTTCCAGCTCCGGTGCGTTGGTGCTGCAGTCTATCCCAGTCTTTGCTCAGTAGTCTTTTCAGTTTTATCACTATATGGTACGCCAATGCCACTAAAGACAGAGATATTAATATTACCTGAATCGTAACAACAGAAAATTATCTGTTTTTGTAGCTACAGAAATGCGTGTAATCACTTCACTGCATCATGTTTTCTATGATAGGAATGCTGGGCTATTAGCATTTTTGAATATATGTTGTTTTACTTTTAATTAATCTTTACATCATTGGTTATACTAGTAAAGCATTATATTCTTACAATTCCTTCCAAGATGTGAAGGAGTTTGTTAAAACAAATTAATGTTACATGCGTGTGATAATAGTCTTATAGTATTAAAAACTGTCACCTCTGAAAGATCAAAGATAAGGTTCTCTTTCTGCCCTTATGGGTATCACACACTGACAAACAAGGGATCATCAATTTCCTCTATTCATTTCAAAACATTAAACACATGCGTACACATATTTGTACACACACATATATTCATCCCAGTAGTGTTAAATTTATTTCTAATAGGATAAAACAAATTATGACTAATATCAATAAAATAAATCATAGTTTAAACTCTACTGTTCAAATCTTCATAAATATGTGGAAATTATGCAAATCACAAACATTTTAATATCATTAACTGTGGCCCAGACAAACTTGTATAAATAGAACTTGGTAGCATTCATTATCCTTCCGTTACTTCATTCTCCAGTCAGATATTTCACTAGACTTGGTGAACACATATTTTTATACATTTTCTTTATGATGTCAGATGGTTACTGTGAAAATCCAAAGGCATAATTCTTATTATGGTTATTCTCCACAAAGACTTTGATTCACATGTATAAGTGCATAATGAACTCCAGTGTAAGTACAGAAAACAATTCAGAAATTATTTTCAAGAATATAAACAAACAAAACTTCTTCTACGTTTTGAGCAAACATCTTAGTATGAAACAAATATCAAACAAAAATGGAAAACATGTTCACACACAAATGGTAAATCAGTCTTACCTGTTTTATCATTTCTTCTAGACTGGCTTTCCAAAATTTCATTTTGTGCTACAATGTTAAAAACTAAATAATTACGTGCATCTGTTATTTACATCAAATATCTGAATAAAAGCAATAGTAACTTTTTCAACCAAATGCCACTGGTTGATTAAATTTTATTTTTAAAGGTGAAAGTTATTGGGCCCAGCGGCATGGCTTAGCGGCTAAGGTCCTCGCCTTGAACGCGCCGGGATCCCATATGGACGCCGGTTCTAATCCCGGCAGCTCCACTTCCCATCCAGCTCCCTGCTTGTGGCCTGGGAAAGCAGTCGAGGACGGCCCAAAGCCTTGGGACCCTGCACCTGCGTGGGAGACCCGGAAGAGGTTCCAGGTTCCCGGCTTCAGATTGGCACAGCACCGGCCGTTGTGGCTCACTTGGGGAGTGAATCATCGGAGGGAAGATCTTCCTCTCTGTCTCTCCTCCTTTCTGTATATCTGACTTTGTAATAAAATAAATAAATCTTTTTTTAAAAAGGTGAAAGTTATCATACGAGTAACTGAATATCGGCAACAGAAAGTATGGAAAAGATTTATATGGTCTCATGCAGAGGGAGACTGAAGAGTAAACCTGGCTCAGTTCCCAAACAGACTTTCAATTTTTTACTTGATTACTTGTGAGGTAATTGTAAATGGAAATAATGAGACTTCACTTTTAAAACAGATCAGCAAATACTTATGAAATCCTTTGCAATCCAAATCAAAAGAAGAAAAAGAGAAAAAGTTATTTACTTTCATTTGCAGCACACAGAAATAACAGTTTTAAAATATCTTTGGAAATGTATGTATCAGACCTAATGTAATGACTTAATGGCTAAATCCTCACCTCACGAATGTCAGAGCCCCTTATACGCATTGGGTTCATGTCCTGACTGTTCTGCTTCCCATCTAGCTCTTTGCTTGGGGCCTGCGAAAGCAGTAGAGGATGGCCCAAAGCCTTGGAACCTTGCACTCATGTGGGCCACTTGAAAGAAACTCCTGGCTCCTGGCTTTGGATCAGCTCAGCTCGGTCCATTTTAGACATTTTTGGAGTGAGATGCCAGGTGAAAGATGTTTCTCTGTGTTTCTCCTTCTCGCTGTAAGACTGGTTTGCCTTTCCAAGAAATAAATAAAACTAAAAAAAAAAAAGACAACAGAGTTCAAGAAATCAAGCACAAAGTGGGTTTTTTTGTTTGTTTTTGTCTGATGATTTACTCCCCAAGTGAACGCAACAGCCGGTGCTGCGTGGATCCAAGACCAGGAGGCAGGAACTTCTTCCAGGTCTCCCGCGGGGGTGCAGGGTCCCAAGGCTTTGGGCCATCCTCAACTGCTTTCCCAGGCCACAAGCAGGAAGCTGGATGGGAAGTGGAACCTCAGGGATTAGAACTGGCGACCATATGGGATCCCGGTGTGTTCAAGGCGAGGACCTTAGCCGCTAGGCCAAGGGACTGGGCCCCACAAAGTGTTTTTTATAAAAAAAAAAAATGTTTTATTGTATTTATTTTTACAAATCCCTGAAGGCAAAGAATTTTGAAGCATGAAAAATAATTATATATTAAGCATTGGAATTATTATCTGGAAATACAATCATTTTTCTTTGAGGAAAAAAAACTACCATTGCTGAGTCAGCTCTGAGAGGTCTTGTTCAACACATTTTCCCCTATTTTGTTTGCTCATTTAGGAACAGGTGTGTTTTAGAATAAATCTCTGGGCACTACATTAAAGACAAACTGAAAAAGATTTTGACAGGCAAAGAAAAGAGGATGAAACAAGTAATATGCTCTCGGGACAAAGACCAACATGATTTTGTGTTCTCTTGCTTGCTTCTTGTTTCATTCAATCCAGATTTGATACTGAATAAGCCAACAACCAGAAATAGCAGTGTACAAATAAAACAGCCCCCCATGAAAGCTCTCTATAGCTGACGTTTCAAGAAAAATCATGAAAATAAAACAAAACAAACAAAAAAGCAACAACAAAGACACCAAAAACTTTTAGGAAATAACTGTTTCACTGCAAGAAAACACAGCAAAACTATGTACCCACAGAAGGGCTACTACAGCTGAGTGAAGATACTTTCTTGCCTTGCTTGGGAATGAAAGGACCTCTTCCACTACCTCTAATCCCACCCTAGCAGCATCAGAGAAGACGTCTGAGTATCAAAAGCAGTGTCGGAGAAGCATGCTAGACCTTCACGCTTAGCTGCCACATATCTGCTGCTTGCTCAGGACAGAACCGATGACATTGCAAGAAGGAAGATGTACCGTTGGCTTTTATACTGAAGGCATACTCGCTAATGAGATGAGAGCACTTTCTCAGCGTAATGAGTTACACCATTTCCTAGATTTGGTGGCCCCTTGGACTGTTGAGGTACTACTACAATGTTCTTCTGTTTCACTGTTTACATAGAGATCATCTAAAATGGAATATTTGACAGATTCAAAGTCATGCGACAAAATATCTACTTCCCTATATGGCATTTTTGCAATAGCCAGCAAGTTTTCAAACAAATGCAATGAAGATGATACTTGACAATACGAGGGTGACAGAAATGTTAAATAGCTGATAGAGTTTTGGTGTTATTTTTTATATAAGAAATTTATTTTGTGTATTTATAGTATATAATGCTGGAATATGTTACTTTTTACAGATTCAGAAGTTCTATAAGTGGCTAGAGTGTAGTCTTGTTGGTTTAATTATTTTGCTTAAAATACTTTACATGTCTATCCGTGCTATAACAAATGTAAGAATACATTCTTTTTATGCTAATATCACATATAAATGATTGAGGATAGATGGATAGGTAGATGGCTATGTATTTATATATATACATATATATGAGAGTACCTTTTTCTATGTTTCAACTGTTGTGAATAATAGTGTAATTAACATGAGAGTCCAAATTATTTCATTTCTTTGGGCTCTGTATCCAACAGAAGGAAAGCTGGAATATATGGCAGTTTTATTTTAATATTTTAGAAACCTCCACATTATTTTAATAAAATTTACACCAAATTGCATTCCTACCAACATGTAGAAGCAATTCCTTTCTCAGCACCTTCACCAACACTTACCTTTTGTTCTCAGTATCAATTTTAGGATTGCTTTTCTATTTCTGCAAAGAAGGGTTTTGTGTTTTCAATGGACATAATATTCTATCTGTGTACTACATTATAATATTACAGGCATTTAAATAATCTTAGTAGTTCTAATTTATGAATTTTAAGTGTATTTTAATATACTTATGTTCTCTTTAATTTATTTCACTGGTATTATTTTCAGGATAAAAGGTTTTATTTCTTTTACTAAAGTTATTCCTGAATATCAATATACTATCATAAATGAGATTTTTTTCTTGATTTTGATTTCAAATATGTATAGAAATTTTACAGAATTCAGTACTGAAATCATATGCTACAGATTTACTCTATTGATCTTAACAGATTCAAGAATGGGAGTTTTAAAAATTATCAATACATACATAAAGGCAAAAATCTTACCTGTACCCCTATAAATGTGATGGTAGGCATATTTTAAAATATATTTTAAGGTACGGATGCATAAGGTCTGGATTCCCTCCACCATTTTCAAATCCGCTCACCATACTGATCTCCCCTATAGTCGTTCAAAAACAGTTATACATTCCTGATTCTTCTATTTAAATGTATTTTGACATTCATTTATTTACTTATTTGGAAGTACAATTTACATAATATAAAACAACGGACAAGAGGGAAAAAAAAAAACAAAACAAAACAACAGCAACCACAAAAACTCCATTTACTGGTCTACTCCTAAATGGCCACAAAAAGGGCCTGGGCCTGGAAGTAGCCAGTAGTCAGTAGCTTTGTTTGTATCTTCCATGTGAGTGGAGAATTGGTGAAATACAAAATAGAACAATGAAAACAGTGAATGTAATGGAAGGATGGTACAGTGTACTTAAAATGTTAAAAGGGCCCTCAAGATTATCTCAGAGTATAAAAAATAGTCTAAAATTCAGCAATTGAAATGGAGAGAAGACAGGAGAAATAAAGTCTGGGATTGAAAAATTATTTTAATGTATAATGACAAAAATATTCAGATTTCGGCAAAGTCAGAAGTTGACAGAACAATGTTGAGCAACTCCCAAACCAAGATGATTGCAAATAAATCAAAACCAAGGTATATCATGACTCTGAAGAATAGAGCAAAATAGAATGTTATATTTAAAATGTGTTCAATTTATATCGCTATAGGGCATTTTATTGAAAAAATAGCAAACTGAAAACCGTACCTCTCAACAGGTGAAAACATGTTTAAATGAGAGATTTCTCATCACAACTCTGCAAAGCCAGGAGAAAATGACACAACAGTTTTCATTGTTCAAACAAAAGATATAAATACACATTATTTCATATCTGGCAAAAATGCATGTCAGAAACAAAACAAAGACATTCTTGGGTAAATGATAACCAAGAAAATATAACATCAACGTAACTAACTAAAGGCACATTTAAAAGAAGCTCTTCAGAAAAAAGAAAAAAAGAAATAAATTTAAACATAAATAAAGAGGAATGCCTGCTAAAAAGAGAAATCTTAACGTGAATAGAAAATAATTTCACTGTTCCCTTGAATTTGCTAAATTGATTTCTTAAGTGCAACAATTTAAAGTTATATAAAGCAATCTTTAGAACAATTAGAAATAGCTACATAGAGAGTTATATCACTGAAGAGTTTCCAGATAAGTCATAATAAAATTCAAGTTCCACCTCAAAGAAAAAAGATCAATAGATAAAAACTTTATTAGCAATAGATAAAACAGAAAAGCATACCATCAAAAGTAATTTATTTTCCCTACAACAAACCTAAGTATATTTGCAATAAACAGCAATGCTGAAAATATGCAAAGAAAAACAGAACCAGGAATAGACAAAGTAATTTAGAGTTGGAATGGTCAATAATCATTTCTTAGTCAATGATAGAATTGCTGAAAAGAAAAAAAAAAGGGATATAGAAACCTCAATAGCACCATCATGCAATGCAGCAACTAATTGTAATTACGGGACAACTCCACTAAAGGAACTTGCCTGCTTATTTTAGCATTTCTATATGAAAGTTTACTCAGCAAATCCCTACAAAAGCAATGATTGGGTCAGGGTGAAGACTTGAGACTGAGACTCCAGAGCCCAATAGGGACTCACAGGATGTGTGTGTTAGCTTCTGCCTTCCCAGCAGCATTTGCGGGAAGTTTAGCTGCAAAGAGAGTAGCTAGACATGAAACCTACACTTTAATACGCCACATGGGAGTCCCAAATGATATCTTAGCTTTCTGTACCTCATGTCTGCCTTACATATAAATTCTAAAAGTACTTGACATATATTAACTCATATTAACAGTCTTCAAAAAATAAAACTGAAATTATTCAAAGTATGTTCTTGGTACACATGAAATCTAACTGGAAATCAATTGCAGAAAGGTAATGTAGAATTCTGGAGACTCTCAAGACTGAAAAACATTTTGAAACAACCCATAGTTCAAAGATAGAGTTGCAAAGCAAATCAAAAATTTTATTGACATCAATTTAAAAAACTAAGATGAAGAGATGTGTTAGGCATGGGTAAATTAGTGCTAAATGGACCATTTGCAGCACTAAATGTCTCAATTACAAAAATGGAAAAAAAAAAGGAAAAAAAAAAAAGAAATGCCCTAAATGGTTGAGCAAATCTCCCATCACAAGAATCTAAGAAATTAATGGCACCTTCTTCCCCAAAGAAGTAGAAATAATAAATAATAATCATGAAGACAGAAAATACTGAAACTAGAAACAGAATAGCAAATAAGAAAATATGTGAAACGAATGATTCTTGGAAAAGTTTAAATTTATGCTTAGATTTGGGCAAAACAAACAAAAAAAATTTTTTAAGACGTAAATTTCAATAACCTTGGGAATAATACAAGGGATGTAACTTCACATACTGTTTTCTTCAACAGGTTAATAGAGAATACCACGTCACATTCTCTACACACTTATTTAAAACTTAACATTGACTAAGAATAACTAAATTTTCAGTAGATATAAGCTTTCACAAATCACCAAATATGCTTACTATATACTTAATATGTGTAAACATTTTAGGGGGATACAATAAATAATGTCATTTGTATTTAGTAATTCATTTGAGAATTGCATATTCTTGTATACATGACACTGTATCCTGTTTCTGATATTCTATTGAAGTTTTGCAAGATATCACCATTAAAGGGAACTAAGAAAGCACTATATGCCATCCTATTATCAGTTACAATTACACTAAATCCTCAATTATCTAAAACATCTATTGATTAAAATGTAATAATTATTTTGGTGAAATATCCTCTCATCAAAATATTTTAACTCTAAAAAGTGTACCACTGATTTTGAGAACAGATTTCCATAAATTTTGATGCCCTTGCGCTTTGAAATTTTAACTTGTTCATGGTTGTGAAATATTTTGCTTCTACCAATCAGCTTCATGTAGTTTCTTACTGTCACCAGCTTAGCTAAACAGAACTCAGCAGTTTTGTCTACGAGTTGTCAGTTAAAACAACAAACCCAAATGAAATTTAACAACCAAACCTTTAGTCACTTACACTGAGAATGGAATCAAGATGCTATATTAGAGAAAATGATTTCCGCACTGTTCCATTGCTCCACACAGAAGAATGTCAGGTGGGTTTGTATAGATGTAGTTGCTGTCATTGTTAAGAGAGCTCTGTTGGTCAGGCTATGGAATGAAGGGAAGGAAATATTTTCTGAAACATATTCAATAGTGAGTTAGAGTTTTAAAAAGTATCTTTAGCATTCCCTTTCCCAATCCTTCTGTTTAGGAGGTTTTTTGGAGAAATGCCTGGGAAAAAACAGAATATACAGACGGCCATCATAACATGACCATTGAGGAGTACTGTGTGATTCTTGTTTGTGGTTCTTTGGTTTCAGGCTACTTCCAATAGCAACAGAAAACAGACTCACAGTTGGTGAAAATGGGAGAAAAGGAGTGGAATTGAAAGCTATGAGCGGGACTTGACTGTGGGTTGTGAATTAGGTGGCTGATGTATCTGTGTCCTGAGTTAGGGAGTCCTGAAGAGAGAGGATCAAGATTTTGTAAAGTCCTAGATGTGTCAGCATCCAGGGACAGAACATTGGGTGCCTCCCCTACATCCCCAGACCTTTTGGTTTAATTATTAAACTGCAGGGCGAAATGCAGAGAGGGAATCTGCTACTCTATCCAAGCCTCTATGTGTTTCATGGAAAAATTCCCTGAACTGAATATGTTCCCAGATAGAAGAAAGACTATGCTGTGCCAGCATTGTGGCACAGTAGGTTGTAAAATGAGTTTTAAGTTTATCACCCTTGAAATTATTTTGTGTTTATCCAAATTTTTTTTATTTGCTTTTCTTTAAATCTGACATTTTGTGTCAGCATAGGATATTTGACTTTATATGAAGATATAACTGTCACAAATGAAGGGAAATGATACTAGGATTTTATGGACTGCAAGGAAACTACAAAACATCATATAATTCATGAGGTAGTTCCTCCCATTGAGCAGTCAATCAGTACAGTAGTCCTGGGTTTGAAAATCTCTTGTTGATATTGTACAACTATAATTTTGCCCAGGTTTTTCTAGAGTAATGCTATACTCTTTGATACATAGCATAAGACACAGTTTTATATCCTTCTACTCCCTGCTTCTATGTAGTTGTCCTCATGTATTTCAGTCACACGTGTATTATTTACATCAACATATATTTTATGGCTTTTAAAACCAATACATCAAACATATACAAATAATACATGTATACATTTATATACTTGATGCTCAACATTCAACCACCTTTTTGTAAAATTTTTGTTTGGCATTATTTTTCTCCAGACTGGAATGTTTCATTAGCATGGTTAATAGCATAGTATTGCTATTGATTTTTTTCAGATACTTATAATTTAGTTACATTCATCTTTGAAAAATAATTTATTGGAACATAAAAAGCTGGATTCCGTTTTTTTAATTTTAGGAGTTAATTTTTTTTAATAATTTTTGCTGAATTGTTTCTGAAGAGATATCTATGCTGTCATCATTAGCAGCAATTCACTGAGCTACTGAATATTTTAATCTGGATACTTTTAATTTTTTTTTTTTTTTTTGCTTTTCCACTGACATTGGGCAGTTTATCATCCCCTACAATGCATTTTTAGTTTTATTGTATTTTTAATTTGCTGAGTTTATTATACCTGAGATTTTATAATTTTAATTGCATCTAATTCTATGCAATCTTGTCTTATGTGCTTGCTGCCCCGAATCCTATATGATTTACTTAAGTTGCCTTTTGTTACCTTGTAATTCATATTTATTATTTAAATTTTCTTTTTCTCTTTCCTTATCACATACAATAATTTCTACTAATATTCTCTTACATTTACTTATCTTCTGCAATATCCAACTATTTTTAATTTTCTCCCAGAAAATTGTCACATATGAAATTATGATTTTTGTTTTTGAAAATGTGATTTGTTGTTTCAACATTTCTCCATGCATCTGATATCTGAACACTTAGATTTTAGATACTATAATTTATTTTTCTTAGTTACTAATTCTAATGTTGGCTTAAAGGTGTTCGATTTTCCTTTGGAGAGTTAAGCTAATTTTCAATTTTTCTTTTAATTTCTTGGAGTCATTTAATTTGTGGTAAGCACAAAATTACCAGTTCAAACATTATTATGCTATCTTCACTGGTAGCAGTTTTATTTAATATTATTTAAAAAAATGATTCATTAGAATAAATGATGAAGAAAAGCTTAAGGAAATATTAGTCACTATAGCCATGTAAAAAAGATTCAAAAGATCATAGATAATTCAATTTGTTTTTTAATTCAATGTTTTTGCAACCTTTTGTATATCATACAGACTGATTGAATAAAAGCTATGTTCCAAAATATGTGAAATTTTTGATTCATATTAAGGAAGAAAGGAAGACAAAAGACATAACTTGAACTAATTCGAAGAAAAGCCAATGCTGTTACAAGACTAAATTTCTCAACTTTAAAGATAGTGTGGTGTGTCAAAGGGTGAAATTCCAAGCAGTGTACAGCAGTGGCTTTAGCCATCTAAGCAGCATGGTATCCTGAAGACTGTCTTGTCGTGCTGGAAGGTCAGGTTCAGAGGCGCACTAGAGAGCCTTCTCCCCACAGAGAAGGGAAGGAAGAGTGGCAGAAACTTTCTGCACACTGGGAAGGTGACTTTGTTCTCAGTGTGAAAGCAGGTGGTCACAGCTCTCCAGGCTGACCTTGCTGTATGCCTATCTATAATGCTGATGCAGGGAGCAAAATGGCAACTTTCTCTGCAGCCTGCTCTCCCCTCCTCTTGACCTGGTAGCACAGTTCTAATGATAACCAAGAGAAAGGAGAGCAGAATGTCGAGTAACAGAATTGCATAGAGTGTTCATAATTTTTATGTAAGGAAAATAAAATTTCACAACTCTAAGCAATGTCATGAAATGTGAGATGAAATTGGAAAAGAAATTAACTAAGCACGACGGAATTATTTAAAAGGCATACTTTTTTTTTAACCAATTTTAACATTGTGTTCAATTTTTCTGTTATTGCCTCAAAAATAAATAAATGGATATATGGATCACTTTTTAATGCCAGTTTTACAGTGCAAACACAATATGTCATCAAGGAATATTCGTACAGCAATCATTTTGGTGTAACTCATGCATTTGTAAAATGATATATATCCAATTTCTTTTTCTAAAGTATCAATTCATCTTTAAAGTGAGTTTTACTCGTGACCCTTGCCTTGACTCCATAGATACACAAGCATATCTGGACAGTGATATAAACACAATACGATTCAGATATTTCCTGTGTGTATTCAAAGCTTTTGGAAATGTACCAACATCTTTCATATTTTTATATTCCATTTATCTAATTTTAAACATTTTATTTTTTTAAGATTCATTTTTAAAAATTTTTATTGGAAAGTCAGATATACAGAGAGGAGAACAGACAGAGAGTTAGAGCTTCTTTCCAATGATTCACTCCCAAGTGACTGCAATGGATGGCGCTGAGCCAATCCGAAGCCAGGAGCCTCTTCCACGGGTTGGGACCACGCAGGTGCAGGGTCCCAAAGCTTTGGGCCATCCTCTACTGTTTTCCCAGGCCACAGTCAGGGAGCTGAATGGGAAGCAGGGCCGCTGAAATTAGAACCGGTACACATATGGGATCCTGGCACATGCAAGGCGAGGACTTTAGCTGCTAGGCTACCACACCAGGCCCAAACATTTTATTCTTTAGGAAAATTTCCTGGAAACCTGATTAACTTCTTCTTTCCAAAGCTTGTTTTATCTCTTTTTGCAACTGAATATTGTGTTAAAGTTTAACTTCTCTACTTTCGAGGTTGCAAAGACTATTTTCGGTACTGCATGGTGACATCGGTATGTTAGACACCTTGAATCTATGCTTGAGTAGGTGCTTGGGGACTTTCTCTTGAGCTTTTAATATGGCTAACCATGGCATGTTCAGTTTAAGGTAGTTTTTTATTTTTTTCTTGTCACTTATCAGAAGTTTTTCTATCTTAGCAGTCTAATAATTAAAAGTTAAGTTTTTTCATGTGAAGTAAGTTTTCCCAAATGAGGTAAACTCTTTGACATGTGACTTTTACCAATTCTCTGAAATTATATACCAATTATATACCAATGTGTCAGTGGCTCCAGATCCATGATTCATATAACAGAGCTAAAATCCACTTAACATAACAGAATCTTTGTCTAAGTGTGTTCAAGTTTTAAATAAAAACATACTTACCTGAAAGCATCACAAAATGAATTCCATGAATTCACAATCTCTTGTGTAAAATGTTTTAGTAGTTCTATGTTTGAGGTGATATGATGTCCACAACCATAGCAGTTGTCAGATCAGTTAATTTTCGTTTTACCTCCTTGATATCTAATGCTAATCTAATGAATTACGGATGTGCAAATAATGTTTTAACAGATGTTAGTTATTTTAACTGGCAGCTAAATAAAAGACAAAGGGAGGGAGAAGGAGATAGACGGGGGTAGAACAATAGAGAGAAATAGATATATCCCATTTGCTGATTCTCTCCTCAAACTTCCGGGCAAATAGAATTTGAACAGAATGATAGTGAATTCAGAAACTCAGTGTGGGTTTCAAGCAAAGAAGGCCAAAAAAAACCAAAAACAAAATAAAAAAAAACTTGGCACCCAGAGAATACATAGGCAGGAAGGTGTGTTTGGGAATAGAAATACAATGTACAGCCCATGGACTTAAGTATGGGATGTGTGCATCCAGGAAACAGCTTAACTGTTCTCCCAGATGCCCCTTCCAATGTGAAACTATTAAGAAAAGAGTGTGACAAGACATCATCACATACCTTGCAACAGTGGCAGTCCTATAATTGTGCCAAATCAAGCCCTGCCTCCTCTGTGTCAGATTCAGATCTCTGACAATATTTTTGGGAAAGCCAGCAGAGGACGGCTCAGTGCGCGGATCCTTGCCACTCAAGGGGGAGACCAGAATAAGTTGGCGCATGGCCCAGCTGACATCAGTGTGGACATTCGGGAACTAAATTAGCTGATAGAAGGAATTTCTCTCTCTCCCTCCTCTACTTCCTCCTCCTACCCTCCACGTACAACAGTCTGCTTTTCAAATGAAGTATTTACATAACACAAAGCTATGAAATCATTTTATTTGAATTCTGTCTATGAAGTTTATATGTGTTCTCAGATTCCTAAACATTTCTGAGTATCTGCATAATTTTTAATGAATCTACCACAAAAAGACAATGTTACTTTATAAGTCTTTTCTAAAATTAGTAACCTAATATAAAATTCTAATTCCCACAAATGATATACTGCCCTCCATGTCAAAATAACCAGCATATTTGCTTTTCCCTGAGACATGAACATAACAATTTATCAATAATATAAACCCATTTTCAGCACTATAACAACAACAATAGCACACAACTGAGGCATCCTAAGTGTGTAAAGATAATTCATTTATTTAGCAAACAATTTTGGAGATTCTAAGTGTGATATAAGACTTCCTTTTTACAGTTTATAAACACCCCTGTACAACCAACCCTCGATGCTTCCTTCCTTCAGAAAACACTCTCAGCACTCCCAGATGTTTATTTCTTTTAGTTTCATTTTCTTTGCAGTAAAAAAAATAACTTCTTTACACATTCATCTTTATTTCTGCCCCTAATTGATTGTAGTTCCAAAATACAGCACCAGAGTGATTGTATCTGCGTACTTCTGCACATTTCTTGTGTGTTCGTGCAAGATTTTTCTAGAGATTCTGAACTCCACCACAGTTCTCTATCAATTAGAGATATCAGGACCCTCTCAGTTAGTGAGAAGTGATTAGCATGGCGATCAGCCTCAGGACTCAGAGGGCAGGAGTGTTGTGATAGCCCTGCTTAATCCCCAACCGCCTTGGCACTCGGGATATGCATCTTTTCTCAGTTTTTTTGTTTTGTTTTGTTTTGTTTTGTTTTTCACAGAACTTTGTTCAATACATGAAACTGCCATAAAATGTTGGAGTAATTGAAGACTTCTTGCAGGGTGGTTTCCTGTTGCTATCTGAAGGCTCTGTGTGATTGGATCAGACTCCAACTGCCCATTAAGTTATACAACTACAATCTGTAGTCCTCATTCTCTCATTCTTCCCTACACTTCTTCACTCAGACTCAAATGTATAAAGAGATGAATGGATGCTTCTGGCTACTGATTGCTGGACAGATGACTCTTATTTTTTTGTTTGTTTGTTTATTTGTTTTTTCATTGGAAAGGTGGATATGCAGAGAGGAGGAGAGAGAGAGGAAGATCTTCCGTCCGATGACTCACTCCCTAAGCGGCCCCAAGGACTGGAGCTGAGCCAATCTGAAGCCAGGAGCCTGGAGCTTCTTCCGGGTCTCCCACGCGGGTGCAGGGTCCCAAGGGCTTTGGCCATCCTCGACTGCTTTCCCAGGCCACAAGCAGGGAGCTGGATGGAAAGCGGGACTGTTGGGATTAGAACCCTGGTGCCCATATGGGATCCCGGAGCATTCAAGGTGAGGACTTTAACCACTACCCTATCACGCTGGGCCCACTCTTAATGTTTTATAACATGATGTTTTCTCTCACTTCTACATAGCTCACATTTAAAAAAAAAATTTGCTCTTAACAAGATCATTTTAGTCTTCATCGCTTGGCAGAACTGTTAGCAATGTTGTGACACTGGGGATTAAACCACTGCTTGCGATGTCAACATCCCACATCAGAGTATGAGTTCAAGTCTCCACTGCTTTTCTTATGATTCAGATAAACAGAGGAGACTGGGCTGGAGTTTTCGATTCCTAGCCTGACTTAGCCCAGCTGTTGTAGCCATTGTAGGAATGAGACAGTAGATGAAAGCTCTTTTGTTGCTGCTATCTTCCTGTAAAATATATTGAGAAAATATGAGTTTTTTTTTAATACGGAAGCTATCATTGCCTACTTATTTTAAATTTTGAGTGATTATCATAACTCTAATTATAACTGATCAAAAGCTTTGGTTATTTTAAATGGACTTGGTTACATGAAAAGGATTCTGATTGCTTTTAGTTTGACCAAATGGCTTAAACCTCTTACATCTCTTTAGACTTAACAGCCTAGTTAGTATAAGCCTTTTGGCTATGGGGCTTCTCGCTGGATTTATGGAACTGTCAAAATGTGATTATTTTGAGAGAGATAGTAACTGTTTGAGGTAAATCATAATAAAATTAGCAGGTTATAAAATGATGCCAAAGTTTATTTGTGCTAACATAGAAGTCTGGTACTTTGCACTCCAGAGAATAGGGGATGCAATTTCAGAGGAATTCATCCTTCATGACTTTATAGACACAGCTTTTCTGAAATGTTTTAATTCTTCAACCATGGTGATAGCAGGCATGCATGCCCTCTTTATGGGTCCCCCTGTTGGACTGTGACTGAGTTGATGCTGGGGCATGTAAATGGCTATCTTACTTTCTATACTCTCAGTCATGATCATGATTCTCCTCCAAGTGTTGTGTCCTGTCACTAAGAGTCAACCCTCTGTAACAAGTTTGGGGGAGGAGAGTATGGATGTCATTGTGTGTAGCATGACACAAATGATGCGCCATGGAGGATATACTTCTGGAAAACATGTCCACATTAAAAATGAAGATTAACCGGTGCCCAATATAATAGCCTAGTGATTTAAGTCCTCACCTTGAAGGTGCTGGGAATCCCATATGGGTGCTGATTCTAATCCTGATGGCCTCGCTTCCCATTGGCTCCCTGCTTGTGACAATGAAAAGCAGTAGAGGATGGCCCAAAGCCTTTGGACCCCTCACCAACTTGGGAGACCTGGAACAGACTCCAGGTTCCTGGCTTCAGTTTGGGGCAGCTCTGGCTGTTGAGTTCATTTGAGGAGTGAATCACTGGACAGAAGATCTTCCTCTCAGTCTCTACTCCTTGGTGTATATCTTACTTTGAAATAAAAATAAATATATATATATATTTAAAAAATGAAGATTACCCCAGCAATTATTGTGAAAGATATGCACATAATTCTAGCTGTATGACCTTAGTGTGTCCAAAAAACCTGGATAAATAAAATTTTATCCTGATAATCTGGAAGCCTCTGTAAGAATCTGATGTTATATGCTTTATACAGGATAGGCAAAGTCACAGGTAAGGTAACAATTAACTAGTCATGCGCAGTCAGAGCAAAATATAGATTAAAAAGATAGCTTAATAAAGAAGAGTAAAAGTGCAGGTAAGAGAAACCAGCCCTTGCTAATTTAGTCATTCTTATTATGAATGTTAGCACTTTCATGTAACCACATTCTACAGGTTCAAGAACACCAGGGAATAAAGATTGTATTGCAGAAAGGTAAGGATGTCTCCTATTACATGACCACTCTCTGCTGTTGGGCACAGAATGATATTCTCTTATAGTTCTGTAAGATGGAAGGGGGGAAATTTTAAGTCAACACAGGCAAAATGTTATGGAAACCTTTCTTGTCCTTTTATTTCAGATGGGTAATGAAGTATATTTGGCATGAAACCCTATGAATGAGATCATGGGGTAGTAGAATACCTTTATCCCAACCTGAAGAACAGTGCATAATTTTTTTCTGCCTCCCAAGCTGGAAGATGGAAATACATGGTCACCATGGCAAAATATTAGCCATAGCATCATCTTTACTGCATCTCTTTTGTCATTGAGTAGGGATATGGCTTTGTAAGATTTTCAAATGACTCTGACGGATAAAATCAGCCTCTCCAAAATTAGTTTCAGGTCAACTGCCTTGCCCAGAGATATATAATGTTACTCCTAAATCAGATTCTAACGAAATCATAAAGATAAGCTGCTCTCCATGCTACAAAACCTTTCAGGAATAGACTTTATCTTATAGTTCCTCACAGCTTGAAGACAGAGGCCAGAAACAGATATATCCTAGAGGAAAGCAGGTTGTTCATCAGGAAAAGTCTCACCTTCAACTGACAACAATGACACATATGTGAATAGAAACAAAAGCATCACATTGCTTGTGTTCTAGAGGGTATGTGAAGAACAAGGGCCACACATATAAACTTCTCCAAGATATTCAGGTTATAGATAGGTCCAGAGAAGAACTCCTTCTCATTCCAGCAGTACTGTTCCTTCCACCTGACAGGGAGCACTTACAGGTCTAAACATTGGAGGAAAGAAACTTCCACTTTGTTACTGGAGCTGCCTCTTCTGTTTTTCTGTCAAAGTCAGTTCAATCTTCTTGCAGTATGATGATGAGATACTTCTCAAGAAAACCTTAAGTATCCTAAGTGGTTTCTAATAGATGAGAATAAATTGTTTTTCATACAACTCATATTGATCTTTATTTGAAGAAACTCAGGCACTGGGAAAATATATAATAAAGCCCATAAGGTACATTTCCACTCATGAGTTGCAAGAGATGATCACCTCTAGAAATACACATTTGAAGTGTATCCTTTGTACTGACTGGTAAATATGCATAGACATCAGGTACCCATATTTAGAAATGTAAACAGATTTTACTACAGGGTTGTTATTAAGCCTACATATGAGTAACATGAAATACTTAAAGAACTATTCATCAGTGTTAAGGTTCCAGTTCAGCAGATTATTAGATACCTTACCAAGCAACCTGCCTTCTTGGCTGAAAAGTTGCAATCATGCCTCACAGTGTCACTCCCCTAGTACCTGAAAGCCAGCTAACTAACCCTACAACAAGATCATATACCATCATAATGTAACAGGATTGCTAACGTCAGAAGGAAATCTCTGGTTGACAAATGTGTTTTAAAATATCAGGTACTACTGCTAGGTGACCGGGCAATCCACATGAAGACATGCTACTGTGTTAATCCTGTGATGTTTCTCCCAAAGGAGAAGCAGAATCCAGAATATGCATTTGAACAGGGGGTTCTGGTTGTACACATCCGTGCATTCAGAGAGGACCTTAAAAAGACAGGTATATGGTGCTCTTTTTACAGATGGGGATCCCTTTGCTGAAGAAGGAACACACTGGGTTATCTAGTTCATATTTGTCTTAAATGCAAACATCCAGAGCCTTCATCTTTCTACCAACATGAGTCCACAAGCAGCAGAGCCGGGGCCTCCGGCAAGAACTCGAGCTGAATTACTCTAGAAAAGTAAATACTCTAATGCAGCTGTTTTGAAAGAAAGTCGCTGCCCCGCTACAAATGAGTTCCTAATAAAATACTGTCAGGAAATATTTCAGTTGCTATTCTCTGTGTTGTTCACTGGGGAAGAGGCAGTTATACACTGTGTGGTTCACCAATAGGGGACTGACAAGATAGGTAGGGGAGGGTGATTGGTATGTTGAGCAGCTTGAGCAGCACCTAATGATAACCCCTCTTTTGAGCACTATGCAACGAATTCATGAAAAAAAATATGTGGTATCAGGCAATGATCTCTAATCAGTGGATGACATTTAACTAATGAAGGAAGGATGGATCAATGTTCCTTCACTCTTCCTGCTCAAGACATTTAAAAATCTTCATTATGCCAGTGTGCTGGCTAAATCTGCACCTTGCAATGATTAGGATCCCTAATGGGTACCAGCTCATGTCCAGCTGCTCCATTTCCCATTCAGCTCCTGCTTCTGGCCTGAGAAGGCAGTAGAGGATGGCCTAAAGCCTTGGGATCCTACACCCACATGGGAGACCCAGAAGAACCTCCTGGTTCCTGGCTTCAGATCAGCTTAGCTCCAGCTGTTGTGGCCACTTGGGGAGTGAACCAACAGTTGGAAGATTTTTGCATCTGTCTCTGCTTCTCTCTGTAAATCTCCCTTTCCAATAAAATAAAAATAAATCTAGAAAGAGAGGTGCGATCCTCTTACAAACACTATATAGTCATCATTTTCAAACTACTGATCTAGTGACAACGATAGCACATTGAAAATCTTGTAGTTCTTTCAGGATTTTCCAGAGATAAAACACAGGGAACCAGACAGCCAATAGTATGCCAGGGGTCACAGTGCTTTTCAAGAACCTTGTAACTCAGTCTCCATCTTTCCAGATATATTGGAAGGAACCATGTATTGATATTCTTTCCACTATCACTCTGGTAAAAGTTCCAGCTTTTGTTCCAAGATTCACCATTCCGAAAAAAAAAAGCCCTTATAAGTGTCAGAACAAGAGAAGTTACAATCAGGAATGGTGTCTTATACACCTCCAAGAAGGTGTGTATTCCTGGTATGCCACCATAGAACTCAAACAAATTTATACATATATGTGGACTATTTTGTGAATATCTATACTTATATGAATATGTATAACATGCATATATACATTATATAACTAAATCTATTTTGTACAATTCTCCCCTGCCTTTTATCCCTCAGTCCCCTCATCACGCTACCAAGCTGCCAGTATGTTGGAGAATAATGTTTTTACATGGATGGCTAGTTTATTTCATACTATCAGTTTCCTGCTTGCCTCCATGAACTGTACGGTATTGTGGCTCAACTTTTCTTGACATTATTCCTGTTGACCATAAATAACACAATAAGAACTTTGAGTATAGGTATATTACAATCACATCTTAGAAAAATCCGGAATGTTATGTGCTGTTCAACAATTCCTCTTCTGATTTGTCTGCATTTCCACCTTGGAGAGATAGTTCAATAGACATAAAGATCTAAAAGAAACCTCTATTAACTAACTAGATTGTACATTCTTGCAAAATAGAATCATGCATTAGCCATTCTTATTGCCCCCAAAAGTAGCATGTATGCATTTTAAATGAAAAATGCAAATTTGGGGTTAATAATTTCCCCTAGCCAGAAGAAAATATAAAGGTTCTGAGAAACAATATGAAGGTAATTGATTGCCTAGAATAGTTAGGCTCTAGTTCTGGCTTGACCTGATTAGGACACTCTAACAAATGGACATAGATTTATCACTTTCTTATCACTCTTTGTTTTTTTCTCTGTGTGTGTTTGTGTGTGTATGAGAAAGAGAGAGAGAGAGAAAGAGAGAGAGAGAGAGAGAAAAAGAGAGAGAGATTGCCTATGTTGGGTTGTGGATATTCAGCTTTTTATAGATGTTTGTTCTTTTCTACCAAACTGCAGATAATTTTACAGATGGAACCATGAGTGCAGGACTTGTACATGGACTCATTGGGCAGACTTTTGGACAAGGAGCTTTGAGTGCTCCTCCAGGGCCTTTTTTTATCCAGTTCAATGTATCATAATCACTCACTGTCCCAGTTCCCTAACATCAAGGTTACCATTTAAAAGAGGGGACTGATAGATGGATTTCTGTGTCAGGGACTAGCACCAGGGGGCCGTTATTCAGAATCTGGGTATAGGATTTAGAAGATCTGAGAAAAATCAAAGAAGTGACTTTTGTGAAGCATGTTAGTGTCTTGCTAGTTCTTTTAATGAAGGTTTTCTTGTGCTGTTGAAACTGCTGAACACAGTGAGAATTTTATGCATATTAGGCAGTTGCATGTGTTTCCTCTCGCCTTTATTAAGTCTTGATAGGAAACCTAACATTCACACAATTAATCAACAAAAATATTGCCACATTCGTAGCACCGGCTGAATTGTCAGCAAAAAGTTCATGAAAAATGCATATTGTGAAAAACCTATGCTTGGATTTTAAAATGTTTAGTCCAAAATAAATATTTTGTTTACATGTTCTGTGATTGTTTTTGGAAGCCTTGTCATCTATCACTTTGGTTTGCACTGTATAAAATTGCTACTACTTGATCACATTTGATAAATATCTATTTACCATACTTCAAGTACAACCAAATGTAATCAAAGATACTATTTATTACAAAAGGACTAAATGTGAAAATTTCAGAATTGGTCTGGGTTTCACAATCTGAAAATCAAATATTTGCTTTTAGTTTGTTTGAAACTGTAGTATCTTTTAATATCTGACATATCCAGAATATTTCACTTTGATACTTTGATGCATAAGTTATTAGCATTTAAAAAATGCCCATATTATTTGAAGAAACAGATTTTCGTGGAAATATCTTGGCTATCAGTGGCATAACAACTCCAACTTTCACATTGTCAGGCAGTCACATCAGCGTGGTCAAACAAAAGGCTAATGAGTCTGAGGCGATCCTAAAATAAGAACTAAAACATTTGGGAATCCTGGCAGATAACATTAAATAAATAAAAATGATCAGCTCTAGAGCAGGTGATTAGGAAGGAAGGTAAATTTTAATTGCAAATAGGACAAGTTGGCAGAGAAACCTGAGTAGGTCTCAGCACTATTGAAATGTCATAATGATGTTTTAGGAAAACTTGCTGTTAAGTTTTGACATTTCATAATCTAGTTATTGAGGGTGATGCTTTGGGTTTTATGGTGAAAGGCTTTTTAAAGAGAAAATGTTTAAAAAACAGTGAAGTGTATCTAGTCTACTAATACAAAATAACTTGTTCACCTCAAATTGAGATAACAAACTACATCTTTGCTTTTCTTTTTTCTAATCTATTTTGCAAATATCTTTTTATGTTTTTCTTTTAATAATCTTCAAAATAGTAGCTTTAAAAATGATTGCCATTGAAAATCCCAGTATTTTTCATTCACAATATTAAACGTTGAATAAAATTATAATAGGTTCAACTAAAGAATTCTAATATTGATTTTTAAATTTTAACTGATAGCAAGTGTTCAATATATCTTTTTCAAATCTAAGTGTTTTTGATTGTTAGAAAAAGTCTTATACCTATAAGCATCATAAAAACTGACTCATTCATGCAATTTTTTCTTTTGCATAGAAAATGGATGATTCATTATAATGCATGTTAGAAAAGAGAATAATAAAGAAAATATCACAACCAAAATGTGCAGAATCTTTAATAGTCTACAGTTAAATTGAGATATAACATTATTTTAAGTGTCATTTGATATGTTTTGAGTAAAGTAACTTGAAAATAATATGTTAGTTCTACATCTGTGATTAAATGGTTATGTTAATTAGACTAAGTAAAATATGTTGAGCATTTATGATTAATCATGAGAAAAGGTAATAAAGTCAGAATTCCAATCTGTTTTAGGATTTTCTAAGCCAAATGACCGATTTTACGTAAAATGGAGTTATGACAATAAATGGAACAGTTAAATGCTAATAAAACTGTTACAGGAGTAAGTATAGTGATCAAACTATAGTTATTATTAAAATTTAAAGTCGATATAATTATGTTTAGAGTTGTTCCACTGTTTCATAATCACTTAACTGATAGCACAGCACTTTTGTCACTGTCTCTTGCGTTTGTCATGGATCCTGCATAACTTCTTGTTACAATGAAAACCGAAAGACAATAATGAGACACCAAGCTTCCACTGATCATGGTCAGTAGGGCTGGGAGCACCAGCCAGATTCTCTTCTAAGTCAGTGGTGGAAATTCAGTTAGTGAACGTGATATTGACAAATTCTGAGGAAAATATGATATATACAAAGTGGTAGTTTGAATGTTTTCTTTAAAGAAAAACTATATTCTTGATTTTCTAAAATCAGGAATATTGTTTCAGTTCCTATTTTTCTGATTTTGAGACTCTGCCTTCCAGCCATTTCCCATCGCTTAAATGCTGCAATGAGACTATTTTATATGAATGTACCTTGGATAAAAGGAGTCATGTTTTCATTGTAGAATATTCAAAATTTTAGTCATTAAAATTGTTGTTAGAAACTAAGGGTGGTGTTGGGAAAAAATATAGTGCATCGCTGTCTTGTCCAAATGACAATATTTGTTTTTGTTTTTATTTTTGTTTTAAGGTTTATTTTTATTGTAAAATCAAATATATAAAGAGAGGAGAGGAGAGACAGAGAGGAAAATCTTCCATCCTATGCTTCACTCCTCAAGTGACCACAACAGCCAGTGCTGCGCCAATCCGAAGCCAGGAGCCAGAAACTTCTCCAGGTTTCCCACACATGTGCAGGGTCCAAGACTTTGGGCCATCCTCGACTGCTTTCCCAGAACACATCAGGGAGCTGGATGGGAAGTGGAGCTGCCGGGATCAGAACCGATGCTTCTATGGGATCCTGGCAAGTTCGAGATGAAGACTTTAGTTGCTAGGCCACGGCACAGGGCCTGACAATATTTGTTTTTAACAAAAGAAGGCCTATATCCTTATTTCTGTTGTTTTTTGATTAATATAGGAAGGGTTTTTCTATAGGAACTCCATCTTTCCAAAACAAGTTATCTGAATGAGCAAAGTGTTAACCTAGGGCCCCGTGCAGTGGCCTAGCAGCTAAAGTCCTTGCCTTGAACACGCTGGGATCCCATATGGGCACCGGTTCTAATCCCGGCAGCCCCGCTTCCCATCCAGCTCCCTGATGTGTTCTGGGAAGGCAGTTGAGAACAGCCCAAAGCCTTGGACCCTGCACCTATGTGAGGGACCTAGAGGAAGTTTCTGGCTCCTGGCTTCGTATTGGCGCAGCACTGGCCGCTGTCACTTGAGTGAACCATCAGACAGAAGATCTTCTCTGTCTCTCCTCCTCTCTATATATCCGCCTTTCCAATAAAAATAAATAAATCTTTGTTTAAAAAAGTGTTGACGTATGTGATTTGAATTATTTATTGAAATTTGGCATTAAACTTATTCATGAAGAGTAAAACAATTAAATCCTGTAGCAGCTGTGTCAGTAGTTTCCTTTAAAATTTTTCACGTAAAATTTCTGAAGTAGTGTGTAAAAATTATTAATTTTTCCAGTTATTAGTATTTAATTAATGACATCCATTTGACATTTTGTAATTCATTTTTATTATTGATGGGTCATCAATAGTAAATAATTTTATATTAATAAAAACATAAAAGTAGAAAAAATGATCAACAAATGTGGTCACACTCCTATTTATACACGTTTATGGACAGAAAATAAAGAAATGTATCTTAAATACCAATACATTAATATGAACATTTCTAATATTTTAATTAAATATACATTAGGGGTCTTTCTCCATGTAAAAAATCAGTGAAGACACAAAATTTTTAAGTTTCTGAGTTTTGATTTCTAGATAAGAAAATAGTCCAAATAAAATGTATATAATATTGACACTAATGAGATAAAATGGTTGTTAAAAGATTTTTCGAATCAAATACAAGTCAATAAACTGATCAACGCTGATTTATCTTCAGTTGTATGGTATCTACTAGTTTAATTGATGTATTAGGCAATGATATAAATTTTGGGAAACCTGATTATCCTTGTCACAAAGGTAGCAAATAAGTTATGCTCTACTTGTATAACTTAACATGAATTAGAATGTGAATTACCTCACTGTTTTTGGAATGATATTGATATAGTGGTGAACTAAGACCAAAAACAAAAAGGAAAAAAAAAACTGCAACCACATAAGATAAATTCCAATTTTTAAATATAAGATATGAAGAACTTCCTCATTGTTTTTATGGGATTTATTTACATGAAAGCAATGAGAGAAAAGATGAGACAGGGAGATGGAAAGGGAGGGAAGAGAGAGAGAAGAGAGAGGAGAAGCTTGCATTTATGTGTTCACTCTGCAATGGGCCACAACAGCCAGAGTCTAGGCTCTGCTTCGTTCAAGAGCCCAGGACCCTTTCCGTGTCTCCCATCTGAGGGACAAGGACCCATACACCTGATCATCCTCTGATGGTTTCCCAGGTGCATTACAAGGGTGCTGTGTCAGAAGCAGAGATTTGAAGTGACTTTTAGCATAGGATATGTCATCAAAGGCTGTAACACAATCCACTTTACTCCAAACTTGTCCCTGGAGTTGCTCTTTAACAAGCCAGTGTCAAAAGAACAAATATCGTATGTTCCTTCTGATCTATAGCAGCCAATACACAAAGCACACACACAAAAATCCTCAACTGTGAATTTTCTTTTTTTTCCCCTCAGTGGGATGCTGATTATTGCTCTGTGATACATACCCTGTATTATATTGAGGTGTATTTCTCCTGTACACAATTTGTGGAGGAATTTTATCATGAAGGGTTTTGGCTCTCATCAAATGTTGCACTGCAGCTATTGAGATGATCATGTTTTATGTTCGTCATTTTATTATGATTTCGGGCTTCTAACTTATGGATGTTGAGTCACTTTTGCACCTTTGAGAAGTACATTTTATTATGATTATTGGGTACTTTATGAAATGTCCATTCAGTAAAGGGATATTTTATAGAGCATTTTTACAATTGTGCTCACTATGGATATTGCATTGAAATTTTCTGTTGGTGTTGTTTTTGTTTTGTTTCCTTTTATTGAATTTTATGCAGATCTTACACAAATGATTTCCATACTTTTCAATACTGTGGAAATTTTTTTGTAAGTTGAACTATTGCCTTTTTACAAACAGAATTTTCACTGCTTGAATGCCAAAACCCATTAGAAGACACATCAGTTATTGAACATTTCACTGATGGGGTTTCCTTGCTGCTTCATTCGCACGGCTTGATGTGCTTCTTTTCGTATGTTAGATAGCTTCCTGATTTAATCTTGTTAGGATTTATGTTCCCAAAATGTACTTATTTTTGAAGCTTTTGAATTTGCGACCACAAAGCTATTCACAGCAGTAATTTTGTCAATCCTTGGTACTTCTTTACTATCAGTTGTGTTATCTGCTTTCTCCATGCACATTTTTTGAGCTTTTTTTTTTTCATTGTTAGAATAGGTAAAGATGTGCCTATTTATCTTAATAAAAAAAGGTTATTTGTCAAAGAATTGTTAGAACTGTTAACCAGATTCATTAAAGTTGAAATATAGGATATTCAATAAAGTTGAAACATACAAAATCAAAATAAAAACTATGGCATTTTTACAAAGCAATGTTTTCAATGATAGAGATTTCAGGAAATAAATTCCATTCACAATAGCTATGAAAAAATCATTTTTTTAGGATTCAATGCAAAAAAAAACAAGGGAAAAACTCTTGTCATGCAAAATATAAAACATTGGTGAAAAGAATCATCAAAGACTAACAATAATACAAAAAGTGTTTTTTCTGATTAATTATATGATGCATGTTCAAAATATTAAATTCATTTATAGATTTAGTAAAATGCCTATGAAAATGCCTGACTTTATATTATGTGGATCACAACTGAACAACAAAAAGTTGAGAAAAATTAACTTTATCACAAATAACATATTCTGTTTGTCTCGTGTTGCTGCTTTTACTTTGTCCATCTGAAGCATGATTTCAATAAATTAATACCTATCTGAAGAACAAAGTCTAATTATGGTTGTTATTTGTGTTTTTATTTTCCAGAATTTTTAGAGCATTTTTTTAAGATTTATTTACTTGATTGGAGAGGCAGATTTACAGCAGAAAAAGACAGAGTTTTCATGTACTGGTTCACTATCCAAATGACTGTAATAGCTGCAGCTGAGAAAATCTGAAACCAGGAGTTTCTTCCAGGTCTGCTGTGTGCGCACAGGGTCCCAAGGCTTTGGATGATCACCTGCTGCTTTCTCAGGCGACAAGCAGGGAGCTGGATAGCAAGTACAGCAGCCAGATAGAAGCTGGAGCCCAGAGAGGATACTAGTACTTGCAAGAGGCTTGTCCAACTAAGCCATCTTGCTTGCCTTTTTTCAAGAATTGTTAGGACTATTTTAATTAGATGCTCAAAACATGAATAATTCTTGAATCAATGATTTTTATCTTTATATTAAGGCTATCAGAGCTGTTATAACTATTTACAAAGCACACATTTTATTGCTTCTTAATGACCCAGTTGAATATAATAAGCTAATGATTTTTCTTTTATTTGAAACTTAGATCCAAGAGCAATACTACGTTACAAATTGGAAAGATGAAAATATAATTAAGAAGTTAGCCTAAATAATGTCTAACTGCTCTTTGGGCTTAGGAACACAGACTTTTACAAATACAACCTCTAAACAATCATTGTTTTGTTCATTTACTCAATAATTATGAATAAAACAGGTACTATGTTCTAACAGTATCTGTATTAGACACTTAGTATCAAACTATGAGCAAAATACTGTTTTCCAACCTTCATAAAAGATATAGGAAAGCAGATTCCTTTAAAGCTCTTTTTATTGAATTTCTCTATAGCAACTATTCTGACATATATTTCCTTCTTTGCTTTCCAAAATCCACACTGCAATATATTTATCTATTTTAAGTTCAGTAATTATTCCTTCTACTGGATATGCTCTAGATTACAACATTACCAGATGAATTTGTACCAAGTAAATATTTCTACAAAAAAATTTAATAAATGTTAAACTATTCTGACACATCTTTCCAATATTAATAACCTAAATATGGAAGACCGAGTATTTATTTATTCATGGAAGAAATATTGCTGCTGAGCTACTCCTAAGATATTTAGAAATGATCAGTTGCATTTGTACAGGGTCCTCTGCTTTTGAGGATCTATGGACCAATGTTAATCACGGGTAATCCATGCTTATTGAGAAAATGCCCACACATAACTTTGTAAAGACTTCCACACTATTTTCTCCACCTACATCCAGTATACTAACTTATCCATAAGTGCAACACATAGGTTGCTTGTAGGTCAAAATGGCCTAAAGTACACAGGACTCCACGATTCATCCATAATACCCACAGTGTCTGACTCCAGGAGCAGTCTTTACATACAGACATACTTCCCCATTAACAATGGTCATGACAAACATTTTAGTGCAGAGCAAATATGTTTTCAAACCTCATCGCATTAACAGTAAAGAGAATAAACAGAGCATTCCCATTTTGTTTACCAGAAGCTTTGACATGTAAAGGTGAGTTTGAATGTACATGCAATCTCTCTTAATAAAAGTAAGTACAGGTTTTCTTCTTGACTCCCATTCCTTAGTTCTTCAATTTGATTTTTTTATTGTTTATTGCCTGCAAGTTGCAATTTCTTTGGGCATTCTCAATAAAGGGCAAGTAGAGTATAAGCCAATCCACTTGTCACCACTTTGTAAGATTATGAAACATATTTCTAAGGGTTATTCAGTGAACATTACTGAAGTTATAATAAACCTTGGTTGAAGGTGATTATTAACTATTGCGTAGATATTACTGTGGATTTTTTTTTTCTCAGAAAGCCTTCTAAGGCCGTGATGGGGATGGGGGAGAGAAAGAAAAAGTGATGGAAAGACAATATTGATATGGCAAATTGCTCTTTATTTAAAGATGCTTTTAATATGAGTATGGCTTTATAAGCTGCCAAATAAAGATGACATACAGAGATAAAAATAAAGCTTCGGGACAAAAAAATGCTCTTTTCTTTCCTGTGAATAAATTTACACGCCTGTCAAGTATCTGTCAGTGCATCTGCAGAGTGAGTGGCATGTCCTAAGTAAGTAAAAGCAGAAGCAGAGCAGCTAACAAGAATAACTAAAAGGAGAAGTGGTGGAATTGACAGCCTTGATGAGCAAGGGGGATTCTTCTCTACTCACAGAATGTATTCTGTTAGAATAATGCCTGCAAGCAAGGAAAAAAACAGTGACAAACTACCAATTATGATGGAAATAAAGGTAAACAGAAATGCAAATTCCGGTGTTCAGATCACTCTGATGAAGGATCTAAGTGCTTGTGATAGGGTTAGATCCCCACTTAGGGTTAGTGATAGTGACTCATTAATACCTAATATTCATAGTAGTGTTTTGATGCCATTGGGTTTACTACAGTGACAGACTTGCTTGATTTCATGTGCTTAGGCATTTTGAATTAATAAGTGAATGACTGCTACTTACTCCTTACTGTCCTGGTTAAACGTTTGAATTACACAGAAGGATTTTAACTGCAGTTAAAAAAGAAACAAATGAATTGTATGAATTAATCAATCAACTTATTTCATTTTCTCACAAAGCATACAGTTGGTAACTGCGGCATTCACTAGTTGAGCAGCTTTATAATGTTACCAAATGTCCAAACTACCTCTCTGGTTTCTTCTTTTTGTTCTAGCATTTTCAGTGTGACCTTTTACATTAATGATCTTCCTTTGTGGTCTCAACATTTGGTAGTGTTCTGGGACTCTAATCACACAGTGTGCTTATTACCTCTTTTGCAATGGCCCTAACAAACATCCTTCATAATGATTGCTGCTACAATTATTATTCTTCCTTTTGCAGTAAAATATTGAATTTAAAGCATTAGGAAATCCATCATGAGTAAAATGCAATGA
The DNA here is from genome assembly GCF_030435755.1 of Ochotona princeps. Taxonomy (NCBI): domain Eukaryota; kingdom Metazoa; phylum Chordata; class Mammalia; order Lagomorpha; family Ochotonidae; genus Ochotona; species Ochotona princeps. Next base: position 56,989,991 of record NC_080834.1, read on the forward strand.
AATGAAAACACTGGCTAATCTAAACTACACTAAATGAGTATGTACATTGAATTAGAGTTGAGAAAATCATATAATTAGATAATTTAGATGATTAGAGTTGAATTAAAGTTGTTCCTGGAGAAGAAAATGAATTTTTTCTTTTTGATTGTCCCTTAACAGAATATATGTTCTATGCATGATACTTTGAAATAAAAATTAATACTTGTGCAGTTTTTCAACTCCACTGCTGTATATTGCCTTCTCTGTGTTTGAAATGAAGTTTACATTTTTGAATATTTTATAACAGAACATAGTAATTTTCTAAAGGTTGTATATTATCTCTTCTGAAATATCAGTGTAAAAATTAAACATTGTATGATTCTATTTCATAGTCCATTTTTTTGTTGCTATGACAAAAATTGCACAAATTGCATAATTTGTTATATCCAAAGGCTAATTCCAAATTTCTTGGTCCTGGCATGTGGTTAACATGAGGTAAAGGCCTTTTGGCTGCTAATCTATTATAGAAAAAAGGGTCATGAGAACAATTACCTTCATATGTGCACATGTGTCAGGCAGCTAGAGAGAAAAGGGGGCAGGGCAGTTTCATATAAAAATCATTCCTTTATTTAGTAATCCACTATTATAATAAAGGGAGTAAGAGGTTTATGAGGATGGGGTCTTTATACAAGCTCCGTCTCTTTAAGTTTGCAACTCTTGATGACATTATAGTGAATAATATTATAGTGGAAGTAAAATTCAATACAATTTATTAAATAAACATTGAACTGAGAGCAACAATGTCTTTCCTAGGTGCAACAAATATATCATGAGTTTGGGGCAGTCTCTAATTCACCTAGCTATGATTTAAAAAAAATATTGTCTCTCCTGAAAGTATTAAATATACTGTGGTAAGAATTCACTGGGGCTGTGAAAGTTAACACAGGGCTCTGAAGGCTGACTCTATGATCTTACCAAGGTCTTTACACACACATCAGTTTTGATGGATAACTAATACATATAGAAAACTTCATTTGTCAGAAACAGACAAGTACAATTATTGCAACTTTTCCATATACAGATCTGTGTAACTGAAGTTATTTATTATTATTATTATTGTTAATTTTAATTGGAAAATCAGATATACAGAGAGGAGCAGAGACATAGAGGAAGATCTTCCACCTGCTGATTCACTCCCTAAATGGTTGCAATATCCAGAGCTGAGCTAATCTGAAGTCAGGAACCTGCAGATTCTTACGGGTCTCCCACGTGGGTGCAGGGTCCCAGGGATTTGGACCATCCTCTACAGGTTTCCCTGGCCCCAAGTAGGGAATTGCATGGAAAGTGGAGCATGCGGGACATAAACCATCAGCCATTTGGGATACCGGCACATGAAGGCAAGGACTCACACAAAGTCCTGTAATTATTCTTTTACTTCTTTTTCCTTCCTTATTGATTCTTTCATCTCCTTGTTTTGCATGGCACCACATTATTATCTCTAAAAGCATGTATTACATGTAACTTTTTTTCATAATTAATTGCAGGAAATCAGCGAAGATTTCTGCTCACTTGATAAAAGAAGCATTCGGCATAAACAATGTGTAAAAATGTTTACACATCATTTTCACTAGGGGTTCTGGTACCATCTTTCAGCAATGTTTGGTGGTAACATTGCTAGAAAAGTCTTATTTGCCTCTTGTGTTGCCACACTGAAAAAATATATAGATTTATTTCTTACAATTCCTTCTCAAACTATGCTGTGAAAAGAGGCAGGTGCTGTATCATATAAACCCACACTAAGGGGCGTTCCGAAAAATAATTCATTACAAATGAATTCTTATGTAATGCATTTTATTTTATATATAATATTACATAGCATATATAGCATATCATATTATGCTATTATATAGCTTCTACATTAATTATATAGCCTATTATAGGAAATAGAATGTAGAATAAAATATATAAAATTAAGCTAGTCTTTCATATTTACATCACAATTGATTACAATAGAGCTTCTGCATTTTTGTCTTATCTAAAAGACATTGCAGTATGAATGTCTTATATTCTGAAGTATTTTTTTTAACTTTTGCCTGTACTGTGATTAAAAATGAATGCCAAGCCCAGTATAGGAACCTAGCAGCTAAAGTCATCCCCTTGAATGCGATGAATCCTATATGGGCAATGGTGCTTATCCCAGGAGCCCCACTTTCTATCCAGCTTCCTGCTTGTGGCCTGGAAAAGCAGTAGAGCATGGCCCAAATCCTTGAGACCCTGCACCCTTATGGAAGACAAGGAAAAGACCAGGAAGAGACTTGGCTCTTGGCTTGGGTTCTGTGCAGCTCCGGCCGTTGAGGCTGCTTGAACAGTTAATCATAGGATGGAAGATCTTCCTTTCTGTCTCTCCTTCTCTTTGTATATCTGACTTTGAAATAAAAATAAAATAAATGTTTAAAACATGAATGCCTTATATCTAGGAGAATATACATTAAACTTCTAAAAGAAAGAAACATTATATTTTTAATTCTTGTAAAATGTTCGCCTTAGGGAGTATATCTGCAGAATATTTTCTTCTATCTATGTAACTTTACAATAAATCTGAAATCATGTCAATATACATAGCTAAAAGAATAAATGAACAACAAATATTCAGCAATTTTTTCTGTCTCTTGAGACACATTTTCCTGAGCTAAAATTATTCATGTTAAGCGTAAACAGAAATGTAATTACAAATCAAACTTTGTTTTAACTTATAATTTACAGTATTATTTTATTACCTTGATTTATGAGATTTCCAGGCCCTCAAAAATTAATAGTTTTATAAAATCCTGATGTCTATAAACATTTAAACTTAAAAAAATCTTATTATTATTTCTGCATTTTCTCTCCTACCAAATCTGAATAAAAGAGATTGCTGTAATTATACAAATATCACAGTCAATGATTTTTATAGAAAACCATGTTTATTTGTTCCAAGTATCCAAGGGCCATTGTTCTGAAAGTATGATAGCTGTGTAAAGAAATATCATGGTGATATCTCTGGAAAATATGGGCCAAATAATGGGTTAAAGATATAAAGTCCCTAACCTTTCCTCTCATAGATGTTTTTAAAATTGGATTTTGCACCTAGGAAGCTTATACTAAACCTGTTACAAGACAAAACATTTGTTGTAGATGTTTGGAAAGAGAAAATAGAATTGTGATATGCATGACTTCAGAAGGCACAGTCCAATATACTAAGACAAGTAATTCATGTGAAAAATTAGATTTAAGCTAACATATTTTATCTCTAACACATTCAGAATCTCCACGTAGTTATACATATGCTGATTAAGTCAGACTTCTATGAAAATAAAATATACTTATGAAAGAAATATACTTTTATATAAATTTAGGAGGGAAAAATGCAGCTTAACTAATTCTTGCCTTACAGGAGGTGTTTCCAGCACTCACATCCCGCTTGCCAACCTTTGATCTCCAATGAAATTTATATTCATGGCCATCTAACACAGAAAAGACTGAATAAAGTGAAAACATAAAGGAAAATGGCCCTAGGGAAGCATAAAGATTGAGTTGTATTTTAATATGATTTTTTCTACATAACAACAGTCGTAATGTCCTGGATTTCAATTTCATTTTGTAATTCAAGTCCCTCAAAGAATTTAGTGGGTCACAGAAGGCTCCTAGCCATGCAAGTTAGTCAAGTATTATTACCTGTTTTATAGTAAGTTAAGCCAATATATAGTAAATTTTAAAGATTATTACAAAGCAAAGCATCTTTTACCAATTCCAAATGCTCTTAGCAACATCAAGTTAAACCCAAAGTGTAAATGCCTAGGAAAATAACATAATGAGAAATTAATAGTGGGAAAAACAAATTTATTAGGTTGAAAAAAATATTTTTGTTGTTTCTTGCTAAAGCATGAACATAAAGAAAGATATCAGAAACAGACCACAGAAATTTGTTTTTAGAATATTTTAATCACCAGACCAACCTTAACAGAAAATTAGCCACAGAACAATCATATGCATTTTTTTTTCAAAATGACGTAGGAAGATTTCAGCACAAAGAATGAAGGGAGCTGCATTAATACTATTTCATGACATGTTTTTATTTTTAAAGGCTGAATATTAAATACAAGAAATAAAAATGTCAGGAATTAATATAAATGGCACCAAAAATCTCCTGCTTGAATAAGATGAAAAAAATACATAAGAAATATAATGCAACAAACTCAGACCTCATTACAATTGGAAATTATGATCAAAAGAAAATAACAAAAGTAGATACAGTCACACCCAATCCATTAAGTTTGAGAGATTCTGCTTACGCTTTCATTCCTTCTGTAAAGTTTAACTGAATAAGAGTTTTTTTCAAAATCACCAATTACATGTTTTTCTTTATTTTCTAGCAGTGTCAGACTATTCAGGGACTCTGCATTCTTCCATGTGTAGATTGACCACTAAGACCAATTTCGTTGGGAAACCATGCCCTTGGTGAAGTTCCAAAGCTATCATCCTCATATTCTGAGGGGATGTTATCTGAATTTTATCAGTTAATCATCTCTAATTCTATTATAAGTAGTCACTCTAATAGGATGACCTCATCATCTTTAATGAAATGAGTTACATATTGGTTGAAGATAGAAGTCCTCCACCAATTGGTAAGCTACTAAAGTGTGGTGAAATATCCCAAGATTCATTCCATTCTCTGGATGTTCAGAAACATTTGGCTTGATATTAATCAATTAAATGTACCTGGAAGGGACACAAATGTATCTGGCATGTTTTACAGATAAAGAGAACCTTCATGCAGAAGAGGTTGTTAGTAAGAGAAAATTAGTTGCTAGTAAGACCAAGAAGAGAATGCAAGAGTGATGATTTATTCGGCAGTGAAGGATTAAAGTCTCATTCCCAGTTGATGTGCATCTATTGTGAAAATACACACATTGACAAAGTATATAGTTATATCAGTATTCTTCCACAACTCAGGCCAACACATGAGCAAAAACTGGAGAAGAGAAAGCAATTATGCTTTTTTGAAAGGGTGATATGTTTGGCTTCAACAACTACAATATGAATAAGGAAAACCAGTGCGTGGGAAAATTTAAAACTTGTACCTGAATATTAGGTTTTCAATACCCTAAACAGGATATAAGTAATGATTAAATTTCCTTTTCTAGTTTGTTTGGGAAGAACTGACAGAAATTTGGACATTGATACAGGCATCCTTTTTCAGGAAGCAAGATTCTTTCCCATTTCTTACATTTTGTTAGGTTTTGTTAGATTTTGATGCAGATATAGGATCAAAAAAGGTAGTGGAAACAGAGGACCCTTTAGAGATCAAATTATGTAGTTTCTCTCATGTGGCGGCTTAGTTGGGAGCAATGTCAGCTCTTTTGTTTCCTTTTCTCACTTCTGTCTGAAAAGAGGGATGACTTGGGACTTATATAGCAGCTGGAATCTTGGAGCCAAAATTTTATCTAAGAGAGCAAGTGCGTTGTTTTTTTTCTTTATCCATTATAATGAAGGAGTTAGAAGTGTCTCCATTTCCTGAGCCCATCAAAATTATGAGCCATGCCAAATATATGCTTACTTATCTGCATAAAGGTTGGCAGATTTATCTTTAAGCATTATGCTCTATTGAGGGCACAGAACTTTCCTATTTTGTGACATGGGTTAGAGGTGAGCTCCCATTGTAGAATCTTACAAAAGAGATTATAGCATATCTGGCCTGTGAGTGGCACTGACCTGTCTATTAACCATGCAGTCCATAATGGATGACTGAGTGCCTTGTAAACCATTGAAGAGTCAGTGCATTAGTAACAGTGATATATCAAGAGGAATGCCATTGACTGGAAGGGTCAGTAGTACAGCAGGTTTGGGAAGATCCCATTTGGTAACTGTGTTGTAAACTGAGAAACAGAAGCTCTTTAAATTAGAAATCACCTTTCCAAGACAACAGTTTATAAGAGCAAGTAAAACATGTTCATGTTTCCTTAGTCACACCTTGTTTGAAAAGTCATATCATTATTGCTATTAATATTCTTGCTATTTTGTTATGATCACAATTATTTTGAAGTCATGGAAATTAAATATACAGAACCCCAATCAAACTGCTGGACTCAGAACCCTAGCCAAGAAAAGACAGAGGACAGATAAGTCAGTCAACCACCTCAGCTATATGTTGGCAGCGAAATACTGAGCAAATGAAGACTCTATGATGGACTGTGCCAATCAGTGGACGACCTCATCGAGTGAAACTGGCAGTGATTCATAACTGGAGAACTATTAAAACCATTTGAGCAAGGATCTCAGAGCATGCCCCACATCCGGGACTTGGGGTGGGTGGGAAACTGGGGTGGGGCTTCTCCGTCAATATCCCCCTTTACCTCAGATACATGATGGAAAAAATATGGACATAATACTATTACCCACTTCCCTATGCCCCCTGAACCTTTTTTTTTACCGTAATTAACTATGTAAAGATTGTCAACAAAAATACAATAAAAAACAAACAAAAAAATAAAAATAATAAAAAAATAAAAGAGCATGAGGCAGATGAGACACAATACAAATGGAATGTATTGAAATGTCATGGTCATTTGAGTATATGATTGCTGCATTTATTCTTTGATGATATTATTATGAAACTGTGGAATTCCTAAGTTTTGCTTATTTAAAGTAATGATCTATGACAATTAAGCCCGTAAATATAGAATGAATAAAAATTACTCAAATAAAAACTGATGAAGAGAATGCATATAGGAAGAAAAATTAAGGGTGAGGAATAAAATGAGATTGTCTGATAATACGATCTATATCTATGGAAATGCATAAAATTTCTATTTATATTAATAAACATAGAAAAAGTAAAACCAGGAAATTTTCTTTCTTCTGTCTTAAAATGATTCAAGAAAGAATTTTGGAAAAAAAAGTTTCAAAAGTTATTGTGAAGGCTATAAATAAAATAAATGTTGACTGCAAAAAAAAAAAAAAAAGAACAGCACAGAAAATCTTTTCTCTTCAGATGCATTTCAATTTTTGCCTTTGAAATGCAATGCCATGATTGCATCTGGGATACTGTAGTGAAGGACAATTTTACTTCCCTTATACACATGATGACTGACAGAGCCAGGATGCAAGCCTTAAGGTCATTCTGTTTCCTTGACTGAGGACTTACTAATTTTGTATCCTTTCTCAAAAGGCTTGGCTCTGAGTTCTGTTTTCTCTAAACCTATCCTTTACTTTACAACCAGCCAGTAGAGAGGATGGCCTTCCAAATCTGAAAAGTCCATGCAAGTCAGTTTTGTCCTCACTTGTCACATTTCGCTGGCTTACAGTATGGAAACCCAGCCCACACACGATTCTTACTCTATGCAATTTATTAACACTGTGGGCTTGTCAATGGTAGCCACTCGTATGATCTGATTCCACTGAATAAATAGATTCTGTCTGCCAGTTTATACCCTGTATCCTCTCTTTCTTGCCCTCCGCTTTCCTTCTGATGATTGAGTAATGTTATTGAATGTAATTATTTATGTCTTGCATATGAACTATATCAATTTTATTTATTTGTTGCAAAGGGATTTGCATATTTACTTGATGTTATTTTTTATATTTTTATCTTTAAAAGATATATTATTATTTCCTTCAAAATTTTGTATAAAAAACTATTGCAGGTCTGGTGGGATGCCTCAATGGTTGAAACCTCACCGTACAAACACTGAGATCCCATGAGGGAGCAATTTCATGTCCAGCTGCTCCACTTCACATCCAGATCCCTGCGCATGGCTTGGGAAAACAGCAGAGGATGGCACAAAGTCTTGATATTCTGCACCAGAACAGGTGACCCAGAAGATCTTGTCACCTGGCTTCAAATTAACTCAGTTTCAGCCATTGTGGCCACTTGGGTAGTGAGTCAGAAGATGGAAGATCTTTTTGTCTCTGCTTCTGTCTATAAATCTGCCATTACAATTAAAACAAAATAAATCTTAAAAATATTATTTTTCCAGTTGACTAAAACATAATGAAATACATATTGATACTTGTCCATAGTGTATATATTTAACATTTTCTATAGTTAAATCTTGTATTACTCTTATTTATTTGTTGCAATACAGGAATAACAAAAAATGGTAATGAAGGGAATTTAACCAGTGGTTATACACCTACATATTTACATGTTAAAAGCTTAATATTGTTATGTGTTTCAGAGCGAGATTTATGCAAAGGTTATCATCATGTTTGGATAGTTCTGTATACTACGAGCCCTGAAACTTTTTTACATTTAGGTTTTTTTTTTACTGCTATCATTATGATTAATTATGTACTTTAAGTAATTATGGAATTATATTCACACTACAAATATTCTAGATCTGCCATCTGGAAATAATTACACACAATTCTATAAAATCTTCAATACAAAGTCTAACTGGTCTGGATAATCCTACATTCACAATTTCTATTTTCATTGCTTAAAATCATTTCAATTTGTGAGGACTACACACAATTTTTATATCTTTATTTATAGATTTATTTATTTTTATTGGAAAGTCAGATATACAGAGAGAAGGAGAGACAGAGAGAAAGATCTTCTGTCCAATGATTAACTCCCCAAGTGACCTCAATTGTCAGAGCTGTGCTGATTCGAAGAAAGGAGCCATAAACTTCCTCCAGGTCTCCCACCGCTTTCTGAGGCAACAAGCAGGGAGCTAGATTGGAGCAGGGCTGCCAGGATTACAACCGGCACCCATATGGGATCCTGGCGCATTTAAGGTGAGGACTTTAGCCACTAGGCCACCGTGTTGAGTCTGACTACACACATTTTTACATTCATCAGTGATCTCGTCCTTAAAAACTGCAAGTATTTCCAAATTATTTACCTTAAGCATTTCCTTTCTTTCCATTCATTATTCTGAATAGAAGTAATGGTAAATATTAAACACAGAATTAAACATAGCCTCAACCCTTTTAACTTCAAAATATAAGTACTGTATTTTATTTGAATTTGAACAGCAAACTTTCCCCAGGTTATGGTGATGACAGATTTGTTCATGTCCACAAATCCAGGGCTTGTATTCTATAGGATTGAAATCTGGGGTCCTGACTTGAATTGATCTTCAAACATATATGTCTCCATTTATCTATTGGTGATGTTTTTTGAGATCTTCAGTGGGCATTTGAAACCATGGATTGTTTGGAACCCTGTATATGAATAGAGTGCATTGTTTCCTATAGAACTATGAAGCGAGTGACTTCTGGACCAAAAGATCACTGGAAAAAAGCATGATGCACATCTGAGACAGGATATAGTCATATGGTACAGATTTTCAGCAACCACTCAGAACAGTATATAACTTAAAACTAACAAACTTCTTACTGAGTTTTCTATTAACTATGATTGAAACTTCAATTGACCATGAGTAACTAAAACCTTTGAAAATGAACAGTGGTGACCAATGTATCATTATTCTTGGTTACAATATTCTCAGTTTAATTTTCAATTTTTTTACTAAGACAACGGCCTATTTAAACTTATTTAGCATCTTATAGTTGGGCTATTATAAGTAGAACATGATTTTTGTCTTCATTCTTCCCTTACAAATTAAGCGATTGTTGGTTATACAGAAATGTTCACATGCATTTCCTTTTTTATGTCTTTCCCCAACTACTCTCTTCAAATCTCATTCTTTATGAATAAATAATTGACGTCTTCCCCCAACTTCCAGCACTGCATCCCTCAATAAAGATACTTGTGCATGGCTTTCTTATTCATATATCATTTTAACATGATTGTTGAAAATCACACTAAAAGCTGCTTACCTTGGGTCAAAGAATTTGAAATTCATGATGATTTTTTCAGAATATATTTTTCACTTTTTGAAGATTCCTTTTATATATCAATGTGTGTTATTCTGTTACATAATTTATTATTTTTATTGATATATGATCATTGTTGGTTTAATGTGAATTTTCAATGCATGTATCCCTCCATTTATCTCTACTGTATTATGGTAAAATTAATTAATGTTATATACATTATCACACACATCCAATATTACTTGTACTGAAAACACGCAAAATATTTTCTGTTTTGAATATCTAACACAATATTTTTAACAACATCCATCATCTACATTATGTGACAGCAGTTATATTTTATGTATCTTATTCATTTTTTGCTCATTTTCAAATGTCTGTGCAAGCCCTATCTATCCTATTTATATCCCAACCTCTGGCACCCAGTATTTACAGGCTGCTTCAATGTCATCAGCTTAATAACTTTTCAAATCAGAGATGTAAGTATTTGAAAGGCAGAGTTACAGAGGGAGAGAGATGGCTTCATTCTGCTAATTCCCTTCCCAAATGCACCAGGCTGAGGACAAGTACTTAGGACTTCTTCTTGGACATTTACAGGAATCACAGAGGCCCATGCACCTGTATCATCTTTCACTGCCTTTCTAGATACATCACCAGGAAGCCGGATTACAAAACAAACAAGCCTGGACCAGAACATACTGTCTAAAATGTGATACAGTCAACAATAATGAAAGCTTACTCCATGTTGTAGGCTGATCACAAGTCCAGCTATTCTAGTATTCTTTGTAAGATTTATTAATTTATTGTTATTAGGAAGTCTAATATACAGAGAGGAGGACAGACAGAAATAAAGAACTTCCATCCATCTGATGATTCACTCCCCAAGTGACCACAATGGTCAGAGCTAAACTGACCCAAAGCCAGGAGCCAGGCGTCTTTTTTGGGTCTCCCAAGCGGGTGCAGGGTCCTAAGGCTTTTGATCATCCTTGATTTCTTTCTTGTGCCACAGGCAGGGAACTGGATAGAAAGTCAGGTAGCAGGAACATGAACCCATGTCCTTGTTGGATCCCAGGTGTGCAATCCGAGGACTTCAGCCGCTAGGCTACTGTTCTAGGCCCTATTTTAGTATTTTTAAACTAGTGGTGTTGTTCCTTTTCTTTCTTTCTTTCTTTCTTTCTTTCTTTCTTTCTTTCTTTCTTTCTTTCTTCCTTCCTTCCTTCCTTCCTTCCTTCCTTCCTTCCTTCCTTCCTTCCTTCCTTTCTTTCTTTCTTTCTTTTCTTTTCTTTCTTTCTTTCTTTCTTTTCTTTTCTTTCTTTTCTTTCTTTCTTTCTTTCTTTCTTTCTTTCTTTCTTTCTTTCTTTCTTTCTTTCTTTCTTTTTCTTCCTTCCTTCCTTCCTTTTTCTCCCTTCCCTTCCCTTCCCTTCCCTTCCCTTCCCTTCCCTTCCCTTCCCTTCCCTTCCCTTCCCTTCCCTTCCCTTCCTTCTCTTCCCTTCCCTCAGACTTATGGCCTTAGATTTGGCATACCTCACAACCTGTTGCATTGCAAAGCCTGCCTTGATGAAGCAGGGCAACAACAAGCAGGATATTAGGCCAGAACACCCTGTGTAAAGCAAGTGGAATAGAACCTCCACCGTTGTTCCAGTTCAAATAATTAGTTCCTCCCCTGTTTCAATATAGATGATTAGTTCCTTCCCTGCTTCAATGAAGGTAATTAATTCCAGGAAACCCCTCCCCTTCTCCTCCTCCCCTAGAGAAGAAGGTATATATATGGGGAATAAAATAAAGAGCAAGAAGACTCTTTTCCACCAAGTACGTGTGTCCGTGTGTTTCTTGGGCCAGCAGCCTGGGGGCTAGCAGCCCGGCATTCCCAGTCCACCCTCAGGGTTTGAGCGTCGTGTTCTGCAGGTCGGGACCTATCTTTCTTTCTTTTTTTTCTTTCTTTCTTTCTTTCTTTCTTTCTTTCTTTCTTTCTTTCTTTCTTTCTTTCTTTCTTTCTTTCTTTCTCTTCAGTTCTATTCAGATTTATTGTTATTGGAAAGGCACATTTGCACAGAGAAAGAGAGACAAAAACAAAAATCATCCATGCTCAAATGGCCACAATGTTCGGAGCTGACCTGATCTGAAGTCAGGAGCCTGAAGCTTCTCCATGTCTCCAAGGGGTCCCAAGCCTTTGGGCAGCTCTACTGTTTTCCCAGGCCATAAACAGGGAGCTGGATGGGAAGCAGAGCAGCCAAGACACAACTGGCACCTGTATGGGATGCCTACTTGTGGAGGCAGAGGATTAGCACGTTGAATCGTCGTGCCAAGCCAAGTGTTGCTTATGACATCCTATAATGCAACGTTAATATCACAAGCTGCATATATTATAATTTATCCTTGAACCCTTAGTACCTGCTATAGAAAGCTTGATTAATACAGGTGATTAGCTTATTTTTAAGATAGAATAGGATAGATTGAAAATGAAAGAGAAAATCAAAAGCTTGCTCTTTATATAATATTTTTAATGTTACTAGCTATTCATTTAAAATAGCAACTGGTAAATCCTCAAATTCGGAAAGGCAAGAATGTTATGCACTTTGATATTTCTATAATTTACGTGAAAGAAAAATGATTATTTAAATTAATAGTATTTGCTAATTAAAAATTTAAAGAATCCAGTATAAATTTAATTCATAATGCTCCCTTAAACCCATGGCTTTTTTACATCACCCTTAACCTATTGCAATTTAACTTTAAAACAACCATTCAGATTTAATTATGTGTTGGTTCCTAAGGGATAAGCTCATATATCAATTTTCATCTCTCATGGACAGATCATTTGCGGTTAAGTTACAAACCACTGAAAATCAATTTTTAATGGAGTTACTCATACAGCCTTAACTGCAAAAGAGCACAGATTCAGGTATAATATTAACTGAGAGGTTATTAACTTAATTACAATTTCATGTTCCTTTGACTTCCAACTATATCAACCATAAATAAGTAGACCTTTGCCACTCAGATTTCTCATGCAGAAGATTATTTGTCTAATATGGTTTTGGGGGTCCAGCATTGAGAGCACGGTGTCCTCAGGGAAAATCTGATCTTCTTAACAAGAAGACACAGATTTGAAATTGAAAGAAAGCTGAAATGCTAAAGGTCTAAATGGAAACTAAAGCATGTAGTATATGTAGGGGTAAGTCTGAGAATCATGATGTCAGCCAAGTTGTAGTAAGGGTTTCTTTACTGTAACCATCAGTTATTTCAATAATCAGAAACAATACTGAGGAAATATTTCTTTAGTACATCAAATTTCATTTGTTCTTATTACTACATTAGGATAAATAATATGTAGACTTTAAATATTAATTTGATTTAGTTTTTAATAAAGCAAGATTTGAAAGAATGTGAACTGTTATTAGCCAGAAGCCAAAAATGACAATTACAAATAATATGAATTCCCTTCTAATGAGTTAAGTGGTTCAAATTCTTTAATGGAGGGTCTGTCACAGTTTAATTTGCATGCTCAAATATTAGAATTTTTTGGAATAGAAAATCACCTTAGATCAGATAAATAAACCAGATTATATCTGTGAGGTTTATCCATTCTACAAAAAAAAAATGTATCACCAATAATGAAGAAAGCTAATCCATTTTGCTATTATCCACTGAAAATATCTTGGCTGAATGAAATCATTCTTAAGTTCCTTCTACTTATTAATAATTGAGATGATATGAATGGAGTGTATCGGTTATGCAGAAAGATTCAAATGCATAGAAACTTAAAATTAAAGTAGTATTATGCTAGAGAAATAAAAGTCATCATTGGGCATCCATTAGCTGATACTGGAATTGTGAGTTACATGCTACACTTGTTAACGATCCTGTTTTGCCATGTTTGGTGGCAAAAACTTGACTTTATAAATTAATAAATCCTATGCACAGAAACTATAAGAATATTTTATTAACAGGTGTGTTTTATTTGTTTGAAGACACAGTCACAGAGGCAAAGAGATCTCCTTCATCTGTTAATTAACTCTCTGTATAGCAGCAAAGGTTGAGGGTGGCCAAGGCAAAGCCAGGAGCCAGGAGTTTTATTTGGGTCTCCTATAAAGATGAAGGAGTCCAACAGTTTGGGCCAACTTCAGTTGTTTTCACAGGCGAATTTGCAAGGAGTTGAATGAGAAGTGGACAAGCTAGAATTTTAATAGGACCCATATGAGAAAATGAAACTATAGATAGATGCTTAACCTCTTATACCACAAAAGGGCTACCTAAAATATTTATTAGGAAATTTTATATTTATGATGCTGAGCGATATCTATTGAATGTGCTAGAGTTAACACAATGAATAGACTTAGACATAAGGGAATTCTTTGATTTTCTAAGAAAAAGATATGTATTATAGGCCATCAATTCTGAGAGAGTAACCATTCAATTTTAAAGTCAAGCTCCATTTTAAATTAATATATGCCTTCTTTTTAAAAAATTATTCCATTTTCATTGGAAAGTCAGATATACAGAGAGGAGGAGAGACAGAGGAAGATCTTCCATCTGATTGTACACTCCCCAAGTGGTCACAATGACTGGAATTGAGCCAGTCAATCTGAAGCCAGGAACCTGGAGGTTCTTCCTGGTCTCCCACGTGGATGCAAGATCCCACGGCTTTGGGCCGAACTTGACTGCTTTCTCTGGCCACAACTAGGGAGCTGGCTGGGAATCAATGCTGCCGGTATTAGAACCAGTGCCCATATGGGATTCCAGTGTGTTCTGGGCGAGGACTTAAGTCGCTAGGCAATGGCGCCAGGCCCTATGTGACTTCTTTTTATGTTTTAGAATTTTTAATCTTAATCTTGAGACACGTAAATCTATGATGTCATAAAACTCAAAATAAACAAAACAGATTTTTTTCCATTTTGTTTACTTCTTATATGCCAAGAACCTAAAAATGGCACATAAAAATGTCTAATCAATGATTATTAAATGACTTTCTTGCTGATATCAATTACTATTTTTTACCAATAAAATATGTTTGAAAATTTAGTCTTGTCCACACCATCCAGAGAAATGCCAGAACTTTTTAATCTTACTGACACATTTCTAACTAGAACTTCAAGTTGCTTGAGGCTGAAGTTTAAATCCCCTGCCTTTCATAATTTGAGTTTAATCTTTACTGCCAAATTTGGTTTAGCATGAACATAAATTATCTTTATCATCTTGGAAGCTTTTCTAATATAAGCAACAGAGTCTACGTAACAGTACTTACTAATATACATTTTGTATTTGACATAATTTAAGAAACAGACATTTGTTTTCAAAATGTTTTTCCAGCAAATAGAAGCTAGTTGTGTTAAGTAAAAAGTAGGGTTTACATGAAAGAAAAAAAAGTAAGAAACTTTTCATGGAACAAAAATAATTCTCAAAACAACATTTTCAAGAACTTGTACATTTATTTTTGGCAGTGTTTAATACAAAAATGACTTGTATTGAGCAACTTATTAAATTTTCTTTTTGTGATAACAGTATGTCATTGCTGTGTCACTTCTAAATTTTGTTACTCCTTAACTTGCATGCTGTTTTATAGTCTTTGCCCTAAAATATAAATCTTTAGAATTATGTAATGTGTTTTAGATTTTACATTACTTTGTATGTAATGGAAGATGAACTTTAAAAATTATTAGTGAGAATGTACGTAGTTGTACGTTAAGCTACTTTTTGGGTGCTTTTTTTTTTCTATCTTCTATCGGAGTGCCTGTCATCATGTTCTGCTTTTAGCTCTGATCTATTCCTTATGACTGGACACCCTTGGAGGCAACAGGCAATGCCCCAGGCACTTGCAGTCTTGCCCCACCTGGAGGGACCTACATGGAGCTCCAGCACCTTAGAATCCATCCGATCCAGGTTTGGCGATTGCAGTCATTTGGAAGGGAACCAGCAAGTGGGAGATGTCTTTCCCTTTCTGCCTTTGAAATGAACAAATAATTAAATATTTTTGAAAAGGAAATACTATAGGACTAAAATTTACGTACCAATATAGACTAGAAAGAAATGTTGCTGGAATTAGTGGTAGTGAAAAATAAAATTCTAAGACTAGCTGAAGTTTGTGTAACAGCTATGTATGCACAGGCTTGGAAGTGCTTTACCTATGGATATTTCTTCAGAAATCTCTTCTACACTACAATAGGAGCAAGTAATAGAGAAGAAGGAATGCAAACTCAGCGAGCTTTTAAAATCCAATTCAAAACAAAGCATTTCTCATTCAATCTTGAAAGTCAAAAACTTTCTTCAGGCTTTATTGTTACATTAGAAATGACTTTTTTGTGAAACTTAATTTCTACTTTTGTTGAAAAAAACTGTCTTTACTAGAATTTCTTAAGCAGAAATACAGTGGGGAAAGAGTACTGCTTTCAGGTACAGTGGGGACGCTATGTGTGGGTCTGTCACCGTCAGGTGCACAACATACGGTAGGCACACAGGATTACAGAAACTTGTACAATGATAGAGTATTTCATTTTAAATTCTTACTAAAGGGAACAGATTATATGCATTGTATACGTACGTCTCCACAACACCACACCCCATACCTTTGCTTGATCTAGTGCTTCTCCCCACTCTTTTCTCTCTTCTCTCTGTTTAGTATTTGCAGGGTTGTAACTTCATTTCTCATTCCTGTCTGCTATTTGTCATAACTTTCAACAAGCAAAAAAGCGAAGGGATCACAAGAACACATCTCCACTGTAGACCAGGCTAAAAACAACACAAAACAAAGAAGCAATCTGATTCACAAATGTTCATTTTGTGCCTACAACCCAGGCCACAAGCAGGGAGCTGGATAGGAAGTGGGGCCACCGGAACACGAGCTGGCTTCTGTGTGGATTCCAGGCATGTGCACTTTAGGCACTAGGCTAAGGTGCCAGGCCCACAAAATGTTATGTTTTGGCTGAAAAGAATTCCAAAGTGTTTATTCCAGTGTGCATTTGTGTGTGTGTGTGTGTGTGTGTGTATGTAACGCAGTCATCATTTTATAGGAAACCAGAGTAAATATATAATTTAGCAAGTACAAAATAAAAATAATATGGGGTTCTACAAATAACTCATATGTCAATTTAATTTTGTCTATGATCATTTGTTTTATAACTTAAAATGTGCTGACAAAAAATATTCTGTTATGCAATATCCCATTGTAGCATAATATAAATCTACATTTTACACATCTTTCTTCCAAATAAAATTTCCATATCTATCATAACTTACCTTTGTATGAGTAGAAATACTTTCTGTCTTCTCTAGTGGTAGCATTCTTCAGTTATTTCTGATGCAAAGGCCCATACTTCACTTTACTCCATGGACTTCAAAGTGCGAGCTAAAGTGAAAATTGGCTGTGACCCAACCATCCTTGGGATGTTTGCCCCATCATGGGAGTTTATCCAAAATAAATTAAGTCAGCATATATAACCCTATATTTGTAGCAACTCAATTTGCAATAGCTAAGATATGGAATCAAACCAGATGTCTAGCAGCTGATAACTGGATAAAGAAAATCAAATGTGATGTATTTGAATTGTGGAGTACTACTCAGCCACTGAAAATTATTGTCTGTAGTAAGTGATGGCATTCAGTTAGAAACCATTGTTCAGTGAAATAATCCAGTCCCAAATATCATGTTTTCCCTGATCTGTGATAATTAATGCACAGAGTAAAAAAAGTGTAATCAATATGAGTGATATTAGCATTCTGGGATTTGAAAGTTGGTTGTAGATTTTGTCTAAGCCCCTGAGGAATAGTAGGCTTATTTTCTTCTTCCTCCTCCTGTGTGTTGCTATATTTACTTAATGGAGTGTTAGGCCTTTGGATGCAACATCAAAGCAAAAATAAGCCATTGTAAAAGCTAAAGAAGAAAAAAAAAGAAATAAGGAAGGAGGAGGTTATGTGAGTAATGTAAGTGTCAGGGAGTGCAGGGCGGGAAGGACCTCTGTACTTTTAAATCTTTTTTGTGGAGTGAATGAAATTTGTTCACTTTAAACATGCTTATAAAAATGTGGTTATTATGTCTACTGTAAAATAATTGGCAAGGCAACAGATAATATTTTATATAAATATGTTAAATTTGGTTATTTTTAAAGAGTATTTTAGATAAGAATATTAGTAACTATCTTTGTTGCTCTCACTTCTCCTATCCTCAAAACAACACAAAATATTGTGACTTCAGTTAGATGCTTTGTATTTCTTAATTATTTCAATTTTGAGTTTAGGTCAATATTTCTAAATTTGACCAATATTATTTCATAAAGTTTCACTATGAACAAAAATTGAAGTCCAACCATTTGTATCTCTGCTGTGTAAAATACCATGTCCAATGATCTGAAATGCTAATATATTTAATAGCAATCAGAAATCTATGGTCTAGTTCTTGTTATTGCCAATATATACAATATTCCATAATCTCAGGTACATGACTCATACTCTTTGAAAACCATCTGTTGACATTCTGATGTACTCTATCTTACATATATTTAAGAATATGATCTTTGTGTAAGGGGAGTCACCTCTAATGTTTCACAGCATAGTTACCATGATAACTTGTAATTCACTTATTAAGGACACACAGTAAAGCCATCAGCCATCCAACAATGTATGCACATATAGTTATCTTGAAATGTGTTAACTTATATCTCTACTCCAAGGTTATTATACTGGCCCAGTTGCTTTCATATACAATATTCATATTTAAGTTAATTGATATGTTGTGACTTATTTTTCATAATGTATCAGGCTTTCATGACTGAAAAATACAATATCTGTTAGACATGAAATATTAATTATTAAATTTAAATATTTTTTCAGAAAAAACCTTGTTAACCTTCAATGAAAGTGATGAAAACTTGTATTAGAAATAATTGGCTAATGTACTGTAACTGTTTCTGAAGATGTTAGAAAGTCACATGTTTAGTGCAGGCCCCGGTCTTTCAAGGATTAACTCCACAGCTTAGCTTGTTTCTCAGAGGGTAACAGGATGAGCAATTTTGGCCTGATACATCTAGCCACTGGCTTAACCGCAAGTTCCTGCTTCCTATTTGTCAAGTTATCTGCCAAGGGATTGGATAAACACTGGGAGGAGCTCAAGGGATTTAGGGTGGCCACTACTGGGAGGAACTCGAAGGATTTAGGGTGGCCACTTGAGGACTGGATAAACACTGAGAGGAGCTAGGCAGAGTATAAAAGAAAGCCTGGAGTTTCAATAAAAATCAATCTATCATCGATTGGCATTCTGTGTACTGCATGTTATCTTGTGTTGTCTCACTGTGTTGTCTTTTTTGTAACCCTAGTCCCTCCGCTCAGCTCGGGGTACGTGGTGACGCGGGCGTTGCCAACAGTTTAGTAGTGTATTTCCTGTTATTATCATATAAATATAGAGATTATTGTAAAAATAATTAGGTCGTTCAACAAGAGGACATATGACAATCCATCCCTTCTTATACTTCAGTCTAGCACACAAATATAAGACATAAAGTAAAATAGTTATATTTATGAAGATCAAAATTTCCCAAAATATTTTTACATATAAACAAAATACAGTAAATTCCATATTTAAAAATTATACCTCAAGATCATACATGACTTAAGGACACAATCCAAGAAACTATTTCTGCAAATAAGCTTAATATTTTCATCACCTCCAAAATTGCAGTTTTTCCTTCTGTAATTTGTTTTTTCCTTACACCAGCAGTCAGTTGCTAACTTGTTTTCTATCACTTCTAAAGCCAATGAATAGATTTAAGATTATTAAAGCAAAGATAAAGTTGAGAAATTATAGTCTGCTTGAATTTATGTTCTTTCAAATTTACAAAATAATTTAGGGCAAACAAAATAGGAATATAATTCCAGCTAAGCATAACAGGCTCTAGATAATTAGAAATACAGAAAAATGATACAGGTTAGCAAAGACTTTCAGTTACAAGATTCATATCTCCGATAGCATTGTGTGTAATTTCTTGTACACATATTATAATTAAGGAAATATATTAAATATAAATTTTCAGAATATTGGACTTTCAAAAGCACCCACAGACTTAATTATTGCAGATTGAAAATTGGAGGATTATGACCAATGGTAAGACACAAGACTTTCCAACATCTGCCTTCAAATCTTTATGTGTGAGTAGCTTACTGATAGGTATTTAACATCCTCCATAGAGGAAAACTGCTCTGTCCTTGTGGTAATTACTGACTTTCCCTGATGTAAATATTTTCCTCTTAAGTTAACCTCACACCATCACTTTAAAAAAAAATGAACTGGCTCATAAACAGTTTTATTTCTGAAAATTTATCATTTGAATTTCACATGCCAGTGTTATCTGACTCAAACATGCCATTTGCTCAAATCGTCCTTATGAATGGAGCCACATACTAAGTGTATATTTTTGTTATACTCAGAATTTATGAAAACTCATTAAATGGCCTTTCAGTACATTGTCACTAGACTGAAGGACTCCTCCTCCTAGACGTATCTCCCTCACTTTTAAATTGAGGGCAGTACCATACAGTCAATCCCTTCCCAATGTCATTATTGTTTGGTGATGGCGGAGGACATTTTTTTCTTCCTGATGAGTAAGAGAGTATGAAATACCTCCCTCTCACTCTTCCCACCATCTTCTTCCTTCTTAACCCTTTGTTTTCTTGAACACAGCCCACTTATGTGCCTGATTTCCTCATCTTTTAAATAAATTGGATGGCTTTATAAATTGTGTGTGTGTACTTAGCATGCAGTTTTAAGTAACAGCCAAGAAGATGGAATAAGGAAATTTAGACTCCACCTGGCCCTCAACATATTGGTAGATTCAGAAAGGAGAAAATACACTCTAAAAGCAGCAGTGTGCTTTTCAATGGGATTCTCTCTCACCAATATATGGCTGCTAAATCGTGAAAATCTCTTTGTCCCCCAGTCTCTCATTTCAGCATTCACACTAAAAAAGATCAGCTGGAATGTGAATGTTTACACCTTTTACGCTTTCTAATTTGCTATTGCAGTGGTTGCAGGGAAGCTGGCCAAAGCAAACTGTGAGCGCTGATGGGATTTGGGCAGAGAAACCAGGAGTATCTGTGCCTGTTTGTGAATATTTGATGGTTAATAAATGTTTCCAGATTGTTTGTAACACATGTTTAGGAATGATTTATATTACTGAGCAAGCTGGAAACTAAGCCTTTATTATTATGATAGGACTGCAGTTGGCTGTGTCTTGTTTTTGCTTGTTTATTTGTCTGTTTTAGATTTTGACTTAGATTGGGCATACTAGGGTGATTTTTCCTTCAGTCATTTCTGTTATCAATTACTGGGTCAGGGCGGTTTAACTGATTCTAATGTGTTGTATGCACAGGTAGCATCAAGAAGGCAGTACGCTAAACACGGTGAAGGCTCCACTCTCCATTTTGGATGTTGAATTTCCACTCCATATGGCAATCTCAGTGAAAACATGTGGTTATCAATGCTGTGGCTAACATTGACACTTCTGCTCTTACTGGAAGATAAAAGGCAGACTTCATTCCCAAAGTCACAGCCTCCACAGCCACATGCCTGGATTATATCTTTATTTTAGCTTTGCTAGTTCTTAACACTCTGGAATAAGTTGTATCTATGGGGTTGTGCCATCTTGGGATGTGGCTGCCTCAGAGGCAAATGGTTTCTCAATTCCTCAAATGATTGCATGACTAGTTATATATCGATTCTGGTTAAACAAAATAGCTTTATGGCCCGGCATAATGGCTCAGTGGTTAAATCCTTGCCTTGCACATGTCAGGATTCCTCATGTGTACTGGTTGTGTTCCAGCTGCTCCATTTCTCATCCAACTTGTGACCTAGGAAAGCAGTAGAGGATAGCCAAAGTCTTGGGACCTGCAACACATGGGAGGCCCAGAAGAAGCTCATCTCTCCTGGGTTAAAATAGGCTCAGCTCCAGCCTTTATGGCTAATTGGGAAATGGACCCGACCGTGGCAATTATTTCTCTCTTTCTCTTTTCCTTTGTAAATTTGCCCTTCCAGTAAAAATAAATAAATCTTCAAAAACAAAATAAAGCCAAAAAAAATAAAGGTCTAACTTCAAGCTGGTCTTCTTCTTCTTCTTCTTCTTCTTCTTCTTCTTCTTCTTCTTCTTCTTAAGATTTATTTATTTTAATGGAAAGTCAGATACACAGAGAGGAGGAGAAACAGAGCAGAAGAACTTTCATCTGTTGATTCATTGCCCCAAGCGGCCACAAGGGTCAGAACTGAGCCAATATGAAGCCAGGAGTCAGCAGCTTCTTCTGGATCTTTCATGCAGGTACAGGGTCCCAAGGCTTTGGGCCATCCTCGGCTGCTTTCCCAGGCCTCAATCTGGGAGCTGGATGAGAAGTAGGGTTGCCAGGATTAGAATTGGTGCCCATAAGGAATCCTGATGTGTTAAAGGCAAGGAGTTTATCTGCTAAGCTACTGTGCCGTGCCAGGTAAGCTGGTTTTCTATGCATTGCTCTTTGTGGATCACTGGGACCACAATGAACCCAAGTCTTCCTAATGTCACCTGACTGGGACATGACTGTACAAAGGATTCACTTAGACTCTTGTCTGCTTGTTTTATCAGCAATGAGCTTAACTTCCTGGCGTGAGGGTTGGCCTTCAGAATTTCTGTGTCTAGTGATTGTTGCAATGACATTCGTTGTTTATTTGGAGCGCTGTGGAAAAACACCAGTCATCTGTGCATGTGCCTCCAAGTGTATGAACACACTTCTATGACTATAGTATATTTATTCTTTTTTTATTAATTATTTTGCATTATGTGACAGTTTCATAGGCTCTGGGAATCCCCCCACCCCTCCCCCTCCCCTCCCCCCTGGTGGATTCCTCCACCTTGATGCAGTATTACAGTTCAAATTCAATGAAGATTCTTTCCTTGCAAACATATACCCAGCATAGAGTCCAGCTACTTATTGTCCAGATGGGTTGAACAGTTTCTTGGGGAGACCATTTCTGGTCCGAAGTTAGAGCTGGTAGAATATCATCCCAGTCAATTAAGAGTCCCAATATAACATCAACAGCAGTTTGCAATATTATGGAATTAACATGGTTTTGAGTAACCAGTATGTTAAAAAAAAAAAAAGTAAGTCCTAACCACAACCTATGATTAGCTCATTGACATTTCAATTTTAGTTTATATACAGCACCGGCTGCTATATACCTTAAAATGGCTATAAGGTACCATTCAGCTGTCTCGTGTCTATTTCATTTTAGTATTTAGCCATTTGTTGTGTTGAAGTATAATTTTGCTGATCTTGGCAGATTTTAGGATAATCTAGACTGGTTTGTAACTCTAACAAGACATTTGTCAACATTTAAGGTGCAGAACATTTTTTTTTTGGGGGGGTGTGCAGGAAAATCCTCAACACCATGGTGAGGAGTAACTAATCTTTGTGTCCCACCCAGCGAGGCATGAGCCAATCCACGCCAGCTCTTTCCTGTCAGATTCCAAGCTCTATATGGTATATTTATTCTTTCTGTTTGCAAGCTACCTCAGCTACACACATGCATATATATATATATATATATATATATATATACAATATATATATATAGACATGTACTATATGCACCTGCATATAATACATATACACATGTAAGTCACAATATATTATATTTTAGTAATATACTATTTTATATGTTTGCCAAACTCAAGAGAACAGTCTCACCTCATCCTATCAGACTGGTCAAACAGGGATCCCTTTGAGCCCTCGTAAGACAATGGACCTTATTTTTAATAAATAGGAGATAACATTGCTTTCCACAATCCTCCTTAAACATTCCAAGATGAGGCAACGGAGGCTCCATGGAAGACCACCAGAGAAAGGATTTAAATAGGAGTCAGCCAGTGAATCCACTCCAATCCATTCACTGAGTCTAACTGTGAGGCTTATTTACAAGCTGATAAATAGGAAGACCAGAGCATTAATAATAGTAACCTGATGGATTCTCTCAACCCCCATAGCCACCAACCAACTTAAAGGTCAGTTTTAGACATAATCCCTCCTGATGAGAGCAACCTGCGAACATGTGCTGACCAAAGCAGCCCCTAATTGGTTCCAAGCAGAGGAATACAGGATATGTACATCCAGTCCCAGGTTACCTGTTGGTCATCACGTCAAAGTGGGGGTCTCAGTTTGCCAAGCCCTCAGCCAGTTTCACAGGATCAAAGTATAATGTGTCCTCATGACCTCAGGCATAGGGTAGGGAGGCCAAGAAGCATCGGCGACTACCCACAAAGAGACACTGAGATTCCAAAACTACAGCTAATACAATAGATCAAAGCCATATGCTTAGGCATAATTAATGCGATGTAAAGCCAAAACTGTTCTTGTCCGCTCACGTCTTACAAAGAGGATGTTCACCTGTATTGTACCAATTCCTATGGACACACTTCTGATCTTTCAATCTTAAAAACTGACCATTGAATCTCAAATCATGCAGAAGTGGATGGTAAAAATAGATTAAAAAAATAAGTACTTAGTAATACTATAGATAGGGGTGGTGATGAGAGAATTTTCCAGCATGGATAGCAGTTCATACAGCAGGCTCACAAAATGTCAGTTACAATAAGTAACACACAATGATCTCAGAGTCAGCTCAAAAGGCATTCTAGTATGTTTGAAAAGCCCACAAGAGGGGCCCGGCGGCGTGGTCTAGCGGCTGGGGTCCTCGCCTTGGGAGCCCCGGGATCCCATATGGGCGCCGGTTCTGGTCCCGGCGGCTCCACTTCCCGTCCAGCTCCCTGCTTGTGGCCTGGGAAAGCAGTTGAGGACGGCCCAATGCTTTGGGACACTGCACCCGCGTGGGGGACCCGGGGGAGGTTCCGGGTTCCCGGCTTCGGATCGGCGCGCACCGGCCCGTTGCGGCTCACTTGGGGGGTGAAGCATTGGACGGAGGATCTTCCTCTCTGTCTCTCCTCCTCTGTGTATATCTGGCTGTAATAAAAAAAAACGAATAAATCTTTAAAAAAAAAAAAAAAAAAAAAAAAAAAAAAAGAAAAGCCCACAAGAGAACATTGTTTTGTAGAAAGCCAGTATACCATTGTGGAGAGCTTTCTTTCATGAAAACTTTCTGTAATCCATGCACCAGCATGAATGTGTGGTCATCAATAAAGGATGTCCTTCTTTTAACGAATGGAGATGAGAACTTCCAATTGTTCATGGACTTATCTAAAGAGCAATGGAGTTTACAGATTCCACAGCCTAGGCATTTCACCTCCAAGGCGTTTGGTGATAATTGGTGTACACAACAGTGCTAATTTCTTAAATTTCATGACAAGAGTCACTGTATGGTGAATTCCCATGCAGGGCCTTTGTTCTCAAAGAATTTATTATTATAGTAAATTTTGCCAGTAAAGATTTGTTTAGTATGATAATTTGTTTCAATATATGTTAACAAGAAGATATTCTTCTCTTCTGCTGCTTTAATTATTTCTGAATTCTAACTCCTCTACTTCCAGATTTATTATTATCATAAGGTGTCTTCTGAAAACTCATTTCCACCAACTCTACAGTATTTCTTACGCTGTTAGCATGTACTAAGAAAACCCTGAGTTTAGGTACTATTCTCATGAAATAAAAAACTAGATGTTCAAGTTTAGGATCAGGGAATACCTGGACATGCTAATCTGAGTATGTCTGTCACAGCTTTCTTAAAAATAAGAGTGAATTGACACCCTGAACAATAATGTAATGGCTAAAGTGTTTGACTTGAATATACCAGGATCCCATATGGTCACTGGTTCTAGTCCCGGCAGCCCCGCTTTCCATCCAGTCCCCTGCTTGTGGCCTGGGAAAGCAGTCAAAGATGACCCAAAGCCTTAGGATCCTGCACTCACGTGAGAAACCTGGAAGAGACTCTGGGCTCCTGGCTTTGGATCGGCACAGCACCGGCCGTTGCAGTCACTTGGGGTGTGAACCATCAGATGGAAGTTCTTTCTCTCTGTCTCTCCTCCTTTCTGTATATCTGACTTTGCAATTAAAATAAAATAAATCTTTCAAAAAAGTATTAAAAATATTTTAAAAAGAAGAGCAAATTGATTTATTGTTGTCAGTATCCAATAAAAACAAAAAAACTAAATGAGCACATCGACTCTTATGTGTTTCTTATACATGAACTCATAGTTTCATATCAATCTCCCATGAAACTCCTATATTTTCTGTTTTGAATATAAATGAAGAACAAAGGATGCTTGAATATTTCATGTCTGTTAATTAGGCTGAGATTTAATTTCAGTTGTTCGGCTGAACCCTTACCTGCAAGATGCTTTCCTCTGCATCCCATTAAGCACAGAATCTAATAGAAAAGCCATTTAGAGATTCCCCATCAAAGGCTTATATTTCCAACTAAGATGCTAATTATCTGGCTTATTTTCTTTCCCAGGAAAAGTTTCCTTTATTTTTCAATTCAAATATATATATATATATATATATATATATATATATATATATACACACATATATGTGTGTGTATATATATATACATATATATATATACAAATATATATAACATGCATAGGGCCACAGCAGACAAAATAATAACAACAACAATAATGATAATAATAATAATAGCAATAATAAACAGCCACAGGCTTTTCTGAGAATATCACTATTTTGTAGAATACTGTTTCCAGGATTTGGGTTAATAAGCAAATCTTTACAAAGAATCTTTAATCTGTCCTGACAATGACCCACTTTACAGGACAGAGAACTAAAAAAAAGCTTTCCGAAAGTTAAACAGTTATTAACAGAAGTTCAAGTCCTAGGGATTCCTAACATGAATAATCCTTTCAACTTACTTATGGAAGAGAAACAGGGTAGCTGTGGGAGATCGCCCCTGGATCTCTGTCTGTTTAACCCATGTGTGCGGACTAGGAACACGGCACATCGTGTCCCTAGGGGAACCTTCTCACAATAGTCTCAGCTACTGAAGATTCCAACCTGGCCTGCTCACTGGGTATGCGGCAGGAGTGACAAGCCACATTCCAGTCTCTCTTCTATGTCCTTGGACAAGCTGTGCAATCAATTTCCTGATAAGCAACTCTAAGGAGTTAAATACAACTTTCATCCCGTTTACCAGTCACATGTAATGAACATGCCCCAGGCATCCTTTCAGCCTAGGTGCCAGTTCATCTAGGCTTACCTAGCCATGCACTGAGCTGCAGCTTCCAAACCCGAATGTGAAACATGATCTGTGATTTGATTGGAGGGTCCAGAGAGACAGACATGCCTACTAGCCAGTTCTAATGTCTTTGTTGAGTGGGTGTACTGTTGGGATCACCTTTAAGCCTTCTGCCTTTTCTAATCTATATAAGCTTGCAAGTTCTTCCTAATAAACAGACATCCCTCATCAATTTGTCTCTGGTAGTTCTGCGTCCAAAAAACATTGTCACGTCATCCTTTGGTGGTCTTGGGGTCTGCAGGTCAGGGAACCCTTGAGAGAGCTCTAAGAATATGGCCTCAAAAATAAGATCCACCCCTATGACATTTTTTTAAATATAGAATAAGTGGCTGCACGCTGGCTTGCATGTTTAAAGTATCCTTGCTGTTACAATAGGAAGAAACAACCAAGCTAACTTTAGAGCAGCCACCTGAAGTAAAAATTTTACAATAAGCACAGGCACTTTAAAATTTAAAATGGGTTGGTGACAAACAGAAGTGTTGTTACATATATCAGGTTAAGTTGTAAGATGTGCTTGAGATAAGAGTTAAAGTGTTTCAGATTGTCAAAGCAGTGACTCCACTGCCACTTGCAAATACTGAACAGCTTAACTCATTCTTGTGTGATAACTATAGAACAAGTATATTCTAATAAACCTGGTCTATGAAATAAACCTGTACTGATCCACATGATAAAAAAATGGAATTAGGGAGACAGGGTTTGCTGTATTGTATATACCCGGGTAATAGAAACTCAGACATTGCAAAATAACATATTGGTTCAAAAAGTTGAACTTTTTACTTTGATTAGGAACTTGTACTTATAGAAAGGCCAATGTGTTAGTATCTGTACAATCTCCAAATATGTTTTCCTTTGTCATGCACAAAAGCAGCAAGTTGGAATAAAATATACCATTGACTACAAAAAAAATTATAAAAAACAGAGATTCAGGAAGTATCAGAACTCTTGGGTTATCTAAGATTCATTGTAAAAAACCAAAATGAAGATAATGATGTTAGAAGGCAAAATGCACTAGCAGTTGAGGCAGCAAAAAAGGATTGCTGCACAGGGATCGCTGCAAAAGGCTGTAATACCTCAGTCTGTACCTAAGAAATGGTATCTTAAGAAAATCTCACTGTACCAAGCTTAACATTGAGTGTATTCAACCTAGAGGTCATGCTGAACGTGACAGTGGAAGGATATGCTCACAATGGACTCTCAATAGAAAATCATCAAGGGAATACATGACTACCAATCTGCAAGGAAGAATTTTAATACAAATAATCTAAGTATGTTTCGGAAAAGCATTATATACACACTCTCAGAAGAAAAGTAGCTCATCACCTTGCCCTTTGTTTACAAAAATACCTTACTAGTTAGGTTCAGTCACCTTCCTTGCTGGCTCTTACATGAAAGGAATGAAAATATCAATTTGAATCCTGGAACACAAATTTTATGAAAAGCAAATCATTTCCAACATCGAGCTTTTATTGATATATTTATTCACAGAATGGATAAAAGCTTTTCCAATGTGAACAGAAAGGCACAGGAGGCATCCTACACCCTAGAAAGTCACAAAATGCCACAATTCGAACTCCCAAGGTCACTTCTAAGTGACAGTTTATCCTCATTTGTCTGAAACATCAGGTAGATAGAGTACTCGGAGTTTCCTATCCTTCTCATGTCTCTTGGTCACCTCATCAGAAAAGCAAAGGAGCTAGCTGTAGTCTTAAGAAAATTCTAGCCAAATTTTGACAAGAGACCTCAAAAACATGGGTTAAAGCATTTCCTACTGTCCTCCTAATAATGACAATGGCACCTAAGTCTACCGTAAAGCTAAATTAACATGAAATGCTATGTTGGAGACCCTTCCTCACATCTGAAGTCCTTTTTGAATCAGAGACTCAAGATGTAATAATGTATGTTAGCAAGTTAGACCAGATACATCGGTTCTGATAGTTGTGGTTATAAAATTCTCCCAGTGTGAAATACTAAAATTCACGACAAATCTATCTTCTTAGGAAAGTTAGTTTTATGTTATTATATATGGGGGGAAGAATTCTCTCTCAGATCAGTTGCAGCCTAAATGGAAGAGATGCTACCAGGTGCTGCTGAGTGTGCCTACCTCAGGGAAATTACAGGACATCTCAGAATGTGTGTTTGTTAAGGATTTAAACACCTACCTCTAGAGACTTCGCAGGTGTACATGAGAGATAATTTGACCTACTCCTGTGAACCAGTCAAAGTTCTCAAACACCTCTTCAGAAGGTGAAAATCAAAACCCTAGGTTTGTCATATCAAGGCTACTGTGTTTTACTTAGATCTTCTTTTGACCTCTCTGGAAGCTGTTATTGATATTAAAATTCCTTAGTGACTTCTACTATAATATTAGAAAATACCAGTATTTCACAGAAAGCTATCTTTAAAAGTCTCAATAGCACTTTAGGTGACCTGGTCTGCACTTAGGTCAACCTATGAACCATGTACAAAATCTGAGGACACTCCAACTACATTCGTTATGGACAACATACAGGCTTCACAATATATACTGATAGAAGAAAGATGAGCATACACATGTGATTAAAGAAACGTGTCACCTCTACTTTAACAGTATTATGTTCACTGTAATGAATGTTAGATTTGTTGACCATCTTTGAAAAGAAAACACCAGCTGATTGAAAAAAAAAGGTGCACAGAGGTTTTTGAGGATTTTTGAGATCCACCATTGGACCTTTACACTACGCAGAAGGAAAGAGGAGAAGGGAGAAAGATCTGAGGAATTGCAAGGGAACAAAGACAGGCAGGGGGACAGGGTTTTATACCTCTTCCCACACGGAAGCGTTCACAGGCTCTGTTTAAGTCCTAATTAGGTAAGCAATGTCAGCCTAGGTTCATCTTGGGGCAGCTAGAGCCCTGCTGGTGAGATGGCGTGTCTGGCTCCTGTGGCCTGTTCTGGTTCCGGGCTGAGGCCAGAACGACGTGTTGGGTCTGAAATAAGGCCTGCCCCCTTCCTGTACCCGCGGCAGCCATCAAAAAACATTACAATATTTACACTCAGGCTAGATGGTTTTACAGTCTGCACACGAGCTGTCAGCTCCTACAATTGGGACACAATAAAATGCACTCTTACCTTGTTAATGAGTTCTGTACTTACATTATATATATGTATATATATATATATATACACACATATATATATACACACATATATAGACATTTTATATGTATATATGTAATTCTTAAATTTATTCATGCTAATTGATGAACGTGTCATTTTCATAATCTGACAACCTCTCAAAATAATTACAACCCTTTGAAGGACATAGCCAGTGCCAATGACTGAATTTCCTCTGACCTATATGTTATAGGTCTATTGGATGAGATGGGAAGGCATTTCTGATTCTAAGATGGGCATGATGCCTCTGAGCAGCAGGGAGTAGTTACAAGAGTTATTATGAAGCTGTAGCCTTCAGCACCATTTAAGATTAAGGGTTGGAAATCTCCGCGGGTAATGACATAGAATAAGATTTATAGCTACTTTTGGACAATGAACAGGAAGCCATCTCTGTGCCACTCCATGTAATTCTTTCGACCGACCTGTTGGTCATATTGTCTTTCCCCAGGGATGTACCTCTCTTTACTGCAGTCCTGGAGAGGGCCGACCAAGCGGGAGACCCAGGTTGTGCTTGGTATTGGCTTTTCACTGGCTCAGTCTTGACTGTTATAGGCTTTTATAAAGGGAGATGGTGAAGGGTTCCCTGACATTCAGCCAGTGAGATAAAAATTATGTCATTTGACACTGCCATGTGTTTAAAGGAGAATTGGTTATTTCTGTCTCACAGGTATTCACTCCTGTTTCTAACCAGGTACAGGCCAGCTGGTACAGAGGATGGGATTTCTCCCCACTGAAATAGAGGTGATGGGGCATTTCTCACTTCGTCGTTGCACACTGTCTTGCCCCTCTGCTATCTTCCCCCTTCCATGTCCACTATTCCTGAATAAAACCTAGGTGTATGTGTGCATGTGTGTGTGAATGTGTGTGTGTGAGTGATTTTCTCAAATTTTAAATAAATCTTAGTACTCTGTATATCATAGTTGTGCCTGTACATAGAATATTTTTCAGGGTAAGAGTAAGAGCCTTGAATTGGGGTATTTAGAATCAATATAGTCTAGAACAAAAGATTCTCACATGATTTTCATGAGGACTACTTTGATTAAATTATTTTTCATAATCATCTAGTCTATATATTCTTAATTAAATTTATGGTTTATTCCAATATATGTATTAGCTTATGAAACTACTATCTGGCGATTTTTAATCTTATTTTTACTTTATTCTCAGCCATGAATTCTGGTCATTTTCATTTTATTTTATCACTACTGTGCCTCATCCAATAATAAAAATCCTGTCTAAACACCAGGAATGCAATAAATAGTGAAATAAATTGTGAAATATAAGTTAATTAAACACATATCTGTTAAGATGGAAGTTAATCAATCATGATCCCTGTTTCTCATTGTCTTTTATTTTTCAGTTTTTGAGACAGCATATTTTAAGTTTACACTACAGTAAAATGACTTAATACCATACCACTTCACCAAATAATAAGTTAGTAGGTTAAAAGCAAAATTAACCTAGTTGAATGGGAATATACACAACAGGTATAAATAAAAACTAAGTGGAAAAGTTATTATGTAATTCATATGTGATAAATTTTCAGTGCAATTGAGGAATGAGAAAAAAACTTCAGCAGACAGTTTTCAAAAGAAGAAATATGGGGCCAGGTGTGATGGCTAAGTGGCTAAAGTCTTTACCTTGAATACACTGGGATCTCATGTGAGGGTGTCCCAGCTGCTCCAATTCCCATCCAGCTCCCTGCTGTGTCCTTGGAAAGCAGTAGAGGAAGGCCCAAGCCTTGGTGCCCTGCTCCTGCATGATAAAACCAGAAGTCCTGGCTCATGGCTTCTGGTTTAGATTGGCTCAGTTCTGATCATTGAAGCTACTTGGGTCATAAACCAGTGCACAGAAGATCTTTTTCTCTGTCAATCTTGCTCTCAAAAAAAAAAAAAAAAAAAAAAAAAGCTAAATCTTAAAACAAAAATAAAACAAAAGAAGAGGAAATACAATTGGTTAATACATTGTGAAAAAATGCTTGTTATTTACATT
Organism: Ochotona princeps; assembly: GCF_030435755.1. Classification (NCBI taxonomy): domain Eukaryota; kingdom Metazoa; phylum Chordata; class Mammalia; order Lagomorpha; family Ochotonidae; genus Ochotona; species Ochotona princeps. Next base: position 57,022,144 of record NC_080834.1, read on the forward strand.
AGGGTGGTGGAACAAAATTGGTGGTCATTTGTAATGTGGTGACAAGGAGTGACATAGCTATTGTTGTCATGCCAGGTTCCTAGAGGCATGAAGAACGGAACTGTATAGTTCAAAATGGAGATTGAAAAATACATAATTTTCTTGTATGTGGATCGTTGATTCGTCCGCAGAGTGTGTGGCCTTCCTTTGGTTGATTTGGGATAGGGGCAAATGTGGGCTCTGGGATGTCTTGTGCTGTTCTTGATTGGCCATTAGCTTGTTTGGACAGAATCAGTGAGTTCCCACAAACCTCTCAAAGCAAACGCTAATACTGAAATTTACCAATAAGGACAATTTGAGTGCTTGTGATTTAGGCTCTGATCTCTGCTTTTGTCTTCATGTCTATTAATCCATTTACTGAATCATTCTTTTACACAAGGCCTGCAAATTCAGAAATACATAATGTAACTTTAAACAATGTCTACATCAAATACATTAATGATAGCAGCTTACCTTCCACCATAGGAATAATGGAGTGGTTTATGTAGTGAAGCAAATTTCGTTTTAGTATAAAATTACTACTATTATTTATAAAATCAGTTATATATATATATATATATATATTTTACTTGGAAGGTAGATTAACAAGAGAGATTTACACAGCTGCACAGTGGTTCATTATACACATTTTTCAAAAGATGGGTCTGTTTCAAAGTCTAGAATCTGGAAGTGCATCCAGATAGCCCTGTAGGCATCAAGGAACTCATACTTGATCAATCAGCTGCTACTGTATTACCACATATTTGCAAGTAATGGAAATCAGAAGCAGAGTAAGGATTCACACCTTTACTATACTGTCTAATATTTGATTTGAACATCCAAAGTAGTATATTAATCCATATGTCAAAATCTCACCATGTGACAGATTAAATTAACAAAGGTTCCAGGCGGAGGCTTAAATGTTGTTGGCTCATGTTTGTCAGATTTATAGTGAGATTCAGGAGCAAAGGTGGTTAGACTAGAGATTTGGAGAACTAGCATCTTAAGCAAGAAAAGAAAGAGGGAAAAGTATATAAGGGTGCAGTGAAATACACTTTGCTAAAAAGATTAGTGTGGGTTAAAGGCAGCCAGTTACTTTTTTATTGATACAATTGGAGAAAGGCCTTGAGGGCATATCGAAGTCTTTGAAGCCCTTCCTTCCATAGCAACCCAGAGACCTCACACGGAAGAAATGTTATAGGAAAGAGTTTTAGGGTGCCCTATGGGCATACTGATCAGAGACACTGAGAAATTAATTTTCATCTAAATATCCAGCACAGAACTTTGTGTATGTAACTCTGTCTAATCAGGTTCAGGCACTACTTGGCTGACATGACTAACATTCTTTTTTTTTGTTTCTCAGTGGGCTGATTCACATAGTTCAACAATTATAAGCTTATGACAGATTCCACTGAAACTTTAAAGGAAATATTTAAAGTTTTAAAAGAGTCCAACAAGAAATTTTATCAAGAATTGGATCGCCTCCAGAGATGCCCCAATATAAAGATATCTCTAGGACCTGTGGAAGTAAAATCACAGAGCAAAATCCAGAAAGGTTAAACTATCACTAATGCATGATATTTATTTGGAAAAGTTGGAGGTACAGTGCAGTATCAGCTCTGAAGAGTAATCACACGTGCTAAGATTAAATGAACTGATTTGGCATGGCTGAGAGAAACTTTGGGGACACACTCATAACAACCTTGACAAAATGGCAAACTCACATGTTCTCTGATGGATGTTGATCTGCTTTGGTCCCATCATTTCTTTCTTCTATGTGTCCCCCAACTGAAAGAAAACTGTTTATATGTATCTGTCTGCATTCTATAATAGAAGTATATATGACTGGTATTCTTTTTTATATAGAAATAGGCACCTATTAAGATAAAATAGTTATCAGAATGTGTCATGCGCCATACCTATATCATTGTGAGAGGCACAACCAAATAATGTTTTGGAAAGCTTTTGAAGTAAGTGTGCTCCAGGGAAATACAAACACACAGAAAGAATCAGTAGGAGCAATAATATAACCCATCTTGGAATTCAAGACAGAGATCATAACATGGGGAAAGCAGAATGAATTATCAGGCAAGGGATATAGTTTAATGAAGACAATATTTTTGAATCTGTCATATATAAGTAACACAAAATAATACATAGCAGTTTTGAAAATTAAATGACTGCATTTTTGTGCTGTGAGAAAAACAAAAACCTTTGGAACCTGGATCTGAATGCTTTGTTTTGAATAAATCTTGTGTTTATCTAGTAAGGATTCAGGTACTGAGATGTATCTCCAACTGTGAAGTATTAAGAGTGTAGAAATAGCATTTGATTAAAGTGTTTATGGGTGGGCCAACTGGAGTAAAATTATAATTGGATTGGGTCATCAAGATAAACTGACCATGACTACAAACAATGAATTTGATATACAAGTATGTTTTACATGTAAGAGGAATAGCACAGGTGTCACACCACTCCCATATTAGCCAACCAAACCAAATTTCTTTTGTGCCAGCTATCAGAATTTCTTCGTGTAAGAACCACCACTGGCTAGATGCATCCAATAAGACTGTAGGCTGATTATCTGTAAGGACCTATATGAATTTATGCTGTAATTCTAATAAAATTATATGGTTGGCACATCCACCTCCACTGTATATCTAAGCACTTCTGAGATTTCTGAAAACGGCATAAAAAGGGAGAATGTGGGGGACATTGAAGTAATTTTCCTAATATCACCCTATGTGACTACTGAGTTTAGCACTTTAATTGCAACCTGGTTTCTCTGGAGTAAAAAACACACACTGCCAAACCCTTCTGATTGCAGCACATTCCCATGAGCCTCTCTATTCCCTCAAGAGAGTGCATTTTCTTTTTCTTTCCCTTTGATCATCATGTCTCTTCTCTGAATTCCTCTTCATGTGGATACAAGAACCTTGACCTCTCCGATAACATAAACACTGAACTAGCCAGGAACCTGAATAAGCTTTGGCAAACTACTCACATAGAGATTGGCATGGCCTTTACCTATCATCTTCCATGTGCCTGAGAGTTTTTGTTGTCTTCCCCTTCTTTTTCTTTACACCATTCCAATGCACTGTGAACTTGTTCCTCTTAAAGCAACTATGACGGCTTCCTCCAGTAAGTATTGCACATGGAAAGGACAATATTTGATAAAATGCATTTTGGAAACCTTAGGACTGTTTATAAAGAAGGTTTCTTCCAAGCTATGCTGCTGTGGTCCTAGGCAGCTAGATCAGGATCATAAGCTTGAAAGCCATACCACCCGCACATGTGCAGTTCTTTATGCCTACCTGAAACACATTTGTTTCATTACCTGGAGCCTAAGAGGGGGCTTTATTGCATCATTGCATAATCGGTCCCCTCATAAACCCCCCAAAACGCCCATGATAGGGAGGGGCTCACTCTCTTGGTTGTGTGTTTCTGTCACTCCTTTACTCTGTACCCGTTTCTGCTCTGGCTTCCTGGGCACACTCTGAGGACAGGTAGCCCCTGAACATGGACCCTGAATATGGACCCTGAGTGTCTGTATTCCTCTTGCTTTATTCACTATTTGGGCAAGTCAGTGAAAAAGTTGATGCTAAGATGATTTGTAAATGTAATTTTTTGTACTTTCAAGAGTTCAAGGAAAGGTGAAGCCTAGTAGTAATGGAATATGAGCAGAGAAGCCAGAAAAAGGTAAATGTTTACAGCATGTTTGCTGCATGTCTCTTAGGATAATTTATATTCCTGTGAAAGCTGGAAGATAGGTCTTCAGTTTAATATCTGAGTGTCATGGTCGTTAGTGATTGTTCCTTTCATGGTTTCAATTCAAACTGGATTGCCATTGGAGTTGTCATTTGTAAATTTCTAGTGTGTCCTGTTATCACCAAGTTTTATTTCTTTTTTTTTTTTTTAAATAAAGACTCCTTGATACATTTTAGACTTGTTTGGCATGATCTCTGTCATACTCAGCAATAGTACAATGCCCAGAGAATCTCATTTGTTTTTCTAACCTATCTTTTTCTCAAACCTTTCAAACTTCACTCTAATCAATGACCTCCAGGAAAGGTATGTTAGATCACTGCTGGCAGGACCTTGATTCCAAACGAGAAAGACACCTTATTTAGGCATTAACTTCAGTTTAAAAACATTGGACAATTGGGCCCGGCGGCGTGGCCTAGCGGCTAAAGTCCTCGCATTGAACGCACCCCGGGATCCCATATGGGCGCCAGTTCTAATCCCGGCAGCTCCACTTCCCATCCAGCTCCCTGCTTGTGGCCTGGGAAAGCAGTTGAGGACGGCCCAAAGCTTTGGGACACTGCACCCGCGTGGAAGACCTGGAAGAGGTTCCTGGTTCCCAGCATCAGATTGGCGTGTACCGGCCCGTTGCGGCTCACTTGGGGAGTGAATCATCGGATGGAAGATCTTCCTCTCTGTCTCTCCTCCTCTGTGTATATCTGGCTGTAATAAAATGAATAAATCTTTAAAAAAAATTGGACAATTAATAATTATAATAATAACATATATATATATGTCAGTTCAAGGTTAGCATAATTTCCCTATCTCTGTTACCTGACTTTTCAAGCATAACTGCTGTGATTTGTACCAGCTTCCACAAAATAGCAGATTACAGGTCTACCTGATTTTTGAAACTAATTGTGAAATGAAATTTGTTGTGGAACATAGGTCATTGGAGATCACAGAATCTGCGGTCTATTTAAATATCTTCCCTCTTCATGCTAATTCATCATAGCTGAAGCTTCGGAATGCATCATCTCCATAATACCGCATGGCTTTGCTTTCCATTAAACTCCAGATGCCATGACACCTGTGTGAATCAACATGTGTATTGCAGCCCCATCTCAAACTCTGTCCATTTTGAATATTCAATGAATCCCTGACCTGATTGCAACTCCTTATCTTATAGAAGTGCAAGTAGCCTATGTGAGTTAGGGGCACATCTGCTTTATGAGGTGGTCCACATTATGATCTAAGCTTGCATTTTCTTCTAAACATAGGAAGACAAGAATCTGGACAAATTCTAGCCAGAACCTCAATCCCTTCAACTAAATACACCTTTTCTGTCCCCTCCCTCCCCAAATTATTTGACATACCTTACTTATGGTAGTAAAATAATCAACATACCATAGAAAATTGTCACCAAAAAAACATGCAGTCATTACTGTGAACTATGTTGGAATAAATTTAGATGAATTCAGAATTTGCATGCTTAGTAAGGTTGGAAGAGTTTGGAGGTGAAAGTTAGATAGTATTGTTTGGAATGCTTGAATCTGAGAGTTTCAAACAGCTGAGAACTGAATGTTGGTAAAAATTCAGATGTGTTACCCAAAATTTGGTCCATGTCTCCAGTCCCATATCAAATAATGAAGACCCAGTTTGGGGGTAAAGGAAAGAGAATCTTCAATATGTCAATAGTTGACTTCAAAAGTTGACTTTAGGGCCCGGTGGTATGGCCTAGCGGCTAAAGTCCTCGCATTGAACACACTGGATAAATGATGTTGCAGGTGGCATTCTTTTGCCTTGGCTGTGCATGAGCATCCCCCTCTGATCTCCTCCTGCCTCTACTTTCATAGAAAACTGTGTGGCCTAACTCCAACCCTAAACCTATCTCACAAGGGTTATGTCTCTATTTGAAGTGATCCACATTCACCCATGAATGTTTACTCTCATCTTTTTAAAATAAATTTTACTCTCACTCGCACACTTTTGATATGCTTAAGCTTGAACTTCTTATCTCAATGGGGCAAGAGTATCTTGTGTAAGATTTAGATGCAAAGAACATAACATCTGTATCTGAAAGGAACACCCACTTGGCATTTGTCCATGTTGTGGGAAAAAAAAAAAAAAACACAAAGAGGTGATCACCTCTGCTGTTCGAGAGAGAGTAGGACATGCTGTTATCCAGTCCTCAAATAAGGAATAAAAGGGCCTAGGAACTTGGACAAGTTCCACAATGCATATGAGAAATTTACTCCCTTAGCTCCACACATGGTATGTTTGAAAATGAAGATATTAATTTTCTAAAGTTTATTGATAACTCTGAAAGTGAGTTGTTCAGGAAATGCACTGGTAGCTCAACTAAGGTCAGTTGCAGAGAGGTCTGACAAAATACAGCAGATTTTTCCAGTGCAAAATCCCAAATTATGAACACCTGAGCTCCTGTTGAAACAAAGCTTCACTAAAAACTTTGAGATAGTTTCCTCCCCTGACCAGTTGTAACCATAATGGAAGGGATCATATCAGGTGTCAATTTAGCATGTGCATTGGTACAGGGAGTTTTGACCTGGATATGTATGTCAAGAATTCAATTTTTATGCCTCAACTATTATAGCCATACTGAAAGGATATTTCTTCCTACTTTTGTGAGAGAGTTGAGATCTTCAAATCTATCTTCATAAGATTAAAATAATAATAGAACTCTATTTTTGATATTGAGTTCTCCTTAGAGTGACATGTTAAAACAATTCTAATTTTCAACTGAAATGCATTTCCCTGCTAGTCCTGTTTTTCGTGGATCATTGTTATTAGAAAATAACAAAATACCAACAACAAAATATCTAGTAAGTTTTTCACAAAATAGCAGAAATATCTCACTACATGCAATGGGAAGTATCACAATACTCCTAAATATGAATTTCAAGACACATACAGTCTGTTCACTTTAGAAACAAAATGATTTGACATTTGTAAAAACGAAATCTGTCTGTTGCCTTTGGTCACTTAGCCTAGACCTGACCTGGTTAGTTAAACATCCTAGTTAAAGTGATCATGACACTTTACCAGCTCTAGATTACTTATTGCTGTGACAAGAGAAGATATGTTCAGTAGTCCATAAAACATGACATGTGCATGTAAAAATATGTCAAAAGGATTCAAAATTAAGTGTGTTGCTAAGGGCCAGCATGATTTCTCAAGTGGCTAATCCTCCACCAGGAAACTCCAGTATGCCAACCGATTTGTGTCCTGGCTGCTCTAATTTATGAGAAAATAATGGAAGATGGCCCAAAGCCACGGGACCCTGCACTCTTGTGGGAGATCTGGAAGAAACTCTTGACTCTTGGCTTCAGATGAGCTCAGCTCTGGCCATTTCAGACATTTGGGGAATGAATCATTGTATGGAAAATTTTTGTCTCTCATTTTTGCTGTAAATCTGCTTTTCCAATAAAAATATATTTTAAAAAGTTGCTAAATGGTTTTGATAAAGATATCCTTCAGTTTATATTATATGAGAAGCAACAAAAAATATTTTTTTCTTCTTTGTTATGGTTCTTACCATTCTCATATTTGTTCCAATAATACTCATCTTAATTATAAAATTTGTCTCTTCCAGAATTCAACAATTTTATGCATAAATCAAGGTCAAACATGGGTTTTAACCATTGCCAAGGATAGGAATCAATCCCTAAATCCTCTGACAAAAATCTGTTCTTCAGTTAGCAAAAGAGCAATTTCTGGCTGGGCATAGATGACACCCTAACACAGTATGTAAAAAGTCACAAAAGGATCTTCTTTCTGTGACCTTCCATAAAGACTAAGGAATGGAAAATTGATGTGCAGAATATTATAGGCAGAAATTTAGCTAGTAAAGAGAATCAGGATTGCCAATATGGATGCCATAACCCTCATTCTCTGTACCATCCAAAGCCCGTTCTTATCCATGCCAGCTAAAACTGCTGTTTTTTTTTTTTTAAGATTTATTTATTTTCATTAGAAAGTCAGATACACAGAGAGGAGGAGAGACAGAGACGAAGATCTTCTGTCCGATGATACACTCCCCAAGCGACCGCAACTGCTGGAGCTGAGTCAATCTGAAGCCAGGAGCCAGGAGCCTCCAGCTTCTCTGGGTCTCCCACACTGGTGCAGGGTCCCAAATGTTTGGGCCATCTTCAACTGCTTTCCCAGACCAAAATCAGGGAGCTTGGATGCGAAGCAGGGCTGTCTGGATTAGAACCGGTGCCCATATGGGATCCCGGCACGTTCAGCCCCAAAGTGCTGGGGTTTTACTATTTATGAATTGGTATTAGCTAGAAATACCCAATATGGCTGGACATTGGGTTCCTGAGTTTACCCTTTAGGTCATTATATGTCATTGTAGTAAAGTTAGTGTGGTTGGCATATCCATTCCCACCATGTACTCCCACCATGATAATTCTGAAGTTTAAAAACCAAACAAACAAAACCCAAGTGTAAATGGTTAATGCTCAAACTATGTCATAAATACTGTACCTTTCCGGGACATTCAGCTAAACACTTCCTCAGACATCACCCACGGCCTCCCAATATTAGAAATGGACAACTGCAAATCATACTTGCAGCACTCTTACATAAGATTGTTCCCATGTCCTCCTGAGAAGGCACTTTCCCTTTGCCTTTAAATAAACCTTGATTGTTTATTAGTTTTATCTAGATTTCCTGCTTTAATGATTCCTCTCATGTGGAGACAAGAATCTGAAACAGACTTGAGTCTCCTTCCCAAACCTATTTATATGAGAAGTGAAAGAGATAAAAAGCAAAGTGCATGTATGCTCCTTTCTCTCTTGATTTGTTATCGTGTGCGATTTGCACACTTCGTGAAAAATGAGATGTTTCTCTTCAGTCTCAGACTTGTGTAATAATGAACTAAATAAATGTCTCCTATAAACGAAAAATGCAGTCTCACATATTTCGTTACATTTAAACAGAACTGCAATAACAATAAACCCTGATAAATCCATATAATAGAAAAACTAATAATTAACTAAATAGCAGTAATCAGATTAATAAATGACTTTTCAAAACAATATATTAACATGTATTTCATAAACAATAACTATTCGTTGGAACCAACTGAAGGTATGAAATACTACAATTAGAATGGTGGACCAACACTTTTGACCTACAATTTGAGGTGAGCATGCGTGACATGGGAAAAATACTTTTGGAAACCTGTGAGAAGTATATACAAACTAGAAAAAAAAGTAATTCATGTGCCCTGACATATAAGCAAACTCAATGATGTGTTGAAAAGCATGCAAGGACACAAGAGTGAATATATAAAATAAATTAAGTCTAATTTTACAAAGGCAACTCAAGAGCTAAACATCATTCTACAGGCAGAGTAATGCTCCCAAATTGAGGTCAACATACTGTTTCTAGAATCTGTTACTATATTGCTACACAGACTAAAAAAATTAAAAACATGAAGAATTTAAATTTGAGGTTAAATTGCGATTAAATTTGGTTATCAGTCTGTCTTGAGACAAGAAAATAATGAATTTTCTGAAAGTGGTTTGAACAATTTCAAAGTTGCTGTTAGGAAAAAGGATGAAAGGAGATTAGATCTCAAACTTACAAATATTAGGCAGTCTCAACTGATCATTGTTGACATGCAAGTTGAAAAGGGATTACAAGACACAGACTGTGATAAAGTTGGAAACTGTAGAAGTGAAGAAATCATAGTTCCCTTTGAGTCTATAAAAAGAATACAGCTGTGAAGATATCTTTATTTTAGTCCAGTGTAATCCATTTCTAACTTCTAATCTCCATGAATGTAATGTGATAAACTTGTGTTTAAGCCAGGAAAGTTTCTTACAGCAATAATAGGGAACTAATTCAGGCTGTGACATCCAGGTCCTCATAGCCCTTAAGTAACACTTTAGATTTTGTCCTATACATTCATAAACCTACTAGGAGATATTAAGTAGTAAAGTGATGTAGTATGATTTACTAACTTACAATATTGTGTCTAATTCCTAGAAAGTAGACTGAAATGAGCTTTCAGTATACGCAAGGGGAATATTTAGAAGTATACAATGACAAATCTGATAAAACACAAAGGTTTTTTTTTTTTTTTTTTTTTTTTTTAAGATTTTTATTGTTATTGGAAAGCCGGATATACAGAGAGGAGGAGAGACAGAGAGGAAGATCTTCCATCCGATGTTTCACTCCCCAAGTGAGCCGCAACGGGCCGGTACACGCCAATCCGATGCTGGGAACCTGGAACCTCTTCCGGGTCTCCCACGCGGGTGCAGGGTCCCAAAGCTTTGGGCCGTCCTCAACTGCTTTCCCAGGCCACAAGCAGGGAGCTGGATGGGAAGTGGAGCTGCCGGGATTAGAACCAGCGCCCATATGGGATCCCGGGGCTTTCAAGGCGAGGACTTTAGCCGCTAGGCCATGCCGCCGGGGCAAAACACAAAGGTTTTTAAAACAGTTGTACCTACGGTTCTCAGGGTGTAATGGTAGGAACAAGAAATGTTTAAAACATTAAGACAGCACCTTGATTGTGTTTCCTTCTTCATTACTCAAATGCTCCCAAAATATTAACTTCAGCCTTAAAAATGAGATTGAGAATTAGCAAACTGAGTGCAGTGATTGTATCTATGGGCTGTAGAAGATTTAAGCCTAGAAACACGTTAATATATTAGATTCTAAGGGAGAAAATCAACACAATTACAAATTTGCAGAATTATTGTGATACAAGCAGAGATCTACAAAAGAATATGCTCTGAACAAAAATTCAAAACATTTTAGAAGAAAAGTTAGGGTGAATAACTTTTCAAACACCAGTGAAAAACAAGTAAAATTACAAAATGAAAATCAAGAATTATTCTTTGTCACTTAGAAGTATTTTGTATCTGGTAACATGCATTTAGGAAAATTACAAGTGTTTTCCTATATTTATGTAAGAGAGTATGGAACATGTATTAGCAAAGTTGAGTTGCTTTAAAATACGTTTCACCTACTTTTTTCAGAGATGGAGAAACAGAAAGAGAAAGAAAGATATTTCAGCCACTGGTTGTTTTTCTTTACAGTGAATAATGTCGAGCCTTGACTGAGCCAGCAAGCCGGTGTCACATGGATTGCAGCACCCCAATTCAACCCAACCGAGCCATTATCATGGTCTGTCAAGGTCTCCGTATCAGAAATCTGGAATGAAGAGCTGTAGCTAAATTTCAAACCCAGGCACACAGATATTGGATGCGGGTATCTGAACTTCTAGGCCAGATATTGTACAATTGCTGCAGTTTTATTTAATATTTAATGTTTGAGTATTTACTTAAACATTAAAAGTATTCATTACCTGGGAGTTACAGAAGCAAAATTTTTGAGGAAAAGCACATCACTACAACTCAGAAAGTTTCTGTGGAAAAAAATGTATTCAGAATTCAGATCATTAAATAAAAAACCAAGAGTTAGATTGCTAACCTGAGGAACCTGAGCGATCTCATAAAAAATTTTAAGAAGCAGAGAGAATTGTTAAAATTTATTAAAAGTCAATTATAAGTTTTGTTTTATTTATATGAAAGTGTTTCTCATACAGAGTTGTGTAGAAGACAGATCTCTCTTCTGATGTTCACCCTTCAAGTGGCTGCACTGGCCAGGGCTGCGTCAGGCTTACTCCAGGACTCAGGAACTTTCTGCTTTCTCACACATGGGTTCAGAAATCCAAATACGTGGACCATCTTCTGCTGCTTTCCCAGGCACTTTAGCAGGAAGTTGAATTTCAGGTAGAACAGATGGATTCATAACAGTGTCCCTAAGGCATACTTGTATTAAAATGAGTCAGCAGTTTTACCCAACAATGGTAAAATACAAAACCCATTTTATAAATCTCAGTAACTACTGTTTTTACAGATTATTTGGCAAAATGGTTTATATAGTTTTACGCAATACATTCAATGGAATAGAATGAAATGTGGAAAAAATGTGAACAGATTTACAAAGCAAGATAAAGATGTCTTTACAATTTTAAGAGATACAAAGGAAGCAGAAAGTATATCCCTTCTGATTTCTACAAAAAATAATGCATTCTCTGTTTTGGAAACTACTCATAAAGATCTTTGTTTATGATGCTTCATTATCTGCCCTATTTTATCTGTGCTCTACCAAATTTTACATGTTCTGAAATTCTGTTTCAATCCAAATACTGCCTCCCAAGTCATTAATTCTCTTATTTTGTGTGGGTCACAATCACACTGCTTACACATGTTTCTGTTAGACAGAGTACCCCATTAGGGTTCTGTGCAGGAACATGGCTAATGTTTGTGTTACCTGGTTTAAACATATTGATTTAAATTCCAGGCAAAGTTTTTACTAAAAAAAAAAAAAAATCTGTGTGTGATCTCACTTTATTTCTATACTTTATCTCCCTTATCTGTAATTTTATAGTTAGTAATTAATTGTACTTATGTAAAGATTTGATGCCTATGAAATTTCTGAACATGTTTAACTGTTTTACTTAATTGTTAATAAGTTAATGATTCATTTTATAAAGAGTGATAGATTTTTTATCAAATGGGTCATTTTAGACCTAGTACAATGGCTCAGTGGCCAAATCCTTGCCTTGCGAGTTTCAGGATCCCACATGTGCACCTCTTGGTGTCCTGGCTCCTCCACTCTGACCCAGCTCTCTGGACCTGGGAAACTAATAGGGGATGGCCAAAAGCTTTGGGACCCTGCACCTGCATGGGAGACCAGAAAGAAACTCCTGGCTCCTGGTTTTGAATTAGCTCCGCTCTGACTGTTCCAGCCAGTTGGGGAGTGAGCCAGTGGATGGACGATGCTTTTTTCTATCCTTCTTTCTCTGTTTAAATCTGCCTTCCCAATGACACTAAAGAAATCTTTTTGTTTAAATGGTTCATTTTTAAGTGTTTGCTTATTGTACCATGAGATAAACCATCATTTGCTGTGGTGGCACCTCATATCAGAGACAAATATTCTCCCTCTTGACTCCAGCTTCCTCCTCATGAACCTTAGAAAGCAGCAATGTACCTGTCATGTGCTTGGGAAGACAAGAGTAGGAGATATCAGATAAAGTTCAAGGTCCTATACTGTGGTCTGGACCAGTTTAGGACACTGCTTCAATTTAGGGGATGGGTGACAAATCAGAGTTGGAAGATCTCTCTTCCTTAGAAGTAAATAAATACATAAATTTAAACATCAAAAATTGTTCTTTTCAGATAAGTAACAGTGACTTTTCACATAGGCAACTCATATTCAGGGAATAATTTTCTTTGTAATATGGTTATTGTAACAACTAACAAAGATGAGTTTAATATAGTTTTAGAAAAAATTGAGCAATTAGATATTTAACTTACAATGTCGCATACTTTGCTTCTAATATTAGTTTATTAGTATAAAATGTGTAATATCTTTAGAATCACCAGTGTCTCAAATGAGGTGTCAAATATATATTGCATGAGTTACCTTTGAAAGTAGATTGATATTTCAGCATGTTTTGAAGTTTCTAAAGCATTTCTCCAATTTGGCACAATACCCTCGTCCATCTGCAGATTGATTCCTATGCGCAAACACATTATTCACATGCGGCACATAATGTGCATGCAAATATTCAACTTAATTAGAACTCTTTGAAATTAAGAGAAAACACTGGGAAATAATTAGTGTAAAATGAGATTGATAATATCCGCTGTTAGCTCAGATTGCTTCTGGCATTGCTACCATATGTAGTAGTATGGTAGTAGACCAAGGAAGTCAAACCTGTAACTGTTGAAACCAACATCATATTAGATTGAACCAACAGCTTTGTACTGACTCCTGGGATACAGCTTCAAAAGCTGTGATTAAATTCTTCTGGGCCAGAAATAAACTATGGGTAACATTAAAGCCCCACATGTGAATCTTACATATGCACTAGGTGAAGACTTCTGGTGCACATACTTTTTCACTTGTTGAATATTACAGTTAGAATTAAGCCTGTGATTATACAGAAAAATAAAATTATGCCATTCAAAAATTATGGACAATAATTAAGGAAAGAGGGAAGGAAGCTAAATGAGGGAGAAGTGGAAAGAGGGAAGTATCGTTGCCTTCTTGGAACTATCTCTTTGAAACACATGAAATCTGGACCTGGCACAATGTCTTGGTATCTAAATCCTCACCTTGCAAGCTACAGGAGCCATGCTGACACAAAATCATGGCCCAGATGCTCCATTTCCCCTCCTTCTCCCTGCCTGTGGCCTGGGAAAGCAGTAGAGGATCACCCAAAGCCTTGTGACCCTGCACCTAAATGGGACAACCAGAAAAATTTACTAGTTGCTTGCTTTAAATGTCTCATCTTTGTTTATAAATTAATACACAGAATATGTTCCATTTCTGTAAATAAAAATTTAACAAAAGGACTCCTGATACACACAAAAGCATACCTTTTTGTATTTTTCTCAAAGATTTCAAATTCAAATAACATCCATTCTTAGGAATGGAAAAAACATCATGAGATACCTAGTGATTATGCCATGTCATATGGCACACTTGATTTGAAGACAAAGAGGATTTCACATAGCTTTGGTTTAATCATATGTGAACTTAAAATTAGAAAACTATGAAGGCCCAGTGCAATATTCTAGCAGCTAAAGTCCTTGCCCTGAATGTGCCGGGATCCCATATGGGCACTGGGTCGAAACCCAGCAGCCCTGCTTCTCATCCAGCTCCCTGCTGGTGACCTGCAAAGCAGTTGAGGATGGCCCAAAGCCTTGGGACCCTGCACCCGTATGGGAGACACAGAAGAGGCTGCAGACGCCTGGATTCAGATTGGTGCAGCTCCAGCCATTGCGACCCCCTTGTGGAGTGAACCGTCAGACAGAAGATCTTATTCTCTGTCCCTCCTCCTCTCTGTATATGTAGAGGACTATCTCCTTACAGTGACAGAACACAATGTTAAAAATATTCAAAGTACAGAGATGTTTGATTACCTCTGGTTTGTAAATAGAGGCAGTTCCATGGCAAAGTCCTCTGGCTTATACTTCTAAAATCTTTAAGTAACCCCTGATTTGGAGCCAGTAAGAAAGCAGGTTTTTAGTTGCATAATTTCCAAGGACTGGGTAATACCCAACTTTGATGAGTTTTGAAGCAGATTTCTCTCAGGTAATCCAGATAAACCCAAGGCATGTTTGACAACATTTTTTCCTTCAGTTTTCCAATAGTAGATGTAGAGAACATAGTAACTTTGTCTAATGGTTGCATATGCTTAACTGTTAGCTAATAAACACATGATTCTTTTTTAAAACTAAACTTGTCGCAAAAAAGAAAAAGAAGCTGTGGTACATAAAGAATTGAAAGACTCCTAAAAGCTATCATCCTATTTTATCCACTATCAAAATCTTATCTGTGTTCAGCAATTTATGCCACACACCCAATGACTTCAACATTCCTAATCAAGGGGTGATTTTCTGCTATGATTGAAATCTGTTTTTTGTCTGAGTGAATAACTTCGTCTTTAGTCATCCAAATGATGCTCTCCATTACTCTCCATTAGTCTGCCAATCCTCCACCAACGGACAGCAACAAAAACCACACTACAAGTCTGTAAGTCTTCGTGATCCTTGCCATTCTTCAATCACTCTTCTGCCTCCAATACTTTACTAACCACTAGAAACTGACATCTATTATATTCTTAGAAACTATTGTTTCTGCCAAATACATTGGTGAGTGATTGAAATTCCTTATATACATACATTTGTGTATATAAATAAAAGTATAAAGATGCACAATTATGTATGCTCATAACACAGGTTATAACATACATTAAACATCATATAGCAAAAACAAATAACATGTATACTTATATACATATAAGTACACACATATAATGTGTTATATTTATATATATATGAAGTTATTCTTTGTTGATAATTGAGTTTTTCTGTTTCTAAACCTCATGATTCACATGACTTATGTTTTAACACCTCCACAACATGTAAGAACTTTTGATCTCTCTCTGCCATTCTAAGCTCAAAATACACAGACTAAAACAAATATCTCTGAGGAAAATGCCAACTCCACAATCATTGGAAAAATCATTTTTTTCTTTCTCATTAGGACATTCAGTTCATTGATACTTGTGCAGTCCGCCTGTTCCTTACATTCATCTTTACTTACCAACAGGCTTGTAGCACATTCAATCATTAACAGTTCAAGCTCTCTTTTAATTTCATTACCCTTGAGTGGCAAAAACACTGACCATGGAAGAATCGTTTCTTTAATGTGTACATTACTAGACATACTAATTATAAACGTTATATAGCAAATAGAATAAATTCAGGATCAAGAATATTAAGTATGACCTTAATAGAATGTGATGTCTTATTGACACCGTAAACAATTCAATAAAAGATTGGAGCAGTGAATCTTTTAGGTCAACCTCCATCCTTCCTCAGAGAAGGACACTTTCATAGTCCTTACCATGTTTCTGATGTTGGAATATTTGAATATTTTGTGATTCCAGGATAAAACGGAAGTGATAACTTGCAAAAATGATGTCCTTTTCCATACTTCAAACATCTGAGCTATTCCATTGACCCCTCTCACTGCAAAACATTTAGGATGGGAACATCCTCGACCCAACCTACCTCTCTTCCTGTGACTGCAACTTCTGAAACAATAGCAACCACAATAAAAAATAGCATAAGATTTTTTTCATCTCTAGAATTCTATAAGTCTCCACTCTGTCAATTTTTCTTTTACTGTAAATAAAGAAGATGACACTCTAAATGTTATCTCAATTAAATATTTATTTACATTTATTTTTATCTGCTTGAAAGGCAGAGAGAAAAATATATATTCTAGTTCAGTCTTCAAATATCTATGACAGCTGCGGATTGGCCAAAGCCAGACATTCCACCTACATTTCTGACAAGTGTGGCAGAGACACACATTACTTGTTGCATTACCTGCTTCCCTCCAGGACGCACGGCCAGGAAACAGGGTCAGAAACTGGGTAGCCTGGAATCAAACCAGCATTCTGATACAGAAAGTAAAATTCCAAATTTTAACAACAGTTACACTACTATCCAACATTTTAGTATAGTATTGAGTCTGTATTATACCACAGCTCTTATTGTTACCTGGAGAATTAAAACTCGAATTGTTGAAAGTTTGATAACTCACATTTTTCAGAGATTGGAATTTATTCTATCCAATGAAAATTTCTATGCATAATTTTTACCAAAATGTTCTGCTGCTTGACCTATTCATTTAATAACTTCCATGGGGGGCAGAAAATGTTCTTCCAGTAAGTTCTTGTCTACAGGCTCCACAATCCGATTTTCTCTGTAGTTTATTCATGTTTGCTATTTTTAGTCACATCTGTATCTTCATTCTTAGAAGATCAAACAAGTTTCATCTTTGATCCTGCAACCACAGCAACATTCCCAGGGTTGAAGAGGTGTAGACGTGCAATTTGGAAAAATAAGAAACAAGGCAGAAACATGATAAAGACTATCAAAGTGTCCTTCTTTGAGGAAGGATGGAGGTTGACCTAAAAGGATTACTGCACCAATCTTTCATTGGTTTGCTTAGTATGTCAAATTATAGGATTTGTTATGGCACACGCATTGGTTGCTGTGTGCCATAGTGATGTTAACCAGCCAATGCTTGATAGTTAGGAAGCAACAGTGGGTCCCATGTACAAAAGTCAGTACATTTCTTTCTCAAGGATACCGAAAAACACCAAGTAATGAGGCCTTGGACTGTTGCCCAACTGTGGACCCTCTCCTGTAGGCCTCAATATTGATCTTGGACTTTAGCCCACTTCCAGACCGTGGTCTGCAGAGAATGACATTGGTCTTGGCAGCAAAAGTCTGAATACAAGATTCTAGACAGAGTTTGTTCTGCTCTTCTTTACCAAGCCTGCCTTCCTTCCTCCCTCTCTTCCTTCCTTCCTTCTTAAGATTTATTTATGTATTTATTTTTGGAAAGTCAGATACACAAAAAAAGAGGATAAACACAGAGTAGAATCCATCTGCTGATTCATTCACTAAGAGGCCACGATGGTCAAAGCTGAACCAATCTGAAGCCAGGATTCTGGAGCCTCTTCCTGGTCTCCCATATGAGTGCAGGGTCCCAAGGCTATGGGCCATCCTCAACTGCTTTGCAGGCCAAGTCAGGGCACTTGATGGGAAGCAGGGCCTCCAGGATTAGAACCAGCACCCATTTGGGCATGTGCAAAGTGGGAACTTTAGCTCCGAGACTACCATGCTGTGCTCTATTCATTTATTTTTTAACATGTTGCCTGCAGCACTTGACATTCTAAACATACTGTTTTAGAAGTATCTTTTGCATTATATTTTAACAAAACAAAATGAACCCAAAACTGAATTATTTAAGACTGTATAAGTTATTCCCAAATACATATCTCGTTCTGATATTGTGTTTGTGCCAAAACCATGTGTTATCTTGGAACTCAGCATTAGGGAATTAAACTAGTGGTCTCCACATTGACCTGTTTCTCTTAAACTTGCACTTGTCCATTCTTGTTTATCTCTGTGAAAGCCACTATTACTGAAATAGATCCACTCTGTAACAGATCTAGAAGCTGCAATTTGCTGCTTTCCTTTCAGTATTTTTTGACCCATCATTTAGATTTTTAACTTTCTTCCTAATCAATTTAATATTTCCCTCTAATGTCATATCTGCACTGTCTTATTTTTTTAAATTAATTATTTATTTCTTATTGCAAAGGAGGATTTACAAAGAAAGGAAGAGAGACAAAGATCTTCTGTCAGTTCGCTCCCTAAGTGGCTGTCACATCTGGAGCTAAGCTGATTCAAAGCCAGGAGCTAGAAGCTTCTTTCAGATCTCCCACATGATTTCAAGGTCCCAAGGCTTTTGACCACTCTCTGTTGCTTCCTCAGTCCACAAGCAAAGAGTTGGATTTGAAGTGGATCATCCAGGACATGATCTAGCATCCATATTGAATCCCAGCAGTTGCAACATGAAGATTTATCTACTAGGCTTCAGTGCCAGGCCCTGTGTTGCTTTAGTTTTCCATTTATTATACTTTATTTCAGTTGCATGTGTTTATTTGAAAGGCAGAAGGAGAGAGAGAGAGAGAGAATGACAGCAATTTCCCATCTGTGATTTGGGTTGGTCCAAACAAAAGCAACCCCATCTTTGCCTCCCACTTCAGTGGCTACACATACTTGGGTCATCCTTCACTGCATTCTCAGACATATGAGCAGGGAGGTAGATTGGAAATAAAGTATGCAGAATCCAATCTGTGCTCTGATTTGGGATGCAAGTATCACAGCTACCAATGCAACCATTTGCACCACAGAAATAACATTTATATCTAATTTTGAATGAATCATTTTCCTGGGCTGATTGAAGCACATTTCTTGATCTAGAAATGGAGTTGATCCTAAGCTATTCCTTGCTGATTCCATATGTTTTGTCTTTCAGTGGTCAAATTCATTCTTCTGCATTTTTAAAACCAGTGGTTAATGGTTTAGAATATAATTATGAAATTTAACTGATAAGATGTTATTTTCTTAAAAAATATTGAATTATGGGGCAAGAATTTAGATGAGTGTTTATGCTGCTTTCTGGAATGTGCAGAGTCTATGCGGAAGTTCCTAGATTAAATCTCAGATCTT
This sequence comes from Ochotona princeps, assembly GCF_030435755.1. NCBI lineage: Eukaryota > Metazoa > Chordata > Mammalia > Lagomorpha > Ochotonidae > Ochotona > Ochotona princeps. Next base: position 57,041,556 of record NC_080834.1, read on the forward strand.
TCAATTTCTGATTTTGTTTTAAGCTAAAGCATGCACTGGGTAGAGCAATTACAGCTCAAATATTTGTGTTCTTGTCACATGGCAAATTGATACTGAGTTCTGGGTTTCTTGCTTTGTTGTGTATTAAAAGAATGCATTTCCTGGCTGATATAGGCATTTGATGATTTGGAAAAAAAATTGGGAGATCGCTCTGTCTCCCAAACACTCATATAAAATATATGAAAATGTTTAGGTTAAAATAGTTGAAAGTGAAAAATCCTTTTATGTAGTTTTCTACCTCACTGTAATAAATGAAACGTGCACAATGCAGAATTTTCATTTTGAAAATTAGATCTAATTCAGCTACTGCAAAGCTTATTTTCTGTAAATAGTTGATTATTTTCTGAAAATAATAAAAAACACTATGTAGTTGTTAAAGTTGATGCATATAATAAATTATATTTATAGGAATATATTTGATATTTGGCTACTCAAAGCAACACTGATAAGTAATTTGAATCAATTATATTAAAAGTTGAAACAAAAGTCAGTTACTTAATTTCATATTTTATATTAAATCTGAAATTTAATAAATTATAAATTTTCTACATATGATTTAATATTCATCAATATAATATGTCATGTGCTTGAACATAGTAAGTCATGTCATACTATTCAGGCTAAATAGTTATGTTCTTATTAAATGCAAAGGTTTATTTTGGCTCACAGTTTAGAAAATTCCCAGTCTGACTCACCAGTCTGACATCTTACCAAGTTAGTGAATGGCAGATCACTTGTAGAGAAGGGATCAACAGCAACCCAACAATCAGACAAGGACCACTTGTCCTTAAGGTACCCAGGCCTCAACAAAGTCACGAGATACTAGCTTAAAGGAGCATGTTAGCAATATAGTCACTTTGTATACATTCTACCTTTAGACATCAAAATTGGGTTAAATCTATACCATAAATCTTTTAAGCACTAATACATATCATTAACATTTTTTTAAAAGATGATTTATCTATTTATTGTAACAGCAGATTTGCAGACAGGAGGACAGACAGACAGAAATATCTTCTGTCCTCTGGTTCACTCCTCAAGAGATTACAACCTCAAGAACTGAGCTGATCCCAAACCAGGTGCCAGCAACTTCTTCCAAGGCTCCCACACAGGCGCAAGGTCACAAGGCTTTACACCATCCTCTGCTGCTTTCCTAGGCCAAAAATAAATGAAATGGATGTTAAGTGGAGCAGCCAGTACGTGAATCAGTACCCATATAGGACTGCGGCACTTACAAGGTGAAGATTTAGACAATAGGCTTTAGCACCACTTTCAACCATTAACTGAACCCAGGACATTGAAGAACAATTTCTTAACACAGATACCTTTGCACAATTGCCAATATTATATCCAAATCATAGTAACATTATATTACCAATTGAAACAGATTCTTCCTAGACTTTATGCAAAACTATGAATACTATGTGCTTGATTTATTGCATAGAGTTTTCAGAAATTAAAGGTATTAAATGGAAAACTGGATCATTTATAAACATTTTATGTTTATAAATCATTTCATGTAGGAATAAATGTCATGTGTGACCCAAAGCCATAATGAAGGCACAATGAGGACTTGATGCTTGTTATTTATGGGCAGTAGCAATAACAGTGACAAAAGTGACATTAATAATCTCAGACGATTATAATCACCCTCTTATGGATGGTTGATTAATGAATTGTATCACAAGATTTCATTACAAAATGTACAAGTAGGACACAACATAAGGTAAGATTCACATGTAATGTCCTTAGATTTGACATTATCTTATCTTATGTTAGAGCACACATATGATGTTTGACCTTTGGAATTGGCTCATTTCTCTTGGCATAATGATCTCTAGTTTGGCCCATCTGGCCCAAAGAATTGTACTCCATTTTTTTAAATAGCTGAATAGTATTCCACAGTTTTTTAATTTGTTTTGTTTTGATTTGTTTTTATCTGATTCTCTGTTAATCAGCATTTAAGTTGTTTCTATGTTATTGCGATTGTTGATTGTGCTGCTATGAACATTGGGGTGCATATTGTTTCTCATGTAAGAAGTCTTTTGGATATATTCCTAGGAGTGGCATCGTTGGGTGCATATGGTAGGTGGAATTTTAGTTGCCGGAGTGTTCTCCATACTGACTCCAATAGTGGTTGCATCAGCCTGCAGTCGTATCAGTGGTGGAGCAGGGTTCCTTTTTCCCTATAACCCTGTCAGCAGGTGTTGTTGATAGTTTTATGGATGTGGGCCATTCTAACTGGCACTGAGTGAAGCTTCCATGTTTTTGTGTTTGTTTTTAATTTCCCTTATTGCCAGGGAGTTTAAGCATTTGTTCATGTGCGTCTTAACCATTTGAATTTGTTCCTTTGTAAAGCATCTGCCCATTTTCCTTGCCCATTTCTTCACTGGTTCGTTTGTTTTGATGTTTTGGTTGTTCTGGAGTTCTTTGTACATTCTGGAAATTAGCCCCTTCTCTCCTGTGTAGTATAAAAAAGATCTTCTTCCATTCTGTTGGTTGCCTTTTCACTTTGTTGATAGTTTCCTTTGCTGTGCAGAAGCTTTTTAGCTTAATATGGTAACATTTGCTTATTTTGGTTTGGGCTTCCTTTTCTTTTGATTTTTTTTGGGGGGGGGGCGGGGGACGAAGTCAGTGCCTACACTACACCTATATATTGCAGAGTATTTCTAATTTCTTCTGCCAAACGTTTGAGGGTTTCTGGGTGTAGGTTTAGATATCCTTAGATTTGATCTTTGTGTATGTTACCCTACTACTGCATTGATACCTGTGTTATATGTTCCTTAACCTCATGCGGATGATGGTTCAATATCCTTTTTTTTTTTTAATGTTCTGCTTCTCCTCTCTGTGGGGATTGTACTCAAGGGAATACATAATGTAATTGTAATGAAAATTAATATGATCATAGGTGGAAACAAAGAGAAATAGTCCTCATGCATGCACCATAAGGATAGACTCACAACGAAATGAGTGGCTGTCTCCTACACTCTGGGAGACACCTCAATGGCAGCATGATGTATTTGTGGAAATTCACAAAAGACACCCATTATAAGAAGATAGGGGAGAACAGAGAGGAGGGGAGGGAACTTAGGGAGTGAAGGGAGACCCCAGAACCAACTAAATTCTATCAAAAAATAATATTAAAAAATAATATAGATTTTCATGCCAAAAAGAGGAGCATTTTTCAGTCAAATTAATCATAAGGCTGAAATCAAGGTCTTGGCTAGATTGTGCAGGTCTTACTTTATTGTATTTCTATATTATGTATGTATGTATGTATGTAAATGGTTGCGAGGTGAGGATTTAGCAAACTGAGCCATTGTAATGAGTCCACAAATTGTAATTCGGATGGGGTTAATAACCAGGATACATAAGGAGGTACAGACACTAAAATAAATGAATAAATACATATTTTTAAAAAATGCAGTTATGAAATGGGCTAAGGATAGGAAAAGCCAATTGTGATTTGTTGGTTTTGTTTTGTTTTGTTTTGTTTTGTTTCAAAAGATGAGAAACAGATGAGTAACGATAGAGAGGGAGTGGCAAAGACAGCCAGAGAGTGAAACAGAATAAAAGAGAAGTGAGAAAAGCAGAGGTGGGATTGGGAGGAAAGAGAAAGACACGAGAATGATCTCTGAAATTAAATTGTTTGCAGTTCAAATCTAAATGATTAGATTGGAATAATATCAGTGTTTTAATTTAAATTTATTTACCAACATTTTTTTTTTGTCTGAAAAGCTGATGTTTGAAAATATCCATGTTTGGGCCCGGCGCCGTGGCCTAGCGGCTAAAGGCCTCGCCTTGAATGCGCCAGGATCCCATATGGGCGCCGGTTCTAATCCCGGCAGCTCTGCTTCCCATCCAGCTCCCTGCTTGTGGCCTGGGAAAGCATTCAAAGATGGCTCAAAGCCTTGGGACCCTGCACCCATGTGGGAGATCCCGAAGAGGTTCCTGGTTCCCAGCTTCGGATCCACACAGCACTGGCTGTTGCGGTCACTTGGGGAGTGAATCATCGGATGGAAGATCTTCCTCTCTGTCTCTCCTCCTCTCTGTATATCTGACTTTGTAATAAAAATAAATAAATCTTTAAAAAAAAAAAAAAAAAAAGAAAAGAAAATGTCCATGTTAGTTGAGGATCAGATGGTGTATAAAATAAGGTATTAACATATTATGTTTTCAAAGTTGTTCATCTCCAGATCAATTTAATTTAATTAGAAATCTTCGCAAATCTCTTGTTGTTCCCTTTTATGGTTTCACTACTCCACACTCACATTAGCAATACACTTATGTTTCTTTACACCTTTTCTAATTCTTGCAATCTCATTCATTTTTAAAACCTCTGCATTCAAAAAGTGGGAAAAGTTTTCTTCTTAATGGATAGAAGTAACCTTATAGGATTGAGAGATTGGTACCAAAACCTAGGCAACTACCATGAAGAATTACAGGTACATGTTAGGACTGAAAGGAGCACCCCAAACCCATGCTGAAATTGCCTTTGAAGCAGTGGAAGAAGATATGAGGAACTGCATTTCACCATATAAATTTACAAATTATTGTTAAAAATCCCATGATGCCCATAGTGATTTTCACAGTCAACTTAACACTCATCACAATTCCAATGACGTTATGCACAGAAATGGGAAATGCAACACGAAACGTTATCAATGTATTTGCTTGTAAAAGAGACACAGAACAGCCAAAACAATCGGACACAAAACAGGAAACCTGGAGGTCACATAGTTCCATGGTTCCAAAGTATACTTATGAAAAACATTAACATATAAGATATAAAACTAGCTCAAAAAATCAACAAAAATATTCATTATTGTATGGAGTAGAGAATATGTATAAAATTTTCTTTATTGAAAAATAATCAAAAATATAAAAAATAGATAAAATTACTAGTCATGTAAGTCAAAGTTGGAATGCAGTATAGATCATTTCACTTTAGTTACAATGGTTATATCAAGAAAAAATGAATGCTGTGATGATATAAAGAAAAAGCAACACATACACTTGGTGCACTTTGGTGAAAATTTGAAATTGTGCACTAACTCTGGAAGTCACCATGTAGGTTTCTCATAAAACAAAAATATATTTATCATATGACCCAATTACCTGACTTCTAGATCCTTATTCAAAAGAAAGTATTTGCAAGATATATGAACTCCCCTGTTCAGCGCAACACTGTGCACATTCACTAAGAAACAAAATTAATCTAGATGTCTAAAGATGGATAAATGGATAAAAAAAATATGTGTAGACAAGGAACCATTGAGCAAGAGCAGTGGATCAAGAAACCGTGCTTCATTTACTCCAGGGAATACTATAGAGTCGTTAAAAAGAATGAAATTCTACCATTTACACCCAGGTCGTCCAAATCAGATACCAATATTCTCAGTAAAATAAGCCAATCCCCAAAGGACAAATATCATATGTTCTCACTGATACAGGGCAACCTTCATGCAAAATATAAGATCAAGCACCTTTTCAAAACTGTTTCTGCTGCATCATATCTATCTATGTATGTATCTATGTATCTATACTACATCATATATATATATGATATATATATATATATTAAACTATATATATATATATAGTTTTCATTCATTGAAGTAGTTTTTTGTACTTATTAATTTCCTCACTGACTCATAGGTCACAGAGTAGTATCATTTGCTTCAAGGTTTTTAATTTTCTTTTTTAATTCTTCAGTGACACATTGTTCACTCAGTAGCATGTTATTCAACATGTTGTTAACTTTTTTTTTCCTTTCTGTTGATTTCATTTCAGGGCTTTTAATTTAATGGGATGTATAGTAACTGTGTAATAGAGACTATCATATCCAAATGTGAAGATACAATGCAATATGTATCTTTACTTCCAAATCAAAGACAGACTATCAATGAAATTGTTAAATATATCTTGAAAATTGCATGCTGAACCCTCTGCCATTGTCCATAACCACAATGTCAGGATACATTAAAATAGCAGCATGATGGACTTATGACTGCTTATGAAAACGTATACTATTATAATGTAATAGGGGAAATCAGTGATAGGGGTGGGGATTTGGAGAACAGGAACAGGAATTTCCAGAGCCTACAGAACTGTATCATAAAATAACAGATAAATTTAATATTGAAAAATAAAACAATAAAAGGATACAATTTCAAATTTAAAACATATATGCAGATTAGTCAAAATACGCAAAAGATGCATGTATTTTTTATTGATCAGTAATGATACACCAGACAATTTAAAGTGAATGACTCAGGCCCGGCGTGATAGCATAGTGGTTAAGGTCCTTGCCTTGCACGTGCCAGGATCCCATTTGGGCACCGGTTCTAATCCCGGCAGCTCCACTTCCCATCCAGCTCCCTTCTTGTGGCCTGGGAAAGCAGTTGAGGATGGCCCGAGGCTTTGGGACACTGGACCCACGTGGGAGACCCGGAAGAGCTCCTGGCTCCTGGCATCGGATAGGCTCAGCACTGGTCGTAATGGCCACTTGAGGAGTGAATCATCAGATGGAAGATCTTCCTCTCTGTCTCTCCTCCTCTTTGTATATCTGCCTTTCCAATAAAAATAAATAAATCTTAAAAAAAATTGACTATATGACTCGATAGTCAAAATCCTCACTTTAACCTTTATTAAATATGTATTCATTTAACTATGTTGTATGCAAAGCTCTAAATTTCTTAAATAAAGAATATCTATACCTATTTAGTGATGAGGCCTGATTAGAAGAAATTTTTTAACAGTTACATGGAAAACCTGACACTTACTGAAAACATACAGAAAGCAAGCTGTTTTTTTTTTTTTTTTCAATTTTGTTTTACGTATGACTGCAGTTGTTATTTTAGGGGAAAAGTAGGTCAAATAATAGGTCTTCTTAGAATTTCTTAATAATTAAAAGTTATTTGGTTCACTCAGTCTTGAAATATGTTAGTGCATATTTTCAATAAATTATTAAAACTTTAACCTTCATCCAAATTTCATTTTTTTCTCAGATTATTACTTAGATTTATTTAAGCAAATTGCCTGCTATAGAAAAGGAAAATAAGGCTGATTTTTCTGTTTTTCTTTACCTTATGTTTCTCATAAGTTCTATCTTGTTACAATTTCTTTACTTTTAATCGAAGATTTGGTTATAATTGAGAAGGAAAGAAATTACACAATTGACTCTAAAATGGATTTGATGAGCCTTGGGAGATGGTTTACAAAATATATAGATAAAGAAGATAGGTGGAGAGAGAGAAAGAGAGACAGAGACAGAGACAGATTGAGAGAGATTTGTACACCCTGCCCTTCCATCCCCAGTGGGCTTGAACAATCTCTCACACTGGTTGAAATAAACAGATGTCAAGTTAGTCATGTGGACCTCTTTCATACTTTAATGAGAAAAACACACTAAATCCCACCAGGTTACATAGTCTGCTAATTTGATTTACCTGGAAAGAATAAGCAAGTGTTTAGAAAACAAAATAGTTATTTATTATGTTAGGGTTTTAATATCATTGTAAACATGACCTTGAACACTGAACACTGTTATGATAAATAAGTAAGCAAAAAACATTTTTTGAGAAGGAGAAATACAGAATCTTTTCAAATAAGTTAAACTTTGTAGTACTGTAACAGTCACCTGCAAAATCTGCAAAACACCATTGACAAACTTAAATCCACACAAAATGAGAAATGTATAGCATAATGTGCGGCCACAAAGGTAAATAAAATTTCTCCATAAACAGCATATAAATATTACCTAATTTTATAAAATGTGAAGGTATATATCAGTAGACAGGTATTCATTAACATCTGTACATAAATAATCCAAAATCCATGAAGAAAATTTCATCCTTGGGGCAGATCTTGTGGCAAAGCAGATGAAGCCACTCCCCTTAATGCCTGCATCCATTTGGGTCCCTTTCATAGCCTATCTATTTCACTCCAGCTCCCTTTTAGGGCACCTGGAAGACAGGAACAGATATTCTAGATGATTGTACCCCTTAATCCATGTGTAAAACTCTGGCACATAACTGACCAGGTTATGCTATTGGAGCAATTTGGAATTGGGAATCATTCAGTGGATAACCTCTGTTTCCCTCTCTGTCTCTCCAACTCTTTTTGTAAAGTCTGCATTATTAATTAATTAACTAATCCTTAAAATATTTAATCATTATGCAGATACGCATTAACATGTAACTGAACCTAGCATTTGTACTTGAATGTGCTATATTCTGTTAACATAAGAATGCTTTTAAAATTTATTACATGAGAATGTGCATTAGGATGTACTTGTTACTATCTCTTTAAAAAGAAAATTGAATAGGAATGACAGTATCTTAACTGTCCTCTGCAGTGCTAGTATTTGGTATGTGAACCAGCATTTGCATAAATGGGGTTACATTATGTCACCGAGTGATAATCACGACCACACAAGTGAGAAAGCACACTACTGTGTGCTGGTATTGATCTATAGACAGAAGAATAACAACAAAATAAAACAAACAGAAAAATACAGACTAATACCATGGTCTATTTCAATCTGCTTGGACAACTTTAGTGAAACAGCACACTAGCAAAAGTTAAAATATACAAATAAACATGTAACTCAGAAACAACAGGATGGAATAGAAGCCTAGGATCTATGCAATTCAATCTTCCAAGGTTCATAAAATCTTCTCTGATTGAATAAGGCCTTCTTGGCACATGCCCTATGACAAAGCAATCCAGAGAGACACAGGAAGTATTCTCTACACTGATATTTATGTCTGTGGGCAAGTGGGCATAAAGGCGTTAAGACAGTTCAGGGAATTCTATTCTGGGCGATATGAAAACTGCCAAGATATTCATTCAACTTCCTGTAACTTGGGATATCACATTCCCAGTACATTTTATTATTATTCTTCACCAGCATAAACAAGAAAGACTGAAAAATCATCATCTTCCAGACAATCCAAAAACATTTCATGCAATAATTATTTTATTTGGTATTAATAAAAAAAATCAGTATTCTCAGTAAATGTGATTTTAAGAAATGGACAATAAAAGTAGCAATATCTATGCTTTTAACAAAATGATGTAATGATAGCATCATAAATAGTGGGAGATTGAAAATGTCTTAATCTTTCATTCCTTCCACTGAATTGCTACAAAAGGAAGAAATATACCTCAAAAGATCTAAACATTGTTAAATCCCTGAAATCTATTAGTGATTTTTAAGAGTTTTGTTTGTTTCCTTTTTATCTTTTTTTTTTTTTTTCATGATTCTGTTCCTTAGGCATGGGCATTCCCCATTCATGCCCACATTCCAGCAGCTGCTTATGAATAAATGATATGTTAATCTATAATGTCAGTAAAGATTTGAGTTAACATTTACTTACTATTCCATGCAAACTTTAATATTTGTATTTACCTGATTATAAAAAAAATTAAAATTACTAGATGATTCAGTTTCTTCACACAAATTTTCCTTGCTTATTTATATGCTTGTTTGTGTTGTTTTGTTATTGATGTGCCACTAGGCTTAAGGAATGTCTACAGCATGGTTTTGTGGTTTCTTTTTAACAGAAATATATTGTTGGAACCCATTGCAGAAAAGTGCATTCTTCATATAGCAATAACAGTAAGATAAAATTAATGAACAAGATAATACATGGTCAAGCATTTACGGTCACAAATTAGGGAAATTGAAAAATAATGATAACTGTTTCATAGTACTTGGGGAAATTTTAATGTATATGCAAAAAGAAAAGATGAAGAAGTCCTCTAATGTAAAATGTTAGTTGCTACAATTACAGCTTCATTAACAACTTTGCTTGAACACTCTATGTTGTCAAAATTACAGGTATATTTTTAAAACTTCAACATAATACAGGCATCAGATTTAACTAAAAAATATGACTTCTATCCCACCTATGAAATTAAATAATATAACAGATTGAAAAGAATAAAAAATAAACCATGTATCTATTCAATAGTAAATAAAAACTGAAAAGTAAAATAACATAAATAACACATAATAGGTCAGAATCAAGATGGCGGAATAGGGTAAGGACACGTTTAAATGGATGGAAAAACATTTAATCAGGATGAAGCAGAGAGGACACATTCCAGGAAATAGGAAAGGACAGAACAACATCAGTGCGGTACCTGGAGACTGACACACAAAGGAAAGCAGCAGACACAATGGTGTGGTGTTGCAGTGACTGATACTCCAGCAACATTCAGCTAATAGGCGATCTCAACTCCACCAGCAGGTGGAACTCCACCAGCAACCAGGTCAGGAGGGACTTTCACTGGGAGCTTGGGAGGTGAACCCAGACAAAGATTTGTCCATCCTGCTGGTCTATTTCATTTGACCAGGAGCAGAGGCAGAGCAGCAGATCCCAGATGGGCAGTGCAAGAACAGGGTGGATTTCACAGCCCAGTCAAATCCCTAGAGCTGAATTGGGTGCCATTTTGCATAAGGAGGCAAAGGCAAGGGAAAGCACTGAGCATACGCTGAGCTGGGAGTGAACTCATTTCTGACTTGGTGAACTGCATCAACGTGGCATTCTACATGTTCCACCCAAGGCAGGTCTGGGTAATTCTCAGATCTGCTGATCAAGAACTCTTGTAGCGGTGTATCAGGTGCCATTTCATACACTGTGGCAAAAGCTTTAGGACTGCAGGGGAAAACAGTGAATTGCACATGTGCTGAACTAGCAGGAACTCATTGAGGTCCGTGGATTCCACTGGTCCTGGAGGAAAATAATACCAACTGTGGCATCGTACAGGTCAAAACATGTCTGTGTGGCATCCAGAACTAACGTCCAACAGGTTCTGATAAGATCAGTGCCACCAACAACCTAACTATATAGGACACCTGATGTCTCTCTAATCCTGGGGCCTGCTCCAACCAAAAGTGGGATAAAGGTTGCAGAGACAACGGTGCAGCCTCAGCACGATATCACAGGAGGTGGTGAGTGGTGAGCCAAGAGCTGGGGCTGTGGAGACCACGGTGGAAATCTAACATAAGAACCCAGACCTGGGACTCGCTGGAGCTTGTGGCACAAGTGGCTGCAAGCAGAGTTGTATGCCAACTGCAATAAGTAAAATCAAACTGTAGACCTATGTGTGACATAGCTTAGAAACCTGCCCCAAGGAGAAGACTCTGCTTACCAGAAGTACAATGACCAAGAGCAAAAGAAGACACACAGGCAAAACGAATTTTACTGAAAACTCCCCTGCACAGGAGCAAAACATTATGCCAACCTCAGAGTTAACTGAGGAAGACATCGAGAAAATGGGGGACAAAGAATCCGTAAGACTCATTTTAAAGATTCTGATCAACAATGAGAAGCTCATGCAAGAGTCCAAAGAATTTAAGGAAGCAATAAAGCAAATCAAGGCTGATATGTCAGAAATTAAGAACACAGTAGAGCAAATTAAAAGTACAATGGAGAATCTCCAAAAATAGAATGAATCAAGTAGAAGAAAGAATCTCAGAATTGGAAGATAATTCCTGTCATCAAGGAGAAGCAAATAAAAAGCTGGAAGTAGAGCTGGATCACGCCAAAAAAAGCATTCAGAAATTTAAAGACACTATTAAGAGACCTAATATAAGAGTTATGGGAGTCCCAAAAGGTGGAGAAAGAGAAACTGGTTTTATAAATATACTTAATAAAATAACAAAGGAAAATTGCCCTAATCTGGAGAAAGAATTGGGAAACAAGATGCAGGAGGGGCACAGAACTCCTAACAGGCTTGATCAAAAGAGATCTTCACCCGAAAGTTCTCTTCAATTGAACATAAGGAAAAGATCCTGAAATGTGCATGTGAAAAAAATCAATTGACATATAAAGGAATGCCAATTAAAATCAATTGACATATAAAGGAGATCTCTCACAGGAAACTCTACAGTCAAGAAGAGAATGGAGTGACATATTCCAGATTCTAAAAGAAAAAAAATGTCAGCCTAGGATAACATATCCAGCAAAGCTTTCTTTTGTCTTTGAAAATGAAATCAAATTCTTTCACAGTAAGGAAAAGCTAAAAGAATTTGCTTCTTCCAAACCTGCCCCACAAATGATACTTCAAGATGTTCTCTTGACAGAGAAGAGGAATAGCACCTACCAAAACCAAAGGCAAATGGGAAGAACACCCCACTAAAATAACAACAGAAGACTAAACCAATGAACAACCCATTCCTAAAATGACAGGACCAAAGAACCATCCATACATATTAAACTCTGAATGTAAATGGCTTAAGTTCAATCAAATGTCATAGATTAGTAGACTGGATTAAAAATCAAAACCCACCTATTTATTGTCTAGAAGAGACACATTTCACCAACAAAAACCAGCAGAAACTATATATCGCATGTGTTTTGATGTTTTCTGTTTCATCTCTTTAAAACACTTCTGATTAAATCATTCAATGACTCGTAGGTCATACAGTAATATCACTTTATTCAAGAAGGTTCTTGATTTTCATTTCTTCAGTTACACATTAGTCATTTAGTAGCATGTTATTTAACTTCATAGTGTTGTTAATGTCTTTTTTCTTCATGGCATTGATTTTGTTTTGTGGCTTTTCATTTAAGGGGATATATAGTAACTGTGTAATGGAGACTGTCATATCTAGTAACATGTTATTTAACTTCATGGCATTGTAAATTTCTATTTTTCTTTCTTTGTTGATTTTGTATTATGACTTTTCATTTGAGGGGATATACAGTAGCTGTGAATTGGAAACTAACTTGCAGATATGAGGATACAATGTAGTATTCATTTCTACTTCCAGACAAAGATGGACTTACAATGAAACTGTTCACTAAATCTTGACAATAGGATGCTGGACTCTCTGCCATTGTCCATGCCTGCAATGATGGATATATGACTGTGTATGAAGAACTATATGTTAGTAATGATATAGAGGAACTAGGTGGGGGGATGGGGAGGGGAAAAGGGAAATGCCTGGAGCCTATGGAACTGTATCATAAAATGATAATAATAATAAAATTTTAAAAATACATAATATAACAATAAATGTTGATTTATTCACCAAGGAATGAAGGAAAGATCTTATAATGGATAACAATGCAAGACGATTGTGAGGAGTCATTGTTCAAAACATTCCTTATTTTTTTAAGCATTGTATTAAGGTATTGAGTTTCCCAGTCAAAAATGTATTCAGCTTGAGCTCAGTCACAAGTTTCAAGGAAGTCTATGTGTTCAGTGATACATTTTAAGGAATTGCTGGGAAAATTAACTTTAATAAATTGAATAAATATTTTGAAGGCATGTTTTTTACAAATTTCCCAGAAAACAAATTAAACAAAGAATAATATCTACAATATATTGTGCTAGAAAATGTGTGCATATATATATTCATATTAATGTAGGAAAAATTAGATATTTAATTCACATGATGTATAAAATCAACTCAGAATGAATAAAAAATAAATGTAAGAGCTCAGAATAAGAAATTGCAGGATGAACATGAAAGAGGACAATTCAACATGTCAGCACATGTATGACTTTAGATAGCTGCTCCTCCTTCCATTACAGTAAATAAGAGGAAAAGTATAGAAAGGAGACTACATGAAATCCAGAGGCTTCCATGCATCAAAGAAACACTCAATAAAGAGATGCTATATCGGACAAAATAGGAAAAATATTTCAGACTACTCATCCAACATGGAATTCACATCTAAAATGTATTAGTTAAAACAAACAACAAAAACAACAACAAAAACCCTCAAAAATGCAACTAATGCAGTTTAAAAATGGACAATGCACATCAATAGGTAGTTCAGATGTTGAACCAACTCTGCATGCCTGGGATGAATCTCACCTGGTCCGGGTGAATGCTCTGCCTGATATGTTGTTGGATCCTGTTGGCTAGTATTTTATTGAGGATTCTTGCATTTATGTTCATCAAGCATATCTATCTGTAGTTCTCTTTTTCTGTTGTTTCTCTCTCTGGCTTTGGTATTAAGGTGATATTTGCTTCATAGAAAGAGCTTGGAAAGATTGCCTCTCTGTTGTTTGGAAAAGCTTGTGTACATTTGGGGTAACTCCCTCTTGAGACATTTGGTAGAATTCAGCAGTCAAGCCATCTGCTCCAGGACTTTTCCTGGTTGGGAGGTCTTTAATTACTGATTCAATCTCAGTGCATGTTATTGGACTGTTTAGATTGTTACTTGCTTCTTGATTCAATTTTGGTGGATTGTATGTGTCCAAAAATCTATCCATCTCCTCTACGTTTTCTGATTTGTTCGCATAGAGTTGCTTGTAATAGTTCCTGGTGCTTCTTTGTATTTCTGAGGTGTCTGTTGTTATATCTCCTTTCTCATTTCTGATACTATTGATGCATATTTTCTCCCTCCTTCTTTGATTAGTCGGGCTAGTGGGGAGTCTATTTTGTTGATTTTCTCAAAGATCCAACTCTTTGATTGATTGATCTTATGTATAGCTCTCTTGGTCTCTATTTGGTTTATTTCTTCCCTTATTTTGATGATTTCTTTTTTCCTACTAATCTTGGGATTGCTTTGTTGTTGTGTTTCTAGTTCCTTCAGCTGTAAGGTTAGCTGATTTACTTGGTGCTTTTCTAGTTTCTTGACATAAGCACTGATTGAGATGAACTTTCCTCTTAACACCACCTTGATTGTGTCCCGTAAGTTTTGATACGTTGTGTTGTAGCCTTCACTTGTTTCGAGCAATTTTTTTAATTTCCCCTTTGATTTCCTCTTAACCCATTGCTCATTTAGTAACATATTATTCAGTCTCCAATTGTTTGCAAGTCTTCCTTGGTGATTTGACGACAGCTAAATAGTACCCTATAGCCATTTTAAGGTGTATAGCAGCCGACTCTGTGTACAAACTAAAATTGAAATGTCCATGAAGTAGTCACAGGATATGATTAAGAATTTGCATTTTTAAAAGCTATTGGTTACTCAATACCATGTCAATTAATTCCATAATGTTGTAAATTGTCGTTGATGTTATGTTGTGGCTTTAAATTGATCAGGATGATATTCTGCCAGCTCTACCTTCAGACCAGAGATGGTCTTCCCAAGAAACTGTTGAATTTACCTGGACAATAAGATGCTGGACTCTATGCTTGGTATACTCTTGCAAATGAAAGATTCTTGACTGAATTTGAAATGTAATACAGCAACAAGCTGGAGGAATCCACCATGGTGGGAGGGTAAGGGGAGGGGTTGGGGGATCCCCAGACCTATGAATCTGTGTCACATAATGCAATGTAATTAATAAAAAATATTTATATTAAAAATACATAGTTCAGAAGAAATAGAAATAGTCAAACAAATCTTTGAAAGAATATGCGCAATATTTTTGGTATGATTGCTGGATAATTAATGTCATAAAAGATCCTGCTAGAACTACTCATTCTAAAGGGCCACCGTTTTTTTAGGATTTACTTATTTTTGAGAAGTCAGATATACAGAGAGGAGAGACAGAGAAGAAGGTCCTCTTTCCTCTGATTCACTACCCCAAGTGACCACAATGACTGGAGCAAAGCCAATTTGAAGCCAGGACCCAGGACCCAGGAGCTTCTTTTCGGTCTCCTGCTTGGGTGCAGGGTTCCAAGGCTTTGGGCTGTCCTCGACTGCTTCCCAGGCCGCAGGCAGAGAGCTTCGTTGGAAGTCCAGTGTCTGGAATTAAAAATGGCACACATATGTAATCCTGGCACGTGCTAGATGAGAACTTTAGCTGCTTAGGCTACGGTGCTGGGCCCAAGTGTCACCACTTCCATAAAGTATGTTAACTAGATATGACACTCATTATTCTCACATCTAGTACTTGTACATTTTCACTTGATCATTTCTTTTTTATGCTAATTTTGGGATTGTTTGCTGTTTTTTTTTCTAGTACTTCAGACATATTGTTAACCCATTTACTTGGTGCCTTTCTAATTTCTTGACATAAGCCTTGACTTAAATAAACTTTCCTTTTATCACTGCCTCCAAACAACAAATGAAATATTGTGTTGTTTTTCTCTGATGAATACACCTCTAACCAATTCCTCATTGTAAATCTTGCTATCAAAATATTTCTATAGAAACATGGAAAGTCCAACTGGTTCTATTCCTATAGAAAACACTGACTGCTACAAGCAGAAAAAAAAATTACCTCTTATCCTTATTCCATTTTAAGCATGGAGTTTGTGAGCTGCTGAAAACAATAGAAGCAATCTGTTTTTAAAAAGCTGATACTAAGAACGGTGCCCCACTCAAAACCCTAGGTTTAATAAAGGCTGTTTTGATTTTGGAATATTGAGTGCATACTGGAAAACAAAGGGAGAAAATCTAGTTAAAGAACAGAGGTCATGTGTTAGCCAAACTGCCTGCAAAATTAACTATCAGTATAAACATCATTATATTCTCAAAGAAATTTTATTCAGAACAGTTATTTATAGTTTTATTTGATTTCAAAATTAATATTCAATTTATTAACATTACAAATTATCAAGCTATTTATTCCTTAAGCTTGTTAAGCTCTAATATGAATATTATATTTTTAATAAATTTTAGTACACACTTTAATAGGCCTCTTAGTAATATTTGACATCATTTACAAATTTAGATAATTAAACACTTTTATTCTTTAAATGCATTCGTGCATTTAATATATCCAATTTTTTTATTATTTCAATTGTCTAATTAGTAAATAAAATCTTGGATACTTAGAGAACTTATGTAAATTTAGTAATGCAAGTAAACCTCTTAAATTCTTTCAAATGTTACAAGAATGAATAGGAAATCAGAAAATCAACATTAATTTTTAATTGTGCTTATTAAAGTTGGAAGTATGAGATTAATAATCCACAGTGCTAAAATTATAAAAAAATGACAGAGTAAGTGCTTTAATTTCAAATACAACTGCATACTTCTTAAGCAAAACAAAAGTAAAATTCTGTAGGCTTGTTTCAATCCTACATTTTAAATTCCCCAGGAATGAATGATATGTACAATTAAAAAAAAAGCTATTTTTAAGTGTTTGATATTCCAAGAATAATTGGAAGGTACTCTGAGAGTTCTTATTGCTCAGAAATTCAATCTGAGATATAACTGGTAAGTATGTACATGAACACAACTTTTCTCATGATCGTGACTTTCACATTGAGCCCTTAAATCATTACCATTTGATGCACTAAAAATCAAAAAATGGTGCTCACTTTGGCAGCACATATACTAAAAACAGGACAATAGAGAGAAGATTAGCATGGCCCCTGTGCAAGGATGACACGCAAATTCATGAAGTGATCCATATTAAAAAAATATGATGAAGTTTTGACCAGTGGTTACATATGATATCCCATATTATTGCAACTGATACAAAAATGTTTGGGTTTGAGATCTGTCTCCTCCTTGCTTAGTATGAATGGCCTATTCTTGCTCACTCTGGGATGCTGTAAATGATGACTCAAGCATGTGCCTTGGATCCCCTAGACTGAACATCCAGCTCTTAGCTTTGATTGACCCCAGTTTAACTGTTGTATTTGAAAAATGAATTGGCAGATGGATGGCATCTGTAAGCCTCTTACTTCCTCTCCTGTATCTCTATTTTCAAATATATGCAATAAATAAAGTAAAAATAAGTAAATTAAAAATGTACAAAAAGTGTTAGTTAACATACTCACATCTGATATGTGAGTTCAGATATGTATTCTAACACATTTGTTTTTAATATGTGACTGAACTTAACACAAATTATGATTTACCAATCTGTGATGCTTCTTTCTATATTTTGTCTTTTTAGCTGCTTATTAGTCAACCAAAATTTTATGAATATTGAGGAGATGCACTTACATTTTCTATTATTTCAAAGATTTGTCAACATCCAAACATTATGTCCTCAGATGCCTTTCCTGGAAGAGATCTTTCTTAGTATGTAAGTTGCAAATTGGACAATTCACAGTTTGGGTAAGATTCTGAACTCAAAATCATCCTGCTCCTAGGGATAAGCTACTGGTAACAAGCAGCCTTCTGCCTTTCTAGACTTTACTTTAGTTGGATAAATTGCCAACAGTGGGATAGCTGATTTATATGGTAGATCAATTTTCAACTATTTTTACATTCTCGATTCTGACTACCATACGGGACTTACTCAACCACAAGCTCACCAATACTATAGTAGTGTAGCCTTTTCCTCCATCCATACCAGCAGGTTTTGTTAGTAGATTTCCAAATATAAGCCAATCTCATAAGAGTAGGTGGAGCCTTAATGTGGTATTTATATTAGTTTCTTACTAGCTAAGGAGACTGAGGTTTTATTCATACTTCTATTACTCATATTTTCCTCTTGAAAAAACATCTGTTCATTTCCTTTACCCATTTCTTTTTTTTTTTTTTAAGATTTATTTATTACTATTGGGAAGGTGGATATATGGACAGGAGGAAAGACAGAGAGGAAGATCTTCTGTCCGATGATTCACTCCCCTCCAAGTGACTGCAATGGGCGGTGCTGAGCCAATCCGAAGCCAGGAGCCAGGAACCTCCTCCAGGTCTCCCACGCGGGTGCAGGGTCCCAAGGCTTTAGGCCATTCCTGACTGCTTTCCCAGGCCACAAGCAGGGAGCTGGATGGGAAGTGGAGCTGCTGGGATTAGAACCGGAGCCCATATAGGATCCTGGTGTGTTTAAGCCAAGGACGTTAGCTGCTAGGCCACTGCGCAAGGCCCATCCTTCACCCATTTCTTAACAGTATTGTTGATTTTTATTGCTTTTGAGTGTTTGAAGCTCTGTGTAAATCCTGGATAGTAATCTCTTATGTGTTGTGTAGTATTCAAAGATGACCTTCTTTGCTGTCAATTTCCTCTGTTGTGTTGATCATTTCCTTTGCTGTACAGAGACTTCTTAGTTTGATGTAGTCACATCTATTTATTTGGCTTGGGCTTTGATTTTGCAGATTTCCCATCACCTGGTTCATTCATCCAGTGGCTGCAAAGGCTGGAACTGAGTCATTCCTAAGCTAGTAGCCAGAAGCTTCCTCTGTGTCTTCCATGCATGTGCAGGATGCCAAAACTTTGGGCTGTCCTTGACTACTTTCCCAGTCCACACTAGGGAAAAGAGAAGTGGAACCGCCAGGATATGAACAGTTGCCCGTATAGGATCCTGGCAGCAGATGCAAGACGAGGACTTTAGCCACTAGGCTATTGTGCCAGGGCCAATCAATGTCTGTATCTTGTAGAGTGCTTTCTATGTTGCACCCTAACAGTTTGTTCATTTCCGGATGCAAATTTGGGTCCTTGATCCATTTAGAGATTATTTTTATTTAAGATGACAGGGATCTTGTGTCTTACTTCTTCAAGCTTTTATCTAATTTTCATAACAGCATTTATTGAATAGAACATGTCTTTTTCCCTGGGCAAAATATCTTCAGTTTCCTTGTGGAAGATTAAATTATTGCATGTGTTTGGGTTCTTTTCTGCTGTTGTTATTCTGTGTCATTGATTTTTCTGTCTCTGTACCAGTACCAGACTGTTTTGATGACAATTGCCTAGTAGTACAACTTGAGGTCTGGAAATGTGATTACTGCAGCTTGATTATGTATTCTTCAGGAAAGATTTGACTATTCATGCTCTCCAGTCAACAGCTTCCCCCCAGTAGTTCTTGTGGCTGAACGCCACCGTCTGCCTTACCTTCGGTGACCTCAGGGCCTGCTGGCAGGCCTAAACCCTTAGAGTTTAAGCCTGTCTTGGGCTCTAGGCATTTTTCTTGACTTCACCATCATACTCATAAGTCAGCAAAGTTTCTTGGTTTTTTTTTTTTTTTTCATAGAGATAGATAGTAAAGATTTCAGAGTTCCCGGAGCCATGCAGTGTCTTTCACAACTTCTCAACTATGCCATTGCAAAGCAAATAACACACCAACTATAAAAAGAATATTGCTGTTATCATACTATGTTTTGTTCCGCTGTAATAAAAAAAACACATGCTGAGTAATTCTACAGCTCAGACATTTTTGGTTCTTAACTCTGTAGCTTGTCAGCTCTGAGATTATACTAATGGCATTTGGATAGGGCCTTCTTAATGTATGATTACATGGCAAACTGTATGCTATGTCTGAGGAACTATTGAAATAGAGGAAAGAGAGCATGACAGAGAGAACCTATCTCTGTAATTCTAATGAACTGAGTCATCTTGCCATTGAGCGCCGTTTCAAAACAAACGACATTTAATATCAGGTAAATTTCAATGTAACATTATGAAGCACAATTTGAACCATAACAGTTCTATTCTGTTTAGTTTTATTTATTAAAAACACTGTATGAAATACTTCACATTATATAAATTGTAATTCTGTTTTAACTCATGAGTAATTCCAGATTTTGCGAGAATACTTGTAAATTACAACAAAAATGTTAGTCCAAGATGGGATTCACATACATATGTATAGGAAACATGGTATGCACATTTCAGCTTCCAAGAGAATGATGCTTGTTAGTTTGGTATAGCCGAAGGTAGGTCTCCTTGTACAGGTTTTCTATTTGCTAAATCTGATGCACCAATTATGCAACACTAACAATCAAAATTTCCTGCCTCAGTTCCAAAAAAGGAAAAAAAAAATCAGTCTTTATGTTGTAAAATATGCTACTGTTTCCTTAGGAAGTCATCATGCCCGTGCATATGCCCTTCTTTACAGTTTATGTAATTTATCAAGATCAAGTTCTGCAAAATCAATATATATGCTGCAACTCTAATTTCAATGTCTGTGACATGTCCCTAGTATGTCCAACCCTGTTCATCTTCTCTAAACTTAACCGTGCAGCACAGTGACTCTCTTATGCCTGACTCTGTTGATTTCTCACACTAGCCACATTTCTCATTGTATGTTCTCCAGATCATGATCAAATAAGACCAAGCAGCTCGGACTGGAACACACGCTGTGTATCTCCTCTTACTCTTTACATATAGTTTTGCAAATTTCTCTTTAATGAAGTCAATCTTTCCTCAGTCTCTTATGACCAGTGAAACAGTTGAATTAGCACTCTTCATGGCTCTTACAAGTAAGCCCATAATAAATCAAAATGTAAGGTTTAGCTTCAACAACCATGTAAAAAAGTGCCCAGTGTCTCCAGTACCCTCTCTCTCTCTCTCTCTCTCTCTCTCTCTCTCTCTCTCTTTGGGTGGGGAGGAGAAGGATGGTTAGTAGGAAGACTGTTTCTTATTTCTTGTCATCTTCAAATTATACAGTATCATATTTTAAGTGCTTTTGTTTAAATTTTGGCAAAATTACTGGTTCTTTTTAACTTTTAGTTAGTTTCCTCAAAAGTAAAAAATGAAATAAATAAATGGAAACTCTGTTTCCTCAAATGTAAGTACCAATTTATTTTCAACATTCTGTCTTCTCTTAGATTCTGAATTTTTCTCAAAAATAAGAGGAAAAAAAAGAGGAAAAGGAAATGACAGAAAATACAGCAGAACTTTCCAGAGCTTAAAAAGTATGTATTGATTCCACATTCTTTTCTCATGTGTGTAAAAGGTTGAAATAGAGTATGCTTTAATGAAAGGCTAAACTTCTGACCTAATTGCTTTTGATCTTCCTAAAATAAATGTTTATCTGTCTGAGATTCTTTTGAGTTATCCATCTGTGCTAGACCTTTCAATATGCCAGTAGTACAAGCTATGCTTGTACCAAATGAACTGAGCTGTCATAACTGTAGTTAAGATTTCCAGAAAATTTGTCCAATTATATCTATTAAATTTTCATTCATTTTTCCTTATTTAAAAACACAGATCTTCAAATTATAAATTGGCCAGGAATTTTGAGCAAATATTTCTTGTCAAAATATTAAATATATTTTTCATCCCTGTTAAAACAGTCTCAACATAATTAGGGAAAAAAACAATACAAAAGCAAAATATAACAAGATTTGTTTTAGTACAAGTGTTAAGAAACAGAGCATCCAGTTTATCCTAATTTTATTTGCCCTCTGAGTGTTGCTTCTGAAGTGCTATCATGGGGACAAAATACAAAGTGGCGTCTTTTCATAACTTAATTAACCAGTTTCTATCCCATGATGACACAGTATATTTTAATGGCATCTTTTCTTTGATGTAATATGTTTTCTGCCTATTTTATTCTTTTTCAACAATGTATGGTGCTATTTAGTCTTGAAAAAAATACATTTGGTTTTATATCTCCACCTGCTTAAGTGGTAAAGAATGTTTTGTAGCAATGTGCAAAAATATGGAGTCATTAACTTAAAATTTTTCAAATGTTTCAGGTGGACATTGTGGTGATATTGGTAAATCCATCACTTGGGGACTATCTGTATCCGATGTTGAAGCACCTGGTTCACCTGACTATCATATACTTTTAGATTAGTCTGCTGCTAATTCTGCTGGCAGGCAGTAGATGTCAGCCAAAGTTTTTAGATTCCTCATTTGAATAGGGAGACATGTCTTTCATGATTCCAGACTGTGGCCCTGGCTATGGCAGACATTCGAGCAGTGAATCAGCGTATGAAGTATCTCTTTTTCCTCACTCTATCATGGAGCTTTCCAAGTCAACATGTAAATCTTTTAAAAAGTATGTGATGTTAAAAAATATCACATTCTAAATTAAAATGCATGGAATTATTGACCTTGCACTAATGCTACCCTTTTTCTTTCTTTTAACATGTGTTTTTTAATCTATACGCTTAATTTGAGAGTGATAAAGAGAGGTGGAGAGTGCTCCTATCTGTTGATTCATTTCACAGAGAATGAGACCGAGAGAATATGAACAAGCACCCTGGCATCTTGTCGATTCACTTCCAGAAGGTTTGCAATGAATAGGATCAGAAATCGGGAACCAGGGAGAGCAACCAGCTTGAAAATGGAGTCAGTTGAGTATCTCCTGTTGCTTTCCAGGTTCTTCATCGGTTCAAATCTCAAATCAGGAATCAGACACAGATTGGAACATAATTCCTCTGATAGGGATCAGGGGATCTCAACCAAGAGGCTAATAGCACATTCCTATTTTACTTTGTTTTCCTAATATTTTTTAAACAGCTACTATCCTAAAATTTCTGAGTCATCCTTCAGATACGTAATGTAAGATGTCTTTACATTTTGAAATACTTGATATATTTACTGTGATTGATTGAATTTGTTAATTTAACTAACTTCATGTGGCTTCATTCTAATTCATTCTTTCACTCAGTTGCACATTTTGTGAGACAAAGAAATATTGCTAGCAGTCGCATAGTTCTGTAGATATATATATGTATATAGTTTCTGTAGAATACATTGTATAAAAATACATTAATTAACTTGAAATCTGATCTCTGGATTATGAAATGTTTAAGTAAGGTAAACACAATGAGACAAAGTTTTTAAACACTTTCCTAGACAGTCTAACATTTGAAAAATTTTCCAAAATTAAACATACAGATATTTTAGCAGCATAATATAATTTCTTTGTAAAAAAAAAAACATAGCAAATCATTTAAAATATGGGAAAACTGAACAAGAAACTCATATTTTCATCAGTAGTGATATTGTACATCTAATGCTCTTCACGTATTCTAACAAAATTAATGTAATTTTAGAAGTTTTTACCTTCATTTTGCTTTTGCACTTTACATATTGCAGAAAAAAAAACATTCACAGAATTCAGATAGGACAGGATGATGTTAAAGGAAGTTATAACCAGCTGATGACAAATCTGAGTTGAAATGTGGTCACAGTTCTTGGCTTTTATATTCAGGTAATGGTGCTGATAATGAATTCATGAGTATATTATTGCTAGCATTGTGCTCTCTATTACATCACTTTATTGTTAGAATATTTACATGTAGTAATGACAGTGGACATTACTTCATAATCAAACAGAAAATTCTCACATATTTTTTATGCTGATAGACATGCTGCATCTTAATGCTGTTTTAATTTTGACAAGTATTTTAGAGGATGATTCAAACAGACTTGATACTTAATAATATATATCTGGGGCCTGGTGCAAAGGTCTAGCAGCTAAAGTCCTTGCCTTGAATACGCCAGGATGACATATGGGCACCGGTTCTAAGCCCGAAAGCTCCACTTCCCATCCAGCTCCCTGCTTGTGGCCTGGGAAGGCAGTCAAGGACGGCCCAAAGTCTTAGGACCCTGCACCCGCGTGGGAGACCTGGAGGAGGTTCCTGGTTACTGGCTTCGGATCAGTGCAGCAGAGGCTGTTGTGGTCACTTGGAGAGTGAATCATTGGACCGAAGATCTTCCTCTCTCTGTATCTCCTCCTTTCTGTATATCTGACTTTGCAATAAAAATAAATAAATCTTAAAGAATAATATATATCCATGTAAAAATTTGTGAATACTAAAGTGTAAATTAATCCACTATGCCTTTTAAAAGCAAATAAGTAAGGTACATTTTGCCCATACTAAGTGTCCTATACTTCCACGTTTTTAACTTTAAGAATTTTTGAGTTAGCCTATTTTCCATCTAAATAAAATATTGCATCAATTAACCTTAAATTTACTGTCTTTTCATTAACTTTCGGAAAAAGATTTTCTTTTTAGTTGTCATGAATCCTTATACAATATTAAACAATATATAGGATATCCTGAAAATTTTACTCTCAGTGATTTCAGATATATAACAACATGTGAAAATGATTTTCTTTGCAGCATTTTCTAGGAATGGTGGCTTGTCTTTTATGTTCAATTACTTTAAAAGCAATTCAGAGGAAACACAGCCTTAGCATGAGCATGTCACTTAGCATCAGAGTGCAAAGCTGGGGCCGCCACTTAATTGCAACTCCTGTAGGAAGATGCTAGATGCATTCCTGTTGTGTCTGTGCTATCTTGCGAGGAAAGAGAAGGCATGTGAAAGAAAAGCCCAGTGATTCAAAACCTGGCAGATGCAACAAA
The DNA here is from genome assembly GCF_030435755.1 of Ochotona princeps. Classification (NCBI taxonomy): domain Eukaryota; kingdom Metazoa; phylum Chordata; class Mammalia; order Lagomorpha; family Ochotonidae; genus Ochotona; species Ochotona princeps. The sequence goes on from NC_080834.1 coordinate 57,066,460, forward strand.
CAATTCTATTTTCTAATGTTAGTATTCCTCTGGGTACAACTACAGGTTTTGTTTTTGCTTTTATTTTCTTATTTGCTGTTAAGACTTATTTTTTCTGCCTTCATTTTTAACATATTGTAATAGTCTACTGGGCAGCCTTTAGGTAATAGACAAATGCTAACTGACTGCTTTCAGGTATCAGAGGACAGACCCTGAGACAGATGGAACAAGTGAGAATCAGGAAGAATTTTCTTTTGAAACAAGAGAATACAGAAAACACAAAACAATGCAGAGGTAGAGCGAGTGGACAGTGCAATGTTCAGTTTTCATCAGAAGGTCAAATAAAAGTCGAGGAGACACTCAGGGGAATAAAGGATAGCCAAAAGGAACTAAAACGTAAGTGACTGGTTTTCAACCTGTGTTCCAGAGTACTCACTGTGGGAAGATGGTTTGTACAATGCTGTATCAAAATGATTAATTAGTCCTATGGTAATTACTTTGCATTAATCTTAATTTCATAATGTCTACATAAAAATCAGTTAAAATTATCACAAACAGCTAATGGATGAATTATTGTTAAAAAATGATAGGCTAACATTGGCAAATTTGGGATAGGTCAATATTTATTTGCATCTGAAAATCACAAAAGTAATGTGTGTGAAGAATTATAGTCAGATTATAAACTGAATTTTGCTTCTTGTGGAAAATCATTCATAATAAAGAGATAACTTATAATACTTGGAAATGACATTTGTGAAAATGTGACTTTGCCTTTTGTGCTGTAATTTCTTTTTATTTATTGTGGCATAATTTCTAACAAAGATTTATATTTTAATAAAATTCAGTTTAATATTAATAGAAGAAACTACTTAATAGAAAATGGACAAATTTTGTAAAATAAATTTTGGAAATGCCCAGTAAAGGCATCAAAAATATATTCTAGGCACCAGGGAAATACAAATTAAAATAAATAAGAAAAACTGTCTGACTAAAATGGAAAAAGAACTAAAAATAAAAAAAATGTTTGAAAAATGTGTAAAAATCGTATTAAAATTGTTAAGAAATAAATCAATAGCCCAGTTTTTCTTGTATACACAAAACACTGTATAACAAAATATCTGTTCTGATTTTCCAAGTTTCATGTCAAAATTTTATATTTGCTTATTTAAATAATTTGAAAGAAACTGATCCTACATCTTCTATTTATTACATACCTGTCACAAAACCATAGGCTATTAAGTCAGTGAGTTGTTTCATAACAGTTCCAGGAATCTACATATCAGAACCAGATAGAGCCTTCATTCTGGAACAGACTGAGGACTCGGCGGAAAACTCTCACTTTTCATTTTGGTTTGTTGTATAATACCACTTACTACTACAATGTAAATTATTCATAAAACTAACGAATCTGAAAAATCTGAATTTGTTCAAGTTTCAAAATTATATCAGATATCATTCTGCACAAAACTCTGAATCACTCACACATTATATGAATCGCTACATTGCCTTGCCACCATGGAAGAAATTTCACATCATGCTTTTGAATGTATCTTCTTTGATAGTACACAATGTTACTTTTATATAAAACTACTGTAACAACACCATAATAAGAATTTAATCACATTATAAAAATATTTCATTTTTGTCAATAGGAAAATGTACAAAACAATAATTGTTGTAGGCAGGGCCTATTTATTACTAATAGAATAAAAAAAGTTCTATCTCTTTGCTGTTCAACGTGGAACCCACCATGAACTTGCAGTTATTAAGCACTTCAAATTTGGCCAATGGTTTAGGTGCTAAAATTTTAACCGGAGCTGTCATGGTGGCATGGCAAGCTAGTTTTTGGCCTGCGAGACATTCATCCCAAGTGGGTACTGGTTCTGGTTCTGGTTCCGGCTCCTCCACTTCCGATGCAGCTCCATACTGATGGCTTGGGAAAGCAGGGTGGCTTAAGTCATTGCGTCCCTGCACCTCTTTGGAAAACCCTGGGAAAGATCTTGGTTCCAGTCTTCAGATTAGCACAGCTCTGCAGTTTGTGTCCATTTGTGGAGTGAACTTTGAGAGGGAAGATAAGTCTTTCTCTTTGTTTTCCCCTCTTTCTGTAGCTCTTTCAAATAAAATAAAATGGAGGCTGGACTCTATGTTTGGTATATGCTTGCAATGGGGGAATCTCAACTGAACTTGAACTGTGGTTATGCAACAAGGTGGAGGAATCCACCATGGTGGGAGGGTTTGGGGAGGGGTGGGGAGAATCCCAGTACCTATGAAACTGTGTCACATAATACAATGTAATTAATGAATTTAAAATAAAATTTAAAAAAAAAGTAAGTAAGAAATAAAATGAAGCCAAACCTATTTGATAGCCCAAACCTCTTTGATAGCTTAATATCACCAGTCACATAGCTCCTCGTTATAACTCAGCTGCCGATTTTGATGCAACTAAATACAACATATGTATTATGTGTGGTGGCTTTAAAAATTTCATGAAATTGCAGTTTTTTAGTTTACAAAATATTTTAAATTCTATTGTATATCAAAAAGTAATCTGAAAAAATGTATCCTTATTACAAATTAAATTATTCCTAACAAAATATTATTTTCTTTAGGTATTTTTCTACTTTCATACAATCCTAATTTACTCTGCATTTTCTTCTATTTTATTTTCTGTAGTTGGGTGATTTTATTTCAGATTTGGTTTTAAAAATAGACTACATAATGTTTGAGCACAACACTGGCCCCATTGATTATTTTATATTGCAAAATGTTCAATAAAATGATTTTAAAAAGCAGACTAAAAGAACAGCGAAATTATGGATGCGAGCCACTATTTATTATGAATTCAAAATGTTCAAATAAAATAATGCATATCAGCAAATACATACAAAAATCTTTAAAATTTGTTAATACAATAAACTTTGGAATTCAACATGAACTTATATTGCAATGGCATTTATGCAATAGTATCTTCCTACAGAAAAACAGGCATTGAAAAAGAATTTGAAAAGGAATAGCACTCATTAAAAAATACACTATCTTACATTAAATTTCGTCTTTCTCCAACACGCATTAAAATTCTGCATGTAATGCAATGAAACATGAATTCAACTTTAACTTAGATACAACATTTCTTTGTTTCACATTTTAAACTTACGCAGAAACAAGCAAATGTGTTTGACCAATATATGTTTTAGAAAATCTTGCCTGTGATTTGTTATTCAACATCTGGTAAGTTCATAAAAATTATGTTTACTGTAACTATATTATTGTAGTGATAAATAGGCAAATAAATTGTTTTCTTGCCATGGTAGATGTTTTAATATTCTGACTTTATGGGCTCAAGGCGGTAGCCTAGTGGCTAAAGTCCTCATGCTGCACGCACCGGGGTCCCCTCTGGATGCAGGTTCCTGTTCCAGCAGCCCCGCTTTTCATCTAGCTCCCGCTTGTGGCCTGGGAAATCAGTTGAAGACAGCCCAGAGCCTTGGGATCCTGTGCATGCCTGGGAGACCTGAAAGAAGTTCCTGGCTTTTGGCTTCGGGTTGGCTCAGCTCCGGCTGTCCAGCCACTTGGACAGTGAATCACCAGATGGAAAATCTTCCTCTCTATTTCTCATCCTCTCTGTATATTTGACTTTCCAATAAAAATAAATACATTTTAAAAATTCTAACTATGTAATAAATGTATGAATTTATAATTACCCCAAATATGAAATATGATGTTCATTTATTGAAATTTTATCTAAACCACTTTAATACAAATAATTGTACCGTTGTTGAAATAAACTGTCCAGAATGTTCCCCAAGTTTCTTTAAAGTTTTTTTTCTCCTTGTACTATTTCAATTTGCCAATACTCCCCACAGAGAAAGTAACTTTCTCAATTGTTTGTGATACCCTCTGTTCATAGAAACAAGCCCCTTGCTGTTCAAGTCCAATCTGTGAACAGTGGGGGAAAATAAGTTAACTGTAATTGATTTGCAGTCATCAGCTAAAGCCTTTCAACCAGAAAAATCAACTGAAATTGCTAGTAGCCTTGAGGATTGCCATATGTGTTTTTCCTGTAACCCCAACAAATCCTAGATTCTCAGTATATTATCTCTTGAGTTTGCACTTTGAATTTTGAAGGACCGGTATTATTGTCAGTGCAGTATTTCACTCTGGTCAATTGGTCAATATATTAAATGGAAGATGAGAATCTTCCTTTTTTACTAGATTTGGTGAGGTACATTATCAGCAAGGATTCAATTGTTTTTCACATTCATCCCTGTTGACATGTTTTTAGCAGTCTGTGAAAGCCTTAAATTAAGGTGTTTTGTTGTTGTTGTTGGTGGTGGTGGTGGTGGTGGTGTTGACAGTTTTTTCTGTGTGTGTGTGTGTGTGTGTGTGTGTCTTTACCTTTCATAAGATAGCAAATCTGGCAGGATTCAGCAAGTGTAGTTTAACAATATTCTGATTCATTATTATTTTTTTTTTTTTAGCACCTTTGGTATTTTATTTTATTTTATTTTTTTTATATATTTATTATTTAACTTCAGTAATTACATTGTATTATGTGACACAATTACATAGATACTTGGGTTCTCCCCACCCCTCCCCAAACCCTCCCACCATGGTGGATTCCTCCACCTTGTTGCATAACCACAGCTCAAGTTCAGTTGAGATTCCCCCATTGCAAGCGTATACCAAACATAGAGTCCAGCATCTTATTGTCCAGTCAAGTCCAACGGCTTCTTAGGTATACCCTCTCTGGTCTGAAGACAGAGCCAGCAGAGCATCATCCCAGTCAATTGAAAGCTCCAACATACCATCAGCAAAAATTTACATCATTAGGGAATTAATTGACATAGTAATGAGTAACCAACATGTTAAAAGTAAATGCGAGTTCCCAGTCACCTTCTGTGACCACCTCACCTATACTTCAATCTTAGTTTATACACAACATATAACATTCAAAACATAACATGTTATACATAACATCATATCATCTTAAATTAAGGCAAACATGTGGTATTTAACCTTTTGGGATTGGCTCATTTCCCTTAGCATTATGGTTTCCAGTTTGGCCCATTTGGCCACAAAGAACTGCATTTTGTTTTTTTTAATAGCTGAGTAGTATTCCATGGAGTAGATGAACCATAGCTTTCTTATCCAATCCTCTGTTGATGGGCATTTTGGTTGCTTCCATGTTTTTGCAATTACTGATTGTGCTGCTATGAGCATAGGAGTGCATGTTGGTTTCTCATAAAACAAGTGTTCTGGATATATTCCTAGGAGTGCTATTGCTGGATCATACGGTATGTTGATTTTGAGTTGTTTGAATATTCTCCATACTGATTTCCATAGAGGCTGTACCAGCCTGCAGCCCCACCAGCAGTGGAGTAGGGTTCCCTTTTCCCCACAACCTCGCCAACAAGTGTTGTTGGTGTTTTTATTCATGTGGGCCAGTCTTACTGGTGTTAGGTGGTACCTCATTGATGTTTTAATTTGGATTTCCCTTATTGCCAGGGAACTTGAGCATTTTTTCATATGTTTATTTGCCATTTGGGTTTGTTCCTTTGTGAAGTGTTTGCCCATTTCCCGTGCCCATTTCTTGAGTGGCTTGTTTGTTTTGACATTTTGGTTGTTTTGTAGCTCTTTGTATATTCTGGAGATCAGCCCTCTATCACCTATGTCGTGTGCGAAGATCTTCTCCCATTCTGTGGGTTGCCTTTTTACTTTGTTGATTGTTTCTCTAGCTGTACAGAAGCTTCTTAGTTTGATGAGGTCCCAATTGTTTATTTTGGTCTCGATTTCTACTGCTTTTGGAGTCTTTTTTAGGAAGTGAGGGCCTACCCCTAAGTGTTCCAGTGTGTTTCCAACATTTTCTTCCAAAAGTTTGAAGGTTTCTGGATGTAGGTTTAGATCTGTTATCCATTTAGATCTGATCTTAGTGTATGGTGAGAGATGTGGATCTATTTTTTTGTTTCTGCAGGCTATCAACCAGTTGTCCCAACAGCATTTATTGAACAGACCTTCCCATTTGCCTGGATTGTCGTTTGTCTTTTTGTCAAAGATTATTTGGCTGTATCTGTGTGGGTTTCCTTCTGGTGTTTCTATTCTGCTCCATTGATCTTCCTCTCTATCTTTGTGCCAGTACCACGCTGTTTTGATTCACTATTCTTAATGCTCAGTCACAATTCCTACCACACACATTGTAATCTTGAGGCTTGCATTTGCAATGATCTGCTTTGCAAGTCTATTAAAGTCTATTTGAAAAGTACGTTCATTCCTTTCTGGTTTGAAGCTAAAAGCTATCCTCTGATTCTAACAGCGACCTCTTGTTGCGCCTCCTGTTTTTGCTTGTATCATCAATTTCATACAGTCTGATCTCCAGATGGAAATGTAGGTTGTTATCTGATGTGCAGTCTTCTGAAATCCAAAAAAAAAAAAAACTCAGCTAAGCCAGGCCCAGACTCCTGAATCACAACTTTTCTGAGCAACCAAGGAGCTGGGTTCTGAGAACTGGAGAGAGGCTTTATCAGGAGTCTTCTACAGAACAAGATGAAGAGTTTACTAAGTTCCAATGTTAGTCCCAGGACAGAGAGGCGGCTCTGCCATGGATTATTCTTTAGAATGGGCTCTTTGTCTTCTCACCCATGCTAGTTATTAAATCCAAGAGAGCTCATTATTTTAGATAAGCCAATTGAAGTTGAGAAGGGATAACTTTAAGCTCATAATTTTTGAAATGTTGAGTATTTGATAGTGTCTAAAGAAATCCAATTACCAAAATACAAAATGTTAAGCTTTTCAAAAATACAAAATAGGATTTAAGGGGCCCAGCGTGATAGCTGCTCAAGTCCTCGCCTGGAACGCACCGGGATACCTTATGGGTGCCGGTTCTAATCCTGGCAGCTCCACTTCCCATCCAGCTCCCTGCTTGTTGCCTGGGAAAGCAGTCGAGGACGGCTCAAAGCCTTGGGACACTGCACCCACATGGGAGACCTGGAGGAGGGAGTTCCTGGCTCCTGGATTCAGACTGGCTCAGCTCTCGCTGTTGCGGTCACTTGGGGAGTGAACAATTGGGCAGAAGATAGTCCTCTCTGTCTCTCCTCCTTTCTGTATATCTGACTTTGTAATAAAATAAATAAATCTTTAAAAAAAGATAGGATATAAAAGGAGTAGCAGAGTGACTTTTTATAACAATATTCACATCTATTACAAACAAATGAAAGCACTTCTGATCATTAAGACAATTTAATTTACTTTTGAAATTCACTCTGTGTGAGAAAATACGTTTTTAAAAATTGAATATAATGTATATGGAATCGTATGCATTACTAGCCAATTCTGTGCCATAGAATTATTTAATTTAATTAAAATTAACTCCTATATATATTGTTCCTCTAAGTGGAATAATAATGGCCCATTTTTACATTTCTGAATTTAAAATTTTACTAATTTAACTTTACTTGAATCTCTTATACATCGTATTTAATATGCATATTTAGATGCATGCACGTTACAAGAGTAAACAATTTTGAGTTATACAAAATCAAAAAGGTGGGCCCGGCGGCGTGGCCTAGTGGCTAAAGTCCTCGCCTTGAAAGCCCCGGGATCCCATATAGGCGCCGGTTCTAATCCCAGCAGCTCCACTTACCATCCAGCTCCCTGCTTGTGGCCTGAGAAAGCAGTCAAGGACGGCCCAATGCATTGGGAAACTGCACCCGCGTGGGAGACCTGGAAGAGGTTTCTGGTCCCGGTATCGGATCGGCGCGAACCGGCCCATTGCGGCTCACTTGGGGAGTGAAACATCGGATGGAAGATCTTCCTCTCTGTCTCTCCTCCTCTCTGTATATCCGGCTTTCCAATACTAATAAATCTTTAAAAAAAAAAATCAAAAAGGTATGCCAGATCTTCTGGTAACTCTCTACTGAAATACACGCACTTACAATAGCATTATCTTAATTTTCATTAGAATGATTTAACTAGGTGGTTGTTTTATAAGTTGGGATCTGATCAACAACGTCAAAATCTAAGAGTAATCATAGAGTAGGATTTGGAATTATCAGAATAAACTTTTATAAGTTTATATTTTAGATCGTGATGCCTATTTAAAATGTTGTACTTTTTTTAAACTTTATTTTGAAGGCAGAGAAACAGAAAGACAAAAAGAAGCATATGGAGAGGTTTTATTTTTTTGGTTTGCATAGCCAAAACTAGGAGCTTCTTGTAAGTCTCCACTATGGGAGCAGAGGCCCAGTCACTTGGACAATGCTATGCTGCGTTTCCTTTAGCATTAACAGGGAGTTGGATCGGAATTGGATTCACTGGGATAGCAACGGCTATCCATGTGGGAGACTGGCATAATGGGCACAGTCACATTACAATGTGGGTCTTGAAATGCATGTTTCAAAGAGTAATTGATTGTCTGAACTTTCTTATCTCTGTTACGTCCTTCCTTATTCTTTACTTTTGCTTTTTTCTGTTTCATTTTTGCATGATTTCTCTCCATTCTTTACAGAAATTTTCTTATTCAATAGTATCATACAAGATGTTGCATTCCTCTTCCTTTCGTATCGGAGAGCTGCTCTGGCTGACTCGAGAGCTTGCAAAGGATGTATGGATCGGTGAGATGGGAAGAAGAAGAGATGAGATGTGGACCACTATGGCATGATGCTCATAATGGACAACTCAAAAAAGTTGCCTTCTTTATTTATACACAAATCATCACAAGCATTTGCACAACATCCAATTGTTTCATTTTTACTTCATTACAAAAGAATGATTACAAAATCAATCTTTAAAAAAAAAGTTATTATTATTTTACTTTAGAGAAAATATTTTCAGCAAACTGTTACTCATTCAAACCTGCAGTGACCTAACTGAAGCCAGGAACTCCATGGTTGGCAGCACATGGATTACATAGTGACAAGTGGTTTACTTATATTCAAAATCAATTTTCACTAAACACAAACTGACAAATATTTTTTTTAAAAAAATATTAAGAGTACAGAGTTAAAAGAAAAGATCATAAATTAATTTATAAAGCATGTAACATAGATTAATTATTAAATCTTATAATCGATCATGCATTAATTACTACCACCTTCACCCAGTGCTGATTCAATTGTTTTTTGTTCTTTTGTTAAAGGGCAGTGAAAGGGATCAGGGCAGCTCAGCCAATCTACAAACAGAGGGCCTTTACAAGAAATTTCCTTTTATCTTTATAAACTGTTTTCTTTCCCTAAATAGGAGTGCCAATATAAGGTAGAACTTTCATTAGCTATTTTGTTTCTCTAAATATAAGTGCCAATATAAGGTAGAAACTTTAAGCCATTTTCGGGGGTTCACATTTGCCTCCCTTTAGAAGATGCCCCATATATTTTCTGCTTTCCTTGGTGAGAAACCAAAATGCATCATTTTATGTGTTGTAATAGTTGATGTGCATAGTAAACAAACTGTACCTCGTGATTGCCATCTGTTCCACGATATTATCAAGTCATTTCTTAAGGAAAACTTTACTTATACTAGGGCAAACTTCAGGACAAATGTAGGCACATAATAGGATGTTTGGAGACATTGTGGGCTCAATTGTACTATTGTATGCTTTTAGCTGTGTGTTATTGGCTTACGTCACTAAAGATGTTTTTAATCATCATATGATTGATCAGTTTGAGGTGTCATACCAGTTACAGGAATCACTTCACATTAGCACAAAAACAACAACATCCTCAGGAGAATTCTATGAAACATCAGAGAGGTGATTGAGTGTCCATACAATGGGGTGAGGCAGCAATGAGGTGACCAGAGACATTCTGCCGAGCCTTGCCACGCAGCCAGAAACTCCTCTTAGCCTTGCTAACCGAGGGGTGGTGCTCATCACAGACCCATGCCATCCGACCCAGCTGCATGGCTCCTCATGCTTCCAGTGTCTTATTGAGTTGGGAGGCACATATTTGGTCACAAAATGGAGCTCCTTTATTTGAAGGAATCAGAAATGTTGGAGAAACAATGCATTAGTGGTCTTTACTTTGAAATTACAGATTATTAGTATTATTATTATTATTACATTCTGTGATGCATTTTGCAAGTGTAGGGATTCCTTTTTTCCCTTCCCCATCATCCTTCTTCGTTATGTCCTCCCAAATTTTTTCCCAAAACTACGACAGTGGTATAGTCCTTCAGTAACACTTAAATTTTAGCATTCTGCTATTTGACTGTATCATGGCATTGTAGGTATATGCATTGGTAGAAAATCTAGTATCATACTGTCAAGTTATATTCAACTGTTTAATTGAAAGTCTTGTTTTTTATTTGGAAGCAGAGATGTATACTGCAATGTATCTTCACTTCCTATTATGCTGGTCCTCATTAAATAGTTCATCTATGAGAATATGTGTATATACCTGTTTGCCTGTGTATCTGTTTATTCTGTGATTTGCATGAAGTTTATCTTGTATCACAGAGAATATTTGATATTTATCCTCCCGGGCCTGACTTATTCCAACTGGTCTTCAGTTGGCACCAAATGTTGCAAATGCTAGTATTTTTTTGATGGATATTTCGCCTTCCGTAAAATAAATATACTATTGTTTATCTACTCTTTTTTCAATGGGCATCTGGGTTGTTTCCATGCCTCTGCTATTGTAGAGTTGCAAGGCAGTTTTTCATAAGCAAGTTTAATTTTATTGCATAAAGAAAACTCACAGATTCTGTGGTTTTGAGAGAACTTAATTTTAAATATTTCCTTGGCTTTGGTTCAGTAAATTGATCTCATGTTGAATAGGTGGACACAAAAATGTGTACTCAGCCATGAAAGGTTGATGTATGCACAGTGGAACCACAGAGAGCCGTTTCTGCAGTGCTTGGTAAAGCCTCCTGCCCTTTAAGCAGTGAAGTATAGTTTCACCGATGATATTGAAGAATAGCCTACTCTATGTATTACAAAATTGAAACTACCGAAGCTTTGGAAGTCAGAATGGGAATAAGAAGACTCATCTTTTCATTATTAATAAATAACAGTAATAATAATAATAATAATACATTTTCAATAGTCTATTTGCAAGCCAGTAATTAGTACAGGGGCAGAGCATGGCAAGAGACAAGTATGATCCTAGTTGAATCTAGCAATTGTCAGAAGAGAAAAAAAATGCTTATTTATTTTAAACTATTTAAAGAATGATACTTATATCACTAGACAGCAAACAAGTCAGTGGCATGATTAGGCTGTCATTTCTGAAAACAGCACTTTCATCTTGGATGCCATGGACCAATTTATCACAGTGGTGTGCACTCTTGAGAATTTGTTAAAACATGCCTATCAAAACTTCCACTTTAACAAAACTGGTTGAACAATCACATACCACAATCACTGTTTCATTGAATTATGCAATATTAGAATCAAAATAGGAAGCCTGATTCTAGTCATCTTATATTTCTTAGTAAATCTTGTCTTATGACAATGATTTTTGTAAATCATTTTCCTTGCATCATTTCCATAATTTTTGTATATCCTGTTGAAGAATATATAAATTATAGATATAATCACATAAAATATTCCCCTGGTAATGTATTTCTGAATCATTGCTTATTAAGAGATAGTTACTCTCTATTTATCAAAAAATAAACTTTATTTTTAAAGATTTATTTATTTTTATTATAAAGTCAGATATACAGCAAGGAGAAACAGAGAGGAAGATCTTCCATCCGATGATTCACTCCCCAAGTCAGCGCAATGGCCGGTGCTGTACCGATCCAAAGCCAGGAGCCAGGAACCTCCTCCAGGTCTCCCACATGGGTGCAGGGTCCCAATGCATTGGGCCGTCCTGGACTGCTTTCTCAGGCCACAAGCAGGGAGCTGGATGGGAAGTGGAGTTCCTGGGATTAGAACCGGCGCCCATATGAGATCCCGGGGCATTCAATGAGAGGACTTAAGCCACTAGGCCATGCCGCCAGGCCCCACATAAACTTTTGAAATGTAAAACAACAATGTATAAATAATATTTCTTTTCATTTTGGGTAATCAAAGAAAATTTTTAAAAGATAGGGAAAAATGAGAAATTACTGAAGTTACAACCTAGATTTAGCAAAGTAATTTCTAATGCTGCAAACTAATGCTATAACAATAGGATTATAGGCCAAGCCCAGTCACATTGGTGAGGCATTGGATTAAAACTCCACAGACTTTACATTAGAAAGAATTAGTGCCTAGAGAGCTAGGTTGACGTCTGCTGCTGCCGCCACTGGTTCTTCTATTACTAGTCACTTCGCACCTCGTGCTTGACAACATCTTATGGAGACAGACTTCTGGGATCCAAACCTTCTGGAGGTTACTGACTCCAGGACAGACCATGAGTCTCTCTCAGAACATCTTAGAAGAACTTAGCTAACATTGATGTGTGTAACACAGACTTTGTGCTGTGCAGACATTGCTGTTTAATACATCAGTAAGAAACCCTACTTAGTTGGTCTTAGGTGGAGGATGTGCGTCCGGAATATTTTCGTGTATGTGGTATCATCTTCTGGGAAAAACAATGAGAGGCCATGTCTGACCTGTACTTCTAAAGAGATACTGAAAATATTGGAAATGACCAGGCAACTGTACAAACAAAATAAAACAACAAAGAAACTAGCCAGCAAACACAGACAGGTTTCAGGCTGATCTAAAGGCATACAAGTGCCCTCTGAGCTTAATCAGTAGATTCCCACGAAAGACCAAAAGTCTTCAGCCCGCCTTTGGAGACTGGCCTGTAGTGCCCACTATCTATGCCACCAGACAGGTGAGAACAGCCACCGAGTGTTCTAAAACTGCTCATCATGCAGTCTCACAATCTGCAAAACAAAAATGGGAATATACGATGTAAAATAAACACCATGCTTTAAAAAATATTTATACATAGATTTCATTTGTGTTATTAATTTTAAAATCTGTCAACTCAGGAAATAGAATATCATGTGTGGGTATGTTTCTTGAAGCTACATTCAGGTTCAGTTAGCATTCTCGTCAAGAATCTGTTTGCAAGCATGCAAGGATGTCATCTAGCCCTTAATGAGGGAGCATAGAATGAAGACACTAGTATTACAGGCACATCCATTTTTTTCCAGTTGCTATCTGGGTGAGCTTAGTAAATGTAACATGTGTAAGCTGATTGAATTCAAATTGATGATTCATAACAAATATTAAAACTGGATATTCATTTCTGAAATTAACAATATCCATAGCATGTGCACTTGCCAGGATATTGTAGAGATTATGCAAAGATTCAATAATTTGGGGCCCGGCGGCGTGGCCTAGCCGCTAAAGTCCTTGCATTGAACGCACCCCGGGATCCCATATGGGCGCCAGTTCTAATCCCGGCAGCTCCACTTCCCATCCAGCTTCCTGCTTGTGGCCTGGGAAAGCAGTCGAGGATGGCCCAATGCATTGGGACCCTGCACCCACGTGGGAGACATGAGAGAGGTTCCTGGTTCCCGGCTTCAGATCGGCACAGCACCATCTGTTGTGATCACTTGGGGAGTAACTTATTGGATGGAAGATCTTCCTCTCTCTCTCTCCTCCTCTCTGTGTATCTGACTTTGTAATAAAAATAAATAAATCTTTAAAAAGAAAAAAGATTCAATAATTTGAAATATAACATAGCGAAGCTTGTATCCCATACTATTTTGTTTAAGGAATTTCTTACTGCTAAATTGCATATAGATTTAGCTTCTTGAGTTTGGTCCATTAATACAGTTTTCTTGAGAAGAGTCGTTTGTGCAAGGTATGCCTGGAGTACAGAAAAGAAGGAATGGCTGGGACTCCATTGAGCTTAGAAAATACAGTGTGTGAACTGTTGGCTTATTCCTTAGAAGCAAATATTCTCTTAAATTAATCTTTGTACAAATTAGCCTAAAATGTATGTGAATAGCATGATAGAAAGTTGCTTGGAAAGTAACTAATCATTACACAAATTTATATATCACCCTGCTGTTAAGCACTGTAAAACAGCAGGCAATTCTTAGCATAAGGTAGAAAGAGGCACTTGGTAATTGAAATGTGTCCCTACCTGAAAATATTTCAACCACAACACATGGCAAAAGAGTTCATTCATATAACAATTTATTATTATTATTATTATTATTATTATTTTGAAAAGTGAAATGCACCAAGAGAGAAAGAAAGGCAGAGAGGAAGATTTTCAGTCTGCTGATTCATTCCCCAAGTGGCTACAATGACCAGGGCTGAGCCAATACGAAGCCAGGAACCAGGAGCCTCTTCCAAGTCTCTCACATGGGTTCAGGGTCCCAAGGCTTTAGCTCATCCTCTACTTCTTTTCCAGGACACAAGCAGGGAACTAGATGGGATGTGGGGTCTCCAAGATTAGAACCGGTGTCCATATAGGATCCAGGCACATGCAAGGTGAAGACTTTAGCTGCTACACTACCGTGCTGGGCCCAATAATTGAATTTCAAAATAACCCTAACAAAACTTGCTGTTAATAAAAATGAGTAAATATCATTTCTCCTGAGATAGAAAAGATCCAATGAGGAAAATTTGAAAATATAAATAATGATATAATTTACTGGTAATTTCTAACATATTTATTTTATACTCTCTGGCTTTTGTACCCTATTCATAGAACATGGGAAATACCAGTGAAACAAATGGGTAAGTCCCACTATCTCATGAAAACTTGGCAGTTCAATTAAACAGGTGAGGGAAAGAATGAGTACATAAAGGGATAGCTGAATACTAAAATAACACATATTAATAGCTTCCGTTAAGTGAACAATGCTTATTTTTGCAATGTAAATATAAGACTGAATACAGTATGAACTCAACCTAGCTTGCATAACTGTATTTTTCTATAACTGAATCATAAAATTTCCAGTGAACTATATCATGTCCAAATATATCATTTAATCCTCACTTAAAAGATTTGTAATATTTATGGGTATCTTTACTTGCTGTGTCATCTTAATTCTGCTTAGTGTGTAAATTTTCATGGTCAGGTCAAAGTTTCAATTCCCCTACCTAAAACCATGCAATTAGATAATGATGTTTTCTGTCGAAATGCCTTTTCAGTAAGTTAAGTAACAGCACAAGAACCTTTCTTTGTAAATCATGAAAGCATTCCGCTAAGCCTGGTGGGAGATGAGGACCAGTGATTTACAGCCAATACAATGTGACTGCCTGAGAGACAGAATATGCTGGCATACTTGTTGATTATTATAGAAACTGTGCATTCAGAGTAGCTCCTGCACAAAATAAACGAGACAAGAATTAACTAAATTAATTAATGAAACAGTATTTTGGAATAGTTACATTTTCTGAAACTGTGGATTTAATTTAGGTATGTGTGTGAATGAGTAAATAGAGTATGCTTTAGGCAAATACAAAAGAACATTTGGAATGTGAGTTGTTTTCTCTAGATCCAGACTGAAAACAAAATAAGAAAAATAGTAAAACAAGTGTAATTTTGCTGTTACTATTCATGAAGTATAGACAGGTATCTTGTATAAATTCCAGAAGCATTTATTTAAATAAATGATTTTAGGTCCTAGTTTTACTTTTAATATAGCAATGAACTGAATTTACTTGTTTGTATGTATAATGGTTATATAACAAACAATTCTGTTTTTTTTTAGAAAACACAAAGTCAACTGCACTGAAAATCAGTTCCATGCTAATATCAGAGCTGATTTTCATTTCACTTTCAAGATGTGTCTAGAGAACTGTATGGTGAAACCCTTTATGGCTTCACAGTCCTCATTATGGTTTTAGGATTTATACTAAATGCATCAACAATCGGGACATTTTTTGCTTCACAAAGACAAATCTTCACTTTTTATTTATACACTTGTACACTCGATACTAATTTTGAACTGATTTCTAGTTGATTTCATTCTTACAACTTTACAAACCAGTTTCTTTTTTTCATATGCTGCTAATTTGGGGTATTAGATTTGTAAAAGGATTATTTTTAATGTGTTTATCTATTTGTGAGTTTCTTTGATATGTTTTAAAGAAAACCATTTAAATGTGTGTACATGTGTACATACTTGCTTCAGCATGTGTGTGTGTGTGTGTGTGTGAGAGAGAGAGAGAGAGAGAGAGAGAGAGAGAGAAACTGGAGAGGAAATAAGAGCTGAGGTTGCAGTCTTGGGTTGCGGGTTGTGAATTCAGTCAGAATTGTTCTATTGCAATAACAGGGCAGAATTCTTTCCTTCCTGAGATATCCCGGTGTGTTTCCTGAAAGTCTAGAACTGGTTGACTGAATTTCACTCATATTATGCATGTAATTGGATTTATTCAAAGCCTACAGATTTAAATATTAATCATATGTAAAAATAACATCACAGCAAAATCCACTCTGCTTTTGAACCTTAAAAATGATCCTCATACTCTAACAAAGTTGACAAATAAAGTTTACTTGTTGGCAATATGATAGCATATGTCACCAAATTTAATCTTCAGAGATAATGAAAATAGTTACCTATTTTAACATGATGCCACAATACTGTGTATAACTGAGAACATAATAGTCTTTCTTAAGAAGTGTTTATGAAATTCTTGAGTAAAGTGATTCAATTATTTAGTAATTTTAATAATTTTTAGCACTGTGAAATTATGTAGTGTGATTTATATTTTATATAACAGGATGAGAGAAAAAATTATAAAAAGTATTTTGCTCCTGTAAATATGTGTATACATACACAAAATCTCTTAAGAAAATAAAGTACTGGGACCTGGAGTGTTGGCCTAGCAGCTTAAGTCCTCACCTTTAACTCACCAGGATCTCATATGGGTGCCAGTTCTAATCCCAGCAGCTCCACTTCCCATCTAGCTCCCTGCTTGTGGCCTGGGAAAGCAGTCAAGGATGGCCCAAAGCTCTGGGACCCTGCACACATGTGAAAGACCTGGAGGAATTTCCTGGCTCCTGGCTTTGGGTCAGTTCAACACTGACAGTTGTGGTCACTTGGGGAGTGAACAATTGGGCAGAAGATCTTTCTCTTTGTGTCTGCTCCTCTCTGTATATCTGCCTTTCCAATAAAAATAAATAAACCTTTTAAAAATAAAGTAGTAACAAAAATTATGGATTTTGCTTCTGCAAAAGATCATGGTATTCATAACTATATACTTGCATTCCCCTGTGCCTTCAACAAGTACCAGCAATGATACTATTTTTATGTAATATTTCATTATCTTTAATTATGTTAGGCAGCACCTAAAATACCATAGCAACCCCTTATACTCCAAGAGTACTCTTCCTTAGTGCCATTGTATAATATTAGTATGATTTCCCTGCAATAGTCAGGATCAGGGATCACAGTAAGTATAACAACTTCCTTATTTGCCTTTTTTTTAAAAGATTTATTTTATTTTTATTACAAAGTCAGATATACAGAGAGCAGGAGAGATAGAGAGGAAGTAGAGCTGCCAGGATTAGAACCAGTGACCATATGGGATCCCAGCGCATTCAAGGCGAGGACCTTAGCCACTAGGCCACGCTGCCGGGCCCCCTTATTTGCCTTTTGATTCAGAAACATAAGTAGCCTCCAAATAGTTGTTAGGATTTGTATAAATCAGTGGAATAATGTTGCATGTGTTGGAAGCATTAATTCTTTCAGAGTCAAGATTTCTATGCCACCAGAGAATAAAATTTAAAAAAAAAACAAATACTTTATTAGGTAATCATTACAGGTAGTGATTAATTCCCATTTCTATATCTTGGCTTATGGACCCTTGAATGTTGGCTATTGGGGAGACAAGACAATTAACTGAAGTGTAACTCAGAACAGATGCAGAATGATAGAGGACCTTGTTGCAGTCCTTCAAGATATAACACCTACCAGATGTGATACTATAACTTATTTTTGAGACTATTGTGCCTATCTCTCAAGGAAAATCACTCACAACATGATAAAAACAGTGAATTATTTTTATGAGATATGAGCTCTTTGAATAGAAACGTTCATCGTAGAATATAATAAAGGTGAGGCCAAGTAATAGACTTCAACCAGAAGAGAGAATGCAATAGGCAATCTTCTTAACTGCCATAGTTACGGCTCTGTCTACATTTTTCTCCCCATTTTTTTATATCACCTAATTGTCTTTTTATAGAAATACGCTTGTTTAATTTGTTAATGTTATCTAAGGATTCTTAGGAAAGTGCCTATTATAACACATAAATGCATGGATTCAATTTATTTTGCACCAAAATGAAACTACTTTCTAAATTCACTTTTCCATCTGTTTTTTTAAAATTACCTGTATAGTATTTCTCCAGAGCATGCAAGCCTAACTTGATACTTCTGTAGCTTGAAAGATTTCATTGAACTCTAATGCTCCTCCCTGTACTGATTTATTTTTCTCCTTACATTAGTGATTTACAGCTGAGGCTGCATTTGACAACTTTTGTATACATAAATGCATAAATAAATGTGCCCATGAAAAAAAAAAAAGATGATATAATCATATGATGTGCGAATCAGTACATGAAAGATGTTTCTCTTTGTTTTTGTCTGTTTGCTTTTTTTTTTAATCTCTGTCTTTCCTCTGCTTCCTTACTCCAACACGTGGAATCCCAAATGCTCTTGCAAATAAAGCAATTTAAAATTCCTAATATGGAGTAAGATAAAGTATTGTGAGATAAAGTATTATATAAATACATAAATGTTAGCTTTACAAGAAGCATCGCATATAGGGAAAGCAAGTAAGAATTGGATTTCATTAAGAACAAAACTTTACTCCTGCCCTGATGAAAATGCCTCAATAGAGTAAAAATATTATTGAGTGACTGACTGATCACTTCGGTGCACCATACCCTTTTAGGAAGTATGTGATGATCTCTACTCCTGACATATTTGTAACTCAACAGCAGCTACCACCAAGGACCTTTGATGAATGATATGTTACTTCTTCATGTATAAACTCAACACCTGTCAACATGGTCACTTTAAAGGTAGCGGTGGCAAGAAAAAAAAATGATTTTGTGCTACTCAAGTCCCTTCAAAAATCCCTAGATATACTTCAGAATTATTGTCTATAAGTCTTTAATTGATATACAGTTACTCATATGATTATTTTTTCTTCCAAGAAAACAATCTAGGCTAATTCTCTACTCTTGTTTTTTAAAATGTGTCTAGAAAGGAGCTGTATCATGTGATTGTCTATTTTGTTGTAATGGCTAGACATCAAACTATAGAAGAATTCTTAAATCAGGACAGAGAATCTTTCTCTATAACTAGTTGGTAGGGTATGACCCATAAAGCAATAAAAATGGTCTAGGAAAGAAGACAGTTTCATGTGAATGAAAAAAGTGGATATTTATCTGGAGATATTTTGAACAAAATTGCTTGTTTCTAATAAAATTGCTTTTCACTGCTTCTTGGAATAAATTCCAGATGTCATAAATACAATCAGAAAATAATTGTGAATCTAAAAGAAATCAGACTTTATAGATTTATAAATTCTGAGTATACTCATATTGCAAGAATCAAGAATGAATTTTTAAGGGAGAATACCAAAAATGATGCTGAATGACAATACACTCCAGAGATATGTTTTATGGCCAAGAACCGACTCAACTATTTAAATAGAAAAAAATAAAACTTGGGCTGAAGAAAACAGAGATGAAATGAGAGAAGAAAGGCTCCCAGACTAGCAATTTACAGAGGAACTAGGCATACATGGGCTATTTCATTACAAACACTTACAACAATTCTTCTAAAAGTTAATTGAGGATGGAAATATTTGAAAATCACAACTATGAAGCCATCACTAAATTCATGAAAAAGGAATTATAAAACTTAAGTGGATGAATGTCTACCATAATAAGTTTACTTTTAGTAATTACTCAAAAAGAGGAAAGGATGGTTCAAAATGTAGGACAGAAACCAGGGCTGAAAGGGTTTCCCAATGCACCCAAACACCCAGACTGTACATGCCCTTAGGGCAGGGGCCTTTCTCTTCAGTTCAAATGAGCTAGGTGACTGTCCAGGTTTGAGCGGCTCTAGTAGGCTCAGAAAAAGTGTCACTTCTTCAGCCTGAAGAACAGAGCATCAGACCAAAACTGATTTTTTAAATATTTATAATCTATCAACAATAATCAATCAGATTCTGTGTATTATGAAGGTAAAAGGGTGCAGGGTCCCAAGGCTTTGGCCTCTCCTCTCTTGCTTTCCCAGGTCACATGCAGGGAGCTGGATGGAAAAGGGGGCTGCTGGGATTAGAACCAGTGACCATATGGGATCCTGGAATGTTCAGGGTGAGAACTTTAGTTGCTAACCGATCACACCATACCCTTAAATTATTTTATCCCTACAACTACATGCAGTGTCAAACACATTTTATGTGACCAATCTTTGCAATATTATCATCACATATTCATTATAGATAGGGAATATGTTCACACACAAAAATGAAGAA
The DNA here is from genome assembly GCF_030435755.1 of Ochotona princeps. Taxonomy (NCBI): domain Eukaryota; kingdom Metazoa; phylum Chordata; class Mammalia; order Lagomorpha; family Ochotonidae; genus Ochotona; species Ochotona princeps. The sequence continues at coordinate 57,086,825 of NC_080834.1, forward strand.
ACATTTATCCCTAAGTAAATCACTAATATAGTAGAAGAAATAATGCATCGATTCATCAGTATTTGAATATTTCATTTCTTGCAGGGAGATAGGAAAAGAGAGAGAGTGTGTATTCCATCCTTCCATTAGCTGTACCACTCCCAAGATGATCCAAAAGTCATGAGCTTGGCTGATCCAAAGCTGAGAGCCTTATGAACTTCTGCATATCCCACATGGGTGTAAAAACCCAAGTCTTCGAACTCCTCTGCCATCTTCCCAGGCCGTAGATAGCAAGCCGGACAGGAAGTGGAGCAGCTGGTCATGAATTAATCAGCATCCACATGAGAAGCTGGCATCAAAGGCAAGAGATTAGTTTGCTATGCCATGATGCTGAACCCCATACATCAATAACTGAAGAATAAGATATGGTGATGGGAAAGAACGTTCTAATGGTCAAGAAAAAGTGGATGAAATGTGTGAAGTTTAGAAAATATGATCTACAAGTTTGGAAGAACACGTCATTTATTTTTTTCTGTTGAATGAACAAACAGGGAAAAGTAAAACAGATACACTGATTTGCAATATCATGATGTCTGTGATGGAAGCATGGAAGAAATTAAACAAAAACTAAAAAGGAAAGAAAAAAATCAATTACTAAATAGATATTAGAAAGGTAGATCAGGAGATTGTACAGTGTTTTTATAAGAGAATTTTTTTCATGACATACCTTGAAAAATCAGATCAGCAAATGTTGAAAAACTATTTTCTAGAACACTACAGATATTTCTAATTGGAGAAAATTGTGAAAATTGAAATATCATGTATTTCTTTTAGCAGTAACCACAGTATTAAATTAAATTATGAGATAGAATTTACCTTGATATAAACATGTAATATCAAATAATACTTCTCAAAGTTAAAGATACTATATAATAAAATAATACATTTTTAAAAACCATAGTTTTAGCCAATATCCTAGTGAATGAGAAAAAAATGGAGGCATTTATTCAAAGAAACAAATCAGACAATGTTGCCACATGCTGTGCTATTATTCAATGTCTTCCTGAAATTTTATCTAGAGCCATTTAGGCAAGAAAAAACAGCCAAAAGGATACAAATTGGGAAGGAGAATGTCAAGTTATCCTTGTTTACAAATGATGATTCTTGATATAGGAGAACAAAAAGACTACTGAGACTTACAACTTCTAAGAGAGTTTGGTAAAGTTGCAGGATATAAAATCAATACACTAGAATGTACATATATATATAAACAGTTCCATGCTTAAGAAAAAACTTGTAAGATTCTGCCCATTCACAATTACTACAAAAGTTAATACCTTGGAATATACTTAATCAATGATCTGAGGCATCTATGTGATGAAAATTAAGACACTAAAGACAAAGAAGATATCATAACATGGATAAATTTGACATGTTCATGGTTTGGGAGAATTAACATAAAAATGTCTATGATACCAACAACAATGTGATCTCAATCAGATTACCTATGTCATTCTTCTCATATGTATATATGTACGTATATATGAAATATATATATTATTTTATATAATAATTAATCTATGTAACATGCACAGTTTCTATTATATATTATTTTCTTATGATATATATTATATTACACAAATTACACATTACATATTTATATCAATATTGTGTGATATATTCTATGTTATGGTGTGCATTTTGATATATTATATCACATTATTACATATAGCATATCATATTATATATAATAGTATAAAGTATAACTAATTGTAAGAAATTGTTTAATATACAATATATACATGTTATATGTAAATATTATTTATGCCTTCATAAGTAAAACATATTTGTATGTAAATGAATGATATATATGTTCTGCCATAGATTCTATATATTTATTTATATTTAATGTATTTATATAAATACATAGATTTGCTGAAATTTCTATAGAAATGCAAGAAAATCTGAATAGCTAATCAAATGGAATATCAAAAACAAAGCTGGAGGAAACACAATACTAGACTTTAAGATATAGTACAAGGCAGTTGTAATCAAAACAGCCTGATATTAGCATAAAAACTGATATGTAGATTAATAGAACAGAATAGAAATATAACAAACGAACTTGCACATGTAAAATCACCTAGTTATTGAAACGTGAATAAAAATCTATCTCTGGAAGGAGTACATTCTTTGAACACAGGTTCTGGGTAAATTGAATTTGCATGCGCAAAAAAAAAAAAAAAATGAAGTGAGACCTGACCCTACACTTGGTACAAAAGTCAACCCTGATACCATCTGTGGGAGATCACCCTAAATATATGCCAGCCTAGCCCATGTGTGAGGCAGTAGGCACACTGCACACTGATCCCAGCAAGAACTTCTGACAGTTGTCTTTGCTCACTGAGACTCCAACCTGGCCTGTTCACTGGGAATGCAGCAAGAGCAGTGGGCTGCACCCCAGTTTCCCTTCTCTGTCCTTGCAGGAGCTATGTGGGGCCTTCCCTGATAAACAACTCTAGGAAGTTAAATGTTACACTCATTCTGTTTTTCAGCCACCTGTAATGAATTTTACCCAAGGCATAGCTTCTTGTCCTGAGTGCAAAACCTAGTCCGTGTTTTGAATAGGTGATCCAAAGAGACAGACATGCCTATCAGCCAGCCACACTTTCTATGATGGGTGGGAGTACTAACTGGACCACTCCTCTGCCTGCCCCCTTTTCTACTCTGTATTATCTTCTAAACTATTCCAAATAAATGTGCATCTCTCACTAGTTTGTCTCAGGTGATTCTGTGAGTGAAGATCACCATTCCCTCATCCCTCATTGAACTTGAGGCCTGCTGTTCAGAAACACCCCCAGGAATGATCAAATTTTTGTAGGAAAAACTGGTGACATCCTGTAAGAAACAGGCACCACAGAAGCCTTGTGATGAACTCAGAAGCGCAGGAGATTAAAGCAAAGTGAAACTAACAAGTTTATGTTTAGCTAAGAAGCTTTTGAATTGCTAAGAAATTCAGCAAAGTCACAGCCAACAGAATGGGAGAAAATATTATGCATAACAACACAATTTGTGAAGGATTCATATTCAGGGCCTATAAAGAGCTAAAGTAACAACACCAACAAAAGAAATAACCCAGTTTAAAAGTGGGCAGAGTGCCCGGTACTATAGCATAGTGGTTAAGGTCCTTGCCTTGCATTCCCCGGGATCCCATATGGGCTCCGCTTCTAATTCCGTTGGCTCCACTTCCCATCCAGCTTCCTGCTTGCGGCCTGAGAAAGCAGTTGAGGATGGCCCAAAGCCTTGGGACCCTGAACCCACTTGGGAGACCCGGAAGAGCTGCTGGCTCCTGGCTTAGGATCGGCGAAGCACCGGCCTTTGCGGTCACTTGGGGAGTGAACCATCAGACGGAAGATCTTCCTCTCTGTCTCCCCTCCTCTCTGTATATCTGACTTTGCAATAAAAATAAATAAACCTTAAAAAGAAAAAAGTGGGCAGAGGGTATTAACCTGTGTTTTTCAAGTAAGGAAATACAAATTGCCAACAGACACATGAGAAAATGTCCAGGTTCACTATAAATCAGGGGAATGCAAACAAAAGCTACAAGAATATTTCATCTTGCCCAAGTTAGAATGAGTATCTTATAGAACTCAAAAAAAAAAAAAAAAAAAACAATAAAATCAATGACAATAAAACTAAAAAAAAAATGCGGGAATAGAAGTGTATGGAAATTCCATTGATACCTAAATATTCACCTAATATTAACCTGGCATGCCATTTCTAAGAATCTATCCAAACAAAATGAAACCAGGTTTTGTGTGAGTGGCTTCCCCTATGTTTATAGCAGCAGAATTTACAATAGCTAAATATAAAATCAACCCAGATTCTCATCAGTGAATTTCTGAATAAAGGAAACACAGTGCATATGCACTGTGGAATACTAAGCCATAAAAATAGAATAAAATTGTATATTTTGCACTAAGGATGAAAAAACAGTCCCATGTGCTCCTATGTAGGAAACAGATCAAAAATAACCCTCTACAGTGTCCAAACTCTTATAAATCACAACCATGAAATTTGTATCTCTAAACTTCAGGAAAATAGAGATATTCATGCTTTCAGACTTTAAAATACACATAAATGTTTGTCAATTCTAAAGCTGAAATCTGGACCTCAAATTGACAGAAGGAAACAAGCAGATTGACTTTTATGGGAAGAAACTAGTGTTACTTGATGATGAACAAATACAATTTCTAATGATCTATTTGCTCATCATTCATGTCCTCAACTCCTACATCCCCTTTCCTTTCTTATTCTGGGGTACTTTTCTTCTAAACATGTTGAATCTTATCTATCTATCTATCTATCTAGTTTTACTCTGCAGAATTTATTCCATGCTTATATCAAGAAAGGATCTAAGGCTAATCATTGATCTATCTATATGTGACTTCAATAGCAATCTAAAGAAGTGTCGGAAGGTAGAGAGGAAGTGGAAATCTTTAAATTGCTTTAACTATTTTCAGAATGGATATATCCCAAAATCACATAGCAAAGTAAACTTTTAGTCTGAAGTCTGTTGTCAGAAAACATCCAACAGGGCAGCTGGGGCAGCAGAGGCTTGTGGGATGCTGTTAACAAGGGGCTCCAGGAAAGAAGCGGCAGAGGGCTTGTCAACAGTGTGCTCCTGCTTACAGTGAGTCCTTCGATGCGCTTTTATGCCTCCCTGATACATGGCAAACATCTGTGCTTAGCTAGCCTATTATCTTAGGTCAAAGTAGTGCTACTTCTTAATATCTCACACCAATGGTGCTTTGATCCTGGTGCATTGTTAGCTGTCCTGGAACTCCCTGTTTACATATATGTGACACGAGTTGTGTATTAAACCTGATCACTGTAACCAATGTCTGAGCTGAACTATGGTTGAAGTGTTGCCTTGTTGAATGCATTTAAACTGGAATCCTGGAAATAAACTTTCTCAGTTGTCTAAGAGAGTAGCATCACCCCATTTCTTTTTGGTCTCATCTCTTCCCCAAGAAGCCACAAGATAAACGTGCAGTCTGTGAGACTGATTAGATTATGCAATATGCTGGGGAGCTTCCACTGAGCATTTGAGATTTGAGGTTAAATCATGCAAGGAGCCAGTGGCTCTTTAGGAATAACCCAATTACATTATTCACTGAATGTGTTGATGACTTAAGAGTTTTTTATGCTATTACATTAACGAATTTGCAGCACTATGTTATATACTTTGCAAGGATATTAGCCTTAATTAAAATACTTAAAATTTGATTTTGAAAGTAGAAAATACATCAAATAAGGTATAAAACCAGGTTAAAATAGATCTCCTATTTAAAAATTTTAATTTTGTAGATTATTTAGGAGTCAAATGTATGGAATCTTTAAAAATTAGACTAACTCTGCATGGCTTAAAGAGAAATAACCATGGTAGTTTCAATAATTGAAAAGCTCAATTAACCTAAACCAAAAAAGGCCATTTACTTATACAAAGAAAAAGAGAAGATGAGAGAAGGAGTATCTTAGTTAAGAGTAAGTAGATTACTGAACAATGTTTGGTTCTTTGCATACAATTAATCAAGCTTTATTGAGTACACAGTAAACACTTTATTAAATGCTTGAAAGATTTGTTGAATGTTCAATGAGGAAAATTCACATGATTTTTACCTATGACTAATTTTATGACAATTAGGTGATATCTTCTCTTGAATTAAAATTACTTCAACCACAATAACCAATGGGCCTGTATTTTCATAAAAAAAATTATTATCTCAAGCAGACTTCCTTTAGTGGTCATTTTATTTCATTTTTTGTCTAGGTTACCCTAGAATTATGAGTGATGACACTTTAATATATCTTCATCATTTTCCACATCTACCGCAGAAAATGAAAAAAAAAAAAACATTACATGAGTCTAAACTCAATTCTACCCAATCAAACAATTAATAGGGCCCGGCGGCGTGGCCTAGCAGCTAAAGTCCTCACCTGGAACGCGCCAGGATCCCATATGGATGCTGGTTCTAATCCTGGCAGCTCCACTTTCCATTCAGCTCCCTGCTTGTGGCCTGGAAAAGCAGTCGAGGAAGGCCCAAAGCCTTGGGACCCTGGACCCACGTGGGAGACCTGGAGGAGGTTCCTGGTTCCCGTCTTTGGATCGGCACAGCACCAGCGGTGCGCTCATTTGGGGAGTGAATCATTGCAGGGAAGATCTTTCTCACTGTCTCTCCTCTCTGTATATCTGACCTTGTAATAAAAATAAATAAATCTTTAACAAAAAATTCAAAAGCTGAAAATAAAGAATGTTGAGAAAGCCAAGGATAACATTATTGTCTTGAGCTTTTTATTATCCTACTTCAGTATTACAAAATCAACTCTGCACTAATTATGAAGATGTACAAGAGCGATTTCTCATTTTTTTATAAAAAGAAAAACTCAACTGGAATAAATAAAACTAATTATGACAGGAACAGTGGAAATACTTACTTGTAGTTTCCATGAAGTATTCAGTAAATACTTATAACTGATTTCTTCAAATAAAATCCAATTAAAATATTTGAATTGCAGTTGAAAACTCAGTCATGCAGTAGAAAATATAGCTTGAAGTAGAGACAATAGATACACAGAATAATTACATTTTGTATGCACAAGAAAAAATATGTATAACAATAGATAATTGCTAGAGAAAAGGTATCCTAGTACAAGACAAACAGATTTTTGCTTGATTTCTACCTGGACAACAATAAGAGATGTCCAAAGCAAAATCATATTTATTTGTGCCTATCAGAGCACTGCAATATAGGTGCGAGTATGTGTGCCATAGCAAACTAGGAGTGTCTCAAGGACTTTGAAGCAAGTGGAGGATTTATTTACAACTAAGGAGGACCAATCTACATGAGCTCTGTGTTCACGGAGAACAGAGGCAGGAATCAAGTCTGTAATAACTCGTTGTTAGAGCTACAATTTTTAGGCAAGTGTTTTCTCTAGACTAACTTGCTTGAATTGTTGGTAAGTAATACTAAAAGTCATCTTGTCAATAAATCTTTGTGTTCTTGGGAAGACTTGTACAGCAGATGGTGATCCCAAACGAAGAGTAACCTCTGGTGCATTAGAAAGTACTTCTCCCTCACAGGCAGGTATGATTTCTTCAATGTGTAATTTCACAAGTCTAGTAGTTTTCAAGAATCTGAGATGAATTATTTTATCTTGCTATTGTAAATATTCACAATAGCAACCAGAGTGGTCACTTATTGCTCCTAATTCTGAGCTCTGAGTTTGATGTACATTTTAAATGAGCTCTAAAGGGAGAAAAAAATACACACACACACACACACACACATATATTTTATGTTATATATATATAAAAGAAAAATCACACCTTTCACTTGCAGGAAATGTTGCTGCTCTTTGGGAAGTAAATTACCAAATGGAAGAACTTTCTCTCTTGCATCGTTTCTCTCTTCCTGTCAACCTCTCTTGCCACCTCTTCCAACCCCCTGTCTTTCTCTCTTTTTTCTCTCTTACTTGACTTTAAAAGAAATAAACACATTAAAATATTTTTGGTTTTTCATTGTTATTTATAGTTTATAATTAAGTGAAGCCTAACTTTCTTGTTAGTATTTTATCATTTATGTTATCATTCATGATTAGAATAAAGTGCATTCAAAACCCTGCAAACTATTCAGCAGAATCATCTATCCAGTTCTCTGTGAGAATTGTCAATGCAGAGCTACTAACCTTACCAGTCAAATTGAATTGCATAATATGCGCTTTGAGTTGCTTCATCTTAGCCTAGAACAGACTTGGACAATGCTTTGATATTTAGTTATATATTTCTAACGGTTTCAGAAAGATCCTTTATCAAATTTACCAGCTATCGGGAAGATTACATTGTCTCTGAAGAAATTTGTAATCGGCAATATTCTAAACACAACTTCTAATTCTATACAGCTGTGCTTAATATATGGAGTGCTAACATTAGATGCCATTTTCAGCTGTGGAACTAAAAACAAATGTATTAATACGGAATGAACAAGTTTTTCAATTTTTTCTTGATTGTCTGGGTTATGCCCATTTTTAAGAACAAATTACGAACAACATGCCCATTTATTTTCACAACAACTAAATTTGGATACAAAATTGCATATTTATCTTGACCACAAAGTACTTATCACTTGTTGTATTGCCACCTGATTAAGAAGAGTTTGGTTGAAAAAAAAAAAACACTCAACTTGAATCGGCTTAGTAAAAACATATCTGATACCTAAATCCGAATGACATGAAACTTCGGGACCCAGCTCATGCCCCGACTGACTCATTGTATCATTTTCTAAATTTATGTGTATAAAGCAAAAATCAAAATTTGTTTGCTTGTCAGGTTTTTGTGGAGTTCTGTGAGAAATGTTTTTATAAATCATGGTTACGACATTGCTTTACGTAAGGTATACATGTTTTCATGATTTTCAAAAGATGTTTGGCACTTTTGATCCATTGACGTGAATTCTGACTTACTTTGCTATCCCCCAAGCAAAAACCATAAAGAACATAATCATCCATATGTAGAAGTTTATTGACTTTTAGTTATGATGATAATATCTTCCTCTCCTTCTCATTTGTCCTCTCCTTATATGTTTAATTTTGCATATGAATAGATGTGAAAATGTTTAGGAATACACAGCTCTAAAATTGAAGCATATAATGATCAAAATAGGCTAAATCAATATAAAAGGATAGAAATCTGGGGTGGAATTTAATCATGGAATATATATAACATCCAATATTTTATTATTGAAATTAAATACATAATTATTATACATGTATATGCAATCATTTATAATTATATATTTTATTAGATATTATTTTTTCCTTTACTAGAAATCTGAGAAATTAAAATTTGAATGTGTTCATTATAGTAGAGTAAGCAAAACAAAGGAGTAGACTGACTTTTCTGGAAAGGAATTTAATATTGCAGCTCATGAAATATAACTGTATTAAAATGTTTTATCTCACATGTTGATTTTGCGTGGAGAACATTTAAGATTGACTTTCGAATGTGTCCAAGGATATTGTACACTTCAGGAATGCATTCGACAGTTATAAACCACGGTTAACATACTGTACAACAGATCACCAAGCTCATTCTTTCCCTGTCACTTCAGTTTCATGTCCTTCTAATTACATCTCTGTCCTTAACTCTAAGTATCATAACCTCTACACCACTCTGCACTCCCATCCTTTCAACTGTCTAATATTCCACAAATACACTTATTTTAGCCATTTCACAATGCATGTGTAATTCAACATATATGTAGCATATGATATATAATATTTATTTCTGGAACACAGTGTTTGAATTTATGTTTTTACATATTTTAAATAATATAAAAGTAAAGTATAATTATAACATAGATATGTCATATTTAGCATGCATTTATATATATACACACACAAATAATTCTATCAATCTCACTGTGTTACTTATAAAAATTAAGTACATTTTTAATTGAATATATATTTATCAAGAAAAATTGAGTCCAAATGGATTTCTGAATAAAACACTTTTCAATGATCAAAGGCAATTCAGAGATAGATTTTATTTTGTGTAACATTTTCATTGTGTTTTTTGGTAGAATATTCTAATTAAAATCATTATGAACATTCACCATAACAATGTCACACTAAAAACCATAATATCTCCCCATTATTCAGATTAGATTTGACTGACTGCCAAATGAACACCAGAGTTGAGACAAATATTTTATGATAATGATTTTGAACTTGTTCTACGGAAAGTTAGGAAATAGAATCAATTTTTTTTACTGACACCTCTACATGCCACATACTTTCTCTATAGTGTTTGGGAATCTATCAGTTTTCTTGTAATCCCATTTGAAATAAGAGATGGATTAAAATTTTGCAGCATCAGAAGTATGGCCATCAATCATTCCACAAATCAAAGACTGTTGCATTGTAAAGGCTTTGCAGTATTACAGCATCTAAAATGCGTAATGTTCCTTGGTTTAGAAGAGAATAATGGATTAGAAATTTATGCACTTCTTGTTCAATCACCGTGTTTTCCACCTTTGCTCTCATGTTTGTTTAGAATTGTTAACCAATATAATCTAGAAGAGATTAAGAGTACTCCTTTCAACAGCCATACACTAAGACGTATTCGTATTAAGTATTGTCACTCATGCTCAATTCTTACTCTATAACACCCATTAGTGCTAACATGACCTGGCATCTGATAGATGCTTGTATATTTTGAAGTTTGTAAGAAGAAATGTTTTTCTTATATAATTTTTAGTGAAACAAATGCTCAATTCAACAAAAATTCAATTCATTTGTTAATACAAGCACATTATGTAAATATGGTTACTTTGTAGCAAAGCCTAGTGTGCTGATAATCTTGTACAATTATATTACATTGAACACATTAGAAAGTGTAGATGTAGGAACATTTTCATATCCTTGTTTTACACATGAAAAATGGGGTCTTCAACAGATGAAACTGTTAGCACAAAATTACAAAGATGACATGAGGTAAAAGTAGAATTGTGACTCCAGAAACAGGTGTTATTAACCTCTACAGCATGAAAAGCCTCCTTCATCAAACTTTTCTCCTATTGCAAAGGCATGTTTAAGCCCATGCCTGACCCTCACCATAAGTGATTTGATTCTGATAAACTAAGACTTTAAAATAGACAGTATTGCAGGAAAACCCCTGCAGTCAACCTCTCTTTCCATGAAGAGTAGCTTTCAGAGGCAATGATACATTTTAGAGCTCACAAAGTTGCAAATGTGAAATGTATGCTAACAGAAATGAGTGACCACAGTTAGAACTTATTGCAAATTAGAATTTGGTTTTGTAACACAAGCTGGTGCTGCATTATTTAATGCCTCATTCTGTTAGAACAATTAAAACTTCAGAGAGATGACACTCCTTTCAATTCATGCCTTTAAGATGGACACATGTACTCATTTTGAACGTTATTAAAATACAGTAAAGTTGTTACTGATATTTGCATCACTCTCGCATCACTCAGATTATTTGGTTATTATGGGGAGACAAGACATCACTCCATTTAACTTAGCCAAAGGGAATTTATTCATGCGCCTTATTTGCTGTGCTGTTGATAATGATACTGTTCATCTTTGAAAAGTGTAAGAGGAGCCTGTAGAATATGAGAGACAGGAACCAGGCCACACAATATATTCTAGATAAAGTTAATTGGATGTGAGCTTTGGAATGAATGACATCTACTCATTTTTACATGTGCCACTACTTTTTTCTTTTCAAGAATGAAAGGAAAGAAGACAGAGTCACACACACATAAATATACAAATATAACTGTTCTAGATAGTTTTTTAAAATTTTTTTTTATTTTATTTTTATTGGGAAGTCAGATGTACAGAGAGAAGGAGAGACAGAGTGGAAGATCTTCCATCCAATGATTCACTCCCCAAGTGAACGCAACGGGTGCAGAGTCCCAAGGCTTTGGGCTGTCCTCAACTGCTTTCCCAGGCCACAAGCAGGGAGCTGAATGGAAAGCGGGGTTGCCGGGATTAGAACCGGCGCCGATATGGGATCCTGGCACATTCAAGGTGAGGACTTTAGCCACTAGGCCACGCTACCAGGCCCCAGTTTTTTTTTTTTTTTTTTTTTTTTTTTTTTTTTTTATTGGAAAGGTGGATACACAGAGAGGAGAGACAGAGAGGAAGATCTTCCGTCCTATGGTTCACTTCCCAAGTGAACGCAACGACTGGAGCTGAGCCAATCCGAAGCCAGGAACCTCTTCTGGGTCTCCCACGCGGATGCAGGGTCCCAAGGCTTTGGGCCGTCCTCAACCGCTTTCCCAGGCCACAAGCAGGGAGTTGGATGGGAAGCAGGGCCGCAGAGCCTCCGGGATTAGCACCATCGCTCATATGAGATCCTGGTGCGTGCAAGGCGAGGACCTTAACCACTACACCATCGCGCTGGGCTCCTAGATAGTTGTTTAAAGGCGTCTTACTGTTATTGGGAAAACCCAACCTGAAAAGAAATGTATAAGCAAAACTGCCATTTCAACATTTCACTTTTTCTGAAATTTAAGATATATGCCATAATGTTCAATAATTTTGGAACATTTGCTTACACTGAGATTAGATTTTTACTTGATTTATGGAATCCAATTTCTAATTTAATTGTATTTTGCCACATTTGGTTCCTAAATACTATCATGCTATGATGGAATTCATGAAATTATGCTAGAACCTAGTTCTTGGTGAAAACCAACCTAGTCTTCATTCAAAGCGAACTCAGTACTTTGAAAACTCTGACCACCAAATTTTTTAACCTCTGCATATCAATTCAGTGCAATGATTGAATACATGAATTGAAATTAAGTGGGTGGTGTTCCTTCAGTGCTATTATGGTGGCCTGCATACTCATTATTTCATCAAATCAGAAGAAAATAGTCTTAGATAAAGAATAGCTTTTCACAGCTAAAATATTCATTCTGAAGAGATGTCTGTCTATAATGGGGGACTTTTCTGGGAGAACTGGCTCATTGGCATTCTAATTACAGTCCAGGTAATGACCCATCTCGAATAATTACCATTGGAATTTAGGATAATGTAAATGAGATCTGCCCTCCATAAGGCCCACATTTCACTGTGTTATTTTTCTTAAGTATGGTCAAGAAAAAAAAAAGAGAGAAAGAGAGAAAGTGAAATAAAAGAAGAAAGAAAGAAGGCAAAAAAAGAGAGAATGAAAGTCAAACTGTCTTGAAATATGAGCAATGTGGAAAGTGTATTATGAGTGCCTCTGTGACTCCTCAATCATCTCCGTAAGATCATGCTTAAACTACGCACAGTAAGTCAAATCAAATGTGTGATTTCAACCAAGCCTTTTGTTTTTGTTTTTCTTATTGGAAAGTCAGATACATGGAGAGAAGGAGAGACAAAGAGGAAGATCTTCCATTCGCCGATTCATTCTTCAAGTGGCAACATCGGTCAGAGCTAAGACAATTTAAACCCAGGAGCCAGAAGCCTCCTCTGGGTCTCCCACGCAAGTTCAGAATCCCAAGGCTTTGGGCCGTCCTTGACTGTTTTTCCAGGCCACAAGCAGGGAGCTGGATGGGAAAGGGTCAGCCGGGACTAGAACCAGCACCAATATCATTGCACACTGTGCCCTTCAGAGCAATTTACAGATTCATTGTAATTGCTGTCAAAATTGCAGTGACAGAACTAGTTTTCATAAAACTGAAAAAATCCTTTCTATCCTACTTTGAATACAACACCTTGCCAGTGAGCCAAGAAAGCAGTAGTATATGACCCAAGTATTTTGTTTATTTGCACTAACATAGAAAGTCTGTATGAAGCTCCTGGTCTGTGACTTCAGTCCATTGTGATCCTACCTGTTGTAGCCACGTGGTGGCTGAACCAGCAGAGGGAATCTGTAGGAGGTCAATTAGCAGGACAATGGGAAACCTTGATGATGTTAGATTATAGCTAGCTGTAAACTTATGAGAAAGTTCTGAGAACTCAGGGCAAGGGTCCTCAATCACTTGGAAGGAAAAGCTTGGGTGCAGGAACACCCTATTCCTCAAGCTTTGATGACAGATCAAGGAGTGGTATTTTTTCTAGCATATGCTGCTTACTAATTAGTAGCCTTTTAGAAGAATAAGTTGTCTATTGACTGAACACTCCCTTCTTGAACACAAATATGTAAGTACATCCTGTTTCAGAACCTGCCTCCTTATGCTACGCGACCCTTAGACCTAAGTCTTTTGCTGTTAATAAAATTTGACTATTGACCATCAGTCAGTGGTTCATGTATGATTACTGACTCCATGCTTCAAGTCTCTTGCTACCAGACAGCAAACAAAATGAATCTCTCTCTTTAACTCTCTCTCCCTGCTCCCCTCGTGTTTATGCATATGAGTGTGTTTGTGCACATTTTTCCTATGTTTCTGTAATTATGCCTTTCAATTAAACAAACAAATAAACTAATCTTTCATAATATGCTACAAAAATGTGAAATTTACAGCAGCATGATACTGACATATTAAACATACCAATTAAATGAAAGGAATAGAAATTAGATCCTTGAAGTAAACTCTTAAATCCGTAGCCAAGCTTCCATTGCCGGAAATGCCAAGAACATTCAATGGAAAAAATACTAGCCCTATTAATAACCGATCATGGGAGATTTGAATACACACATGCAAAAAACTCCACAAAATCAAAATAAAAAAAAAATCAAACATTGTACTTCACACTGGAATAAAGGAGTAAATGTAAAGCCAGAGATTTTAGATGAAAACATTAAAAAAAAAACAAAAAACAGGTTTTTGGGCCCGGCATGGTAGCCTAGCGGCTAAAGGCCTTACCTTGAACACACTGGGATCCCATGTGGGCACCAGTTCTAATTCCGGCAGCCCCTCTTCCCATCCAGCTCCCTGCTTGTTGTCTGGGAGAGCAAAGACGACCCTAACCTTGCGACCTTGCACCTGTGTGGGAGACCCAGAAGCTCCTGGCTCATGGTTTCATATTGGCTCAGTTCTGGCCGATGTGGTCACTTGGGGAGTAAACCATCGGATGGAATATGCTCCTCTCTATCTCTCCTCCTCTTTGTATATCTGATTTAGCAATAAAAATAAAATAAATCTTTTTTTAACAACTCATTTTTTTTAATTGATCAGGATTTTCTAGATCAGATCTCAAACGCATAGGAAATAAAAAACCAAATTTGATTCTATCAAATTAAAAAACTATTATATATTAATGCAAGCAATTAATAATAGAAAATGAACAGAGTACAGAATGAGAGAAATGCTTGCAGAATATTCATATAATAAGAGACTAATAATCAAAATACATAACAAACTGAGCAACTAAATAATAAAAATTCAAACCATCTCATAAAAAATGTCAATAGTTCCGACCAGACATTTTTCAAAGGAAGAGACAAATGGTCAATTGGCACAATGCAACAAACAAATTAATAAGCTGAATATTTCTACTCATCAGGAAGTTGAAATCACAACCCCGATGAAATGTCATCATATTCCAACTTGATTTACTATACTAAAATTGGAAAAATGTTAAGTATTGGTAAGGAGTAGGTTAAAGAATCCTTGTGCTCTATTTGCAGAATAAAAATCAGTACGACCACGTGCGAAGAAAGTGGAGAATCCCCAGGAAACTAAAAACAGAACTACCCTTTGATTCAATAATACCACATCTAAATATATTTTCAAAGTAGCAAATCTTATCAAAGAGACATCTAAGCTTTCATGTTTATTGTAACACTGAGCACAATAGGAAGGAACTAGAAACGATTGGTCAATGCTTGAAGAAAATATGGTATTTACTGACAGTGGGATATTATTCAAACATGCAAGTGTACTATCTTATTTTCACCTGCAGCAACAGGGATACAACTGGTTGTCATTTTCATTAAGTGCATACAAGAGAAATACATGATCAGACTCATATATGGCATCGGAAATCATAGATATAAAAAAATCAAAGGAATAATATTAATTGAAAAAAACTCATTTGGGATTACCAGAGGATGAGGAAAGAGTTTTGAGTTATTTGGGAAAGACTGCCGGATCATTGCCAGCTGCTTCAGCATAGAAGACTTGGGGTAGTGTATTACAGATGGGTGAAGGTCAGACTTCTCTATAGTTAAAGTCATGTCCTATAGAATTTATGTATTGTTCATCATAAATGCTTGATAAATATTTGAAAGTATAAGTACATTCATCCTGATTGAACATTAAACAATGAATATATGTAATGAAACATCCCATAATACACGCTTAAGCATGCATAAATGTATGTGTTAATTTTAAATGGAAAAGAAATTAAAATACAAGCTCTGTGCATTTTTCCTGACATGGTTTTTTTAAAGCAGCTACTCTAAATCTGGTTTTGTAATTTGTGAATTTATCGGCTCTGAGAGTGAAATGACTGGTTTAGACGACCTGAACAAGTACAAATAAATTAGCACGAAATATTTCTTAAATTTAGAATTTTAATCAGGACTTTGTCATTTCTATTCTTACAACAGAAACTTCCTATGATTACATGTTGAACCATGGCCAAACAAGTCTTCCATTGATTTCTTTATGTTTTGTTTCATTTTTGGTGAATCCAATTTATTCCTAACCAGATGTAACCTAGGAATATTAAGCCCACCTGTTTCCATGTGTGCTGTCCAGCCACTATCATGCCTGAGATCCTGAATGCTTATATAAGCACACTGACAAGCATTGCACAGTCACAGGGCATTCATAGGGTAATATGTGATAGAGCCAGAAGGCGACCCCTTTTTAACTCACCCTTCTTTCACACATTATTTTGAATATTCTGTCATTTTTTTCAAAATCTCCTGAGTTAAGTTACATAACAGTTAACTTCATTTGCTCTGTTTATTAGAGAAAACATAATAGGAAGAAAAATCTTTTAGATACAGAATTAGATGAGAATTACAGAATAATTGGCCATTGCTGTAGCATTCAAGTAAATAATGCATGAAATTAATGAGTGATAATTGTTCATTAATTTTGTATTACTTTATGTATTTACTATGGTTACTATGGTTAATATAACAACATGGGCTGGTGAGATGGCTCAGTTAGCTACTCATCAGCTTGGTAATACCATGATTCCATGTGGGTGCTAGTTCATGTCCCAGATGCTCAACTTCCCATCCATCTCCCTGGTTATGGCATGGGAAAACACTGGAGAATAAAATAAGTTCTTAGACCCTCCATCCACTCTGAAGATCCAGAAGCGGATGCTAGTCCTAGCTTCAGATTGGCTCATTTCTGGCTCTTCCTGTCCTTTGGAAAATGAACCAGTAGATGGGAGATCTGTTTCTCTGTCTCTCCTTCTCCTATAAATTTGCCTTTCCAACAAAATAAAAACAAAAAACAACAGCAATTAAGCATTTAATATGAGTAGAATCTTGTTCTTCCTAAATATCAGCTCAATAAAAACTATCAAACATAAACTCAGAATGTGTGTTGAACGTCAGAAAATTAAGCACAAAATAACTTGTTCATTGACCTACTGCTAATAATTTGAGAGCCCTGTTTTAAATCAGAAAATATCTTTTAACTGGTATATGACACTGCTCTTTCAAAATAAAAACTTATTCACTGACTTTGCAGGTACACACACATGATTTTATTATTTTGTATTAATTTTGTGGCTAACTATCATAAATCATTTTTGTAAATATTCAGCTTAAATATATTACTCCAATCTGGCATTAATGTGGACATATCAACCATATTTCATACAGATTTTGGAGACAATGTAAATTTATAAGTCATATTTTCTAGTACACTTATTTTAATATTGAGGGGGATATTAAATAAAGAATCATTGAGTTTCAACTACTAGATTGGAATCAAAAGCATTTGAAAATCAACTGATGACTTTGATAAAATTATAACCTTTTTGAACTTCTCTTTATCTTAGGGATAAAAGCCTTAAAATCAAGCAAAAATATGCTATATCTGCTGTCAACATTATTTGCATGATTCTAGTTAGAAGTAGAGGAATTGTTGTAAAAGATGTAGTCCTTTTCATGATGCAGACTAACAAAAAAAGTCATCCAAGTCTACCACGTGTCTAATGTAACTAAATGCCTCTGTCTAATGCACTTAGAAATATTTAAGACACTGAATAAAATTCAATTACCAAGAAAACTAAGACATTTCAGATGATTCATTTTTTTATTAAAAAGACACAAATTAGTATAGTATAGTATAGTATAGTATAGTATAGTATAGTATGGTATGGTCCAATCTATACTGTTTTTTTGAGCATCTGTTGGCTGTTTTGGCTGTGTCTCAGATGTTTTGATGTTTTTATGTCGGTTTGTTTGCTTCCAAATAATTTTTCTCTAGTGGAGTTCATCAAGTGCCCATGGAGTATGCAATGGCAACATAGTTCCTAAGAGACTTCTGTGTTTCCTTTTAGTTGAGCATGTGCTGCCTACTCTGTGGCACATTACTTAATCAAGGTGCTACAATTTGTTGTTGACATTGTTGCTGTTGTTATTCATGCTGTGATTGATGTGGCTGTTATGAAATGATGTCAATTCGAAAAATAGTTAAAAAATGTTCTAGATATGAGAAAAAATGTCTTTGGTATTTTGAGATTGCAATAAGCTTGTAAATTGCTTTAAGTATGATGGGTATTTTGATGATATTAATGCTTTCAATATATAGGAATTTGATTTTAACAGATAATTTTGTACTATGAATGTTTACTGTTAGTACCAGGTGTGAAATATGGCTTTTTGTTATTGTTACACTTTTGTTTTCAAAAGATTAATTTTTCTGGCCGAAAGTCTTAATTATTTTAGAGGTAATCTGTGACTACTTTGCCATGTATGTGTTTCTCCTTTCTTCCTGCGTGTTCCATGAGGAAGATATTCTGACTTTGGAGATGATACATGCTTATGCTTTATTGTACGGAAGTCTTATGTTTTTAAAGTAAATAAAGGTGTTTTTTTTAAAAAAAGACACAAATCCAATCACACTCTTCTTTCCATCCGTTCCCCTCCTGGGGCTGTTTACTTCAACTTAGAAACTAACCTAAGTTTATGCTTTGTAATTTATTGGCACAGGTAGATTTACAGAATCATGAGTAAATTTTTGCTAGGTGTAATTTAGAGCCTAAATTATATTTTCTAGTTTTGAATACTATTTATTTCATTGTTTTCACATTCTTCTCTCTAAAATTCCTATGATGGCTATGGAAACATTAAGCATGTTTGTAAATCTGAACAAACATAAACCTCAGAATTATTACCAGATATCAAGCAAATATATCTTCCTTTGGATATATTGCAGGGTAATTATCTAGAATAAGAACATTTTGGAGGGCAAAGGCACCATGTGTAGCTACAATAAAATTCCCATTTAATTATAAAGTGACCCAGTATAAAATATGATATTAACATGTCAAGTCGATTTTATGCTCCCCTCTTCTCGGGCTATTTGGCACAACAAATTTCATGCTAATCACTTCCAGAATTTTAAGTAGAGATGGAAATTTGTCATTTCTGTGTATCATAAAACACACATACTAATAATAATTGTGCTAATAACTCTCTTCCTGCAAAGAGCAACTATTACTTCTGTATTAAGTGAAAATTTATAGAGAATCCAAGATGAGTGAAGTCTGTGAATTCGGAAGGCTGTGCAGATTGGCCTAAAGGAGAAGACATGTGGAACCACACAAGGCAAATCCCTGACTTCCTGGTACGATCCTCCAATCATGGAGGTGCCTTCTTCTCATGTTATTTCATATGGTTTCAAAACGGTCAAACTCAACTTGAGTGAAAAGACCATAAAATAGAAGAATAAAGAAAATGTGAGTAAAGTAAAAAAAAAAATAACAATAATAATTGGAAGCTCATTTTGTTTACATTGCTTCTAAACATGAATAGTGTACTCATTTTTAAAGAAATTTACAATGTGTGGTGTTTATTCTTTATCAGTGATCTGATTATGTTTCACTCTACCTATATTTTTATCATGAAATGGTACATGAAATTTCTTTCTGCAAAGTCCTTAAACAGCACAGAAACGATTTTGAAGTTCAAATCATTTTCTGTAATAAAAATTCACCCATACAAATGCTGAGCACAATTAAAATTGGACTGAATGTTGCTGTAGTTGGATGAAAATCTGAGTCATCTGATAGGACCGTGAGACTTCTCATTTAAAAATCTTTGAAAAAGAGTGTATGGAATCTACTTCAGATAGATGAAGTTCTTACCTACTGATGAATGTTGTAGAATACTATGACACATGCTACCATCTTTCTTCACATTTTCAGTCTTACGATATCCTCCTAAACTGATGGAACTAGAGCATAGATTTCCATATAAGCAGCCCTTTTAACATTAGAAACTTTCTTGATTTAACATTACAAAAAGAAGCAGTATTAGCTTCTAACAAACATTATGCTTTAGAAAAATGAAAGATGCAGAAACTGCTTGAATTCCTGCTTTGTTGAGGTTGTCACTGTTTACCAAATTTAGTTCAGACATTAACAAATACCATGGGGTAGATTTATAATCTGTGACATACTGTTTATTATAAACTAATATTACTTAGAGTATGAATAAATGTATTTCTGGCACTTGAATAAACTTATTTGTATACCATTGGTGAGCAGGTAAAACCAAGTACCTTTTAAATCAAGTTATAAAATAGCATAGTATACTAAGAACATAGCAAATAATTACAGAATTATCTCAAAGCACAAGCTCATTGAAGTGATTTCTTCTAACCTTTACCATGTTTGCTTAATATATTTTTTGCTGTGAAATATTTTTAAAAATCACTTTCTATTTCTCAATGAATAACTATTACATAGCAAGGATACTAACATACTGCCACAGAAATTCATCCTACCCAATGCAACATGCAGCAATAGAAGAAAATTTACCTTTTACGTATGTGTATGTATATCCCTTATATTATATAGCAGTCACTTAATAATGCTATAAATTTAACATATAAAATGTACTTATCTAAAAGACATAAATGAAATGTTTTATATAAGGCATTTTCATGTCTAGAATATCTCCATTCAGACACAAGTATCTTATCATTAGAAAAACGTTTGCCTTTTCACACACAGTTCTGTTTTATGGTTGAATGGACACAAATGTAGGAAAAGGGATGTGTGAAAGGAAAACGTATTTGAAAAAGGAGGCAATTTAAGATACATGCATGGATTCATAAAGTTACAACAATATGATCATAGAAAATGGTGTTACAAAAAGGAAATGCACAGATGTATATTTAAAACATGAGCATATCAGGTAAAAATGTAAATGCATTTTAATTTAACTTATAGAACTAAAAAGTACATTTGATTAATTTTAAATATTCAAAAATACAACTTCTCAAAATATTCAGAAATGTTTTAAGTAATTACAAAAATATAGCATGGCATAGATTGTACGTTCAAAATGTAAACTCTGAATGTATATATTGTTTATTTCTGTAAAGAAATACCACCTAAACTTTCTCTAAGTTCTATCTGCCACCAGGGACTAATACTCCACCCAATGATGCTAGCATTCCCTCAGGGTGTCATTTTCATGCCCTGGCTGCTCCATTTCTGGAACAGGTCTCTGTTCGGGGTACGGGCAAAGCCTCAGAGGATGGCTTAACTTCTTTGGATGCTGTACCCACATGCGAGAAACAGAAGAAGCTCATAATCTTGATTTTGATAGGCTCAGCTCTAGCCATTGTGACAAACTGGGGAATAAATCAGCAGCTGAAGAGTCTGTCTTTCCTCCTTTCTCTGGTACAGAGACAGAGAGACTCTGAGAAATATAATGGAAACCCCTAGCCCCTACACATGTATAGCCAACTTACCAAGAAGATAACTAAAAATAATCCAAAGAAAAAAGTTTTTTGGTTGTTTGTTTTTTCCTCTTCAACAAATGCTTTTGAGACAACTGAACAACAACTTTCAGCAGTGAGTTACAAGATCCCCACCTGTCCCTACACACAGAAAGCAGATCTAAATGAATCAATGAGCTAAATGTGCACCTGCAGACCAGCCAACTGTTAGAGGAAAACATAGGAAGCACTCTACAAAATGTTAGCATTGGTAAAGATTTAGGAAAGTCAGGCCTGGCGTGATAGTGTAGTGGTTAAGGTCCTCGCCTTGCATGTGCCAGGATCCCATATGGTCACCAATTCTAATTCTGGTGGCCCTGCTTCCCATCCAGCTCCCTGCTTATGGCCTGGGAAAGCAGTCAAGGACAGCTCAAAGCGTTGGGACCCTGCACCCACATGGGAGACCCAGAAGAGCTCCTGGTTCCTGGCTTCAGATTGGCTCAGCTCCAGTCATTGCGGTCACTTGGGGGGTGACCCATCAGACAGAGGATCTTCCTCTCTGTCTCTCCTCTTCTCTGTATATCCACATTTCCAATAAAAATAATAAAATCACAGACAATCAAAGCCAAAATAAACAAATGGGACACATCAAACTAAGAAGTGCTGTACAACACAGGAAACAATCAACAATCATCTCCAACGGGAGCTAAATTTACTGGCAAAATAGTTTTACTCTGTGTGGTCTTTTATCATTATGATTATAGATATGCAGAATGTACAGTGTATTTATACAACTCATCTCTCCCAAAATAATTTAAATTCCCAACTTTCTCTTCTCTAAAAATTTTCAAAAACTTTCTAACTTTTACATCTTGTCATTAAACTATGCTTTGGTCTATGTGATTCTTACTTTAATTTGTACTACTTGTAGTTTCTCTTTAAACTTATGTTATTACAGAGAGATCACATTTCACATATTTCATAAATGTGATTCTTAGAATACAACAATTTCTTATCTTTCAGCTCCTTCCAGTCTTTGTACCTTTTACTTTCTTTGAACCATGGTGCCTGCCTCAGGCACAGCCAAGCTTTAACCACAGAACAATAAGGTACTGCTATATAGACTTGCACAGCAGAACTTTTAATGCCTTGCCTCATATGCTCCAATTGTTTTTGAACCACTATATTCTGAATTTTTTGAAAAAGTCAAGAAGAATCACCATACTTGTACTATACCTCATTCTATGCAGTAAGCAAATTGTCCTGCGACACAGTGATAAGCTATTCTAGGGCTCACTTCATAATTTGTTCTTATTTGATAAGTTATACATTCTCTTTTCTTTTTTATATATTTAATTATCTTCTTGGGAAGGCCAATTTCTAGAGAGAAGGAGGCACAGAGAAAAGCATCCTCTCATATGCTGGTTCACTCCGCAGGTGACTGGCAACCTGCGGAGCTGAGCCTATCTGATGTCAGGAGGCAGGCGCTTCTTCCAGGTCTTCCACATGGGTGCAGGGTCCCAAGACTCTGGATCACCTTTTGCTGCTCTCCAGGCCAGAAGCAGGGAGCTGAATGGGAAGTGCAGCAGCTGGGACATGCACCGGTGCGCACATCAGATCCGTGTGTATGCAAGGGGAGGAGGATTCAGCCACCAAGTCGTTGTGCTGGGCCCTGTCTTACTCATTTTCTGTCATTAAACTGCATGGAAGACATACACTATGAAGTTGAATCCGCGGGGAACTTGCCTGTTTGGTCACAATCCCAAACGGGCTTTGATTCATGTCCGCTCAGCTTCATTTCTGATCTAATTTCCTGCTTAGAAAATCATTGAAGAATGCCTAAATTGAGATATTGCCACTAATGTGGTAAGATGGGCTGAACCCTTGGTTGTTAGAGTCATCTAAAGAGTGAATCAGTGGATGTCGGATTTCTAATTCTCCTTCTCACTGTCTTTGTAACTCAGAATTTTAAATAAATAAATATTTTTAAAATAAAATGCTGTTGGGATTTATGTGTATGCAGAAAACCTTTGCTTTTTTCCCATTTCATCATACTGTTATTCTGTTCTCTGAAAAATTGAATATTGTGTTAATTGTTTAAAAAAGACAGGTTTAGTACAAGATGCAAACTATTGAAAATGTAGCCATCATCAATGGGTTCAAAGTCAGTGAATAATTTCTATTTTAATAAAATCACTATAATTGTAAGCAAATTTAATGCAAAACTTTGCTTTCTTTCAAAAGCATTCTTCATATCAATTATTTTATTTTGTAAGGTCAACAATACTCATGTCCACTCTCTCTCATCTCTTTTTTCGTTTAATTTTTACAATGGTACACTTTCAGTAAACTTCACAGTTCTCGGCTTAACATTCCATTTGGTAAAAATTAAACAGCAGGTAGAAAAATAAACAAACAAAAAAATTCTTTGCAAGCATACAGCCAAAGGCTGTACACAAAAATGAAATCTCAAAATGTCAATTTTGCTTTTATAAATTATTTCTTTTGCAGTCAACCAACTGCCACTACTTGATAAATCATGTGCTGCCTTCCCAGATGCATTAGAGGGAATCTGGATGTGGAAGAGATAAGAATAGATGTGGAAGAGGTAAGAATCCGTCCATCTCTGATATGATGCAGGAGTCTGAAGGAGTGGTCCGGCCACCTCTGCACATCGTCGTCCCTGAGGCAGGAGTTCTGCTGCTGATGTTTGTCTTTGAACAGTATCTGTTCTTTGCTATTTTTCACTGAGCACATTGGCAATGTTTCAAGTGATAACTAGTAAAAAATAAATATCAGAATTAGGTGAAACCAAACAATAAGAGCTTAATTTCTTTGCTTTTGGTACACTGGCAGGTAGTTGATTTAGTGTTTTCAGAAATATTACTGGACCTCTCAAAAGATTATATGTAAGAATCATATTACTTTGTTTAGAGATGTGATCTTTTTTTAAAAAAATCTGTGATTATAATTCAATTCTAGCTCTATGAGATGACAGATTGTTTTTCATAGAGGGAGTATATATGCATAAAATTTTCATGTTTGATTTATCTGAATGAGCCACTCATTAAATGTTAAACCTGATGCTTCAAAACATATTATTACTTGTGTTTTATGGGTTTTAAATGTAAGAAATAAAATATCTTCTGATTAAGGACTATTGAGTGTCTAACATAATGAAAATTGCTAATGTTGCTCCTGGATTTGATATGAGTGTACACTTGTAAACTGGCATACCTACAAATGCATATACTCATCTGTTCATATTCTAAACACATGACTTCTTTATTATTAGTAGTAGTATTAGTAGTAGTAGTATTGCTATTATTTCATCAGTAGTATCCTACAGGTTACAATGAAAATCTAGGGCAGAAAGCAAAGGTGGCACATATGAATCCCTCTAAAGCATGTCACTCTAATCATGGAAAACTTTCTAGTCTGTTTTGGTGAAAATAAGTGCAGATCCTATTACAGTAGCCGCACAAGTTAAGAAAAGAGTTACAGCTTTGAGGTTCTGATGACTCCTCAGAGGTGTAACAGAAAAACAACACCAGATGGCTCTAGAGGAGTTAATTCTAACAATGCTGATATACGCATCCCTCATTGTTCATCAATGGCAATGCCCATCTGCATCCTATAAACTCTATGATCTGAATTTGCCCCATTGCCCCATTTTTATTCATGGAAATCAGATTTCTTTTGTAAAGAAAAAAACACCACAAAGGAACCAGTCCATGTGGAAATCAGTATACACTACAGTTGCATAAGCCGATTCTTTATTCTAGTTAACCGTTCCCAACCCAATATGCAATTTTGATGCTATTATTTCTCTGTTAAGCCTTTGTAGTTTATTTAAACATCAAAAATATTGACTTTGCCAATTTAACTGTCCTAATCAAATATCATTACTAACATTTTATGATAGTCATTTTTCTTAATACAACTTTCATTTCACACTATAACTTAGCTCAAGTAACATTCTCATTGATTAAAGTCATAACCAAGATGTTAAATGAATATCTCATGATATTGAAGTTTCGTATTACCTTTGTTTCATTTTGCTTTAAACTACACTGCATTGTTTATTTGATTCTCCTCTTCAAATAATAAAAACAAAAGATTTTTGTCATTGAGAACCTCCCATTTTTTCACAATATCGTTACATCAGTTTGAAACTTTACAGATCATTCCTAAATATGATATCAAAACTGTATCAGAAAAACAATATCTAGAAATTAAGTTATATGAAATAGGCTATGAGGTTGCAAAAAGCTAAATGTGCAAGTTCTTGCAAGGGATTTGAACTTTATTTTCTGATAAGGGGCGGAGCACAATTGATGCAGTGGAAGAAGACAATGAAACAGTGACATAAAGAAAGGATTTGGTCTAACAGAGAAGATGCTTATTAGAATGATGAGGTCTCCCTGTTAAGTGTGTGAACTAATTTGTACATGCAGCTGATGGCTCCATCTTGCTAATTCAGCCTGTGGGTGGTGGCAGTGATAACACAAGTAAGTATGCTGCTATTACTCCTGTGGGAGATTAGGAGAGCGTTTCCAGTACCTGGCTTCAAATAATGGAGTCCAAAGCAATGACAGCAGTTTGGGAGTAAATAAGCAAAATGGAATGTTTTCCTCCCTCCTCCTCCTCTCCTAACATTTCACCCTTTCTTCTCTTCATCTTCTTCCTTCTAAGCAAAACTTATCACTCAAATAATTCATTTTTTTAGATTTATTTATTTTATTGGAAAGGCAGATATACAGAGAAGACGAGAGACAGAGAGGAAGATCTTCCGTCCGATGATTCACTCCCCCAAGTGAGCTCAACAGCTGGTGCTGCGCCGAACCGAAGTCAGAAGCCAGGAACTTCTTTCTGGGTCTCCCACGTGGGTGCAGGGTCCCAAGGTGTTGGGCCATCCTCTACTGCTTTCCCAGGCCATAAGCAGGGTCAGGCAACTGGATGGGAAGCTGAGCTGCGGGATTAGAGCTGGGAGTGGTGAGATTGGCAGCGATCCAGAACTGGAGAACTATTAAAACCACTTGAGCAAGTATCTCAGAGCAAGCCCCACATCCGGGACTTTGGGCAGGTGGGAAACTGGGTGGGGCTTCTCCCTCAATATCCCCCTTTACCTCAGATACATGAAGGAAACAATATGGACATAATAGTCTTACCCACTTCCCTATAGCCCCTGAACCTTTATACCGTAATTAACTATGTAAAGAATAAAAAAAATGTATTCAAGAATTGAAAGGCACTATTAAGAGGCCAAATATAAGAATTATGGGAGTCCCAGAAAGTACAGAAAGAGATGCTAGATTTAAAAATGCATTTAATAAAATAATAAGGGAAAATTTTCCTAATCTAGAGAAAAAATTGGGAAACAAGATCCAGGAGGGGCACAGAACTTCCAACAGGCTTGACCAAAAGCCATCTTCACCAAGACACATGATCATCAAGCTCTCTTCAATCGAACATAAGGAAAAAATCCTTACATGTGCACGTAAAAAACATCAACTGACATATAAAGGAATGTCAATTAAATTCACAGGAGATCTCTCACAGGAAACTCTACAGGCCAGAAGACAATGGAGCGACATATTCCAGATTCTAAAAGCTAGAAATTGTCAGCCCAGGACAATGTACCCAGCAAAACTTTTTTTTGTCTTTGAAAATGAAATAAAATTCTCCCACAGTAAAGAAAGGGTAAAAGAATTTGCCTCTTCCAAACCTGCCCTACAAATGGTACTTCAAGATGTTCTCTTGACAGAGAAGAGGAATAGCACCAAACAAAACCAAAAGCAAATGTGAAGAACATCCCAGTCCTCACCTTGAACATGCCGAGATCCTATATGGGCGCCTGTTCTAATAATTCATCTTTTTAGAAAATGGTTATTAAATATGATTTGTGTTTTAAAAGATGATCATATGTGTTTTGAGCAATGTGTTATAATGAGGCAGAAGCATAAGCAGATAACTGTTTTACAAATTATTTTAATAGCCCATATACAGGTGAAGATAGTTTAATGTAGTGGCAATGTAGTGGGGATTACAAGGTGGTATGGCTGGCTAATTCCATGGGGTTGCCAATTCCTCCAGTTTGTGTTCTAGTTAATCCACTTCTGAAACAGTTCCTTGATTGTGGGTTGAGAAAGCAATAAAGAATTGTCCAAATCATTGGACCCTCAAACTCATGAGGGACACCCAGGGACTCCTGGCTCATGATTTTGTATCATCTCAGCTCCAGCATCATGATCATATGATCCCAGATCATAATGGATGGAAGATCTCTTCTCCTGCTCCATCTTTCAAAAGAATAGAGAACAACCTTAACTTGATTTACTGCATCTATAAAAAAGTTACAGTCAATATATAGTTCTTTTTGCACAACTGAAACCTGTTCTATAAGAATAAGTCTCCATATTATGGAAAATGTAAGCACTTTGCATTACCTAAATAGTGGTGGTAGAAGTATAACTTTATGAATATACAAAAAAATCACTCAATTGTGTTCTCAAAATACAGAATATTAAAGTATATACATCATAGCTCACTTCTTTAAAGATTTGTTTATTTTTTTAGAAAGGCAGGTTCAGAGAGAGGAGAGACAGAAAGAATTTCCATCACTGGTTTCATTCCCCAAATGGCTGTCGCAACCCGAACTGAACTGAGCTGAAATGATCCCATGACAAAGGGCAAGAGCTTCTTCCAGGTTGGCCAAGCAGGTGCACATTCCCAAGGCTCTGGGCCATCTTTTACTGCTTTCCTAGCCACAAGCAGGAAGTTGAATGAAAGTTGAGCAAACATGACATGGACTAATGCCCAAAGCCTACATATGACCTCCATACTTGAAAGGGGTATTGTGGGGGTGGTGGTAATTTGATTGAGCCCTCTTGCAGGACACTTTTAGTCCACTTTAAAAAATAGATACTATATTGCATGGTGCAGTGGCTCAAGGGTGAAGTTCTTCCTTTGCATGCATCTGGAACTTACATGGGCTTCTCTAGTTCTAGTTTCTGCTGTGAACTTCCAATCCACCTTCCTGTTTGTGGCCACCTAGTGGTATGGAAGGCAGCAGAGTCTGGCCTAAAGCTTTGGAACCCTGCACCCGTGTGGGAGACACGGAAGAAGATCCTGGTTCCTGTCTTCAGCTCAGCTCAGCTCCAGTCATAGTGGCCACTTGGAGAGACAAGCAGTAAAAGGAAAATTTTTCTCTCAGTCTTTCTTTCTGTAAATTTGATTTTCCTAGAAAAATGAATAAATAAATGAATGAATGTATGAATGAATACATAAATGAATAAATCTATAAAAAATAACAAACAGGGCCCGGCAGCGTGGCCTAGCGGCTAAAGTCCTCGCCTTGAACGCCCCGGGATCCCATATAGGCACCGGTTCTAATCCAAGAAGCTCCACTTCCCATCCAGCTCCCTGCTTGTGGCCTGGGACAGCAGTTGAGGACGGCCCAATGCTTTGGGACCCTGCACCCGCGTGGGAGACCTGGAAGAGGTTCCTGGTCCCGGCATCGGATCGGCGTGCACCGGCCCATTGCGGCTCATTTGAGGAGTGAAACATCGGATGGAAGATCTTCCTCTCTGTCTCTCCTCTCTGTATATCCGGCTTTCCAATAATAATAAATCTTAAAAAAAAATAACAAACAAAACCAAAACAAATAAACAAACAAAAACTTTGTTGGCAGAAAATAAAGGAAGGGAAGAATAAAACAATGACCTTTTGTCTGAACTGATATATTTTAAAAGTTGCCTTTTAGTAAGTTCAAAACTACTATTTTTTTTCTTTTGGTGAGTAAAAAAAAAGAAATATATATATATATGTATGTGTACACACACACACACACACACACACACACAAATATATAAGAGAGAGAGAGTTAGAAATAGCCACTAAAGAATTGGATTGAAAAAGGAGAGGTGACATGATGGCTGATCAGGAAAGACAGGTGTAGCTGAGAGTGTGGAGAGCTTTGAGATGGGAACAGATGGAGCAGAGCTGGGAGGAGAGGATCACTGGGTAAAATGATTGAGGCTCCATGGAGCCCACCAGATGGAAGCCTGAGCTACTCAGACAAGGAAAACTTATAAAAACATTCCAGGCTGCAGCCAGCACTCAAGCCACAGATTAAAGCCTGATGAGTTTTGATCCAGTACAGAGAGATTCCCAGCAAGTGCCTCCCCAGAGAGACAATGTAAGACAATAAAACATAAACAAAACCAAAAAACAAATAAAAAAAAATAGGGCAAACACTGGTGAAGGAAGGCAATCCTGAGGATTAGCCTACAGCTGCCACAGAGGGGCTCCCCCTGACGGAGGTGGGCATTCCATTGAAGAGCCAGCCTTTGGAGAGAGAGCATCTGGAGTGCGAACAATCTGACAGAGGGACACACGAAGAGAGAACTGAATCTACACACACCTGAAGGGTTTGTGCCTTAAAACCACCAGAAAGATACTGGGACCGTCCAAGTGGGAGAAGCAGAATCCACAGGGGTAGGGTCTAGACTGGGAGAAGCTGCTGGCAATCAAGTGTGAACTGTAACAAAATGTCAGACAAATCTATGTCAGTCAGCATTAGGACCCAGACATCAAACAACACAGGAGAATGCATATTCACCACCACCACAGCACACAGCTTCAGCAGTGAGTGTCTTGGGGCATGCACCTGCTCCTCTGCTCAGAGAGCGAAAGTCAGCATGTCCCTGGCTCAGTGCTTGGAGAAGGCGAGTTGATGCAAACCTGGTCTTCCACTCATAGAAGGCAAACCAGACAGAAACTCCCCACAAAGTGGGATTGCCTGCACCTCACCAGCCTTTCCTGCCCAGACACCTCAGAAACACACACAGAGACACACACACACACATACACACACCAGCAAAACACCAGATAATTAAGGTACGAGAAAAACCCAGATCTGAAAGGCATAGGGAAGGGCAACAGAAACAGGAAGCAACATAAATGAAGAAACTAATGCTTATCCCAAAAATGAAAAAAAAAATCATCAAATTTAAAGCTGTAGGATGAAGATATCTAGGATACCTGAGGCAGAGAACAAAAAATCAGCATAGACTTTTCAGAGATAATGAGAAACAATGGAAAGAACTCAATGAATTTTTAAAAATATATCACCACATTGAAAGTGAAATATTTGAGCCAATGAACACAATAGAAAATTTGAACAACAGAAGGAATGGCGCAAAAGAAAAAAAAAATAACAGAGTTGAAAGATAACCAATTGAAAAACACACGAATAATTAAACATAAGGAAGAGAATTCGAATAAACCCATCAAAAATAAGCCCATCAATAAATCCGAATGACACCATCGAAAAATGGGATGTCAGAATCATAGGATTTCCTGAAGGCATCGGAAGTGTGGCAAGCTTTCAGGAAGTATTCAGTGAAATTATAAAAGACAACTCTCCAAACTGGGAACATAAGGGGGAGCCCAATACATGAAGGGTAAAGAATCCCAAATAGCTTTGATCTAAAAAGATGCTCACCCAGATACCTCATTGTCTAGTTCCCCTCAATGAAACATAAAGAAAAAAAGAAGCATGAAAAACAGGATCCAATAACTGATAGGGAAAACCAATCAGAATCACTGCAGATTCTTCAGAAGAGACCCTCCATGCAAGAAAATGAATTTTTTTCAGATCTTAAAACAGTAAAACTCTCAATCTAGAATAATGTAATCAACAGAGCTCTCATTAAAATTAAAATGAAATATTGGGCCCGGCGGTGTGACCTAGAAGCTAAAGTCCTCGCCTTGAACGTGCCAGGATCCCATATGGGCGCTGGTTCTAATCCAAGAAGCTCCACTTCCCATCCAGCTCCCTGCTTGTCGCCTGGGAGAGCAGTCGAGGATGGCCCAAAGCTTTGGGACCCTGCACCTATGTGGGAGACCTGGAGGAGGTTCCAGGTTACCGGTTTCAGATTGGCGCAGCACTGGCCGTTGCGCTCACTTGGGGAGTGAAACATCGGATGGAAGATCTTCCTCTCTGTCTTTCCTCTCTATCTGACTTTGTAATAAAAATGAATAAATCTTTAAAAAATGAAATATTAGCTATGCTTAAATTTTGAAACTTTTGTAATATATAAATAATCATCTTTGCTTATCTCCATGGTTTTCAAAATGAGTACTCCTGAATCTGCAATATATGTGGGATGAATACTCTCTCTATGGAGATAGATTTCTTATTTGTTAGTTTGCCATGTAACGTATTTTAACATAGAGAATCTGTGTAATGTATCTACTTATTCATTTTTATATGATATTTAATTATTTTTTTGTGTATAGCAAGACTTTTTGTGCACTTTTAATGCACAAATTTTAGGAGGTGTACAACAATAACTTGGTTTGATCCATGCCATCATTAGAAATGGTGACAAAAATAAATTTGTCAAAATTCATTTATTTGTACTTGTTCTTCATTGATTTCATATTTATCACATGCAAAATTCATGATTTAAACCTCATAATAAGCAGGTCTTTTATGCTTAAATAAGATTAATATTTTATAAGAGGAAGAGTTGCTTTAGCCAGACCATAATTATAAACAGAAAATAATAAAACTATGCAGATCTGGTTGGTACTCTTGGGCCATATTCCTGTCTGGGAAACTAATCTATGCTTCTTTGCAGTGCCTATCACTCTAGAATTTAGGCACTCGACAGAAATATTAGATTGTAAAAATAATGGATGGATAGCAAAACTCCTTTCCTCTCTTTGGTATATAATCCTATGACAAATTGAACACTGAAGAGATTAAGTTCCTCCAAGCTATGTGAGAAAAGCTAAAAGATGGCTAAAGGCTAATGAGATTTAATTTTCAAGTTTTTTTATATTACTTTTCTGACTTTCAGCTGCTTTAAAAATAAGACTGAAGGACCACAAAATATTTTTATATGTTGCTTTCAGAATTATTTTATTTTAAAAAACAAAATATATCTTGGATTGCTTATGTTGGGATAAAATGCTTTTATTAACTGCAGAATGAGGCAGTTAACATTTTCTGTAGACACTTTTTTGTGTCAGTACTACTTCCTAAATTTTAGCATTATTCTCGAAAGTTTAAGAAAACTACAAACTAGAATAAAAAAATGAAGACACTTAGAATGCTGGATTTGCATTTTTTTCCATTAATATTAGCTTTCATTTTACTGGAAGCAATTGTGGAGTTAAGCTCAGTATAACTTTACTGCGTATGCCTAATCTACCTGCCAATCAGAAAATAGCCCAGATGTATATGGATTTCATGACAAATAAATAAATATATAAATAAATAAATAAAATGACCTAAATACAAAAGAAAAACATTTCAGTTCTGTCTGCTTAAGTAACTTGCTAAGAATTTAATATTAATTTTAAGAATTTGAAAATTAATTTACATAGAAGAAACACTGCATATATTGGCTAGGCAATAACATAACAACACAATGACAATTCCCTTGTTCTTTCTTAGTCTGTCGCTTGCTCTGCTCTTCCACTTCAAAAAAGAATTATGGTAACATATTTTCAAATTTCTTTGTAATAATATGCTCCATTTTCAACTAAACACATTTCCCGATGACTGATAGAGAAACAATTATTCCTCAGGAATATTGACAGAGCTAGGCTTGTCAATGAATTATGTCAATTTTATTAATCATTCTTATGACTTTGTGTGAATGTGTGTCTTCCCTGTACTGTCTACCACAAATCATAGAAAACGTTTGATATCTCAGTAATCCTGATTTAATCCACTAAGCAAAATGTTCTCCACTTGCATCCATTTTATTGAAAGTAACAAGATTTTATTTTCTTAAAAGCTGAATACCACTCCACCAAATATGTTAATGCATTTTCTTCAGCCACTCATTAGCTGATGAGCATCTGGATTGATTTCACATTGTAGATGTTGTAAATTGAGTGGCTATAAACACGGGGAATAGGGCTGCAGGTAACTAATAGACTGACTTCATTTCATGTGTAGATAACTCAGATGAGACATCACAGAACTTGCTGTTATGCAGCTACTTTGAATTTAGAAAGCAGTAACTACACACATAAGCATGTCAATATTTGAGTTTCCATTTGTAATACTTAATTTAACTACACTTGTAACCAATTTACAGTTTTTTGACCTATGGAATATCTTAAAAGTACCTCTTCTAATTTGTAAAAGTAGATCATTGGATCATCAAAATATGTAATAGTAAAGTATATTAGGAAACTTTGGCATTTGTATTTAATATTTATAAGACTTATTCAATCAAAAAATCTCAAACCAGACTCGTAATTTATAATATTGTAACTTGCATGTATATTCAAATGTAACATTTATAACATTACTTGCTATCTTTAAAAAATTGGAAAAAATATTATTTTCCCATATTTCTTACATTATGATCCTACAGATACTGTTATGACACATCAATGAAAAAACCCATGGCTTAAATTACATATATAAAGTTATCAACAGCCAAATAATTCAACTTCATGGAAAAACATTTTTAATTGACACATGACAAGCCATATTATTTATGCATATTTTATCATTTAAAATATTTATAACATTTATCCATATAAAAAGAAAACATTTGTATATGTAAAAGGCTCGCCCTGATGACTGACTTTTGTAATTCCACTTGGAAAAGATCCATAATAAGTGCCAAACTGGACTTCAAATTAAATTATTTTATTTAGTATGAGTAGAGAAAATAATGAAAGTTAAAATTAATAAAATTGCAAATGATGGATTAACCTCTCTTAGTTTTATTGTCCTTTGAAGTTTTAAAGATTTATGTGCTTGTGTTTGTATGTTTAGGAAAGCAGAGTTATAAAAAAAAGAAGAGACACAGGGAGAGGAGTAGATTAGGAAGGCAGGGAGGGAGGGAAGAAAGGAGGAAGAGAGAGATGAAAAGAGAGAAACAGTTCCTCCATCAGCTAGTTCATGCCCCGTGATGCTCCCAGCTTGGGCGAGGCTGAGGTCACAAGCCAGGAATCTCATCTGGAACTCCAAAATGAGTTACAGAATATGTATACCTTACCTTTAAATGTATTTTTTAAAGAAGAAAGTATTCAACAGTTTGTAAAATATTTACTTGTGAGATAAGTTTTTTGTTTGTTTGTTTGTTTTTTGCTAATGCCTGCTTTAACTAAGAAATGTGGGGCGGACAGCCTCTTTAAATAATCTTTATTAAACAGAAGGCTGTTACTGTATTAACTCCATCCATTACTAGAGTTTTGGAGAAGTAGAAGTTTCAAAGCATCTGTGTTTCTATAATACTGCAGGACATAGCAATCAGGGGGAGGAGAAGTATGAAGTTTTGTATATTTTAAGAGATTGGTTATTGAGATTGTGGATATAAGATTGGAATAAGCAAACAAGCAGACTCAGGGATCTCATTTCCTATGAATACACCCTATGTATTGAAGAGTGATAGGAGATAAGTATATGGGAAACTTTTATCTGCTAAAATATGTTGAAGCAAGAATATGATAACTAAAGCCAAAAAAGAGAAATTGTCATATTTACCAACACAGTAGTGATCTGTATTCAGTAAGTGAGCAGCCATCTGGTGAGATCTGTCTCATCATGTTACAGTTCTCTCATTTGATGTATGGGTCACTGAAAATTGACTGTGATTAATAAATAGCACTATGATTAATAATATGATTATGAAGATTCAGGCATTGATGTCCTAAGATAAATATGATTATTTATGATTCTGTGAAGAAAACAAATTACTATTGATTATCTCCACAGACATGGGGGGTGTGTGTTTAAAACTTATTCTTGGAATGTGTGTATATAAAACATCATTTGCTTTCATCTCTGTGTTCATCTGCTACATGTCTATGGTTCCAAGATCTTGCAAAACTTGTTCATAGCCACATGCAGAAAACACCAGAGCTGAATAAAAATTCTGGATTTTCGATTGTATCAGAAATCACTCCTCAAACTCTAAATCTACAAGCTGGTGCTGTGATGTCATTGATAAGCCACAGCTTGCATGAAAACCACTCCCATATTGGAGTGCCAGTTTGTGTCCTGCCTGCTCTGATTCCCATCCAGGTTCTCGATAATGCACCAGGAAATGTAGCTTACAATGATGAAAATGTTTGGGACCCTGCCACACACGTAAGACCAGGATTGCATTCCTGGGTCCTGAATTCAGCTTGACACAGTATGGCAGTATGGTTTTTGAAAATATTTGGAGACTGAACCTGTAGATAGAAAATCTCTTTCTCTCCCCTGCTATATCTCCCTCCTTCTGTGTCAGTATCTAACACAAATATATGTTATATAGGTAATATACAACATACAGCATATATATGTTCTAACATATGTATGCCTAGCATACATATAATCTTTGATACTTCAGTCTCTAACCTATATGTTTGTGTGAATTCTTGATATGCATATATGTACATATGCAAAATGAATACATTTAATTCTAAGTCAATCTGAATGTGCTCAGATTTAATCAAGGTATATCTAAGTTGATAACATCCAATGAATACTTTGGTTTCCATTTATGAAGTCATTATTTTCTTTGTTTTTTTGCTTAAAGGTGTATTTTACATGTAGCATAATGCAAAATTAGATTTGGTGTAATAGGAATTCATGCTAAAATCTAATATTACACCTTACACTGAGTCTTTTATACTGAGTAAAAAGGGGGATATAGAAATGAGCCCATTGATTCACAGTAATGATTAATTCAAATATAATATTTGTTATACACAAATGAAATTTAACAAAATTACAGAAATAAAATAATTGTATGGAGTGCTGCTTTTATTCTTTAGTTAACTTTTCTTTCAGACATGCTTGACCTCTACTTTCTTAACATTCTTTTTCCTTTTAAGGATATTAGGCCTGAGATGCCTGAACCTTCATGCTGACCTAAGTTTATTTGAAAAAACGTAAGAAAATTTAAACATAGCTATGGACCTAAAATCAATAGGTGAGAAGGTCTAAGAAACAGAAAATCCAATATTAGCAGGATTATGACTGAAATGAACTCAGCCACATTGATATTATTTAGCAGGCATTTTATAAACTTTTTCACTGGTGTCAGAAAAATATATTCTGCTGCTTGTTATAACATTAATTTACTATATGAACACGAGCTATTCAATTATCTTTTTCCCACATTTCTTTTGCTTTTTATTAAAAATGGCTGGATAAAGAAAAACTTTCTTATTCTTCCAACCTCAATATATATATAGTTTTCTTTAGAAATTACAGTTTTTATTACTCTTGAAATCAAGTCATTTGAAGTTTTTAAAAAAGTTTATAAGTGTACCAACTATTTTTAATATGTATTGCTTCCTTTCAGGCCATGATATTCAGGATAAGTTAATTTCTTAAATATCTTGACTGACAAAATACTGACTACCTATCACCTGACTTAGAGTTTAACTACAAAAGTTATTTCTACAATTTTTATCTTCATTAATCTCACTCTTGGCTTAAGGAAAGTGGATAGCTTCATGCTGAGTCAGAATGATAAAAACAGACCACTAAAATATTAAAGTCAAAGCACAGATTTGCTGGGGATAATGACAGAGCAACACAAATGAGATAGTGACAAATAGCTAAACCACTCAGGCAGTATCGGTATTAGTAGAACATAGTTCTTTCATGTCCTGCTTACAGTTAGATGGATTAAGCAAATTAGCTAGACTTTCACATAATATGACGAAAGAGATAAATTTAGGATGGCTTGCATTTTTGAGAGGCAGAATGATTAAAAGCTAGAAGGGGACAGAAATCAAACATGATTGTAGGCTAAAGACAAATTAAGCATGGGTAAAATAAAACAAAACGGATTATGAGTGAGCCTGCAAATACCATTGTGTTGTAATTTAGATGTGGACTCTCCCCCAGAAGCTCATGTTCCAGAATCCTATGGAGGTGATAGAAGGTTTAAGAGGTGGAGCGTGATAGTAAATGAGAAAGGTTTGATTGCCCAGGAATGTTGACTTTATGAAGTGAGGAAGATCCAATATGTGTGGATTCATTTTTGGAAGAGCATATTGTTAGAAAACCTAAGCCTGGTCTTTATCTGACCTTTGTGATATGTGCCCCTGTTATCATGATGTAATTGTCTATAAAAATCGTGAAAGAACCAAGCAAATTGGGCCTGGTGATAGAGTCCCTGCCTTGAATGTGCCAGGATCTCATATGGATGCTGGTTTGTGTCTAGACTGCTCTACTTCCGATCCAGGCCCATAAGGTGTCCTGGGGAAGCAGCAGAGGATGACCCAAACCGTTGCACTGGTTCACTTTCCAAGTGGCCACAACAGCCAGAGCAGAGCTGATCTAAAACCAGGAGCTTTCGGTTTTCTCACATTTGTGCAAGGTCCCAAGACTGGGCTGTTCTCTACTGTTCCCAGGCCACAAGCAGGTAGCTGGATGAGAAGTGGAGTAGCTGTGACATAAACCAGCGAAGGAATAAGATCTTATCAATCGTAAAGTGGAGAATTAGCCAATAAATCACTGTGCCAGGCCTGTCACTTTTTTTAAGATATATTTATTTTTATTGCAAAATTAGATATACAGAGAGGAGGAGAGACAGATAGGAAGATCCTCCATCCAATGATTCACTCCCAAAGTGACTTCAACAGCTGGTGCTGCGCTGTTCCAAAGCCACGGGCCAGGAATTTCCTCCACGTCTCCCAAGTGGGTGCAGGGTCCCAAGGCTTTGGGCCATCCTCGACTGCCCTCCGAGGACACAGCAGGGAGCTGGATAGGAAGTGGAGCTGCTGGAATTAGAACTGGCGCCCATATAGGTTTCCAGCGTGTTCAAGGCAAGGTCTTGAGCTGCTAGGTCACTGCTCCAAACCCAGGCCTGTCATTTTTTTAGGTGTACTTTTGCCTTCCAATGCTTTTTCCTATTTTGCATTTACTTCAAACATTCGTATTAAGAATACACATTCTCCTTTTCTTTAAAGATAAATAATTCTTCATTATCTTTATTGGAAAACCAGATTTAAAAATAAATGATGATTTTTCACTCTCTGCAAATGCACCCAAAGCCATCAAAACATCTGTGAATGACTT
Source organism: Ochotona princeps (assembly GCF_030435755.1). NCBI lineage: Eukaryota > Metazoa > Chordata > Mammalia > Lagomorpha > Ochotonidae > Ochotona > Ochotona princeps. The sequence goes on from NC_080834.1 coordinate 57,125,252, forward strand.
CACTGAATAGTCCTTTAAATAATAGAGAGAAACATGTGATCATGCACAGTCTATGTATTCAGGCTCAGGAATTTTTAGTTAATTTAAAATGTACATAAATTTAATATTAGATAATAGGAAGAACATATTTCAGCCTGAGTGCAAGTTATATTTTAAGAAATATCAGTAAAATGAAGATTATTTGAATGCAACAGATTTTAATGACAATGAGAATTTAATATGGCAATAAAAATGATTATAAAATACCCACAACTGGGCCAGGACAGTAGCCCTGTGGCTAAAATCCTCACTTTGAGAGTGCCTGGATCCCATAAGCATGCTGTTTCTGACCCCAGCTTCTCCACTTCCCATCCAGCTCCCTGCTGGTGTCCTGGGACAGCAGTAGAGGACAGCCCAAAGCCTTGGGACCCTGCACCCACGTGGGAGTCTGGAAGAAACTCCTGGCTCCTGGCTTCAGATTAGCTCATCCCCAGCCATTGCAACCACTGGGGGATAAATCAGTGGACAGAAGATCATTCCTCTCTGTCTATCCTTATCTTTGTAAATTTGATTTTCCAGCAATAATAAATAAAATCTTAAAAAACAAGAAGTGCAATAAAATGAATAATTTAGCTATGAAGATGAAGTGCAAACAAGTCAAATATTTGTAATTATAGATAGATTAAAAGCTTAACATAGATTTCTTGTAGCAACTAAGGATGAAGAGACTTCCACTAACAGCCATTTGTGTTCTAGTCCTGTTACAATATCCTTGGCTTTGTGATTCCTGGGAGCATGGTCATTAGAGACCCGTTTTGAGGACAAAATTGGTATTAAACAATCTTTCATTTATAACAGTCTAGCTTGGTTTCTTATGGATGAGCTAAAAGCCACAATTAAACAAACTTACTATTCTCTAAAGCTGAGAATAAGAGAATCTAGTTATTTTGTCTTGCTGTTTTGTTCATATAGCAAATTTATCTGAAATTTGAAAGGCTCATTGTGTGTTTATGTTCAAAATTAAATAATTGTTCTATGATATTTATATATTATACATGTGTTTTTGACAAATTGTCAGTGAGCATAAACATGCAAAACAGAATTTATTTATTATGTTAAGTACAGTGCTCCCAATGCTTATGTTCTCCTGACCACTAGGTGGTTGTATTAAGACATGGTGCTTTGGGACAATGTAGCCACAGACAGAATTCATGCTCAATAGAAAGGTCACGGAAGTATTTATGTAACCCTCTCAGCTGTTAGGAGACATACCTTTGCCCCATCTATGAACTAGGAAAAAGGTTTTTACATAACATCACATTGGTTGGTGCTTTGGTTTTGGCCTTCTGTAGTCCAGAGCCGTAGGAAATGTTTGCATTGTTTCAAGTTTTACAATCAATTATATTTTGTTGTTAAAAGCAAGGAAACAGAGAAAGAAAACAAAAAAGCATACTAGGAGTGTAAATTTATGTACATATATTCATATTTAAGTTAATTTCATTTATCATAATCAAGGCTAAAAAATAATAATTTTGCATTTTATCTTGGATTTGTAGCAAGCTTTAGCCAATAGTCACTTTCTTGCTTTTAGTAAGGAGGCACTGAGATCATTACTAGCCTCATGCAGCACAACCTACTCCTAAGGACACAAAGGAGACTTTTATTAATCTCACCTAGAAAATTAGTGTTTTCCCCAAGTTAGTAAATGGCTTTTACACATCTTTTTGCCAGTTACAGAATTTTCCATCTTCATTTGTCATTTGTCATCTTCATTGGACCTGAAAACAAAGCTCCAAGAGAGATGTGTGGCTTCTTTATAACATAGTGCTTATGGTCAGGTATAATTAATTTTTCAGTTGCTTCCTAACTAATTTTACTTATGTTTAGTTTTCAATGTGTTCAATATGTATATCTGTGAAACTGACATCGATTGTTCATTAGACAAGCATATACCAACACAGGTATCATATATTAAATGACTAGTATCTTAGTAATTTAATTGAGACAAGTTACAAATATCAAATGGTATTTTTTGATTTATTCAAAGGTAAGCTTTATTTGCTGAAGACCTCTGCCATGAACAGGGACATGAAACAAAATATATATTAATGAAATCATTTTTCCATCTAGCCAGACAGTATTATTTAGATATAAATATATATGTATTATATTTAAAATGTACCATAACAGTACATTTTACAATTATTCAAAAATAAAATTATGTGTAAATGAACCACTTGTGTTATTTATTTGCAGTTACAGTAAATTACATTTATAAAACACAAGTACTAATTTCAAATTTTGATCACATAACAGGTTGAAATATACATAATATTTCATTTTCCCATCAATAGAAAATTACTTTAATTAGAAAAAAATTGCAAAATTGACATAATAGAGTAAAAAGAAGCATTGAATGGACTTATATGTTTTAAACTAATTCAATTGTTTGTATCTGTTACTAAGTATTTCAATATGGTTACTTAATTATCAATCTAAAATATTATTGGTGTATAAAGTAATATATATATATATATTTCACCTTATGAGTACGCTTGGTGATATGGAGTTTGGGTTCAGTGAGGAGAACCTGCACATTTCTTCTATATCTCAATGTTTCTTATAATCCTTCCACCACATGCAACCAGTAAACATTTCTTTATTGCATTCAAAGTAATGATGAAAGTGCATGGTGATAAGTCTAATAAAGCAGGTATATATCAGACAAAGCTCCACTTGACATACTACATCAGTGCTACTTACATATTTTATGTGTGTAAAAATAGAATTTGCACACTAGAGTGCCTAGTTAGTTAAGAATAACATTCGAGTACCTTTTGTTACCAATGTCTGAGAATTTGCCTTATTCCAAAACTCTACTTGTTAGCTATCTGCATTATTTACGTATTTGCCAAAGAAAAGCACATGACCAATACTGAAGTTGAGAATGGTGAAGTACAGTTTGCTTCTGTGCAAAAATACTGAAGTTCTTGTGGTAAACAGACTAGATGACATGTGAACATATGGTTTCAGTAATTTAACTTTCCACCACCACCCTTGTAATAACTACTTAGATTTGCACCATGTAAACAATGAATTTACTCAAAAAGTTTTGAATAATACATCATTTCAGAAATCCAGGGTCCTGTGTTCAATACCCACATCTGAAAATAGCAGTTTGTCATATAGATAGGAATACATTTTACTTGATTTGAATTATAGACTTTAATTGCAACCTGGAATATGTGCAGGCTCTCCATGTAGTTTGATCTTTATTTAATTTTTTTAAAGATTTATTTTTATTACAAAATCAGATATACAGAGAGGAGGAGAGACAGAGAGGAAGATCTTCCGTCCGATGATCTTTATTTAATTTTTAAGGATGCATTTGTTATTATTTTTTTTAGACAGGCAGACACACAGAGAGGAGGAGAGACAGCAAGGAAGATTTTCTGCATGATGGTTCACTCCCCAAGCAGCTGAAACACCTGGAGCTGAACCAATCCGAAGCCAGGAGCCAGGAGATTTTGCTGGGTCTCCCACGTGGGTGCAGGGTCCCAAGGCTTTGAGCCATCCTCGACTGTTTTCCCAGGCCACAAGCAGGGAGCTGGATGGGAAGTGGGTCCACTGGGATTGGAACCTCACCAGTATGGGATCCTGGCGTGTTCAAGGCGAGGACTTTAGCTACTCTGCTATTGTGCTGGGTTCTACGCTGATCTTTGAATACACACACACTCATCATCATCATCATCATCATCATCATCCCTTCCCCTTGTAGTCTACCATTACCACATGGCTGTATAAAAATCATCTTGAATTTCTCACTATGTATGTCCATAAGTAAAAACTGTCTTTTTACAAACATTTTCTGTTTATTTGAAAATCAGCAGAGACAGAAGGAGACACAGAGGTCTTCTGTCCTCTGGTTCAATTTTCATATGCTACAGTTGCCAAGAATGTGCCAGATGATCATATAAATGGAGGATAAGAACCCACATAAATGTTTCATGTCCGCTGACTTCCAGATGCCTTAGAAGCTGGTTGGAAGCAGACGTGTGACCTGATGGCAGGCAATCCAATAGGTAATGCAGCTGTCCTAAGAAACATTACACAACTCTCAAAATGCCTGCCCCAGTATTATGTTTTTTTTTAAATCAGAGAAATAATTTCCAGGCAGCAAAACATGAAAGTGAGAAAATCATCTTTATTATCATTTGGCCAAATTTTGTGTGGGTAACTTATTGTCCAAAAACACATGTGAGTCTTTCTTTTTCTGAGTTCTGCTTCCCTCTCACTAAGAGAAAACCCTCTTTTTATTATAAGATAACACAACCTCCTCTCACATTATCTCCCTTCCTTTATTCTTATGGACTTTTCCTCGTGGCGGTTATCCCTCTTGGCAAGCAGCATATTTCCTGTTTATGAGATCTGCCCCCACTTGGGCAGAAGCTTCAGAAAAATGAAGAACTTGTCTATTTTGATTCAAGATCATTCCTCAATACCAGGAAAGTGTCTCTCCTTTGTGCAGCAAATCGAAGAATTTTGTCTTTTATTCTGGATATGTATTATACTGGAAATGTATTACAAAATTATTTCTATTAAAATTGAAATGTTACTTATAGAGTAAGTTTATCCAATACCATTTATGCTGTTATTATTTCTAAGTAATTACCAGTAATAATAAATGTTTGAAGTATATAGTTAAATGATGAACTTTCAACATAAGGAGAAAATATATTTTGAAGGTTTTACGGCTAACTAAAATTCTTTCATATTTTAGCCAAAGTAGTTAGTGATAGCTTGAATGACTATCTGAAATAATCATTAATTAGCTTAAGTGTAATTGTTTGTATAGCATCTATGACATATATGATATATATCATATATAAATATAAAACACTAACTTTTATTCATGACATTAAATTACTAATCATAAAAAAAAGGGAGCACTTTCTTTTTTTTTTTTACCAGCAATTAGAGTTTATTATTGATAAGAACAGGAGAACAGAACAGCCGTTGTGGCCACTTGGGGAGTGAACCATCAGACAAAAAATCTTCCTCTCTGTCTCTCCTCTCTGTATATCCACCTTTCCAATAAAAATAAATACATCATTTTAAAAAGAATACCTCTATTGCGTTCCTGGCTCCAGCATAATGTTTGTGCAAATGCTTAGAAGCAGTAGTGATTAGTGCTGGTTAAAATAATTGTAAGTCAGTCACCGGTATGGGTGACCAAGATTGAGTTTGGCTTCAGGCTTAGGTCCACTGTTTTGGGTCTTTGGGGTGACAGTATTTCTGTCTATATCTTTCTCTGATAATGAAAATCATAATGATTGTTCATCAGATAGTCTGAGAGTGAATACCATCTACAAGTATTGATTGAAAGGAAGCTGAGTACCTGAAAAATTTTTAGAAATTTTATATAAAATGATTATTCGTAGAAATTATTCATAAAAGAAACCTAATAGAACCTAACAGGAACTTAATAGAGCAAAGTAGGCAGAGGAATGGTTAGTAGCACAAGCCTTGGGCATTGCAGACCAAGATAAATGGATTTGAAGCCAATTAACAGTTATTTCATAATATGAGTTTTCATGAACTTTTAAAAATAGATTTATTTATTGTTATTGCAAAGTCAGATATATATGTATAGTAAGAAAAAGAGTAAGATTCATCCAATGATTCACTCCCCAAGTGACAACACGGCCGGAACTGAGACGATCCCAAGCCAGGAGCCAGGGCCTCTTCTTGGTCTCCCATGCAGGTGCAGGGTCCCAAACTCTCAGGCTGTCCTCGATCACTTTCCCAGGCCACAAGCTAGGAGCTGGATTGAAAGTGGGGCTTCTGGGATTAGAACTGGTGTATATATAGGATCCAGGCACGTTCAAGGCAAGGAATTTAGCCAGTAGGACATCATGCCAGACCCTTTCATGAACTTTTTAAAGATCTCTTACATGCCTGGCTTTTCAAAATCTTAAAAAAAGTTTCAGGTTTTAATTCTATTTTAATGAACATTTGAAACACCCTTGTATAGTATAAAACATTTGCCCAACTACAAAATTGTTAAATGGCACATTTCTCAGGAAACACCCCATTAATAAATGATGTAAGAATATCTATAAGTAGTTCAATGAGCAAAATTTTCATTGAATTTCTTTTTATGTTGTTTGCACTACTTATGCACAATTTATTTATTCATTTATTAAAGATTTATTTATTTTTGTTGGAAACCTAGATATACAGAGAGGAGGATCTTCCATCTGCAGATTCACTCGCAAAGACACTGCAAAAGCCAGAGCTGTGCCAATCCGAAGCCAGGAGCCAAGTGCCTCCTCCAGGTCTCCCATATGGATTCAGGATCCTAAGGCTTTGTGCTGTCCTCAACTGCCTTCCCAGGCCACAAGCAGGGAACTGGATAGGAAGAGGGGCACAGGATCAGAACTGGTGCCCATATGGGATCCTGGCTCATGCAATGTGATGACTTTAGATGCTTGGTTATGGTACCAAGTCCCTACTTAGGCACATTAAAAAAAAAAAAATCAGGGATTACATTAGCAACTCAGAATCCAAATTTAGTTTTCATCAACATTAGTTTTTTGGATATAAAAATAAACTCTATTCCAATCTCTCTCCTGAGTTTCAGGGGAACAAGTACTTGGGTCATTGTTTGCTGCCTTTTGAAATAAGTTAGCAGGAAACTGGATGGGAAGTTGAGTTGTCAAGACAAACCTGTGTTCCAATTTATAATGCAGTAGCATAACCCATTTGTTGAATATATAAATCCCAGTAGGCATTTAAAAAAAATGTGCAGTCTCTAAGCAGATACTTTTGTAAAGTATAACTGGAAATAGTCAAAACAAAAATTTATAGTAAACATAAAAGTTCTGCAAAATGCAAATGCAACCTTTTAATATTAGTCAACATATTATATTTGTTTTAATAAACCTAAGCATAATAACTATAACATTTGAAGTAAGAAAAAATATATATTTTATTCATGAAAATGCATGCAGATGAAATCACTGATTATTGATCAGCCCTGTTCCACAGAATCTCAGTGGATTTTGCTCATGACTGTGAACCATTTAAAGGCCCAGGCATTTTCTGTGACTAACCTTGGACACTACTTAAGATTTCAAATAGAAGAGTGATTCCTTTCGGTTAAAATTTCTCAGTATTATTCTGAAAGTAAGCTATCCATTTAGGAAGTTAATGAATAAAATGATCCAAAGAATGATGGGCCAAGAAGAAACTAGGTGGGGGAGCTTCTTGTGGATCTCCTATGAAAGAGGCAGGTAGGGGAAAGCATTCAGATCATTTCTGCTGATTTCCCAGACTGTTGGTAGGAAATAGGATCAGAAGTGGAGAAAAGAGGCACACAATGGCACTCATAGGAGCTGGACAGAGTTTTCAAAGGATGTGCAGATATTGTTGTAAGATGCAAAATGTGATTAAAAATAAATGAATATCTATTTACAGAGGAAAATTAAATGTATGGCAAATGAAAAGGTGGTGTAAAATTGTTACTTAACTGGTCTCCACCTAAAAGTGTTTCTGCTCAGCCTCTGACAGAAAAAAAAAAAAACCAACCAAACAAACAAACAAAAAAAACCCTAAAAAACAGTACTGTGTAGTACAACTAGAGAGATTTAGAACAGGGAATGGGTACTGTTTGACTGGTCCGGGGACTAACCAGAATGTAAGAAATTCAGGTCTGGGGGCGAAATCTGTGTGTTGGGGTGGGGGTGGGTATGTGGGCTCACCACTGTGAAACTGTAATCTCGGCTAGCACATGCAAGATCTATGGCTGGAAATAGGCCTGCATGGGGAGTTAAGGGAACCCTGCTCACTAGGTTGGGTTCCAATGGTGAGAGTGAGAGCCAGGAAGTGGGCAGTAGCAGATTGTGCTGGACATGCCTGCAGTCTCCCTCAGTCTAGGTGTGGACTAGGTCTGCAGAAGTGCCAGAATGGCTAGACTCCATCACCCAATGATTCTCCTGAGAGCCAAGGTAGGTGTAGAACAGGATGGGCTAGCTTTCAGTTAGCACCAAATCATGTGAGAGCTGTGTCTGGGTATGGACAGGGTGTGGCTGGCCTGCAACATACAACAGTAAGAACCGAAATGGAGGTGGGTAGGTTGGGCAAGGATACTCTTCTTGCCAGGACAAGAGGTGGACAAAGTAAGCCTGGGCCAATGACCCACCACTGTGCGCAAGAACTGCCACTGGGAGGAAATCCAATAGAGGAGACTGGGAAACTCCTTCGTCACAACATAGTCCCTGCAGGTGATTGCAAGAACCAAGGCAAGGAGCAACTCAGACCATGTTACGTTACAGTACCCACCGGCATACATGTGGCTCAGCTCTGGGGGTGGGCTAGAGTTAGTCAGTTCATAATATCCACAGACAGAGCTGAGAATTAGGATGGGTTACAGACGGGGCCAGGTTGGGTTGGGCCACAATACCAGATAGTTCACATTAGTGCTAAGAATGGGGGATGATGGGGCCATGCTAAGCTATAGCACCCATCAGCAACAGCTGGAAGTGGGGGTAGACTGGCCCTAGTCAGGATACAGCACCCACTGGTTAATGGCAAGCTGAGATAAACCATGCCAGTGTGGCAGGGAGGGCAGTAGGTACCAGGTCTGTGAGTTCCGGAACAGGTCACCTTGTAGGGCCCAGATCCGCTGGCCTGGGTAAGTGGGCCTGCATGCACGGTGCACAACAGGTTCATGGGTTTTAGGGGTGAGGTCTGTTGGGACCAGGATAATTTTGCTCAGATCCTTTGGTTTACCCGCTTGGTAGGTGCCGTGTCCATTAGCCACAGGGCCAGGGTGTATAGAGGGACCTTGTCTCTTGGCCCAGGTCTGGGGGCCCATCTGTGTGGTATCTGCCAGGTCCTTGAGCCCTAGGACAGGGTTCTGGTTTGGCCCTGGTTGCCTGACCCAGGTTCGTGGGCCCACCTTTGTGGTGGATGCTTGGTCCATGAACTCTGAAGGCTGGTGGTCTGACAGGGCCTGGGTCACATATCCTGGGTCCTTGGACCCACATTAATGGTGGGTGCCAGGTTGGGCATCCTGGTGGTGACGGTCCTTGGGCCCACCAGGGCAGTGGGTGCTTGGCCCATGGACCCTGGGTGCAGGATCCAGTGGGACCAGGGTCACTTTACTCAGGTCCTTGGATCCATCTGTGTGGTGCCTGCCTGGTCTGTGAACCCTGAGGGAAGGGTTCCAGCAGGGTCTGGCTCTCCTGTCCTTAGTCTTTGCCCTACCTGTGCAGTGGTTGCTGCATCCATGCACCCTGAAGTACGAGGTCCAGCAGGACTGGGGTCACCTGTCTGCAGTCCTTGTGTGCTCCTGTGAGAACAGGTCCTCCCCTTCCATGGAAAAAGGAAAACAAAAAAGAAAAACAACAACAGAATAGTGGATGGCTGGCCTTGATTCACGTGGAAGTTCTGGTAGCCCATTAAGGCCTGCAGAGCACTTATGGTATTATAGCAGAGAAGGGAGAATAAAACAAACCAGACAAATGCTCCAGCCAAATGTTGACAGCAAAAATCTGGGTGAATGGAGACTCTGAGAACAACCATCCCAGCCAATGAACATTGGAAGGGTTTCCTCTTCCTTCGATCAGTGGGACTGAGTGCATTTCAGAAGTATCAAAATCACCTGGAGAACTCTCGGAGCACGCACCACACTGGGACCTGGGTTGATGTTGGGAAACCATTCCCTATTCCAATGGCCTGGGGTGGTTGGGAGACTAGTTATGGCTTCTCCCATTATTTCCCCCTTCCCCTAGAAACAGGAAAAATAAATAGAAGCTATGATCACATTGACTTTTCCTTAACCCTGGCTCTTTCTCACCCTGATCAACTATGTAAACATCACAAAATAAAAATAAAACATTTTAAAAATGGTATTAAGAACATTTAGCTTAGTTCACCAGCATAGTATTAGAAGCATGCACGTAGAACCTTTTGTATGCATTTAAATGCAACAGAGTTTTGTTTATTGACAATTCATACACTAGGAATGACTGAAATGGATTTACGTTTCCTGCTTGTATGAACAGCGTTTACGGCATCAGGGATTACAATAACAAGCACTCAAACTCATGGAAACAAATAGAGACGTGTGGCACATATGCCATTCCATTCCCAAAACACAGAAAGCTAATGTCAAGACCTTTTCTGTCAAATAACAACAGTAAATACATACAGGAATTTACTGGATAGACTTTTATCATTCAGAATTAAAATTTTCTCCAAATCATGTCATTATTTCTTTTAATTCCCTGGAAGGCCATTGTGAAAAATGACTAGTGGATAGACATTATAGCATAGGATAGTTAATGTCATCAACAGAAAAGCTGACCCTGGGCCCGGCGCCATGGCCTCGTGGCTAAACTCCTCTCCTTGAACGCTCCGAGATCCCGTATGGGGATCGGTTCTAATTCCCGGCAGTTCCACTTCCCATCCACCTCCCTGCTTGTGGCCTGGGAAAGCAGTTGAGGATGGTCCAAAGCTTGGATTGCTGTACCTGTGTGGGAGACCTGGAGGAAGTTCCTGGCCCATGGCTTTGGATTGGCACAGCACTGGCTGTTGCGCTCACTTGGGGAGTGAATCATTGGACGGAAGATCTTCCTCTCTGTCTTGCCTCCTCTTTGTATATCTGACTTTGCAATAAAAATAAATAAATCTTTGAAAAAGAAAAGAAAAGCTGACCCTAACAAGTGCTACACTGTTGTAAAATGTGGTAAATAGTCTGTTTTTGTTATTATCTCTTATACTTTGTATGACTGTACAAACCAATATAACATAGAAAATAAAAAGGTGCTTGTGCCATTTAAGCCCTGAAAGTTAAAATACTAAGGATCATCAAAACTGATTGCATAGAAAAGTATGTAGTAAGAGCTACATTATTTATAATGAAATTTTTCTATTTTCTGTATTTTCACGTATGAGCAGTGTGACTTCCACTGGCCTTTTGAAAGTCACTTTAAACTTCTACCCATGCCACGTGTTGAATTGTGTCCCAAGCACTAATACATCATGGCTTATACCTACATGACACTAGTGAAGCGCAAAAGGCTGGAGTCAGGACTGCAGCTGAAGCACTGCTGTGCAGACAGAAGATGATGGAGAAGACTAAAGCAAAGGCGGGGGGGAGGGAAAGGGAGAGGCACTACACTACACAACGGGAAAATTATAGATTACGAAAAGTAAGGAACACGAGTAAGTAGAGGAAAACTTTAAAATAATTCAGTGAATACATCATTCATTTTTTAAAAAGTTTTTTTTTCTCTCTCAGATGGAGGAAACAGACAGAATCCTTTACTAAAAGCAGAAGAACTGAGCAGAAATTATCCAAATGTGAAAAATAATACTGAGAAATAGAGACCCTAAAGAAGGAGACAAACTTTCGCTTCCTTCCTGCCTGAGATTGTATTCCCATAAATTAATTAAGCCTAAATTAATACATAATAATAAGAGGCAGAAACAATATATAGGAATCAGTAGGAACTAAACAAACAATAAATGTATCAACAAATTGTTTTGGGTGCTTGCAAATATATCACCTTGCTAAGTCTAATAACAATATATTATCCAGTAAACAAGGTGGAATTATTTCTCATCTGGAATTATTTGCCAGCCTTATATATAATCAGTAAAAATGCAAAAAAATGCATATATAAACATTCATAGACATGATTGCTTATGTAATTATTAGTACCTTACATCGGAGTAAAACAAGAGAAAAGCAGTAATTCATTTCATTTAATGTTCAGTAGTTGCCTCAATACATGATTCTAAACATATTTTGAAGGCAGTACCTTGTTATTAACTCTAAAGAAATATTTGGGATTTCTCCCCAGCACTACGGAATTTTCAACTGTATAAACTAACTGGAAATTGCTCAACTCACATACAACATCTGTCAACTATTAAAAAGCAAAATCATTTCCACTCTGAATTATTACATAAATACCTCCATATTACATACTTGTCTTAATCATATGCTTTTTTGTTTACTAAAACTTGTTATGAAGTTAAATTTTGCAGTCCTTTCTATATATATTTTTGTTTATTATTTTAAAAATGCTGGAAGCTAAAGATAGCAACAACAAGCTCAAGTAAGTTTTTTTATTTCTCTATTTTTTAAAGATTTATTTACTTTTATTGGAAAGAAGGATATACAGAGAGGAGGAGAGACAGAGAGGAAGATCTTCCGACCGATGATTCACTCCCAAAATGGTCGCAATGGTTAGAGCTGAGCTGAGCCGCAGCCGGGAGCCAGGAGCTTTTTCCAGACCTTCCAAGCGGGTTCAGAATCCCAAAGCTTTGAGACGTCCTGAACTGCTTTCCTAGGTCTCAGGCAGGGAGGTGGATGGGAAGCAGGGCTGCCGGAATTAGGATTGGAGCCCATGTAGGATCCTGGCATGTTCAGGGCAAGGACATTAACCACTAGGCTATTGTGTCGGACCCAAGATTTTTTTCTTTATTGTTCATTCCTCTATCACCAGCAAAATTAGAACACATACTATGTCTTAGGAAAAAAAAAAAAGATGCTGTAAAGGCCATTTATGTCATACCTTCAAATGGTTTAAACATAGCTTGAAGATTCTGAACTTTTGGATCAGTTCAATTTTAACATGTATGTCCTCTGCTCTGGTGTTGCGTTCTACTGGAAAGAAAACATACTTGCTCAACAGATTCATTATATTTACTTTAAATGCTGTTTTTTAATCCATAAGCTGTGGAGTCATGGTTTGAACTCAAAGATGTATGTCTTCCCTGTTTAATGTCGCCTTCTTTCTTGTATATAAAATTTATGGCTACTCACCCTGCACATAATCACTGCTTCTACAGAGAACATAAAGAATGAATTCACTAGGAAATATCGACCTCTGGTTGTCCTTTATAATCCTAACCTAAGAAGAGAGTTATCATACTTAACTTTTTAGAAGATGCATTTACTTATTTGAAAGACGTATGATGGGAGGGATGGGGAAAGAGAGAGAGAGAAAGGAAAAGTCTTCCATCCACTCCCCAAAGAGCCACAGTGACCAAAGCTGGGCTGGTCCGATGCCTGGAGCCAGGATCTTCCTCTGGAGCTCTCACAGAGCTGCAGGGACCCAATAACTTGAGCCATTGTCTGCGGCCATCTCACTCCCACCAGCAGACAGCTGGATCATATCCACTGGAACTAGGACTGGAAGGTGACAGTTATCAGTACATGACAATACCAGAGTCAAATTCCAGAAAATCACTTCAACCTTAAATCACTCTCCACACAGGCATCTGGGTGATTAACTATGTCTATGCTTTCCTTTCCTTAAATCGATTTTCACAAACTCTTAGTGGCAATCACTTAGGGATTTAAACGTTCTAACTTTATCTCACATGTTTAACTCTCCAAAAACAGCTAAGAAACCAGATATTCACTAAAATTTTCATCTTTTATGTTCAAAAATTTTGCCTAAAAATAACACACCGTTTCTTTTTTACCCTTACATTGGATTTTTATATCCTAACAACGACATACATTCACTCATCAGATTTTCATTTAAAGTGCCCTACCAGAAGAATGAGAGAGCCCTAACTGCAAGTTCATTTTTTTGTCACTTTACTCAAGCCTTTCTTGAGTACATTCTATTTGGACTTTTTCCCATAAAAACTTACCAGAAAGGAGTAGCTTACAGGTGTTATTCTCTCCTAAAGGAAACAGAAAGAGTTCATGGCAAATGTGTTACATTATCTTTCTTCTGTGTTTGAGAACTAACCTTTCTCTTGTTCCCAGTGGCTGCACCAGACTACATCTTGATCTTTTTTTCTAATGAAGCTGTCATTCAGAGTTGTTTTCAGGGCTACTGGATTTTAAACCTGATTCATTGCCAAGGTTGAGCTCTAGGGTGTAAAACTATAGATCTTGGAACTTAATGTTAAAGTGGTTTGAGACCAAAGACTGGAAAGGAACCTTAAAAGTTCATATTTCAATTCCTTATTTTATAAGAAATAATCCTCACATCTTTCATATAGTTTACTTTACATCTCTGTGATATTAATGAATTATTTGTCATAGGAGTGTGGAAAAAACTTATATGGGTGTACACATCATGCTTTATTTGATTCTTTGTAGAACATAAAAATACACATGTATTTCAGATTATATAGTTTTCTAAAGACAGAATCAGGGCAATAAGCCTATTTTATTTATTTCTTTTTCTTTTTCTAGCCTTTCCCTTTCCCTGTCTTTCAAAAAAAAATCCTTGTGGTTGGTACCATGGCATAGTAGGCTAAGTTTCTGACTATAATGCCATTACCCAATATGGGCAACTGTGTTGCAATTGCTCCAACTCCAGTTCAGTTCACTGCTTCTGGCCTGGCAAAGCAACAGACAGTGTTTCAGTCGTGGGGCTTCTGTGTTCACATGGGACACCTGCAAGAAACTCCTGGTTCCTGGCTGCGGATCAGCTTACATTGCAGCCATTTGCAGCCGTTTGTGGGAGTGAAGATCTGGTGGTGGTATTGGAAGGTGGGGTTATTTCACTTTCTCTCTGTGTTCTATTTTTCAAATACACGTAAAATGAATATTTGTTTTAATAAAACAGTACTTGATTTCATCAAATTTAATTACAAGTCACTTGGTAAACTACCTAATATATATGTAAAAAAAAATCATAACTCTCTTAGTTTTTTTTTAATTCTATTTTTGATGATGATTACATGGTTGATCAGGGTGAGAAGAACTGAGGGTTAGGAAAAGGTGGGTGAAATAATTATTTCCAAATTTTCTGTTTCTTCTTCTTGTCTCTGAGGGAAGAGGAGACATAAAGGGAGAAGCCACACCCATTTTCCCGAATGACCCAGGGATGGGCAACCACCACCCAATATTAACCTTGGGTCCTGAAGTGGTGCAAGCGTCTATGGTTGTGCTCAAGTGATCTGGATATTTCTTACATGCTGTTGATTTTGCAAATCCAAGGGAGAGGCAGCTTTCCCAATGTCCATTGGTTGACATATTAGACCTCAAGTCTCCATTCACTCAGATTTTTGCTTTCATCGTTTGGCTTGGGTAGTTGTCCAATTAGTTCAGTTGTCCTTCCTCTGCTACGGTATCCAATGAACTGCCATATTTTCCATGTGCATCAGGGTCTGCGTCCACGGCTCAGCCTTTGTCACGGAACTGGAATAGGTGAACTGGGCCCTGTCTAGAAATAGACACAGTTTCTTTTTTATCTTTACATTGGATTTTTATGTCCTAACAAAGACATACTTTCACTCATGAGTTTTTCATTTAAAGTGCCCTAACTGAGGACTAGAATGCCATAATTATAACATAACTTCGTTTTTGTCACTTAACTCAAGGCTTTCTTGGGTACACTCTATTTGTACCATGTATATATGTATGTATGTATGTATGTATGTATGTATGTATATCTGGCATTCATAAACCCAGAATCCAACGCACAGAAGGGGTCAAGAACCCAGGCTGGGTAACCAGAGCTTCAGGAAACCCTGGCTCCAGTTCTCATGAATCCAGCACCTAACTTAAGAAGTTGGGCTAGGGGACTCAAGCCCCACTGGATCTGCTGCACCCAGCGTTCACAAACCTGGCACCCACCTCATAGGCAGGCCCTAAGACCTGTGCCGGGTGACTTGAGCTCTACCTGGAACCCCTGAAGGCAGGGCTCACGAACTTGAAACTCACCATGCAGGCAGGCCAAGAGATCCAGAACAGGTGAACCAGACCCTGCCAGATCCCCTGCTTCTGGGATCAAAAACATGGCACCCACCTCATAGGACCTGGGCCAAGCAACCTGAGATCTGCCGGATCGCACAACCTTTGGTCTCACAAACTTTACAGCCATTTGGTGGCATGGCTCGCCTCACCTCAGCAGCATCCACTATCACATCACACAGCCTGCTGAGGCCAGCCTGACCCCTGTTGTAGCTCCTGCTGGTGGGTGCTATAGCCTAGCCCAATCCAGCCAGATTCATGTTCTGGCCCTAATATAACCTGGCTGCTGTTGTGGCCTGACTTGGCTCCCCTGCACTCTGTCCTGGTTCTCAGATCTGCCAGTTATGTTATGAACTGGTCCAGCTTGGTCTGTCCCCAGACATGAGCTAGATGTGTGCCGGTGGGTACAATAAACTGGCAGGGTCTGGGCTGCTCCTTGTCTTACTTCTTATCAGTTTAAAAAAAAGTCATCTGACAAGAATAATGCAGAATGCTTGATTATTTCTTGTGTTATATTTGCATTTTCTGTTGACAAATTTGAAAACTGAAGTTAGACTACATTTTACTTCAACTTACATTGTAACATTTTATTAATAAAATGATCTTGGACAAATATCATTTTTACTTAGTTACTACATCTGTTTAATTCAACTGCTATTTTAAGAATGTGACTAATTTTCCCTGTTTCTGTGTAATGTACTCTTTACATTTGAGAACTGAAGCTTATTCATACTGAGGCATAATGTGGCCTTTCTGTTTTGAACAGTGTTAAATCCATACAGTTCCTAATCTTTGAATTAAGCCAATAGAGAAATATTTTTATAATTTCAAGCATCAGAAGTATTTCATAATCTTTTGTATTTTACCAAGTTTACTTTTAAGGAAGGAGATGTTTGCTGTTGATCAATTACAATATCAAAAGTATCCCTGTTCTCTATCTAAACAAAATTAATATATAAGTTGCAGAAAATTTATGCTTCAATATATTCCTGCAACTCATGCAAAGTTTCAAAATGCTTTTGAACAGAAACTGCAATCATTGGTTTTTAAAATTTCCAAGATTCATTTTAAAAAATTAGTTTAAACAGTCATTAGACAGAAGATGCAAATATTTCATAATACAAACTTATTTTCACATCATTTTCTGGTGTCAGTGCGTACTTAATTTTCTGTTTTAAATACTTAATAAAATGGATCTGACCTACTGAAACTTTTATTCAAGATGATTTGTATTATATCATATCAAAATAAGTATTCAGGTTGAGTATAATAAAATTACCATGATAACCTAACCTAAGTTTTTATTTGTATTTTTAAAAGAAATTATTCAGAAACAAAATAAGGAATATGATGATTGGTCAAAGAAGTAGACTAAGGAAGTGGTCAAAATGTTACTGTACTTTCCTGAAGGCTGAAGGCAAGAAAGAGGAATGCTGACGGTAGTTAATCTATGACTTAGTTTCAGAAATACCAGTGAATATTTTTTCATCCTTGACTGAGCCATGGTTATAAGTAAGTCACAATTCCACCAGTGACAGACTTACAGACCAGCACATCTCCTGGAAACTAAGCCTTCATTTTGAGTTTTGCTACAGACACACAGAAATTTTAGAGACACACTGAAAACCTGTCTCCCCTGCTGCTAGCAGAATTACTTCAGCTGTTTTATACTCTGTCAGCATCTGGAAAGTGGGGAGGCATGGTACAAAACAAAGAGACTATTTGAACTCCAAAAATAAAAATATTCTGTAAAGAGATCATTGTATCAGATTATTTAGTTGGTGTAATTTTATCAAACTGACTTACACATACACCCTTCACTCAGCTTCCCTGTCTAAGGTTCCTTGAAGCAAGTACTAGCACCTATGGGGAATTTTTACACCTCTTGATGGAGTGTAGAAATCCTGGTACAATATAAAAATTCCTTTGGAGGAGAGACTGGTCGGTATAGTTGATCTAATAAAGATATAAAACAGATGTTCCTATAATAGATATTTTCTGCTCCCTGAATCTTGCTTCGTATTTGTATACAACAACCCTGCTCATTTCTATTAATGGAAGGTGACTAATTAATTCTAATAATGAACCTCTAGTTGTATAAAAATCTCATTTTGAAGGTTATCATTTTGGCATAATGGAGAAAGCCGCCACCAGTCTCACAAACCGTTCCAAATAAGCAAGTTCATGTCTCATTTTCTCCACTTCCAATGGTGCAATGGAGGCTTTCCCAAATGCTTAGACCTCTGCCACTGCTTGGGGGACCTGGGGATACTTGCCTCCTGGCTTCCACTAACCCCAGCCTTTGCTGTTGCAGCCAGCTGGGGCATAAATCAGCATTTGAAAAATCTCACCATCTCTCTCTCGCTCTCTCTCCCTCTTGCTCTTTCCCTCTCTATGTAATTCTTCCAAATATAAAAGCACATCTTAAAATTATGCTTAAAATGCTAACATATACTGCATGTGAGGAGGAAGGAATACTACACAGGTTTCAAAGCATTTACTTTGGAATTCTCAACTTTGTTTTGAAGATCAACAAAATATCCACTCGCTATGATTAGATAAGCAAAATTAAGTATGCCCCAACCCCAAACATACACATGAAATCGATGATCCTACAGTCAAGTGAAGGAACTTTCCACAAATTTGAAGAGTGTGTGAAAAAATGCAATTAAAAGATAATTTAGCTTCAAATGTTGCTAATATTGAGGCAGAATTCACAACATTCTTTTTTTATATAAACTTTTCTGATTTTTTTAAATACTTATATTTACTCTGTAAAGAAATTTCATGAATTTCCTGGATAAGATTCTGAGAATGTAATACTTCTCTCTTTGCCCCTTGCTTCTGTTTTCTCATCTAATTTTTACAATAACACACTTTCAGTTTATAATCACTGGCAATTTCAATGTCCCTGTAAACAAAGAGCCCTGTACACATAGCATTTGTCTTTTTTCAGTTCTCAACTAACCTTAATGCGATTTTAACCAACTTTTTGAATATGAAAATGTAGTTCTGCTCAGATTAAACATGCTAGAACAACAATAAACCATGGAGAAATTTTATCAGATGACATTAGCCATTCACAAATAGCTATGACTTCACTTAAAGGTGGAACTTATAGAATGGCTGTTTTGTAGAACTTTGTGGAGGGACAAAGGGTTTTTATTTTTTTAAGAATTTCTCTGTGAGAGGTTGAAAAACTTAATATTGATGATAGTAATGTATACACAAAATTTAACATCATAGATCCTGTGTAAAATGTCAGATAGAAAATGAATTATGTTTGCTTAAATTACATATATTTAAACTAAATGGGTAAGAATATGGAAAACCTTGGAAAATGCATGCTGCTGTTCTCCGTCTGACACTTTACTTCATTCCCTGACCTGGAATCAGCTCCTAGGAAAGGTATTCTTTGATCTCAAGGAAAAGCTCCCTGACAATATCCTTCCTTGAACAATGTTCCCCCTGAGAAAAAGAGCTAAGCTGTCTCACTAAGAAACCTGAAGAATTTCAACCTGAGCAGAAGTTACAGAATTCATCTACAAATCCCCTAAACTCCTTTAGCGTTTACTTTTTATTTTGCCCTCGGCAGTAAAGAATAATCAGACAAGCAGCGTTCCAATACGTTGTTTGCATAGTTTAGAAAGTATCAGTAACAGGTGAAACTCAAAGAATAGGGATTAGGTCTCTGTTCTTTGCTGAGAGAACAAAAAAGGAGAAATACTATTTCATTAGGAAAAAAAAAAAAAAAAAAAAAAAAAAACCTTAACTTGTCCCCGATATTATTTGTAAAACTGTCAAGTCCTGTGACACAATGACCGCGGAAGAACATGAGAAAGTAGGACTTAAACTATGAAGACTACAAGAATAGTTATATTTTTAAAGCATTTCCTTTTCTTTCATCGTTAAAGTTAGATACGATTTTTTTTCAGGCTTCCCAATGGTTTGTGTGGCTATATGAGTGTGTCTGTGTGCGGGCACATAGGGAGAGAGGGCAAGAGAGATTCCACAAAGGAGAAAAGAGGGGAAAATGCCTTAAAATATGCATCCAAAACATGTCTGTTAAAGAGTTTGCACAGTTAATTTCAGATTTTAGACAGCTGATTGTCAAAAAAAAAGTAATCCATCATGTGTATTAATTAAGTAAACATGAGACTTTCCTCTTTTTGCCCTCCAGGAATGTTTTTCCCTCCAGTAATCTAGGTCAGCATTTTCCTGCACTTTTCATGTAGAACCTATGCTTACTGCGCATCTTCCATCACTAAATGATAAAAGAAGGTGAAAGAAACAAAGGTTTTTGCCTTGTTTTGTCTCTTTTTGCTCTACTGAATAAAATTCCTGACTGACCGTTAAAACTGTAATATTCTTTTTAAATGCTTTGTATGGAAGATGATCATAAAATTGACAGTGATAAGGAGGTAGTGACAGAGAGAGAGAAAAAGAGAGAGAGAGAGAAAGAAATACAAAACAAAGGTTGAAAAATCATTAATTTTAGAGCTATTTAACCTTTGTTTCACTGCAGTCTCCTTTAATTTTCTCGAATGTTTTTGTAGGGGTTACAATGACCCTGAGTAATGCATTTATATTTCCTCACATTTTGCATAAAGCTTTATCTTTCCCAATCAGTTCATGTGCAATTTTGTGGTGAGAGAATACTCTGACTTTTGATCAATGAATCCCAAAGAATTTCGGGTACTCTACTGATTACTCAGATAGAAAATGCTCCTGAAGACAGAAAAATAGTCTGCTTCCCTGCTTTGAGTATTATATATATATATATATAATATCATATATATTATCATATGTATTATATATTTTATATTCATATATTATGTACAATAAATATATAATATTTCTATAAATATATAAATATATATTTTATATACAATTGTTTGGCTTTATTTATTGAAACTTTATAAGAGTGCCAATTAATTGCTGATAGAGAACTTATTATTCTGGTACTTGGCATAAGAAAAATGATGGCCACAGCAGAGTTCTCCGTCAAACCAATGTGAGTACTATTATGAACTCAAACTCAAAGGAAGATGTAGCTGATTAAAAAACCCATCAACTTCTCAAGAAGCTAGAACAGGCAATCAATGTTTTCTAACATATAACATTCCTGAAAATTTTATGCTGACACAAGCAGAGAAAGATAGATGAGTAGTAAGTTGTGAAAAAATATATAAATGGTCTTTTCCATTTCAGGTTACAAACCTCATAGGAATTTATTTCAATTGGAAAGGTGCAAACAAAAATTCAAGTTTTGGTCTTACATGGTACATATGCTGTTGGATTTCTAGACATGCTATTTCCTTCTTCTTAACTAATAATAGAAGTAATCAGGAATCAGTTCAACTGTGAAATCCAAAACCTTGTTACTTAAGAAGTACTGAACTAATTCCTATTCGGCACTAGGTGATACTGCTATTTTTCCTGTGATGAGAAGCATGGAGGGAGTACTGGATTAATGATAACAATTGTGTTCTCACCTTTAAAAATGTTGCATGATATTTATTCAGCTTTGAGTAGAAATGTAGAGGGCTAAAGGACCAACAAAATTCCCAATGATAGGGCAGCTCTCAACCTGAAGTCACAAATCAAGAGGAATAAGAACATGGGTGGTAATTAAATTCCACATAGTGAAGAAAAGCAATTTAACGTGATTACAGGTGACGGAAACTTAGAGACCAGATTCTGGATAACCTTGAAGTGATTATAGTGAAAGCAAACAAAACACAGAGCAATGGGAGGGTCGGCATAGCAGGCAAGGACATATATAGGCATGTTACGTCAAAACAATTCTAAAAAACTTGAGTCTGAATCTTTGTAAATTAATTGTAAAAGTTGATCTTGATTTGATGTTCATTAAATGGTGCTCTTTAGCATATGGTTCTGACGACTTGTATAAAAATAAAGAAAAAATAGTAATTGTTTTGAAAACATTTTCAATCCTCACTATTATCTCATGAGGGTAAGTATGACTGCACAGGTAAATGGATGACAAATGTTATTTAAATATGTGGTAGTAAATGTCTTCCCTAACATGCAGTGGTCGGTTGGTGAAATCTCCTGTACTGTACAATTACAATTTCAAAATGACTTACTACATAATCGCTGGGCAATTCATTTGAAATTACAAGTAGCTTTGCACATCACACAGCATCACTTTACCCAGGATACATGGTGCCAGTGCATTTTATTTTGTTTTATTTTATTTTGTTTCTAAGAAGTCAATTCAGCCAAGAGATAAATAAAAACAGCTGCTTGGAACATTGCATCCATTTTCTTTTCAACAGCTTCTTTTAGACTTAGAGGTTTTGTTTAATAAAAGGAAGTTGAGAGACAAACACAATGAGGACAAAAAGTATAAAGGACAAAGAAATTGAACAGAGATAAAAGATAATTATTCTAATTAATCACCAAAATAGGACATATACAGGAGTGTTATGTCAAAACAATTCTAAATAACTTGAGTCTGGTTCCTGGTAAATGAATTATAAAAGTTGATCTTGATTTGATGTTTATTAAATGGTGCTCTAGCATATGGTTCTGAAGACTTATGTAAAAATAAAGAGAAAATAGTAATTGTATTGGAAACATTTTCAATCCTCACTATTATCTCATGAGGGTAAGTCCCATTCTTCATCAGCCTGGCTCTGTTGGTCTTTCTCTAATTTTGATTTTCAAAATAAGTCTTTTTTAAAAAATAAGGTTTGTTATTACAATGTCTTTCCAAACTAATCAGAGAGAAAGAAACTGACCAATAATATACTATTTCATCTAATTGCGAAGGGAGCATTTTTCCCATTTGAAGCACAAGTTGATAGGTAATTTGGCTTTTGTTTTACAACATTCCATAGGGATATTTAAGGGAAATATTTCTATATTTTTAATCTGTGTGAATATATAAAGAAAAAATTATATTACTCAAAACTATAGGGAGGGTGCATGTGCATGTGTTAAAGACAAAAAGACAGGATATTTAAGTGGGAAAACTCGCTTCAGTACAAGACACAGGCAATCAACGGGAACAGCAAGGAGATTGGGGGCTGGTATGTTACGACAGAATGAGGGGGCTAATGGACAGGGAATCACTAAAACGAATCCGGTTCAGGGATTCAGGAGCCAACAAGTTGAGTATACAGTGAGTGTGGTGGGAATTTGCCCTAGATTGGCTCAGAAAGCTAATGGCTCTGTCGGGCACAGCAATGCACTGCCAAGTCTTCGCTGAGACTGTTTCAAGCAAACTATATAGTTAAGGGTTGCTGAAAGATGCATCCTTGTCATTAAGAAAAATTCTTCAACATACGGTGATAGGAACAGTATCAGAAATAGGTGAACTTGTAGAATTCTTTGTTGTTGATCGTCATTGAAGGAAATTAAATTTTTGTCCTTTTTAAACAGTGTCAACTCTAAAAATGAGATTTAACTATCAAAAAATAATTAAAATATAAAATACACATCTTAATCATGTATCTCTTTTATTTAGAATGCAACATCAAAAAGCCACAGAATGGTGAGGAAAGTTGTTATAATAAATAAAGTTTATTTGAAACACTCAAAAGATGTTTGCAAATATCATATGTATTTGTCATACCAAGAATATCAAGTTAATTTTAAATAGATGTTTAAATATACACCTTATGATCCCATCTGTACATTTGTTTACTACTTGGAATAATTATTATTATAGATAATTTATTGATATCAGTAAAAATTATACACTGAAGTTTGAAGAAATTATCAAATGTATAACTCATCTGATTAGCTTATATGAATATATTTCTCTTTCTTATTGATGATCCAAAGGAGCTGCTCGGAAAATCTAAACCAGGTCTCAAATGCTTAAAATCCATAATATTCTAAATATATAATGACACATATAGTTGATTGATACAGTTTTGGGAAACAGCACTCACTCAACGTTACTAAAAGTATTTTTTGGCAGATATTTACTACTAGAAAAAATAGGAGGCATTATGACATCTAAGAAAGGATTTTTCAAACAATATGTTCTATAATTTTTTCTTATTAATTTTTGGAGATAGTTGTCATGTTTTATTCAGTTATCTATAATCTCAAAATAATGACATATTGTCAAACACATTAAGGATTATCCATAAATCTTGTTGACTTCAGAATGCTCACATATTTTCATTACTTTCATGCATGTTAATATATGATACCAAAAACAGTCATATTTTTTGTCCCTCTGCCTTGACCTCCCCACTCCTCCCAATTGCTTCCTTTCTGTTTTTCCTATTATTTTAATTATTTACAATAAAACAATTTCAGTTTGCTTTATAATCACAAACTAAATGTTTCTCTAAGCAAAGAACCCTGCAAGAAAAGATAGACTACCTTTTCACAGTGATAGAGATAAGGATCAAATCATGAGAATTTTTTTTAATTTGATTATTCATTACACTACAGTTTTTGTGGGTTTTGGGGTACTGCAGTTAACTAGACAACACATATTACATAGTCCTCTTACCTCTGGTTTATTTCACAAAGGAAAATGATCTCCAGTTGTTTAGACAGGATTCCATTATTTTTTATGACTGAGTAGTATTCCATCATGTATATGTACCATGTTGTTTATCCAGTCATCATTTATTGGACATCTGGGTTGATGCAATCTTAGTTATTGTGAACTGAACTGCTGTAAACATGGAGCAGCATTTTCATATGCTGATTTCATTTTGTTTACATGCATTTGTAGGAGTGAGCTGGTTGGGCCATATGGATTTATAATAACAATTGCTGACTAGGGTGAAAGGGACAAAAATTACTCTAATACAATGTTGGTAGAAATTTAAACTAGTAAAACCATTGTGGAAGACAATATGGAAACTACTCAGAAAATGTGTTCTTTAGTAGTACTTCACATTGGGTTTGACAAACTCATTACAGGAACCACTTAGACTAGATTTTTTGAATGATGACTCCTGACTCCTTAATGAACATGCTAAAATAAGACTTCCTGGATGAAGGCCAGAAGTATGTATTATATTCATGTTTTCCCTTTGATTTGAGGAGTAGATTCAGTTCATTATCAGGAACTTAAATATATACATTGAAGGTGTATTTTTAAAACTATTATTTTTAACATCAGTTGCAGTCTCTAAATCAAGCATATGATTTTGTACGTACTCTACCTTTTAAAATCATTTATTTGCACATCTATATGAGCTAAAAAGACAGAGTAATGTGAGGTTAATAAGGACAGAGAGCTCCTATATGTTATTTCACTACATAGATTTCTGCAGTTGCTTAGAAAGCTGAAGTTAGTAGCCGAGAACTTAACACAGATCTCTCACTTTGGGGCAGAAATCTAAACACCTGACCTGGTGCCGCTGATTGCCAGGATGTGCCTAAATTAAACCCAGGAATCAGGACTATAGCCAGAAATAGGGAAGAATTTTTTTATTATTGTTTATTATTTTTAATTCATTAATTACACTGTATTATGTGACACTGTTTCATAGGTACTTGGGTTCTCCCCACCTCTCCCCAAACCCTCCCACCAGGGTGGATTCCTCCACCTTGTTGCATAACCACAGCTCAAGTTCAGTTGAGATTTCCCCATTGCAAGCATATACCAAACATAGAGTCCAGCATCTTATTGTCCAGTCAAGTTCAACGGCTTCTTAGGTATACCCTCTCTGGTCTGAAGACAGAGCCAGCAGAGTATCATCCCAGTCAATTGAAAGCTCCAACATACCATCAGCAAAAATTTACATCATTATGGAATTAATTGACATAGTAATGAGTAACCAATATGTTAAAAGTAAATGCGAGTTCCTAGCCACCTTCTGTGACCACCTCACTTAACATTTCAATTTTAGTTTATACAACATATAACATTCAAAACATAACATGTTATACATAACATCATATCATCTTAAATCAAGGCAAACATGTGGTATTTAACCTTTTGGGATTGGCTCATTTCCCTTAGCATTATGGTTTCCAGTTTGGCCCATTTGGCCACAAAGAACTGCATTTTGTTTTTTTGAATAGCTGAGTAGTATTCCATGGAGTAGATGAACCATAGCTTTCTTATCCAATCCTCTGTTGATGGGCATTTTGGTTGCTTCCATGTTTTTGCAATTACTGATTGTGCTGCTATGAGCATAGGAGTGCATGTTGGTTTCTCATAAAACAAGTGTTCTGGATATATTCCTAGGAGTGCTATTGCTGGATCATACGGTATGTTGATTTTGAGTTGTTTGAATATTCTCCATACTGATTTCCATAGAGGCTGTACCAGCCTGCAGCCCCACCAGCAGTGGAGTAGGGTTCCCTTTTCTCCGCAACCTCGCCAACAAGTGTTGTTGGTGCTTTTATTCATGTGGGCCAGTCTTACTGGTGTTAGGTGGTACCTCATTGATGTTTTAATTTGGATTTCCCTTATTGCCAGGGAACTTGAGCATTTTTTCATATGTTTATTTGCCATTTGGGTTTGTTCCTTTGTGAAGTGTTTGCCCATTTCCCGTGCCCATTTCTTGAGTGGCTTGTTTGTTTTGACATTTTGGTTGTTTTGTAGCTCTTCGTATATTCTGGAGATTAGCCCTCTATCACCTATGTCATGTGCGAAGATCTCCCATTCTGTGGGTTGCCTTTTTACTTTGTTGATGGTTTCTCTAGCTGTACAGAAACTTCTTAGTTTGATGAGGTCCCAGTTGTTTATTTTGGTCTTGATTTCCACTGCTTTTGGAGTCTTTTTTAGGAAGTGAGGGCCTACCCCTAAGTGTTCCAGTGTGTTTCCAACATTTTCTTCCAAAAGTTTGAAGGTTTCTGGATGTAGGTTTAGTTCTGTTATCCATTTAGATCTGATCTTAGTGTATGTTGAGAGATGTGGATCTATCTTTTTGTTTCTGCAGGCTATTAACCAGTTGTCCCAACAGCATTTATTGAACAGACCTTCCCATTTGCCTGGATTGTCGTTTGTCTTTTTGTCAAAGATTATTTGGCTGTACCTGTTTGGGCTCCCTTCTGGTGTTTCTATTCTGCTCCATTGATCTTCCTCTCTATCTTTGTGCCAATACCAGGCTGTTTTGATAACTACTGCCCTATAGTATGTCCAGAGGTCCAGAACTGTGATTCCCCCTGCTAACTTCCTATTCTTCAGGATGGTTCTAGCTATCCGTGGTTTTTTGTGTTTCCAGATGAACCTTTGGATCATTGTTTCCAGTTCCATGAAGAATGTTTTGGGCAATTTGATTGGGATTGCGTTGAATGTATATATTGCTTTTGCCAGTATAGACATTTTAATGATATTGATTTTACCTATCCAGGAGCATGGGATGTTAGTCCATCTTTTGAGGTCTTGTTCAATTTCTTTTTTAAGTAGTTTGTAGTTTTCTTCAAATAAGTCTCCTACATTTTTGGTTAAATTTATTCCCAGATATTTCATACTTTTCTCTGTTATTTTGAATGGTATCTTGCTGGTTAGATCTTTATCCGTCTTGGGGCTGTTCGCATACACTATGGCTGTTGATTTTTGTTCATTAATTTTGTACCCTGCCACTCTACCAAACTCTCGTACAAGTTCTAGCAGTCTCTGTATTGAGTCTCTTGGCTCTTCTACATAAAGAATCATATCATCTGCATATAGTGAGAGTTTGACTTCTTCATTTCCCATTTGGATTCCTCTGATTTCTTTTTCTTGTCTTATGGCCTCAGCGAGTACCTCTAGGACTATGTTGAATAGTAGTGGAGAAAGTGGGCATCCCTGTCTTGTTCCAGATCTCAGTGGAAAGGGTTCCAGTTTTTCTCCATTCAGTATGATGCTGGCGTTGGGTTTTTCATATATTGCTTTAATTATGTTGTGGATTTTTCCATCTATGCCTACCTTGGTTAGGGTTTTTAGTAGGAAGTGGTGTTGGATTTTGTCAAAAGCTTTTTCTGCTTCTATTGATACTATCATGTGGTTCTTGTTTTTCAGTTTTTGGATGTGGTGTATCACATTTATGGATTTGCGAATGTTGAACCATCCCTGCATTCCAGGGATGAATCCTACTTGATCTGGATGAATGATCTGTCTGATGTGTTTTTGAATTCTGTTGGCTAGGATTTTGTTGAGAATCTTAGCATCAATGTTCATCAAAGAGATAGGTCTGTAGTTTTCCTTCTCTGTTAGTTCTCTGTCTGGTTTTGGGATTAAGGTAATGTTGGCTTCATAGAATGAGTTTGGAAGGGTTGCCTCTTTTTCTATTGTTTTGAGGAGTTTGTAGAGGATTGGGGTCAGTTCTGTTCAGAATGTTTTGTAGAATTCTGTAGTGAAGCCGTCTGGCCCTGGGCTTTTCTTTGTTGGGAGGTCTTTAATCACTGATTCAATCTCTGCTTCAGTTATGGGTTTGTTCAGGTCGTTTGTTGCCTCTGGGCTAAGTTTTGGCAGGTGGTAGAAGTCTAAGAACTTTTCCATTTCTTGGTGATCTTCTGATTTGTTGGAGTACAGTGCTTTGTAGTAATTTCTAATTATATCCTTAATAGATGCGGTGTCTGTTGTTATGTTGCCTTTTTCATCTTTGATGCTGTTAATTCTTGCCTTCTCTTGTTTTTTCTTTGTCAGTCGGGCCAGTGGGGTGTCTATCTTGTTCATCTTCTCAAAAAAACAGCTTTTTGATTCATTGATTTTGTGTATGTTTTTTTTTTTTATTTCTATCTGGTTGATTTCCTCCCTTTTTTTGATGATTTCTTGTTTCCTATTGTGTGTGGGGTTCTTCTGCTGTTGTTTTTCCAATTCCTGGAGGTGTGTGTTTAGTTCGTGTATTTGGCGCCTCTCTTGGGCCTTGAAATGAGCTCCAATTGCAATGAGTTTACCCCGTAGCACTGCTTTGGCAGTGTCCCACAAATTTTGGAATGTTGTGTCAGAGTTTTCATTGGTTTCCATAAATTTTTTGATCTCATCTTTAATTTCTTCTCTGATCCATTGTTCATTTAATAGCATATTGTTCAGCCTCCAAGAGTTTCTGTATTTCCTTGGGCATTTTGAATTGCTGATTTTCAGTTTCATTCCGTGGTGGTCTGAGAGGGTACATGGTATGAGTCCTATCTTTTTGAAGTTATTTAGATTTGCTTTGTGTCCTATCATGTGGTCGATCCTGGAGAAGGTGCCGTGCACTGCTGAAAAAAATGTATAATCTGTGGCCTTAGGATAAAAAATTCTATAAATATCTATCATGTCCAGTTGTTCTCTTGTTTGTATGAGCTCTGTTGTTTCTTTGTTGAGTTTTTGTTTTGTTGATCTGTCTATTGTTGTTAGTGGGTTGTTAAGATCACCCACTATTATTGTGTGCATATCTATGTCTCCCCTTAAGTCCATAAGTAATTGCTTCACGTAGCCAGGTGCGTTTGAATTTGGTGCATATATGTTCACAATGGTAATTACTTCCTGATGGATCATTCCCTTCACCAATATATAATGTCCTTCCCTGTCCTTTTTGATGTGTGTCAGATTGAAGTCCACATCATCTGAAATTAAGACAGCTACCCCAGCCTTTTTTTCTTGTCCATTGGCATGAAATATCTGTTTCCAACCTTTCACTTTCAGTTTCTTTGAATCTCTTCTGGTTAGATGTGTCTCTTGTAGGCAACAGATAGTTGGGTGCTGTTTGATAATCCATTCTGTTAACCTATTCCTTTTGATTGGTGAGTTCAGGCCATTTGTGTTAAGAGTTAAAATTGAGAGGTTGTGATTTTGCCCTGCCATACTTGTTTTTGTGGGTGTTGATATCTGTGTAATTGCCCTTCCTTGTGTGGACTTTAGTGGGAAGACCTTCCTGTTTGCCATCTTTGCTTATGATTCACCTCCTTTTTTTTCTGGATTTAGTGCATTTCTAAGGAGATTTTGTAGAGCTGATTTTGTGCTGGTATATTCTTCTAATTTCTCTTTGCTGTGAAAGTATCTGTTTTCGTTCTCAAATACGAAAGAGATCTTTGCTGGGTACAATATTCTTGGTTGACAGTTGTTCTGATTCAGGATTTGGAAGATCTTTGTCCATTCTCTTCTTGCTTGTAAGGTCTCTTCAGATAAGTCAGCAGTGATCCTGATTGGTTTTCCCCGGTATGTGATCTTTTCTCTGCTTCATACTTGTCTCAGGATTCTTTCTTTGTCTTCGTTGGAGTGGAACTTGAGCACCATATGTCTGGGTGAAGATCGCTTTGGGTCATATCTGCTGGGAGTCCTTTGACCGTCCTGGATTTGGGCTGGGTTCATATTCCAAGTGTTTTGGAAGTTTTCCTGTATAATTTTGTCGAGCACCATTTGCATTCCTGACTCTTTTTCCGCTCCTTCAGGAAGGCCAATAATCCTAATATTCGATTTTCTGAGGTTGTCTTTCATTTCTTGTATGGTCTTATTGGCTTTGTTCAGACTTGTCTCCAGCTGTTTAATGAACTGGGTATGTTCGTTTTGTGTGTCTTCCGTTTCAGAGATCCTCTCTTCTGCTGTATTTGTTCTGTTGGTTTGGCTCTCAATTTTGTGCTCTAAGTCAAGGATTTTACTTTTCATTTGTTGTATTTCTGTGACTATGTGGTTCTTGAATTCCTTGAAGTCCTCCCAATTCTTCTCATTGTCTCTGACATATTTTAACATTATTTTTTTGAATTCCTTGTCTGGTAGATCTTCTATGTCTTCATCTCGCATCTCCGAAATAGACATTGGCTTTTGATCCTTTATTGGTGGGGTGTTGGCTCTCTCATCTGGATCATTACCTTTTCTGGTATTTCTTCCCATTGTGTTAGTGTTTCTTTTTTGAGAGACCTAGGCACCAGTGTGCTGAGGGGTCTCCAAGCACTATCCCGTAGAGATCGGAGTCTGCAGGCGTGAAGTAGCAGGGTGTGGGAATTTTCAAGGCACTTTTGGTGCGTCTCCAGAACACTGGACCTCAGGGCGCCACTTCCAGGGCCCAGCGGATTCAAAGCGCACTCTCAGCTCATCCCCTACAGGTATGTTACCACAGGGCATGGGGGAGTGAAGGCACTCTCTGTGCGCACCCCCTGTGTGCAGGATCACAGGGCTACGAGGATTCTAGGTGCTTTCTCAGTGTGTCCCCAGTGCCAGGGACTGCAGGGCGTGGAGGTTCCAGGTGCTCTCTGGGAACGCCTCCTGCACACGGGTCCGCAGTGCCCTCCTGGTGTGTCTCCCAAGCACGGGACTATAGGGCATTGGGTGTTCCAGGTGCTCTCTAGAAGCGCCTCCTGCACAGGCCCGCCCACCCCAGCGTTTGCAGGGGACCGACTGCCCCAGCGCTAGCACGGGACTGCCCAGCCCAGAGGCGTGCTTGGTTTCCTGTGGGATAGCACCACCCAGCTGAGTGCCAGACCGCAAAGGCACGGGGGAGTATTCAGTGTGCCTTTTGCCTTTCTCCTCAGCGCACAGGACCACTGTGTATCACCTCCCAGACACAGTTTGGCAGTTTCAAGGCACTCGCCCTGTGTCCCTAGACGCTGGAGTCTCGGGGGGGGAGGGGCAGGGAGATGAGCACCAAGGGTGTTCAGGCTCTGTGCATGCCCCTGGGGGGCCAACTCCCTGAGCCTCCGACCCATCACTGTCCCCACCCAACTCACTCAAACCTCAGGTTGTTGCAGTCTGCCTCTTCCTCTGGTGGGAACCCTCGCCGCGGGTGCGTCTCCTGGCGGCTGCGTCCCGTGCAGGTCCTGGCAGGTCCCGATGGGACCTGGAGACTGCGGTGGGTGCAGGCGGGTGCAGGTCCTGGCGGGGCTTGGCGACTAGGGTGGGCGGATGCCAGCTGGTCCTGATGACTTCAGGTCCTGATGTCTGCAGCGGGTGCAGGTCCTGGCGGGTCCTGGCGACTAGGTTGGGCAGGTGCCAGTGGGTCCTGATCACTGCTGGTCCTCACGGCCACAGCGTCTGCGGGTCCTGAGGTCTGCGGGTCGACTGTGGCTCTCAGCGGCTGCACTCAAAGGTGACTCAGCAGGTCAGGAGCGGAAAGCCGTCTTCCCTGCCCTTTGTTTTGTTTTTCCCTGTTTGCTCTTCTGGGTTGTGTGGATTTTTTTGGGCTCCACACTGTCCAGGGAACTTCACGTTCTTCTCCCTGTAGCTCTATGCTGCTCCACTTACGCTTTTGTCACGTTCTAGCCCTCTCTGTCTGTGAGCTCCCTCACAGTCTTCCTCCTATGTTGGCCATCTTGCGAGTCTCCGGGAAGAATTTTTTAAAGCCCTATTTTTATTTCTTTGAAAAGAAAGCATTCAGATGTTGTGATCATCTGTTTTTGTCGCACCCTGAATGGTCACAATGGCTGGGGCTCAGACAGATCAAATTTCATCTGGGCTTCCCACATGGATGAAGTTGTCTTCTCCTGCATTCTGAGGAGCATTGGCAGGAAGCTGGATTGCAGTTTGAGCAGCTGTGACCTAACTGATTCTCTGTTAATGAGGTAGTTGATCACAAGCAGAGGCTTAAGCTGGAGCTCCATAAATTCAATCCTGGGATACAGATTTTCTAACCATCAGCTTAAATGCTAGGACAAACACATGTATTTTTTTTTTTTACAGATGTCTTAATGTTATTTTTAGTAGAGCCATGTAACACATTTCCTAAGCTTCAGGAATTTGTGGTTATAAATAATTTTTATTTTATTTACATGATCTAAAACTTCAGCATTAATCCATTTGAATACACACATTATTTCATACCTTGCTCCAGCCAAATGTCTAACCACTATGTGATTAATAATTAATGTGTTTTATTATTATACAATTTTATTGCTAATGATAAAGCAAGTTCAGAATTGTGGTTTGTTTCCACAAAAGTATAAATGACTCTTAACTGTAGAATAAAGTTTCCTACCTTCCAATAAATGCTGTTGGAACTCTGACATTTCATCTTGTGTAAACATTTCACAAACCTTGACCTGATCCTATAGATTGTTCTGTAGCAATTGTTCCTAGTGACAGTTTTCCTGCAGTCTTCTCTGCTTCCATATCTTTGATTGCATGTCAAGAATTTCAATCTGTAGAAACGTTTTGTTTCAAAATGATGTCCTTGAGTGTAACACAATAAAATCCATCAACAATCACTTCCATCATTACTGACAGAATTGTCCTTCAACACCATTATGGTACTCATCAGAAACAGAATCTATAGTTGGGCCAGTATCTATCATGGTGTGGATTTCAATGGGTGTTTTGTTTACCTATTTATTTGAATTGTTGTCAACACTCTTTATTTTCCTTAACAGACATTTGGACTTAATTTAGCCTGTTTTTATTAACTGTACTTCAAACTAGATTGTAAAGGCATGTATCTATGGTAATGATTAAAATGATTAGGCTTATATTTCTGTACATATTCTCAATGCCCTCTCTAAATATCTATTACATCTGTTGCAATTTGGCAGTTTCTTTACTGGTGGCAAACAATGATTTATATTTTAGCACAATTAAACAGTGTGATTGTATTCCTACAGTTTGTGAGTGAATTAATTTTTTTTAATTCCACATTTACCCCTTTCACGTTTATCAATCCTTTCTATGATTATCTATTTGATTAGAGCACTGTGCTGTTGTAAATCAAGAGAGAGTAAGGGTTGTAACAGCATTCCTATTACATTTCAGTTTGTGGACTATGACGTCGTGAACTATTCTCAAAGAATATTTCTTCTGGAATGATTTTATTTGTAGCTTTGAATTAATAATCAAAATAATCATTCACTTGTTTTGTTTTCTTTCTTATAAGGGAATTGATGCTGATTATTTTTCATTCATGAGTCAGCACATTGTCAATGCAAGTAGCCAAACTGTCTGCTGTTCATGGGGTTTTAATATGCAACAATTATTGTTTTCATAGGAAATGAACAAAAATCAGGTTCAGACTTTACCTGTTTGAAGCTTTGGTTGAATTGCTTTAAGTTCACATTGTTATATAGGTTTGAGTGGATGTTAGAGCAAATTTTCAAAAATGATATCACCATGGGTCATTTGTTACAGCATGTAAGCTATAAAAACATAAAGAAAGTTTATATTCTAGAATAATCTTCATGTAATAGTATGAACTAAATCAGTTTACTTGATTGGATTTAAAAAAATGAGAATGCTCAAGGATCATTTATCACATATAAGATGACCCAAAGTTAACATGCACACTGCCAGCTAATGTCAAATTGAGATGTTCATTTTTTGTATTGTACGTCTTCTGTCTTTCACTAAAGGAACAAGGCTAATGTCAACTTGAGGGTTTTCACTGCCATAGGCAATATGAAAAATGTCTCCTCCTTCTAACAAGTAATCATTCACATAATAAACAGCCGCAAAACACTTTGCTCCTCAAATAGTTTGCTGCCCCAGGCAGCCAGCTGTTCTACCTAAATTGTAAGCCAGTCTTAACTCTTGTGCGTGTGCAGTTAGAGTGGCTTAATGTAATAGTAATAAAGATACATAATCTGTTCTCTCAAGTTTTGAAGAACTGCCAAGTGCAAGCCAAGAATTTTCATTATTTGAATTGTAACATTTTATTATTAAAAATCCCTACATAAAGGAAGTGAATTGTAGGATTCACAGTTGTTTGAAGAATAATACAATTTGCTTTTAGGCTTTTTGTTGATAGTTGGCATGTTTGATATGTTAGTAAAGTGTGTCATTTTTAAAAAAAATGAAAAAAAACAAGAAAAAGCAAGAAAGAGAATAAGAGGGAGAGATGAGTCATCGATGGAGAGGAGGGTAGAGTGGGGAGAAGTAGCCTTGCACTCCTAAAATCTGTGTATATGAAACACATGAAATCTCTTCACTTCAGGTAAATCAAGTACTTTCATACATCCAAATACTTCTAAATATCCAAATATCTCTGATTCATTTTAATGATTACGTGAAATGTAATTTGCTTCTACATGGAAAACTTGTTCATCTAAATGTGGAGTCTTAAATGTAAAATGCTTCAAATTTCTTTTTTAGATATAACAAGAAGTCAACGTTTTACATATTTGTGGCAAGAATACACATTTGCTGATTCCCTGGGTATGCATTTGCAGGAAGCTAAAATTAGAAGTGAAGCCAATATTAAACCCAGGTACTTTAATATAGGATAAAGATATCTCTACTGACAGCTGTACTGCTAGTGTAATCACTTGATGTCTGTATGGGTTTGAAAAGATGAAGCTCATTTTCAAATGTATGAATGTCTAATTCTCATCACAGCTCTATGAAATTAGTACTATCATAGTAGCTGTTTATGAGGTAGAGATTTAGAGAATGAAGAAGTGGATGAGTTTATGGAGGCAGTAATTAACAAGGTTAAGATTTGTATTTTTTAATTAAAATATTTATTTTAATTATTTTAAAGATGGAGGAGGGAGGAGAGAGAGACAGAGATTTTTTTTTATTATATTGTTGACAATCTTTACATAGTTAATTAGGGTAAAAAGGTTCAAGGGCTACAGGAAAATGGGTAAAACTATTATTTCCATATTGTTTCCTTCATATAACTGAGGTAAAGAGGGATTTTAAGGGAGAAGCCTCACCCAGTCTTCCACCCACCTCAGGTACCAGATGTGGGGCATGCTCTGAGGGTTCTTGCTCAAGTGGTTTTGATAGTTCAACAGTTCAGAACTGCTGCCAATCTCAACACTCCAAGCATAATGAGGTCATTGAAGAATTCACTGATTGACATAGTCCATCATAGAGTCTCTGTTTGCCCTGTTTTTCACTGCGAATATATAGCTGAGGTGGTTGATTGACTTGTTCTGTCTTCTGTCTTTCCATGGTTAGGGTTCTGAGTCCGGCAGTTCAATTGGGGGGATCCCCAAAGAAACTTTGTCTGAGGTGTTCCCAGACCAGATTCTTGTATGTACTAGCAAGTACAGGGCCCGGCACAGTTCATCGCCCTGATCAGCTGGTGGTTGCAATTGCTGGGTTGGTTCTGTTTCCAAACAGCATTAAACATTTGGCTTTGGAACAGAATGAAGCAATGAACCAGGAGCTTCATCTGGCATCCCTCATTGGTGTAGGGGCCTGAACACTTGGGCCATCCTGCATTACTTTCCGAAGTACATTACCCTGGAACTGTATTAGAAGTAGAACAACCAGGACTTTAAATCAGTGCCTCTATGGAATGCAACTGTCACAGCACTCTAACTTGTTATGTCGCAATGCCAGTTTCATAAACTAAATTTTGAACTCAAGTGTAAATATGCATAATAGCTTATTTATAATGTTATATTCTTTCATTATAGGCCATGGAAAAAATGGATCTGGAAAAACATTACTGTATGGATGATAACTGATTCCTGTGGAGTATAGGAACATGTGAAAGGAAAGCTAGCAAAGAACAAAGCAGAAACAGGATTCTGTGTTCAAGCAAAAAATATACACACAAAACTAGGAAGCATAAGCTTTCCCCTGAAGAATAGTACAAAATAATAAAAAAAAGAAGATTGTAGAAAAAAAATTGATCTGGAGAATAAAAATGTGAAACTGTGTTTTATGAGTGTACATAATTGGGAAAAACATAAACTAAAAGGAATTATCTTTCAGAAGCCACTTGAAAAGACACAACGCACATTAAAAAGGGGATAGGACTTGATTATAAATGTCTCCAAAATTGATAAACACATGACAAATAACCATATTAATTAGTGTTCAGTATCACTATTCATTAGGAAAGTGAACATCAAAACCTCAGCAAATGAGATGTTACTTCACATTCATTAGCATGCTTATTATAAAACATTAACAAATAATCAACATATAACAAGTGTTGGTGAAGATATGGAGAAATTGGAGTTCTTATGCATTATTCATGGGAGAGGGAACACATAGAATTGTTGTTGAGAAGAATGTTTCTAAAATTAAATTAATATTTAAAACTGTTAATGCAAAACTGTTATAATCATGTGTTTTACTATGGGCTGACACAATAGACAGCCTAGACTGGTGACTTATTAAAAAGATACATTACACAGAAAGGAAAGTTGGAAGTCCAAGACCTGAATAGCAGCATCTTTGAGTTCTAGTGAGAAACATCTGGGCCTGCTTCTCCTTGAATCACGCTATGGGAAGGTTCTGAAAGCCATATGAAGTTACCTTTATGAGGGCTCAAATTCTACACAAGGTGTTCTACTCTACCTCCCAAAGCCCTGCTTTTGTGCTGCCACCACATTGACAGTTACCATTTCAGTATGTGGGTTTTCATATGATATTCCATTTCAGACCAGTTGCTCAATTTAAGTGAAAGCTGAATCTCAGGCCAGGCGCGATGGCCTAACAGTTAAAGTCCTCACCTTGAACTAGCCAGGATTTCATATGGGTGCCAGTTCTAATCCCAGCAGCTCCACTTTCCATCCAGCTCCCTGCTTGTTGCCAGGGAAAGCAGTGGAGGACGGCCCAAAGCCTTTGGACCCTGCACCCGCATGGGAGAACTGGAAGAGGCTGTGGGCTCCTGGCGTCGGATTGGCTCAACTGTAGTCTTTGCGGCTGCTTGGGGAGCGAACCATCGGATATAAGATCTTCCTGTCTGTCTTTCCTCCTCTCTGTTTATCTGCCTTTCCAATAAGAATAAATAACTCTTATAAAGAAAGCTGAATCTCAGAGGTATCATTAAATTCCATGATGAATAAAAAAACACTATAGTATTAAATATTTTAAAATACAAATTCTGGTTCAACCTGTGAGCCCTAAGAATATTATGCAAAATGAAATAAACAAGACATTAAAGGACAAATACTCTATGGTTTCACTGAAATATTAGAAAAGTCAAAATAATAAAAACATGAAATAAGTTGGTAGTTGATAGGAGGCAGGGGTAGGGGAATTAAGGAGATATTCAATGAGTAAGAAATTTCCAGCAATAGAGATTGGTCTCACATCAAGAAACCAACATCACAATATTATATTTACCAATCAGGATCAGTATGCTAATAATCTGTGAGGATTATTTATTTATTTATTTATTTATATCTATTTATTGATTTATGTTGTGCATCTACTCCGTGGAATTCTACTCAACCATTATAAAGACTAAATTTCGGGCCCGGCGGCGTGGTCTAGCAGCTAAAGTCCTTGCCTTGAACGCCCCAGGATCCCATATGGGCACCGGTTCTAATCCCGGCAGCTCCATTTCCCATCCAGCTCCCTGCTTGTGGCCTGGGAAAGCAGTCGAGGACGGCCCAATGCATTGGGACCCTGCACCCGCGTGGGAGACCCGGAGGTTCCTGGTTCCCGGCTTCGGATCGGCACAGCACTAGCCGTTGCGGTTGCTTGGGGAATGAATCTTCGGACGGAAGATCTTTCTCTCTGTCTTTCCTCCCCTCTTTATATCTGACTTTGTAATAAAATAAATAAATCTTTAAAAAAAAAGAGAAACAGTTCATCAAATCTCAAAAAATAAGTTTTCCGTTAAGTCTTTAATTCTAATAATTTAAATTCCATTGTGAAACAATTCTAAATCAAATCAGCTTATAATTTAGTTATGCTGCTTTTCTAACTTTTCATGAAATCATATAGTGATTGTACTCAAGGTTAAAAATTATTTAAATTGACTAAATATCTTCATCTCATACAATATGCTTTTCTTCTGAGAACTATTATTGATTATATGTGCTTTCCAATGATTGTAGACATTTCAAAAACAATAATATTTTTTAAAGATTTATTTTATTTATTTTTATTACAAAGTCAGATACACAGAGAGGAAGATCTTCAGTCCGATGATTCACTCCTCAAGTGAGTGCAACGATCGGTGCTGTGCCGATCTGAATCCGGGAACCTAGGAACCTCTTCCAGGTCTCCCACGCGGGTGCAGGGTCCCAAATCATTGGGCCGTCCTCGACTGCTTTCCCAGGCCACAAGCAGGGAGCTGGATGGTAAGTGGAGCTGCCGGGATTAGAACCGGCACCCATATGGGATCCCAGGGCATTCAAGGCGAGGACTTTAGCTGCTAGGCCACGTTGCCAGGTCCCAAAAAGAATAATTTTAATGCTCTACAGCCTATGTATATTATTATGAATTAACAAAGGGGAATGGGCTTCTGTTCTGCAATACTTAGACATGTACAACACAGATGAAATAAAAACTGATGTACTTTACAAGATTCAGTAGACTTTTGGCATGTTTTGCTATTATTAATGGGAAATGCCTAATGCATCACTGAATCAGCCTCACTGATAAGCACTTCAAAATTTTGTTGATATGCTGTTACTAATTCTTATTTTCGGCATGAGACCAAAGAGAACATGCAATCTACTCTATTTTATACAAAACATAATAAAATGTGGATATGATTTTATAAAATATATTGTTTTATCAAAAGTGAGTGACAATATGCTTTGAAAAATTAGTCACATGTAATTTCTTTTTTATGTTAGTTTTTATTACTGTTATTATTTTCCAAGATTCAGGGTTTTTTTTTGTTGTTGTTGTGTTTTGTTTCATTTTTTAGGTGCAGGAATTGCTCCTCCCTGTCTTCTTCCCTCCCCATTTTTGCCTCTCAACATTTTCCACCATTACACTAGTATGGACTTTTAGTAACAGCTATAAGTTTAACATTCTGTTACTTTCGTGTATCATGGCATTTTATGAATAGACAATGGTAGAAAAATTTAATATTAAATTGTCAAGGCAGAAAGCGTTTAAGTCTTGCTTAAGGGTCACACCTTTGTGGACCTAACACTCACCTACAGTACTGTCATATAGGCCAATCCGTTTAGCTCCCAAAAGAAGCCAGTGGCAGTAACAGGCCAAAGCCAGGAAACAGAGTTTCCACTGGGTTCCACAAAGCCAGGAAAGGGACCCAAGTATTTAGACTATCTTTTGGTGCTTTCTTAAGCTTGTTAACAGGATGCAGATCTGAAGTGAAGCATTCAGATCATGAGATGGCACACACACAGGAACACCACATTACAGGTGGCAACTAAGCTCATCACACCACAAACGGCTCTTAAGAAGTCAATATTAAGATAAGGCCCAATGAGGTAGCCTACTGGCTAAAATCCTCACCTTTAACACATCAGGTTTCCATATCATCACTTGTTTGTATCCTGGCTAATCCACTTCCCTTCCAGCTCCTTGCTTGTGACCCATGAGATACAATTTCTGTGCATTGTGCATATAATGTTTAGTTATTATATGTTTTGGTAACCATTTTGTTTTTAAGCCATCTTGATTGCTTCATGTTTAAATTAACTTAATTTGTTTTTTCAATGCAGCCACATATAAATAATCCTCAATGGTTTACACCTTTAAAAGGCATTGGAGAATCTGAAATTCAAGTTAGAAGTAGTATGGAACACATTGTACAGTGTAAATTAAAATGAAATTAGTGAATGAAGATTTGCTTAGGATAATTAAAAAAGAAAGGAATATGATACAGAAAATTAAATGTAGAAAAAGATTAGGACATATATCACTCCTGGAATATGGAACATTAGGAAATCTGAAGATCAAAATGGCAGTAAAATTTATATGTCATGTAAGAAAATTATACATTCACCATTTATATTGTTCATCATTAATTGTCTAACTATTTGTTGGATATTGCTTCATTATGAGAGAATTAAATATAGTGCTACAATATTGCTTATTTTAATAAAATATTAAGAGTATATGTAACCCCATCTTAAATGAATTTTCATTATTTTGAGTTAATTATCTGTGACTATATGTATGAGGATAGATAACAGTAAACAGAGCAACACAGTTTACATATGAATTATTTACATTGAAAAAAACTTGGTAACAGCAATATGATAGAGCATACACCTTCACTACAATAAAAAGAAGAAAATTCAGGTATCAGGAGAAACGTTGTTCCAAAACGAATGGAAAGGCATCAAAAGTTAAAACTATAATAGAGCTCATGTCCTTTTAAAATATAATAAATGAAATCATGTACTGAATATTAGACTTGATTTCTGTAATAAGGTCTTATATATATCAACCATGGAAGTTCTAATGTCAGTTTTATTTAAACTTTCTACTCAGTCTACTCTTGACCTAAAAAACAAAGAAAGGCTAATACAAAGAAGAAAATGATTGAGAATGTTTTACATCCTTGACTCCCACCACCGGGTAGGTTCACATTTCTGAAGATTTGAAAGGACACACAAAATGGCATTACCATGCATAGTTATTTACAAAGCAGATAAGCCACGATAATTTTGCAGCCTATATTTTAAAAATATGGTCATGGAAAACAGATACCAAGCTTTGTGAAACAGAAGGTAGCTAATTAAATGTTTGGAACATTCAATCTTTGCAAACTATTCACAGTACTACAATTTTGTAATATTATCAGAAACTTCAAAACATACCTGACTGGATGTTCTACTGAAAATGTTTTCTATCATTTAGATTCTCTTATTTTTGATGCATTTCAGTTTTTCTTTACTTTCTTTATTCGTGTTTGTTATCATTCATTGATAATCATTGTAAGCCTGGATCTGTTTGATAGAGAAATTATAAGAAAAACTAATTTTTTGTCTTCTATTAAACTCTATGCATTCATACACAAAGTAATTCTAAACCATTTAAAATTTCCCAAATTTGTAATTATTGACTCTGCCTTTTTAAGCTAATATATCTGTTATCATAGCACTGCGATAAAAATCGTATGAAATCCCTAGAATGTATTTCATTTATCATTTATATTTTAATTTTGTTTCTATTTTCCATATAATCTCCCCCCTAATTGTTTCTGATAATCAAAAGCCACAGAGGAGAAATTGTGTCAATGAATATAGGCTGTAATTCCCAATAAAGTATTAGCTATTAAGAGTCATTGTTTGTACATTGAGAATTTTTTTGAAGATATTTATTTTGGTTCCACACAATGACCTAGTGGCAAAATCCTTACCTTGCTAGCACCAGGATCCCATATGGTTGCTATCAGCGTCAAAACTGTTCCACTTCCCATCCAGCTCCCTGCTTGTGGCCTGAGAAAGCAGTATCGGATGGCGCCCAAATGCAGTAAAGGACGAGAAAGCAGTAGAGAATTGAATTTGGCACCTGCGTGAGAGATCTGGAGGAAGCTTCTGGCTTCTAGCTTTGGATTGGGTCCGCTCTGGCCATTGTGGCCACTTGGTGAGTGAACCAGTGAATGGAGGATCTTTCTTTCTGTCTTTGCTTCTCTCCATAGATCTGCTCTACCTTTCCATCTTTCCTTTTCCCTGTAAATCTGCCTTTCCAATAAAGAAAAATAATCAAGATAACAAAATCAAAATTCTTATTTGTTGATTTGAAAGACATAGTTACAGAGAACCCGAGGAGGGATAGAAAGAAAAATCTTCCATTCTTGCTGCACTCCTCATAAAGCTGCTACAAGTAGAACTGTGCCAGGCTGAAGCCAGCAGCACAAAGAATATTTTGAGTCACCCATGGAGGTTCAACGACTCAAACAGTTGGAACATCTGCTGCTGCTGAGGCCATTAGCAATGAGCTGAGTCACGGCTGGAGCACCTGGGACAAGTAATGTTGTCCATAATAGATGCTGACCTGTCAGTGGCAGTCAATTTCATGTCACAATGCTGCCCGATTCACAGTTTAGATAAGAACCAAGATTCGTTTTCAAAAGCTAAGTATTGAGATGCATAACAAAATGCATCTTCATTTCTCAGTATGCTGATCTCCATTATACAGTTTCTCTAGATGGATATATGTATACACATGTTTACCTGTGTATCTATTAATCTTACACCATGAATGAACGTTGCCTTATATCAGAGAAAAGGCTAGCTATTTGACAATTCGGGATTGGCTTGTTTCACTGAGCACAATCATCACTAATTGGGACCATTTTGTTGCAAATGGTAGAATTTGCATCAACTGCCAAATAGATAAGCTCCCAATGACACTGTTACATTTATCATGGCAATAGGATGATGAACTTTCTACCATGCTTTATGCCTATGATGCCATTAAATTGCAGAATGACAGGCATGTCACAGTTGTTGAACTTCTGCACTAATGTAATATACAGGAAAACAGTGGGGAGGGGGAAGGAAGAGGTGGGTGGAAAGTAAAATTCCTGCGTCAACGAATTGTATCATGAGAAATAAAAAAATAAAAATTGAGTCTAACTCAGTAATTTAGTGGCTAAAGTCCTACCCTTGAATGCCTCGGTTCCCAAATGGGCGCCGGTTCTAATCATGGCACTTACCATCCAGCTCTGTGCTTTTGGCCTGGGATAGCAGTCGAGGATGATCCATAGTCTTGAGACCCTACACCTGCATGGGAGACCAGGAAGGCAATCCTGGCTCCTGGCTCCTGGCTTCGGATCACGCTGCTCTGGCCGTTGCAGCCACTCGGGCAGTGAATCTATGGACGGAAAAACTTCCTCTCTGTTTCTCCTTCTCTCTGTATATCTGACTTTCAAGTAAATAAACAAACAAATACATACATATTTAGAAAATTAAAACTAATTTAAGAAATTAAAATATTAATATTCAATATGAACCTTCAAGTTAAATTAGGTTGAGTACAGCATTGTAAGTACATATTCATTGTTTGCAGAATTGACAAAAGATTCTTAGTTTAAAAAAACAATGCTCAGCTCTGGCCATTTTGGCCACTTACGGAATTTTGGGAGGGATTTCCTGCTCCCTTGAGACCACCGAGGGGGTGAGTTCATGGTGTTCTTTGGCAGCAAAAAGTAGCGGACACAGTGTGATCGAGCATGTCAGTTTATTGTAAAGGAACCACAACTTATATAAACTAGAAAAGGGGAATGCAGAAGGGTGTTCCCTGACAGTCCTCCCATCCAACAATGACACTGTTACTGACAATAGGACATGCCTAGCTCTCTGGACCCTCAAAC
Source organism: Ochotona princeps (assembly GCF_030435755.1). Classification (NCBI taxonomy): domain Eukaryota; kingdom Metazoa; phylum Chordata; class Mammalia; order Lagomorpha; family Ochotonidae; genus Ochotona; species Ochotona princeps. Next base: position 57,168,746 of record NC_080834.1, read on the forward strand.
AAGTCACAAGTCACAAGTCACATTCTGCATGGCTAGAAGCTATGTCTCAGGTCACATTCACACATTCACCACGTGTCGGTTGCATACAGGCTGTGGGTCACATTTGATTTCTTTAGAGTTACTTATCAAGGAAATCCCAGTACAGCTCTTCCAACCATAGAAAAGAGAGACTGGGGTGCAGCCCACCATTCTCACTGAATGCCTAGTGAACAGACTAGGTTGAAGTCTGATTTAGCGGAAACCATTGTCAGGGGGTAATCCCAGGGACATGGTGTGCAGTGTGCCTATGACATTCCACATGCTAAGCAAACAGAACTCCAGTGGTGATCTCCCACAAGGGAGTGAACCAGCAGATGGAAGATGGTCCCCTATCGCCTTCACTCTGTAAATCTGTCCTCCCAATAAAAATAAATACACTCTTTTTCTTTCTTCTCTCTCTCTCTCTTTCTCTCTCTCTCTCTCCCTCTCATAAATTGCTTGTGATCCCCACACCTTGCAGAGGATCTCTGGGCTTGAGTTCTATAGCTTCTCTAGTTTTCAGCTTCCTGCGAATGTACACCCAGGATGGTTTACAGAGATTGTTTTTGCCACCTGCATAGAAGATCCAGATGAAGATTGCCTCCTGGATCCAGCGCAGTGACCTAGCCACTAAATTTCTTGCCTTAAATGTGCCAGGATCCCATATGGGTGCCGGTTTTAATCCTGGAAGCCCCGCTTCCCATCCAATGCCCTACTTTTGGCCTGGGAAATCTGCCAAGGATATCTCAAAACCTTGGTATTCTGCACCCGTGTCGGACACCAGGAATAAACTCCTGGCTCCTGCCTTCGAATTGGCACAGCACCGGCCATAATTGTCACTTGGGGAATGAATCATTGGACGGAAGATATTCCTCTCTGTCTCTCCTGCTCTCTATATATCTAACATATCTTGCTTTGCAATAAAAACGAATAAATAGTTATTATGTGTAAGAAATATATATAATATCTTTTAATGTATAATATGTATATTAAATAAAGACTCATTCATATATATACACCTTTTGTTCTGATCCACAAGCAGCTGTTGCATGTATTTGATTACTGTGCCAGTACGTGGGAGGTGTCTATTCTATCTCTTTCTCTGTATCATTTTATTATGGCACTTTAAACTCACTTTTTGTGATTGGTATATCAAAAACAGAAATATGTAATGTGCGGGAAGCCTTTGGTAAATTGGGAATAAATGTCTATTTCTCATTATTTTAACTGAAATATCCAAAATTAATTTCTTACAAAAGAAAGTCTATGTCAGCTTGTGGTTTGGGGGTTATTGTTTAGGATTGGGTAATTCTGTGGTCTACCAGATGTGGTAATCCTGGAGAGAGAGAGAGAGAGAGAGACAGAGGAGAACTTGAAGTAAAAAAATAATAATAACAAAATTTCCAGGACAAGTGATCTAAACATCACCCACCACCGGATTTGCCTGTTAGATGCCATATCTTGTCAAATTTTCATTTCTATTCTTTTAACAATTACCACTAACACCATATTTTAAACATCTTGAGTGTTTAAAAGTTATGTTGCTCAAACATAACCGCACGCATGTATGGAAATGTCACCACTAGCAGGGCTACAAATGTATACCTTCCATGTTTTCTGTATAGAAGTTTATATTGCTTCCTGCAATTTTAAAAAATTCAAACAAACAGCTTTTATATTTCTGTATTTTCTATTTTATGATTTCTTCAACATCTGGGAAGGACATTTTCTCCTCCTCCTTTTCCTCCTCCTCTTCCTCCTTCTGCTTCTTCATCTTTTTCTTTTCAATAATCTTCCATTCTACTATAGTCATTACCTCCTACAACTCTTCTCAAATCCCTAATTATGACAGCAGCAATCTCAACGACTTCCGTCTCTGGTTTATCTCTTTTCAATGAAAATGTTTTGTTGTTGTCATTGTTGTTCCTATTGCTGTTGTTGGTGTTTGTTTATATTATTTTTTTAAAGATTTATTTATCTTTATTTCAAGTCAAATATACAGAGAGTAGGAGAGACAGAGAGGAAGATTTCCGGTCCTATGGTTCATGCCCCAATTGGCCGCGAAGGCTGGAGCTGATCCAATACAAAGCCAGGAGCCAGGAGCTCTTCTGGGTCTCCCACATGTGTGCAGCGTCCCAAGGCTTTGGGCCGACCTCCACTGCTTTCCCAAGCCACGAGCAGGGAGCTGAATGGGAAGTGGGGCCGCCGGGATTAGAACCGGCACCCATATGGGATCCCTGGTGCATGCAAGGTGAGGACTTTAACCACTATGCTATCGCACTGGGCCTATGTTTGCTTATCTTCTTGCCTTTTTTTTTGTACTTCAAGTTTATTAGCCCTTATAATTTGTGAAGGTAAATGTTCCTGCCATTATTATTATTATTATTATTATTATTATTATTATTATTATCCAATACTTAGATATTTGTTATTCCATAGTCAGTACATCAGATTGTGTCCATTTCATATTTGTAACTATCTCCTCTTCTGAATCCAGGGTTTGTCCTCTGATCTATCTCAAATCTTGTCTTCTATGTGTAGGTCTGATGGTGACCTTGGCATACAAAAACACCATGTGTTTTGATTTACTATACTATAATAATTATATAGTATGTATATATTATATATACTATAATTTACTATAAACAGCCCAAATGCTTTTATCTTTTGATTTTCTATATTTCTGAAAGTATTTTAATTTTCAATGCACTGTAATAAAGACAACATATGCAGTTGTGCCAAGGACACACAAATGACATTAAAATTGTTATGCTAAATGTTCATTATCATCTCACTTATTTCTGAACACTTATTTTGAAATGTTAATTTATTATTATTATTATTTGAAAGCAGATTTGCAAATGTTTGTTTTAAATCATTGCTTGATGACATAAATATTAAATTCTTGATTGTCACTATTTATATTTATTTCTGTTTGATAGATTAGCACTTTAATTACTAGCATGATTTTCCCACACATATTTTAAAAAATTGTATTAATGTAAGATAATAGTTTTTACATATTTCATCTATGTGGTGTAAGAAGACAATAATACTTCGCTCATTGTCTTGCTCATCCCAATCACATATTCCTTCTTTCCATATCTGTGATGAACAGTGTTTGCAGAGCCATAATTTTATTCAACTCTATATGCACATACTTTCTTTGCCACTACTTACAGTATTCAACAAGTGAAAATGAAAAGACTATATACACAGGAGTATAAACTGAGCATTTCACTCCTACACTATTTGTGTGTGTGTGTGTGTGTGTGTGTGTGAGAGAGAGAGAGAGAGAGAGAGAGATCTATATCTGCTGTAACATAACAGAGAAACCATGTATTTGCATTTTTGAAAGTGACTTATGTCATTAAACATAATGATAACTGATTGCATCCGTTTCTTAACAAAACAACAACAGCAACAACAACAAGGGAAACCCGGATTGTGTTCTTTCGGTATCTAAGTACACTCATGCAGTGTACGTATACCACATTTTCTTTATCCAGTCATGAATCGATTGACATGTAGGTTGGTTTCATATCTTAGCTATTATGAACTGAATTGCAATAACAATGGTGCACAGACAACTCTCACATGCTCTGATTTCATTTTCTTTGTGTAAATTCTCACAAGTGGAAGGATAAGTCACATGATAGATCTATATGAATATCTCTGAGAACTCTCCACACTGTCTTTTATATTAAGTTGTAAGATTACATTTCCATTAACAGTGGATTATGGAACTGGCTTTCCCACAATTTTACCAATAGTTAGTGCCTTTTGATTTTCAGAAGATAGTCATTCTAACTGGGTTGAGGTGAAACACCATCATAATTTTTAGTTGCATTCCCTGATTACTAGTGAACTTGAGCATTTTCCATGTCTGTTGGTTATTTGTATTTCATCCTTGAAAATTACCTGTTTATGTCCTTTTCCCTTTATTCACTGGTTGATTTGTTTCATAATTGTTTTTTTGAGCTTGTAGTGGATTCTGGATGTTAATTTTCTACCAGTAATATGATTTGTAAACAGTTTCTTTCATTGTGTTGACTATTTTCTTGATAGTTTGCTTCACAGTACAAAGATACTTAATGTAACTTCATTCATTTGTTTTTGCTTTAATTTCCTGTGCTTATGGGGTCATTTCTAAGAATTCGCCTGTCTGTATCTTTCAGAGGTTTCTTGAATATCCCCTGTCCCCCACAGCGGTTTTACAGAATCAAATCATAGCTTTAGCTCCATGATTCATTTGCACTTGGTTTTTGCTTAAGGTGTAATGCATTGGTCTTGTTTCTGCATGAATAGATTCAGTTTATCAATATTGTTTGTTGATAAAATGCCAGTGTCTCCTTAGATTTATTTCATTTTTTTTTCAAATGTTACTTGGCTCTAGATGTATAGAGTAGTTCCTTGTAATTCTATTCTACTCCATTGATTTACTTGTATATTTATGTTCTGAAGCCAGGATGGTTTGATTACAAGTATGCTGTATTATATCTTGAAGTCTGGTACTGTTATGATACCATTATAGTGTTTGTCATATAAGACTATATTAAGCTTTTGGAATTCTCTACTATTTCATAAGGATTTCAGCAGCATTTTTCCCCAGATTTGTGAAGAATGATGTAGATATTTTCATTTGGATCACATTAAATCTATAAATTTCTTTCACTAGTGTGGACATTTTGTTATTAATATTCCGACACATGCATATGAGAGATTTTCCCACCTTTTGCTGTCATCTTTTATTTCCTTTATTTTTAAAAATTTATTTATTTTTGTTGCAAAGTCAGATACACAGAGAGGAGGAGAGACAGAGAGGAAGATCTGTCTGATGATTCACTCCCCAAGTGACCGCAACGGCTGGTGCTATGACGATCTCAAGCCAGGAGTCAGGAGCTTGCTCCAGGTCTCCATGCAGGTGCCGGGTCCTAGGGCCATCCTCAACTGTTTTCCCAGGCCACAAGAAGGGAGCTGGATGGGAAGTGGAGCCGCCAGGATTAGAACCAATGATCCCATGTGGGATCCTGGTGCATTCAAGAGGAAGACTTTAGTCACTGGGCCACCATGCGGGAACTGAAGTGTATTTCTTTTACACAGCATGTGTTGGGTCTTTTTTTCAACACATTCAATTAGCATGCATATTTCAGTTGAAGACTTGAGGCCATTTACATTCAGGATTAATATTGAAAGATAGCGACACTGTCCCATCTTTTTACCATAAATATTTCTATGATTTTCCTCGAATTTTCTTCATCCTTTTACTAGGAAAAAATTCTGAATTCACATTCTGCTATTATAGTGATTATCAATCTCTACTTTTGTGTGTAGCACATCCCTAAGCATCATTTGTAGGTTAGATGTGAAGTTATAAGGTCTTTTAAGTTCTATTTTGTTTAGATTTATTTGTTTTCATTGGAAAGTCAGACATACAGAGAAGAGGAGAGACAGAATTGAAGATCTTCCATTCATTGTTTCACTCCCCAAACTGCTGCAATAACTAGACCTACACTGATCCAAAGCCTGGAGCCAGGAGTTTCTTCCTGGTATCCCATGCGGTTGCATGGTCTGAAGGCTATGGCCCTTTCTCAGAAGCATTCCCAGACCACAAGCAGGGAGCCAGATGGGAAGCAGAGCCACTGGGATTAGAACTAGTACCAGTATGGGATTCCAGCACATGCAAAATGAGGACTTTAGCCGCTAGGCTGCAGTGCTGGGCCCAGTTTCTCTTTGTTTTTAAAGCTCTTATTTTGGCCTTCATGTATAAATGAGAATATTGTTAAATATATTGTTTTGGATTGCTATTTTCTGTTTCTTGAGAGGTGGATTATGTTTCCCCAGTCTCTTCTAGCCTATAAAGTTTTGATGAAAAATCAACTGTTGGTTTAATTGAAAATCCTCTGAAAGCAATGTTGAATTTTTCCTATACACACTTTAGGATTTCTTATTTAATTAAGTTTTACCATTGAAAATTGAACCGTAATATGTCTTGGTAAAATTTATTTCCAAACATATCTGTTCGGAATTCTATGTGGTTTCTGTTCTTATACATCTCATTCTTCTTCCACTATAAAGAGGCTTCCCACTATCATTTATTGAAAACTTGTTCTATCCATTATCCCTTTTTATACCAACAGGAATTCCTAACATGCGTATGCTTGGTTGCTTGATACTTGTTTTCTTACTTTTGAGAGTCCTAATGTCTTTTTTATTTTTGTTATAATTCTCGGTCAGTTTTGAGATACCTTTAGAAGTTGATTTTCCCTTTAGTCCCCTTTAGTTGATTTTCTTTTATGATGATTTTCATCTTTTAACTATGCTTCTTTGGGTTGATGTAGTGATTGTTTACATAGTAGATATCTGCCAGTGTGTTCTGGGTGAAGTCAACATAGTCCAGTCCAAGCTTGAATGTGGGTTCATAGTGCAGCAAGCCACCCAGATTTGGAAGATGGATCTTTTTTTTTCATCATCATCTGTGGGCAATCCTAATGATTGTTAGCCTAATCATTAACAATCCTAATGTTTGCTACCTTCCTTTACTCAGATGATGGATGGAGTTCTTTGAGCACAGAGGTATTTTGAGCACTGGTTTCCCTATGAATTCTTCACCTTGGCAGTTTGTGCCGTGAGCCTGCAGTTGTGTAAAGATGTATGTGTACATCTCATAATCCAAGATGTCTGTGCAGACCCCAACAGACCCTGAGGCTGGACTCAAAACCAGTAGCAAACATGAATTTCCCCCTTCAACATGATCACCTAGCTGCTTACTAATTCAAAACTAGGCAAACGCCACAGCTGCTGACATGCCCACTAATTACAAGATGTCCATCTCTCCTGGCTTAATTAGTTTGGGCACTTTTGGGAGTATTGGGAAATAAATCTGCTTGGTCCCCCATGAATATGTGTAAGAACCCCATCCTTCATCCTTGATCTAGTCCAAACTAAGAGACTGTGTTATTTGTGACATTGTGTTATAAATAATATTACCAGCAACATTGGCTGTGATTGTCTACTGCCATCTCTCTCTCCCTGGATCCACTGTCTTCTCTAGTCCCTAGCTGGATATCTTTGCCTTCTCAGTATGATTACACTGTTTATGTTGCTTCATGGTGTATCTCCATTTTCCATAGATTTTCTACTATAAATATCCCTCAATCTCTCCCCGAGAGTACACATCCTCCCCTTCTTTTTGTTAGCTTTCTATAGTGGAAATCATGTGTCGTTTCTTTACATAGCCATCTTGCCAACCTCCAGTTACATGATTTGTAAGCTCTTAGTTTTCTTACAATATTGAAGTTATTTCATTTGATTTCAGATTCACTGTTACAGTTGGTGGTCTCATGATATCCAATATATGTATTTTAATTTAGTAACCACTCTTGTTTGCTTAGAATTTTCTATGATCTGTGTTTCTTACTTCAAAGTTTACACAGGGTCCTGAATATTGGCTTAGGAGTTAAGGCATCATTTTAGATGCTTAGGTCACTCTGGATAACATAGCTACAATCCCTCTTCCTGCTAACCAATCCTGGACGGCAGAACTTAAGAAATCCAAATGAAATTGCTGGAAGCCAACTTCATCCTTTTGCAGTTCTGGTATATGTGGGCATTTGGGAAAGAAACCGCAGATGCAAGATTCTCTCTCTCTCTCTCTCTCTCTCTCTCTCTCTCTCTCTCTCTCTGCACTGTTTTCCTCTTTTTCATTAAAATATTTATTTTGAAAGCCAGCATTATAAAGATAGAAACAGAGAAAGAGAGAGAGAGAGAGAAAGAGAGAGAAATCTTCTGTCTGCCAGTTCACTCCACGGATGTCCCCAAAAGTCAGCACTGGACACTGCTAAAAGCAGAGGGTATAGAAATTTCTTCCACATCGAGATCAAGACTTCAGATATTTGTCTACAACCATTGCATTGTTCAGACCTTTAGCCAGAAGCCAGATCGGAAGTGGACTTGCCAAAATGAAAGCCAATATCTGTAAGTAATTTGAGTTTCATAGGTGTCAATTTTACTCACTGGGCCATGATGTCAGCTGCTGCTTTGTCTTTCAGTAGATGAAAGTAATTAAATATTTGTGTTAAGTACACCTAATATTTGTCCATTTCAAAACTTTTTGACACCTTTTAAAGCATTTTTTGTCTTTCTTTAGTGCAGTTCAACTTTCTTATACATATTTACTTACTATTGCTTCTAAAATGTTTTATTCCTCCTGTAAACCTATCTTTTTTCATCACCTTCATCCCTGCCTCCTCCGTTTTCTTGATACACTAAACTAATGGCATAACAGCAGCATGAAATTCAACAAGTAAATTCTAAATTTACAAGTGACAACTGGTACCATCTCTAAGGGATATCCCTAAGGGAGAAATAGTACGATGCTTTGATTTTCCAGTCACACTGGTGAATTCAGAAGTTGTAGCTTTCACTGATTCTCAGCAGTTGGTGACTTTCCCATATTGTTGGATGTTGTGCTTCAGTGAGCACTTACAAGTGAGCAGAATGGCTGATGCTCTTAGGTGATCGTAGCTAAATATATTCCACATTTTTTCTCCCTTCTTGTTTATGTCCTCATACTGAATTTATTAGTTTGATATATGTATCAATAGAATTAAATGATCTATCAGCTTTTAGAATAAAGGTAAGCTCAATGACTTATTACACAATGGCGATAGATCAATTGATAGGATGTAAATATGTGATATTAAGAAAAGGACCTATTGCATATATAATATCTAAATGAATCTTAACATAGCTTAAATGTTAACATGGAAAATGTACTATTTCTTTGAACAATTTTCAACCAAATAATTTAGGTGTCTTTGATGACAATGATATATATTTACTGCTAGAGGAACTTGTACATAGATGTACAATAAATCAAAGACACTAGACTAGGGGGATAATTTAACACCTGCCACTGCCTGGTGGTCTTCTCCTGTGTTTATAAAAAGATTTTTTTGTTGCCTGCAGGAAACATGTGTCACCAGCAAAGATACATGGAAGCTGAAAGTTAAAGGGTGGAAAAATATTTCAGACTAATGGAAGACAAAAATGAGCCAGTAAAGCCATTCTAGTATCAGATAATATGAACGTCCAAATGAAAGAATTATAAGAGATGAAGAAGGAAACCACATAAAAATTAATTGATCTTTTTAGCAAGAGGAAATCAGGATAATAAATGTATGTGCATCAAATACCAGGATGCCTAGCTATGTAAAACAGATATTAATGAAATTATAGTGCGAGATAGACTCTAATACAATAATACTGGGGATCCTTAACATCCTACTAATTTCAATGGACAGATTATTGATGAAGGGAAGCCACAATGCTTACACAGGAAAAAGAACAAATGAATTTAATTGATATCTACCAAACTCCTCATTCTACAAATACAGAATTCATTTATTTACACATTTATCATCAATACATAAAACTTTCTCCAAAATTGATAATATTATAGGCCATAAAACAAGCCACAGCTAAGATTTAAAAATCAAAATTGCACTATTCATTGTCTGATATCATCTTGGAATCAAACTGTAGGCAAATAAGTCAAAATAGTCAAGAAGTTATGCACATATTTGGAGACTGAACAACATATTGCTAAATGAACAGTGGGTTCTAGAAAAAATGAAAGAGAAAGCAACAACAAAAAACCTTAAAACTGATGAAAATATCAGCAAAACATATCAAACTTGGGGGACACAGAGGAAAGTTCATTTCAATCAATGCCTACATCAAGAAATAGAAAGGCACAAGGTAAACAGGATAACCATATATCTGAAAGAGTTTGAAAAATAACAGCAGAAAAATCCCAAGATTTTAAGAAAGAAAGAGAAAGAGAGAAGAGAGAGAAAAAAAATGAAGTAATATATATATATATATATATGTATGTATGTATTATCGAAAAGCTGATTTTTTAAGTCAACAAAATAGGTTGCCCACTAGCTCAACTAAAAAAAAAAAAAAAAGGAGTGGGAAAATAGGAGTCAATAGAATCAGAGACAAAAAGGGATATAACAATGGACACTCATCAAATAACATGGAAATGTTACAATTTTATGCTGACATGTTAGATGATGTAGAATACTTAGTAGAAATGAATATATGTCTGCACACATACAATTTACCCAACTTGAATCATAGGATACTAAAAAATCTGACTAGACCTATATTTGGGAAAGAGATTGAATCAACAATTCAATCACTCCCAGTCATTAAAATCCCAGGACCAGGTGGCTTCAATGCTGAATTCTACCAAACATTTCCAGAAAAAAAAAACTACCTCAAGCATCCACAAGTTATCAAAAGAACAGAAAGGGAGGCAACCCTTGTAAATCCTTTCCATGAAGTCCCAATCACCTTAATACCAAAGCCAGATAGAGATACTAAACTGAAAGAGAACAACAGATTGATATCCATGACAAATACAGATAAGAAAGATCTCAACAAAGAGTATCAAACAGAGACCAACAAAGCATGAGGCGGGTCACTGAAAGGATGAGGTAGAATTTAGCGCTGGTGTGCAAGGATGATACAAAATATGCCAATTAATAAATGAGATACAACATAATTACAAATTGAATCATCATCATCGTCATCATCTCAACAGCTACTCTCACTGAAGAGCGTGGGGTGGGATAGAGACAGACCAGACTAAGCAAGGCCACAACACCTGTGCACTGCATGTGGCCTAGATCAGGGCCGTAGCATCAGCTGGCAGAAGCTGGCACTGGGGACTAATTCTGTCAAGTCAAATCACAGGCCCACCTAAAGAGTGCATAAACTGGGACAGAGAGACCTGGGAGGGAAAAAGTGGGTTCCCCCTTCTTGGGTCACTATTCCCGTGGGAGGGCATGAAAACTAGGATGAGGGCTGGGATGGCTAGAGAAGCACTCAACAACATCTGTGAGGGCTGGATGGTTGAGTTGGTTAGACCGAAAACAGAACCAACACAGCAATTGCAACCACCAGCTGATCGGGGTGATGGACTGTGCCGGGCCCTGTGCTTGCTAGAACATACAAGAAACTAATCTGGGAATACCTCAAAGTATCTTTGGAGATCTCCCCAATTGAACTGCTGGACTCAGAACTCTAACCAAGAAAAGACGGAAGACAGAACAGGACAATCATTCATCTCAGCTATATGTTGGCAGCGAAATATGGGGCAAACGGAGACTTTATGATGGACCATATCAATCAGTGGACGACCTCATCGAGCGAAACTGGCAGCGATTTGTAACTGGAGAACTGTTAACATCACTTGAGCACATATCTCAGAGCACGTCCCACATCCGGGACTTGGGGTGGGCGGGAAACCGGGTGGGGCTTCTCCCTCAATATCCCCCTTTACCTCAGATACATGATGGAAACAATAATGACATAATAGTATTACCCACTTCCCTATCCCCCTGAACCTTTTTTTTTTCTTTTTTTTCTTCTTTTTCCTTTAACTGTAATTAACTATGTAAAGATTGTCAACAACAATACAATAAAATAGATTAAAAAAATAAATAAATAAATAAATGAGACACAACACAATTACAAATTGAATCATCATCACCGTCATCATCTCAATAGATGCAGAGAAATCTTTTGATAAAATCCAACAGATATCATAGTATAAACCCTAAGCAAGATAGGCATAGAAGGAACAATCTGCAACACAATCAATGCAAATATGAAAACAAACAAAACAATAACAGAAATCCAGTATCATAGAATCTTTTGTCTGCTGGTTCACTCTTTATGCAGTTAAGAATGGAAAATGTTGCAGTGAGGAGGTTTTAACCCAATCAGAGTTCCCCATGTACCAGAAATCAAGTATTTGCGCATTCACCTGCTACCTACCATCACGTGCAGTGATAAGAAACGGAGCAAGAACCAGAACTCAAACCTAGACATGCTGACAAAACATTTAACAGGCAACATGGTAACTGATATGTCATTGCTCTCTCAACTTTTCAAACTTTACATTCAGGTACTTCTCCATTTTTCTGTAATACATTGATTCCTAGTTAGAGAGCATGTGTTATTTGATCAATCATAAACATTACAAAATTAGGGCTGAGGTTCTCTGAACTCATGCATCTACATATGTCCTGACTGTGCATTGATTTTTTCTTACTTAAAAAAAACATAAATTCAAACAGAAACACAAAGGATGCCAAAACACAAGAATAATCTTACACAATAAAGCATAACAGGAGGCTCAACAATATCAGATTTCAAAATATACTGCACTATTGTAACCAATGTTTCAAAGTACTGGCATAAAAACATACACTGAAATATATCCGTAGTCTTGGGAAAATGAATTTCTCCATGCAGACATTTGAAATAATACTTCTATATTGCATTTCATTCAAATATCAATAAAGAATCTAAACTTCATATCTAAAATTGTCAAATTTGGAGTTCAAAACTTTGAGGAAATCCTGAAAGACATTGATATATGTAAGATTTCTTAAGACCCCAAAATACAAGCAATAAAAATAAATATTCTGAATTATTCTAATTATATACCACATAAATCTAAAATGTTAAAATAGTTTATGTAAACCATCTTAATAAGTCAGCAAAAGACTTATATTTTAAAAACTGCACTACTCAATTTATGAACTAGCCAGTAAGACTAACAAAATGACCCAAATACATTTCACCCCATTTCTAACTAATATTGTTTTTGCACATTTAAAATCACATAGATTATATGTAACTAGGATTCTAATCGGAGGACTTAATTTCTGTGTAATAAAATTCACATTAGCAAAATATAACTATCTAGAAAATGTAGATTCCCCAAATATTTCTCTTTTTTAGATTTATCTATTTTCATTGGAAAGACAGATTTAGAGAAAAAACAAACATTTTGAATTTGTATTTGTAGCAGCTTACTCCAAATGTCAGTAGTAACAAGTACTAATACCGTGTTTAATAGAGAATAAACATTAGGGAGATGAGTTAAAAAGTATCTGACCAGAAATCATTCACTGATTGCTTTTTATGATTAATTTGCTTTTATAACCACACACTTTGAATGATGAGGGATATTATCTTTACTTTAGCGTATTCATTAGAGAAATAATCATAATACATTTATCTATTTTTTTATTGGAAAGGCAAATAAACAGATATACATAGAGAAGGAGATACAAAGAGAAAGATCTTCCTTTCTCTGATTCGTTCCCCAAGAGGCTAGGATGTCTGGAGCTGAGCCAATCCAATACCAAGAGCTAGGATCTTCCGAGTCTCTCACATGGGTGCAGGGTCCGAAGCCTTTTCACTGCTCCCCACTGCTCTCCCAGGCTACAAGCAGAGAGCTAGATGGGAAGTGGAGCAGCCGATATAAGGAACTGGCACCCATATGGGATCCTGGCAGAATCAAAGTGAGGATTTTTCAAAGAGGTTATCTGTTCCAATGGGCTTGGAAGAATTATTTTTGAATAAATATAAATGAAAAAGGGTTATTTTGTAACATTTCAGAATGTAATAAAAACATTGCACATTAATTCCTTTTGAACGTTTTTGTGTAGATTATTCATATTATTAGATTCTAGGAAAAATTTAAATGTGTAATTCAGTTAGGCAGTCTAGAAACCTTTCTGAAAAGTGATATGGTCTCATTGTAATCAAATACATATCAAGTTGTGTCCCTTTGCTTTACATAGTAATGAAACCAATCACATTTTTATTTGACCAATGTCATAATGTAACAACGTTTCCCATGTCCATTAAAAAAATCATTCTCATAATTTGTACAGGAGAGATACTATCTGTTGACTTTTATGACAATATTATCTGTTTTCCTTTAATATCTTGTTGTCAGGGATATGTTAATTATACTTTCAGTTTGGTTCACATGTAAATATTAAACGTTTTCATGTACACAATGCCAGAATCTACAAGATGATTTTATTTGCTGAGTTGATACAATCATTCCACATTCCTGTCAATCATATCCTCCACAAGGAGCATACTACTGTAAATTATTGAAGAACCAAATACCTCTTCTCCAAATAAAATAAGCTAATGGTAAATGAGGGAAAGTTTAGAGGTACACATATGTCAATGGAAATATGGAATATCTTCTAATAAAAAACTAGTTGCATAATATTAAGGTGTACTATATTCTTGTTTGTTTTGCAAATTACAGTGTAAAATAGCTAAGCGTAATAGAATGTGTGTTTGGTAAAGAATATCTCCTAAAGCATTGTTTTGTAACTTTAGGAAATAATGTTCAAAAAGTGCTCATTGCTGGACTCGGAACCCTAACCATGAAAAGACAGAGGACAAAGCAAGTCAATCAACCATCTCAGCTATATGTTGGCAGTGAAAAACTGGGCAAACGGAGACTCTATGATGGACTATGTCAATCAGTGGATTCTTCAACGACCTCGTCATGCTTGGAGTGGTGAGACTGGCAGCAATTTGTAACTGTTGATTTGTCAAAACCACTTGAGCAAGACCCTCGGAGCATGCCCCACATCTGTGACTGTAGTAGGTGGGAGACTGGGTGGGGCTTCTCTCTTAATATCCCCTTTTACCTCAGATACGTGAAGGAAACAATGTGGAAATAATAGTCTTACCCACTTTGCTGTAGCCCTTGAACCTTTGTGCCCTAATTAACTATGTAACACTTCTCAAAAATATAATAAAAAATGGAAAAAATTTAAAGAAATGTAATGTAAATGAATGACAAGTTCTAAAAATGTGATGCATATCTTAGATAAGAATAAACATTTTTATGTATGATGCAAAAAGAAATTAAGACCCAAGTTATATATGATATTTTTCATTACTCAGCTAATGTTGATTCATGGAATGCTATACAGTATTTCAGCTTCAAAAGTGACTATGTCATTCTGTTGCAAACAATATATTGCTTTTCTTTACATGCTTTAGGATTCTGAATGTGAATTATTTATTATGTAAAATATATGAATTTTAAGTTGAAATTATACACTTACTGCTACTATGTAATAATGTGAAATTTAAATTTTTTTGCATTCTAGGAAGCTGTATGAAGTCAACAAGAGATGTGAGAGATAAAAACATTGGAGAAGGCAAGGCAATATTTGATGTTTTGGATTTCTAAGTAAGTAAATAAATTTATTGCAAGGGCAAAGGACGAAGCAATATGTGCACAAAGAATGTATAAATATCAGTACCAATGATTTTGCAGTAATGGAAAATGAGCCCATGTGAATCAAACAATGAAAGAAAGCTCTCTTAGATTATTTAAAATGCGTGCAGTGGCATAAAAGACACACTATACAGAATTGAAAACAAGTAAATTAACACAATCTATTTAAATGTTTTAAATAGTAACCGTGTCTCTTAAACACTTTGGATTTCTGGTTGATTTGTATTTTGTTTAAGAATTGTTTGGCTTTTGATTTTAGAATGTTAAAACTGGTGCCAGGGCACTGCACAGTAGCATAGTTGCTAAAGTCCTTGCCTTGCACAAATCGGGATCCCATATGAGTGCTAGTTCATGTCCCAGCTGCCCTGCTTCCCATCCAGCTCTCTGGTATGGCCTGGGAGAGCAGTAGAGGATGGTCCAAAGCCTTGGGATCCAGCACCCAGGTGGGAGACCCTGAGGAGGTACCTGGTTCCTGGCTTTGGATCAGTTCAGCTGTAGCCATTGCAATCACTTGGGGAGTGGATCATCAGATGGAGGATGTTGCTCTCTGTCTCTCCTCCCTGTATATCTGACTCTCCAATAAAAAATAAAATAAACCTTTACCAAACAAACTATTGTCAAATTTGGTGGAAATGTTTGGAGATATTGTAATTGAGTGACTGGTTTCACAAGATGCGTACAAGACATCTTTGTGCTGATTTCCTTGCCATATAAACTTTCTACCTACCATTGATAGGTTATGACCTACTGTCACACATCCTGAAGAGAGCTGTCGCAGTCAATGATCAATTTATTTAAGGAAGTCATGTTTGACAAAATAGGAAAATTTATCCTGTGTAATCTTCATTTCTATTGCATGAAAGAAAATATTATCTTTATGCTATGTATGCAATGTGAGCATAATAAAAATTGCAATAATATGAAAAATGAAACAACTGACATGATCATATTTAAAGCCCATAATTATCAAAATAGTATTTAATGTACCTAAGGCCATACCCAATTAGCATCGCGTTTAACTCCAAGGCTTTGTTACATGATTAAAAAAAAAACTTGCATTGATTATTAAAATATTAGACTCCTATGGTCATAGCAAATATATGTTATTTACTACAGATGCATATTTTCTGCAAGAACAATGTTATAATAAAAAGTGCTAAATCATTACTATTCAGCATTGCACTCTAACTTCTTTTTATTAAATAATGAATTATTTCTAAGGCAAGGATATATATACAGAGAGGAGGAGAGCTAGAGAGGAAAATCTTCCTTCCATTAATTCACTCCCCAAGCAGCCACAACAAGTAGGGCTGTGCTGATCCAGTGCCAGGAGTTTGGAGCCTCTTCTGGGTATCCCACACAGGGGCAGCATCTTGAGGCCTTGGGCCGTCCTCGACTACTTTCCCAGGCCACAAGCAGGGAACTGGATGGAAAGTAGGGCTGCTGGAATTAGAGCTGGCATGCAAATGGGATCCTGGCAGGTACAAGGTGTGGATTTTAGCCACTTCGCTATTATGATGGGTCCTGTACTTTAACTTCAAACCATCCATAGATGCAATTCAACCCATCTCTTAGATCAGAGGAAAATTTTTGGAAAATTTAAAAATACTCATTAGTGTATTTTATTGTGTATTTAATGAGAACAGCTTAGTTAAGGAAATATGATTATAAAGAAAGAATATAAAAGCTGGATGAGATGCCACAACTGATATTACAGAGTATCTCTAAGGTAACTATCATGGTGTAACGTTGCTTTGTAGATAACAAAAACATTCTTCAGTGAGGCAAAACTTCAGATCTGAACCTTAAAATAGTTCATCTGTGTGGATGGAAACTTCATCTGAGGTGGATGGGAAGTGGAGCTGCCGGGATTAGAACCGGCGCCCATATGGGATCCTGGGGCGTTCAAGGCGAGGACTTTAGCCACTAGGCCACGCCGCCGGGACCTCAAATCACATTTTTCAAAACTATTGGGGGGTCTTGCGGTGTGGCCTAGTGGGTAATGTCCTCGCCTTGAACGCCCCAGGATCCCATATGGGCGCCGGTTCTAATCCCGGCAGCTCCACTTCCCATCCAGCTCCCTGCTTGTGGCCTGGGAAAGCAGTCTAGGATGGCCCAATGCACTGGGACCCTGCACGCGCGTGGGAGACCTGGAAGAGGTTCCTGGTTCCCGCATCGGATTGGCGCACACCGGCCTGTTGTGGCTCACTTGGAGAGTGAATCATCGGACGGAAGATCTTCCTCTCTGTCTCTCCTCCTCTCTGTATATCTGACTTTGCAATAAAAATAAATCTTAAAAAAACACTACTGGGCAAGCTATTGAGTTCACACGCTAATCTCCATTTATATGTTGAATAAAATACATGTATATGTGCACAACAAGGTACATCTAGCAATGTTCATATCAGTATGCATTACACTTGGGAATGGCTTAAATTTCTGTAGTCTGTGAAATTCTACAAAAAATATATTAGACTTTGAAGAACAGCATATATAAAATTATGATGAAATTATCCAAAATTATGTAAATGGCATTCATAAATATAATTTTGAGGAAAATACTCCAGATTGACTATCTGTATATTTACATCTGTATCAGTATCTCTCTCTCTTTCTCTCTCTCTCTCTATATATATATATACACAATCTCTATCTATATCTTGTATCTGTATCTATACCTATGTCTCTATCTATATCTTCTGGATGATTCCATTCACCTAAAAGGTTTTATCAAAATGTCGGTTTGTCTGATTGAATAATGTCTTTCTTTTTTGTATTAAGAAGGTGGTGGGAGCCTGTACTCTATGTGAAAAATATGCTCAATAAAGGTCTTTTGCAATACTTGGCTTAAATTCATAATATATTAGATATTGCAGGTTAAATATTGTGTATTTATGCTTACAAAATAATTGATGTCACAGGAGTTCAAATTGAATATTAGAAAATACTCTAAAAATTAACATTGGACAGAGCCCTGGTTGATTGCTCAGTGGTTAAATCCTCACTTTGCCTAACTTTCATATGGGTTCTGACTCATGTCACAGCTGCTCCATTTCTCATCCAGCTCCCTGCTCGTGGCCTTGCAATCCTGCACCTGGCTGAGATACCCAGAAGAAGCTCCTAGCTCCTGGCTTTGGATCGGTTCATCTCTGGCCATTGTGACCTTCTGGGAAGTGAACAGTGGATGGATGATCCTTCTATCAGTCTCCCCTCTTTGTAAATCTCATCTACATTTCCAATAAATATAAATAAATCTTTAAAATAAAATATTAGAACCTGGTGGCCCCGCTTCCCATCCAGCTCCCGGCTTGTTGCCTGGGAAAGCAGTTGAGGACAGCCCAAAGCTTTGGGACCCTGCACCCCTGTGGGAGACCTAGAAGAAGTTCCTGGTTCCCGGCTTTGGATTGGCTCAGCTCCAGCCGTTGCGGTCACTTGGGGAGCGAACCATCAGAGGGAAGATCTTCCTCTCTGTCTCTCCTCTTCTCTGTATATCTGCCTTTCCAAGAAAAATAATTAAATCTTTAAAAAATTTATTGTTGCCTGAGGTTTTAAACATTACTGTATTAAATATAAAAAATAGCTTGATTTTTACAAAATTAAGTCATTTTTACATTTTGGCATTTGGATATAAATATATACATACCTCACAACAATAAGCATGCAATTGGTTTCAAAATCGAATTCCAATCTCTTGCCGATAATGCCATTGCGGGCAAGAACCATTTATATTTCAAGCAATCAGGCTTCTGGATTGATTTTCCAGGTCTTGACTGTGACCCTAGCTAAATTCCAGTCACTCCAGACTGGGATATTAACTCAACAGATGGGAGAACTTTCATTGTTTCTCATTCTCATCTGAGTAATATTTTATGGTTAACAAATAATAGATGCCTTCTACATGAAAATAATGTGATCTTTTTACTGTCTACACCTCTAAGGACTTGCCATGACATATACTCAAATTCAGCCACAAAAGGGGTTTGGGTGATAGTCCAGCCTTTAATTAACTAAGCTGTGCTTATTGCAATAACAAACAAAAAGGACTTTTAACTTATAGGG
This sequence comes from Ochotona princeps, assembly GCF_030435755.1. Lineage (NCBI taxonomy): Eukaryota > Metazoa > Chordata > Mammalia > Lagomorpha > Ochotonidae > Ochotona > Ochotona princeps. The sequence goes on from NC_080834.1 coordinate 57,187,971, forward strand.
TCACAGGTAGATTGTTATTCAATAATAGCATAAGTTTTGATTAACATAATAGTTGTAACAATGCATTTCATACATGTTATTGAACTGGAGGAGGTACATTGAACTAATTTCCAGTAACAGTTTGACTTTGGTTAAGAACAGCCAAGCAGCATGCTTTGAAAAGTTAACATTTATAGATTATGAACTCAATGGGAGCCTACACCAATCTTTCAGAATCCTGCTGTATTCCTGGATGAGTCTCTATATGCATTTGACCAAAACTCACTCCTATTCAATATGTGATATTAATCAAACGGTGGGGTTCTGCAGACCCTTCACCCCGCTTCTCTTCATCAGTTCCAATTTTCACCCTGACCTAATTACTAATACAGAAGATAGCAATGCTCTGCCAAAGTTCATCATACAAAAAATGAAATTATGAATATTATATAGTTTTATTATGACTGAATCATTTACACTATTTCTTATTTTTTATGATATAATTTCTCTAAAAGAGGTACCTTATCAGTAGTTCAGACTTCATCCTTAAAAGACACAAAAGTTGTCCTTTTATATTAATGTTTTACAACACACTATTTTACAATTACTGAAGCATTACTTTATTGCTATCTAAATCTCAAATACAACACAACTTCTGTTTTTGTAGTTTGAGGAATGTATTTTTTAAAGATTTATTTATTTTTATTACAAAGTCGAATGTACAGAGAGGCAAAGAGACAGAGAGGAAGATCTTCCGTCCGATGATTCATTCCCCAAGTGACCGCAATGGCTGGTGCTGCGCCGATCCGAAGCTGGGAACCACGCGGGTCTTCCACATGCGTGCATTGTCCCAAAGCTTTGGGCTGTCCTGGACTGCTTTCCCAGGCCACAAGCAGGGAACTGGATGGGAAGTGGAGCTGCTGGGATTAGAACCGGCGCCCATATGGGATCCCTGGTAAGTTCAAGGAGAGGACTTTTGCCGCTAGACCACGCCCCCGGGCCCATTGAGGAATGTATTTTTTTTAAGTAGACTTATGGTGAGTTATTCAGTCTCCCAGAGAAATATTAAGAAATGCATTTATATTTTTGCATGTTTGTTTACTCATTTTTACCACCCAAGAAAACTTCCAAATATCAAACAATAATCTTTTATAGATTTTATTCAACTCCTGATTTTAATATATGCTGTCATGTCATCATGAAGAGATCTAATAGTGGAGAAACTGTTACTTGGTATGTGAACACCTGCTTTCGAAAACTAAAAAACTAAAATGTTGGTTAAGAAAGGCAGAAATATCCCTAGACAATTACAATGAGTTTATTCATGGGATCGAATATAATCTCCTACCTATTCCTTAGGTAAAGGTGAAACTGTGTCTTTTAGATATAGTTCCTCTAAATTTTTTCTATGCTCACTGACATAGTAACGCAGAAAATACATGTGTGTATTTAAAATCTCAACAAAATTATAAATCAATTCTGATTGTTATTTGATTATTGACTAAATATTAAGCAGCTTACTGAAATTTCTTCTACTACAACTGACCAAATATGAAATGGTAGCAGGTATACCCTCTCATACTGAATGTGCATTTGAAAGGGAAAACTTAGGTCATACAATATTAGTTATATAATTTGATATATTTTCCATAGTTCACTCTTCAGAAATGAATGATTTTAGGTTCTCAGTGGTAGTGAATATATTGAAGTCCATGTATAAATTTTTCAGAATATGTTTTCCTATGTAGTTTTTAAATCATATACATGTATACTTAAATAATATAGATATTTAGTATATAAGGCATACTATATAAACATACATATTTAATTATATGAATGTAAATATTTTCAACTAGTACAGATGAATATATATACAATAAATGTATAAATTGTATAAATGTACAATATATACAACAAATAATTATTTGTATTTTGTAATTTTTTAAATAAAGAAAAATAAGATGTGTATAATAGGCATTATGAATAGTAATTGTATTGTTGCATAGCTAAATGCACAAATACAAAGTAAAAGCTCACAATCAGGTTTTTGTTAAAGTCTCTAAATTACTAACACTTGTACAAAATAGTGATCTAATTTAATACATTCAATCTAAATAAAATAAAATTTAATTCGAATAAGTATAAATAGTAACTCTACCATAATATTTAAATCACTGCTTTTTAAAGTAAAGAGATTCAAAGAAATGGAGGAAGAAGAGAGACAAAGACAAGAGACAAAGAGAAAGATTTGTCCATTGATTCAAGCGTCCGCAACGACCAGAGCTGAGCCTATCAGAAGCTGGGAGCCAGGAGCTTCTTCCTGGTCTCCCACGCTTGTGCAGAGTATTAAGGCTTTGGGTCTTCCTCAACTGCTTTCCCAGGCCACAAGCAGAGAGCTGGATGGAAAACAGGGAGCTGGATTTAGAACCAGTGCTCACCTGGAATCCCAGAGCTGCATGCAAGGAGAGGACTTTAGCTAGGCTACTGTACTGGGCCCAGATAGGAGTGTTTTTTTTTTTTTTTTTTTAATCACTTGGCAGCAAATTGGCACCTTGTCCTTTTTTTGACAACAATTCACTGCAATCTTAAACTTGGGCTCTGTAATTTTTACAAATGTGGTGAATTCCTAATGTTTAAAAGTCTTACGTTGTGCATTACCTATACAAGTTGACATACAATGAAAATATCCACCTTTTCATGCAATTGGTTTTAAGACAAAAAGAAAAATCCTGAGCAATAATTTATAACTGTCATATTACATAAGGAAGTTGTGTGGATGTAGCAAAAGTCCCAAAGTCTGCACAAGGAAATAATCAATAGGAAAACACAATGTAATCCCAAAGAAGTAGAGATCTTTTTCACTGTCTCCATTTCTCCAAAATGAAAAAAAAGTGAGACACAGAATAGTCAAACTGATTACTCAAAATTAAAAGTCAGATACTTATAAATCCAAGTTTTTTTATTAATATACTGATTTTGATAGTAGATATATAATTTCACTTTATTATTAATCATTCCATTTATTTTTATGGGAATTTATATGTGATTCAAAAGTGTTTATTAAAATCTGAGCAATATATAATGACCAAAACATTAATAAAAAAGGATGATTATTAGCCTACCTGATTTTCACAATTACAATAGATGTAAATGAATATATACAAATGCATTAATACGCAAATATGTAAAAGAGAGCTATACATTTACTATTAGTTGACTTGCCATTACTGAAAAAATGACTCATTGACAAAACATAAGGACCTCCAATAAATGATGCTGAGACAAAAATACAGTGACCCTCATCAATTGCAATAATTTTAAATTCAATAAAAATGCAAACTTGTCCATATGAAGACACTAAAACTTCCACTAACACTGAGAACCACCTTGTCAAATTTGGAAAAATGTTCCTTCATTAGAAGAAAAAAAGTCAGAGCCAACAGGAAAAAAAGTAACATTTAATTTTGTATTAAATATTAATTGGTATGTTGTAAATTGAAGACATTGAGAGCAAATATAAAAGCAATTAAATAATGGAAAACAGCTATAAATTTAATTTATGTGAGTAGGTGTTGAAAGAATAATTATAGTGGGCCTGGTGAAATGGCTCAGCAGCTAAGTCTTCGCCTTGCATGTACAGGAATCCAGTATGGATGCTGGTTCTTATCCTTGCTGTCCACTTCCCATTCAGCCCCCTGCCTGTGGCCTGGGAAAGCAGTAGAGGATGGCACAAAGCCTCGGGACCTTGAACCTGTATAGGAGACCTGGAATAAGCTCCTGGCTTCCACATTCAGATTAACTCAGCTATGGTCAGTGTGGCCACTTGTAGCTTGAAAAAACATACAAAATATTTTTCTGTCTTTCCATTTCTCTGTAAATCTGCCTTACCAATAAAAATACATTGAAAAATAATTCTTCCATATTAATAAACACTGTGATTTGCTCTGGTATCAGAATGTATATAAAATGGGTCCCTGTAGCCCACCATTCTTGCATATGTAAAATAAATACAAATTATCTTCTAGATCCAATTTTTGATTCTGTTTATATTACCTATTCTTAGTACATAAAATAAAGCCATGGATTTCACATGTGGAAAACATTAGTTTCTATCTCTTTTTTGAACTAGAAAACCAAAAAGCAAGAACATATTTTCTTATTGTTCCTAAAAAGTTAATGTGAAATATATTTTGTTTCTGTAATTATCTTGTTCTCTAACATCATGTTATCATAATAAAAACATTATTTCAGTTCTTATTGAGAGCCAGAATTATGTCTTGAGAAATATTGTGAAATCCTTTATGGTGAAAATATATACTGTATTGCATAAGTAATAGCATTTATTGATTCTTTTCTTTTTGTATCATCTTCCTCTACCTAAAAATGTCGGTGGCATTGTGCTGTTCAAAACTTGCATTCTTAATGCAGCCTATGTTTGCAAACACTGCTCATCAGGATAGCAGTTCCATCATTGACAAAGCAAATTAATTCCAGGTACATCAGTGCCTAAAGGGAGAAAGCATATTCTCCCACTGGGGTGAAATAGAAAAAAGTGAATTATGCAAGGTTAGGCTAATACCATGCTGAGAATATTTAGAAAGGTGTACACATGCTGTGTCTTCACACCTTAAATGATAAAGGCTGTGTAATGCCTCAGAACAGGACTACCCTCTGGAGTTATTTTAACCTTTTCTATATATTAACGTTGAAGTCAAAAAAGTGTGATGCTGATGTTTCCATAGAAATGAATATAGAAAATAGTTATTCACTTGTCCAGCATTTTCTGTGTGGCTCAGCCTTACTTAGTTTTCAAGGTTGGATATTTTTTACCTCAAGTATAAAATTCAATGATAAAACCTGAAAAGTCTTTGGAATAGTGCAACATTGATAATCATTGTGACGCACGTGTGGTTAGACTCTTACTGTTTTCTAGAGTCATTTTAACATTAAAGAAAGTGAAATAGCATTCTTACTGAAGCGCCATAGAACTTTTCTAGCAATATAAAATGATACAGGCAATGTATGGTGGAAAAGGATTTGTAGTAAATGGATCCTGTTGATAGACTGTGGGCTCGACTCGGCCCAGCTGAGGAACCTAGGGCATAGCTGAGGACCGGGCCGAGACGGACCTCCAGAGACCTGTTTCAGAGATCTTGATCCAAGTTTATGGCATTAGGTAACATTTATATAGGTTTAGGGTTGCTAGGCAGAATCAACTCAGTAGGTGCTTAGCAGGTACTTTTATAAATCAATGTACAAACAATAACACAGACCTACAGTCGTAAAGGTTGAACTGCACAGGCAGAAGAGGATGCCTGTTAATAGGCCCAGCAGGTGCAGCCAGGATGCTCTAGTAATTGGGAAGGATAGGATTAGTGTGGTAACCAGTTTAATGGCCCAGCTAGGCTGACTGGGGTGGGCTGGTGTGCAGAAGCGCTGGTGCCCTGTATATAAGCAACATAGCCATTTTGCAGCTATGTGATCAGTACGTCTTTTGCCACAATTATTAACTTTGATGTGATGTTATGAGAATCAGACTTAAGTGTATATCTTAGAAAATCTAGTAAGAACAAAGAAAATAGGAAATATAATTCATCTCAGATGAGTATATAGAAGCGGGGCAACTATCCAACTTTCCTTCCTGAAAGAGAAATATTTTACACTAATATAACCATATCTTACTTCTATATATAGAAACGGACATGGGCTGCCACATTTCTGAATGTAAGGGAAGCAGTTAAGTGGTAAGCACAGTCTTTGAAACTAGTGACATAACACAGATTTCCAAATTGTCTGTAACGTCAATCTCTCTGTTTTCGAAGAAAAAATATGAAATTACAGCTAATCATTCTATTGTTGTACCATGAGGAATACAAAAATATGAGATCTTTGCACATGTTCATTTGTTCTTTCCCAGGTCAGACCAGTGGTGGTTTTATTTGTATAATTCCATAATCTCTTCTTCAAGTGATAATTCAACAATAAATAGCCTTTATGTTCTTTTTAGAATATACCCCTTTGTTCATTGTTCTGTAATTTTAAGACTGAAAATTATCCAATATTCAACATCCGTCTCTTTCTTTCTTCCTCTTTCTTTCTTTCTTTCTTTCTTTCTTTCTTTCTTTCTTTCTTTTGCAATCAATTTTCTAATGCTCTCCCATCTTACATGTTATGTTAGAGGTTAGGAACAATCAAGCTAAATATTGACCAATTTGTTTTTGAAAACTCTTCAGGTAAATATTCAATTAAATTGCCTACTGCGTTTTATCTAAGAACTAACCAGAATAGTCTCATATTTCCACCTAATTCTCCTCAAAAGCAATCTAGACGTTTCTTAATATATCTAGAAATCTTTAATACTTACTCATTCCACAATTCAAAAGCCAATTTCACATTTTTAGGTCTTTGGTATAGAAGCTCCCTGCTAATTGATAGCCAATAAAATTAGCATTAAATTGGGAATATTAGTAACATCCAACATGAAATTTGTAACTTAAAATAATTGAACCAGGGTCAGTGCCCCCACACTTATATCTTAAAACAATGGTGATATTCTTATTTAAGCAAAAATCTCTTCCCTAACAGATACAATCTGATATAATACACAAGAGCTTATTTGAAGTTGCTAGATTCAGAGGGTAAAAAATTCTAAAAACTATCACACTTAATCCTTACTATTCAATACCTTTCTGGCACTTGATAAATCGAAGGACAAACATCAAATGTTCTCTCTAATATGAGACATCCTTCATGCAAAATATAAGTCAATAGTCCTGTCAATTTTGTTTTTGATGCATTTCCTGGATTTTGATATTATTTGTTTTTGTTTTCATTTATTCAAAATAGCTTATTTCCTTTTAACAAATTCTTCATTGACTAAGGTCATACAGTAGCATGATCTTTTCTGAGAAGTTTTTCTTATTTTCTTTTCATTTCTTCAGTAACGCATTGGCATATTATTTAAATTCCCATTGATTTTTTTATTTCTTCCTGCTGTTGATTAGATTTATGGCTATTTATTTAAGGGGATATATAATAACTGTGTAATAGAGATTATAATATAGATATGTGAAGATACAATGCAGGTTGTATCTCTAGTTCCAAGTTAAAGATGGACTCCCAATGAAACTGTTAAATATGATGCTGGATTTTCTGTCATTATCCATCACAATATATTTAAATAGAATGATGTACTTATAACTGCTTATGAAGGGTTATAGCATCATAATAATAAGGGGGGAATCAATTGAGGGGAGCAAACTTGGAGAGGGAATAAGGGAAATCCCCTAGCCAATAGAATTGTATCTTTTTGTTGCTGTTGACAAACTTTATTTACAAAAATAGGGGGAAAATAGTCTAAAATATATATTGTATACCAAAAGAATCTTGATCCTTATAGAACAAAACCCTATAAAACCTCAAAATACACTATAATAGAATTGTATCTTTTTGGGGGGCGGTAAGATTTATTTATTGTTATTTGAAAGGAAGATTTTACAGAGACAGAAAGACAAATAGATCTTCTATCTACTGGTTCACTCCCCAAATGGAGCAATACCAGAACACAGCCAATCCAAATCCAGCAACAGCAAGTTTCTCCCAAGTCTCCCATGTGAGGACACAAGCCCAAACATTTGAGCCATCCTCTGCTGCTTTTCCAGGCCATAAGCAGGGAGCTAGGTAGGCAGAGGAGCAGCCAGTACATGAACCAACACCTATATGGGATGCCAGTGCTGCAGGTGGAAGTTAACTTGCTACATCACCGCACTGGCCCCAGACATTGCAGTTTTGTTTTGTTTTGTTTATTTTTTATTTTTAATTTAATGATTTTTTTTCTTTATTTTTGACAATATTTACATAGTTAATTAGGGCAAAAAAGGTTCAAGGGCTACAGGAAAGTGGGTAAGACTATTATTTCCAGATTTTTTCCCCTGTATCTGGGGAATAGGGGGAAATAAAGGGAGAAGCCTTACAGAGTCTCCCACCCGTCCCAGGTCCCAGATGTGGGGCATGCTCCGAGATTCTCGCTCAAGTGGTTTTGATAGTTTAACAGTTCTGAATTGCTGCCTATCTCACCATTACAAGCATGATGAGATCGTTGGAGAATTCACTGATTGACATAGTCCATCTTAGAGTCTCTGCCCAGTTCTTCACTGCCAACATATAGCTGGGGTGGTTGCCTTGTCTGTCCTCTGTCTTTTCATGATTAGGGTTCTGAGTCTGGCAGTCCAAATGGTGAGATCCCCAATGAAACTTTGTCTGACAAGAATTGTATCTTAAAAAATGAAACTATAAAAAATTAAAAATTATATTGAAACTAATTTAAATAAAATTGCAAAATATAAAATTGTTTCATAGAGGATTACATTCATTAGGAAACCTAATAAGATGCCTGCCTCTCCATTCCAATGTTGTGATTTCTGACATTTCATCATTGTAAATATTTCTAACCACTTGCAATATCTGCATGATATTATTCTAAGAAATCAAGCTGAATATGATTCTTTTTGTGGGTAAAATATGATAATAATTTTAAGTGTGTAAAATTTATAAATACACTGTGAAAAATGAGAAGTTAACAAAAAAACACACAAAAAAAAAACAGAATAAAAACAGAAAATAGACTTCCAGACTATTGAAGAGATAATGATTGCACACTTGATCTTATCTCTGAAACTGAAATGATAACAAATTTCTGTGACATTAATTATTCATTTGAGTTAATTTTCAAATATCAACAGATTTATTACAGAAATTCATTGATCTGAAAGTTCATCTTCTTTTTTTCTCTAAAACAAAAATGTTCAGACCACTAATTGGTTAAATTTTAATGGCAATAAATGAATCTAAAACAGAAATCTGGATTTCTTTTTACATCATTTGCTTTTATACTAATTTCCTGATCTGTCTATTCTACACAAATATGAATTATTCTTATATAAATTAAGCATAACCATCTTACTAAACACTTCTTAATTTATAAAGTAGTGAAGAAAAAAAATTCCTTGAAGTGTTGAAGTGACTTTAACTGTAAAAGCTAGGATTATGTGTTTTTTATATGTGCATATGTGTGTTTGTATGTGTGAAATTTAGGTCATACAAGCTTCATCTTCTCTTTGCTTCAGGGTTCTCATTCTTTATGAAATGCTGAACAATACAATATTTTCATATTGTATCATTCTAACATATCCTTTCAAAAAGTGTCTTTTATGGTTTTATAGTACCTATTGAAATAAATCCACATCATTTACCTAGTAAATCATCTATATGTGTGGGAAAATGAGTCTTAAATGAGAATCTGTGTTCTGAATTTTCCTCTACCGTTTTTTAGATTCATGTCTAAACTGTAAGATGTATAAAATGGGAACAATATCATATATTCCACAGGGTAATATGGAAAATTTAAATACTGATTACATTTTAAAATAGCTTAATTCTGTTTGTTATTTATAAATATTCAAATACATTAAATATCTTATCAGTATTATTACCAAAACCTTTGTTTTCACGTTCACCATTATTTTATATTCTCAAAAATTTTATGCAATGCCACTCTCTTAAATCCAAATGAGTCATTTTACCGAACAACAAATTTGGTCACTTTACAAATTATTATTCATTCATACAGTGGGATCCAAGAGCGATTGTGACAGCCTCTTAACAGGAGGTCATATGCACAGAGAAGGTGGGGGACCCTAGAGTAAGGCAGGAGGACAGGAGGAGACTTATATCCCAACACTGGAGACTCCTGGTACCTCACCAAGGACTATCAGTATGGGCACCAAAGACTGCATCCCAACTGCCAAGGAGACGACAGGGAATTGGAGTGCCCTCCCAGGCCGAGAACACTGACATTATCCATTCCCTATTGGATCTCACACATGCGATGGAAGAAGCCCAGATTCTTGCTCACAGGATCTAATGTCATCAGAACAACAGCTAGGAGCCCTGAGCGGTCCTCAGAAACAGAGAACAGTAACCTTCCTTCGGGATTCGGGAGAGGAACCTTCTCTGGTCCTTACTTAGTTCCAACTTTGGATCCCCATGTTCTCTTGCTATGACCATTAAGGTCGCTCCAGCCCTACCCCCCAAAATTAGATCAGATAGAGACCAATAAGGAAAGCTTAGACAGACAGGAAACAGTCAGTTTGGGCTCCTATATACTTACTAGGTAGGACGCAAAGATTAGTTACTCCTCACTAAGGTATTGAAGATTTCTCTGCACACCCCTCCTAAAACTGCTCTGCTCCTCAATTGTTAACATATGCCTTGTTAGAGTTATAAGCAAGTTTAGACTATCCTAAAATTTGCCAAGTTCAGTAAAAATCATGCTTCAATACTATACGCTGCTAAATATAAAAGTGAAACTAGACATGAGACAGCTGAATAGTACCCTATAACCATTTTAAGGTGTATAGCAGCTGGTTATGTATAAACTAAAATTGAAATGTCAATGAAGTAGTCACAGGACGTGGTTAAGAATTTGCATTTTCTAACATATTGGTCACTCAATACCATGTCAATTAAATCCATGATGTTGTAAATTGTTGTTGAAGTTGTTTTGTGGCTTTTCATTGGAGGAGATGATATTCTGTCAGCTCTACTTTCAGACCAGGGATGATCTTCCCAATGAAACTGTAAAAGTTATCTGGACAATAAGATGCTGGACTTTCTGCATGATCCATGCTTGCAAAGAAGGAATCATGACTGGATAAGAACTGTGCTACTGTAACAATATGGAGCAATCCAACATGGGAGGAGGGCATGCGGAGGGGTTGGGGGATCCCAGAGCCTATAAACTGTGTCATAAAATGAAATTTAAAAAAATAATTATTCATTATGCATTATGAACAATCCATAATAATTAAATAATAGAAAATTATGCATACTTAGTACATTTTTCCAGGTACTATATAAGTATAACAAAATAATTTGATTTTATAAAATGTAGTGAATTGTGGAAGAAAAGAGCATAGGTGTACACTTGGAAATCACACAAAAAAATAAAGTTTACATCGAACTTTAATGGATCAATGAAAATGGTATGGACCAAGCTATAATAAATGCCTAAGTAGAAAGAACCTGAAATAATTAAGTCCTTAAACAAAGAATAGCATCTGCATAAGGAGAAAAATAGTGGGATGATATGGAAGCCATGATGTTGTGTAAAACTGTCACAAAATAAAAATATATTTAACTCAATAATTGACTTCTTAACATCTCTGTGAATCTCAATATTTTAAAAAAAACTTTATTTATTTTTATTGGAAAGGTAGATTTACAGAGAGAAGGAGAGACCAAGAAAGTTCTTGCATTTACTGACACATCTCCAAATATCTGCAATGGCCAGAGCTGAGCCAATAGGAATCTGGGAGAGACTGGAGCTCCCTCAGGAACCCCACTCTAGTGCACATGCCGAAGGCTTTGGCCTATCATCCATGCTTGCCCAGGCCACAGGTAAGCGACAGAAAGTGAAGTGGAGCATCCAGGACATAAACCAATGTCCATATGGGAATGCCAGCTCTTGCTAAGTGTTAGCTAACTGAACCATCACCACCACCCTGTGAATCTGAACATTGTCAGCTTTTTAATTGTTAAGATGGGAGTAATAACAGCAAAAATATCATAAAGATTTTTTTTGAGAATTAATTCATTTAATGTGGATAAATTGATGTTATCATTATCTGTTATGAAAGGCCAAAGAACATTATGTGTTAAGGAAAATATCATGCTTTTTATCAACTTGTATGGTTACCATGTCCAATACATGTTGATAGTTGATGGAGTAAGTTCTTTTTTTTTTTTTTTAAGATTTTATTGTTATTAGAAAGCTGGATATACAGAGAGGAAGATCTTTGGTCCAATGATTCACTCCACAAGTGAGTGCAATGGCCAGTGCTGTCTGATCCATAGCCAGGAGCCAGGAATTTCCTCCAGGTCTCCCACGTGGGTGCAGGGTCCCAAGGCTTTAGGCCATCCTTGACTGCTTTCACAGACCACAATCAGGGAGCTGAATGGGAAGTGGAGCTGGATGGGATTAGAACTGGCGCTCATATGGCATCCCTGGCAAGTTCAAGGCAAGGACTTTAGCTGCTAGGCCACTGCGCTGAGCCTATGGCGTAAATTCTTAAGTAGTTATTGACAGAGAACCAAATAATACACATTATAAAAAGGTCTGATCAAGAATGACATTTTGAACCTTACAAAATAATTGAGGTTTTAGTATTTAATTTGAATAATCATTTAATTCATTGGAAGACAGAGTGGAAAGTCTTATTTACATGAAAGAATCATAAGATTGTAATTCATGGTTTTCAAAATGTCCCTCAATTGATCTATTTTTTACTTTGGTTTTGCTGTACTTTCTCCCCTTAACATTGGAATTAATTTCTGTGCAAAGTAAAATAAGGTAAAAATGATGATACATTTTAAAATTCATCTCATATAATCAGGAAAATACTACCTCAGAGAAACCATATGTTATGACAATACAAATCCCCTTATTCTACGAAGTTCCTTAACTGAAAAAAAAAATATTGGTTATGTCACTATATGAAGTTTTATATGTTGTCCTAAAATTTTTTTTTTTTAAAGATTTTATTATTATTGGAAAGCCGGATATACAGAGAGGAGGAGAGACAGAGAGGAAGATCTTCCATCCGATGTTTCACTCCCCAAGTGAGCCACAACGGGCCGGTACGCGCCAATCCGAAGCCGGGAACCAGGAACCTCTTCCAGGTCTCCCACGCGGGTGCAGGGTCCCAAAGCTTTGGGCCGTCCTCGACTGCTTTCCCAGGCCACAAGCAGGGAGCTGAATGGGAAGTGGAGCTGCCGGGATTAGAACCGGCGCCCATATGGGATCCCGGGGCGTTGAAGGCGAGGACTTTAGCCGCTAGGCCACGCCGCCGGGCCCTGTCCTAAAATATTAATCATGTTTTTTCCAATGATTTGAGGAAATTTGTACTAATGAATTTGTACTTTATTTTTAATATAGAAAGATACTGTAACAGCATAGCAGTTGAAGAGCAGAGTAAATTGCTCTAGCTAATTTTCTACATGCGAGGAAACATCATCAAATTGCAGAAACCATATGGATGTTCCAGAATAATTTCAGTAGTAAGAATGGCTGTAAAACACTGAAAATGTATTGAACAAGAGGCAAATAAAGAGGACAGAGCAGTCAACATAAGAAACATTCAATATGTCTTGCGTTTTAATTGCTTGACTAGCGTTGAGACTATGTATATACCTTAATCTTCATAATAGTGACAACATTTCATAATAATGAGGAAGCTACGTATTGCAGCTATCTTTTCAAGTGAATGATTACAGAAATTTCTATTATTTCTTTCTTTTTTTAAAATTTTTTTATTCATTAATTACATTGTATTACATGACACAATTTCATAGGTACTGGGATTCCCCCCCCTTCACCCCAAACCCTTCCCCCATGGTGAATTCCTTCGCAATGATGCATAACCACAGCTCAGGTTCCGTTGGGATTCCCTAATTTCAGGCTCACACCATGCAGAGTCCAGCATCCCACTGCCCAGTCAAGTTCAACGGCCTCTTAGGGAGGCCCTCTCATGTTTGAAGGCAGAGCCAGCACAGCATCACCTCTATCAATTAGAAGCTCCAACATATCATCAGCAACAGTCCAGGTACGATGAGGCTGGTGCAGAGTCCACTGATTGACAGTCTATCTTAGAGTTTCCCCTTGTCCAGTTTTCCGCTGGAAGCATATAGCTGAGGTAGTTGATTGATCTACTCCATCTTCTATCTTTTCTTGGTTAATGTTTTGATTCCTCCATTTTGTTAAGGGGAATCCCCTAAGAAACTTTGAGGCATTCCTAGTCCAGGCTCCTACATGTACTACTAGTAAGCACAGTGCCTGCCACAGTCCATCACACCGATCAGCTCGTGGTTGTAACCCCTGGGTTGGATCTATTCTGAGCACCGACCTCCATTGGAACCAATGAGTATTGCAGCTCTTCCCGGCTCTGCCCATCACACACTCGTCCCTCACCTAAACCAGTGGGAGGAGTGCTGGTTGGGTGCTGCATTCCCTACTGGCACAGGTCACTTCGCCTTGGCGTTTTGTGTTTTGTACTGTTTTTTTTTTTTATCGCAACCAAACACTGCCAGGCCCCCACACAGTTCCAGCGCTCGGGCTTGCCAGTGGATGACGTGAACTGACCCTACAAATAAACGCAGGAAGCATGGAGGTAACCAACCCAGAAGAGGCTTTGGAAAGTGACCCACTGGCATACACTTGGCTTGGGTTGGGGCAGACCAGGCTGAGTCAGTTCACGTCATCCACTGGAAATTTCTATTATTTCTAAAACCAATCAATCCTTCATAGCTTCAATGGCATGGTTACATTTACATTATAATTTCTGGTTTGTTTCTCTATGACATGTTTTATGATGCAATGAATATATTATTAACATTCCTCAAATGCTTCATAATTGCATTTATGGAGCATTGAAATAACTGAAAAATAGAAAGTATTTTAAATTGTATCGGAAAAAATACTCAAGTACAATAAATTTTGTGCTACAGAATAAATTTCAAAGGATTTCCAAAGATCAAGAATTATGAAATATATTCTCACCATAATAAGACTACAACTGAATAAAGCAAGAAAACTAAAAAAAATGGTATTTAGAAAAATCATATCATATCCCTAATTCTACTCATTATCAGGTTGAAGTTTTAAAAAAAAGCCTTGAATTGAAGGCTTTCTAAATAAGACAGCAAAATATTTGAATTGTATTAAATCAACATGTAAAGGGAAATACCTTCTTTAGTATCTATATGCACAAAAATTTGAGAAATTATGTATAATTGTGTTGCTAAATTTTACACAAAAAAATGCTAATAGTAAGACAGAGTCATTTTTATTAAACCAAAATGGAACTGACAAAGCAAAAACCATCTTGATAAATAACTACATTTTGGGATAAGGCCAATTTAAAAAGTATTGTATCATAGATTGGATTTTATAAAAATTAAAACTTTAAAAGCTGAAACACATCAAAACATATTAAACAGCACATGATGGAGTGTTGACACACAATTTTCAAAGCTTAAGAATGACTGAAACACATTTTATAACTCTTAGCTAGTGTATAAGAAACACAGATTGGGAAATGAACAAACTCTCTGAAAAGATATTTCAGAACAAAATGTAGTAGAAATTGTCAGCCATCACAACATTTTCACTGATTTTAACTGAAAACCACCACAAGTTACTTCCATGCTTATATTAAAATAGCTAAACCTAACAAAATATCATGTAACAGTTTACTGAGACTGCAGAGGCTGGAGTTTCATTTACCATTGGAGTAATTACAAAATTTCACTATACAGTTTAAAAATTTGCAATAAGATTTACTTTCCACATTTCCAAAAATTTTGCACACACAAGAAAACAAAGTATTTGTTTTAGCTGCATAATGAATTATGCAACAATTTTCAGTAACATTTATTTAAATGGGTGCAAAATTTTCAGCTAAAATAAATAGTAACATATTCCATTATATTTACTCAGAAAAAACACTTGATGTTAAGTAACAAAGATCTAACTATCCATACATGAAGCATTATTATTATATAACTATTACATAACTGATGATGTTTCTTTCTTTAAGATTTATTTATTTTTCTTGGAGAGGCAGATATACAGAGAGGAGGAGACAAAGACGAAGAACTTTCATCCAATGGTTCACTCCCCAAGCGGCTGCAATGGCTGGAACTGAGCCAATCTGAAGGCAGGAGCCAGGAGCTTCTTCCAGGTCTCCCATGTGGTTGCAGGGAACCAAAGCTTTGGGCCATCCTCCACTGCTTTCCAAGGCCACAAGCAGGGAGCTGGGTGGGAAGCAGGCTGGTAGGATTACAACTGGCACCCCTATGGACTCCTGGCACGTTCAAGGAGAGGATTTTAGATGATACGCTGTCGCGTTGGGCCCTGATGATGTTTCTAAAAAGATGTACATCCATTGCTCTTTCTTACTATCTAAATCATAATAGATAAAATCATCATTTTTAAATAAATCTAAGAAAAGAACTGATGGGAGAATTTTCATTGAAAAATATCTTACTAATATAGGTACAGTAAACAAGTTTCAGTTTGTTAGTTTTATTTATTTTAGTGATTCAGAATCAATAAATACTGTATATAATTAAAATGCAGAACATTAAACACAGTGTAAAATTATTACCATGATCAAATTGATCAAATTATTACATATTTATCTGTTTTGTGCTGTGGGAATTTAAGATATACTTTCACAGCAAATTTCAAGTATTCTATTTTTATTAAATCTAGTCAGCATGGTGTGAATTACAAATCTAGGGATACATACTACTGAAAGCTTTAATGTTTGAAAAATTACTATTTTTTAAATTTCCTTTACCTTCAGATCTTTAGCTAGTATTGACAGACACCCTGTTCTACTCTAGAAATATGTGTGTTGATATGGCCCACCTATCAGCACTTTTCTTTCTGCATTAGGGTTATACATGTTACTTGAATCAGGCTAATGAGAACCAATGTTGACTCCAAAATAACTCTTGAAAAGTTGATATCTGTGTTAGTAAATACACAACTTGATTTTTTTTAAGATTTTTTTTTTTATTATTTTTATTGGAAAGGCTGATATACAGAGAGGCAGAGAGACAGAGAGGAAGATCTTCCATCCGATGATTCATTCCCAAAGTGAGCGCAATGGCTGGAGCTGAGCCAATCCGAAGCCAGGAGCCAGGAACTTCCTCCAGGTCTCCCACGTGGGTGCAGGGTCCCAAGGCTTTGGGCCATCTAGACTGCTTTCCCAGCAGGGAGCTGGATGGGAAGTGGGCCTGCCGGATTAGAACTGGCGACCATGTGGGATCCTGGCGGGTGAAAGGCGAGGACTTTAACCACTATGCTCTTGCGCCAGGCCTAACTTGTTTATTATTATTATTATTACTATTATTATTATTGTTATTTAATTCAGAAGGAGTTAGAATTCCTTAGTAAGGTGTAAATAGAGTTGCCATAGGGCCCAGCTATCCTATCCCTGACAATTTATCTAATTGAAATGAAATCAGCATATCAGAAGGATGTCCATGCTTTAAACAGTTCAGTTTACAATAGTGAAGGGACAGAATTAATCGCCATGTCCATCAGTACATTAACTGATAGGGAAATTGTGGCAAATATGCACTGTGAAAAGCTATGTAGCCACAAGAACTAATGAAATCCTCTCTTTTCTGACAAAATGCATATGTCTGTAATCTCAAATAAAGAATACAAGAATGTATTCTATCTGAGTGAAGCTGAGGTTGTTTGATTTTGTATAATTGATTTTTCAGTCTGATTTTATTAAGTAACAGTGTTTCCTTTTCCATTTTCTATTTGTTAAATTTGTGCCTAATGTGTGTTAAGCCTGTGATTCTGAAGTTAACAGAAATAATTTCATTTTAAAAATTTAAAAAATAAACCAAGATCTAAAAGGAGGAGCACGAGTGAGGAGTGCAAGTGGAAGGAGATGGTAGGATGTGATTTATCACTGTGATCTGCACCTGTGTTGTCAATTATCTGACATCTGGTTACCTTATGATAACAATAAAGTTTTAAACCTAGTTGTTAGGGACAAAATAAGTTCTAAAAGATGTACAAAGTGCTAATATTAGTTAATAATTTTGAAGCAAGGGACACAAATATGGTTAAAAGTTAAAAACATTGAAATATGATAAAATTCAAACTGTTTGAAAAAAAGGTAAGGAAATAAGCTAGCTTTAACAGAATTTGAAAATAAATATTGAATCTAGCTTCTTATAACTTTGATACTCTTGGATTACATTTGTCTATTTTTGTTTTAGTTCTGCTGATCTATGATTGAACTAGAGTATTAAATATTTACATTTGTTTAACACTATTTCTCCTCAAAAATCCAACATCATGATTTGAATTATTTGGTACTTGTTATGTTTTTAGAACACAAAAACTTATCTGTTTAGTTTGAAATATGTTCACTGTTTTTCTTTAAACAATGTTTTGTTTGGTGCTATATATTTTATTTTAAAACTATCGGAATTTTTGATATTATGTAGATATTTACAAAGAGTGAGCATACATTGTCCCATAAATTTTGACATACTATGTTGATGCCTTCATTTATTTCAAGCATTTTTTCATAATTTCCTCTATAGTCCATTAAGTGTGATCAATTCAGTGTTATGAGGAAAGTTCATTTCAATCATTGCTTATGTTAAGAAATTAGAAAAGCTCCAAGTAAAAGGCTGATTTGAAGAAAAACAGAAAAGAAATCCAAAGATTAGCAGGAAAAAAAAATAACCAACATAAGAGAGGAAATAAACTAAATATTTATTTAGAAACCAAAAGAACTATACATAAGATCAGTGAATCAAAGAGCTGTGTTTTTTGAGAAAATAAACAGAAGACACCTCATTAGCCCAACTAATCCAAAAAGGAGAGAGACAATTCGTATCAACAGAATCAGAGACAAAAAAGAAATATAAGAATAGATAACTTGGACAAACAGAATGATGAGAACCTATTAAACATGGAAAGACTGGAAGCTTTTCCACCAAGGTCTGGAACTAGACAAGGATGTCCACTTTCACCACTGATCTTCAACATAGTATTGGAAGTTCTTGCCAGAGCTATTAGGCTACAGGAACAAATTAATGAAATTCAGATTGAAACAGGAATTAATTATCCACGCTTACAAATGACATAATTCTCTAAATAGAAGAATCATAAGACTCATTCAAGAGACTATTAGAACTCATAAGATAATTTAGCAGGATACAAAATTAATGCACTTACATCGATGGCATTGATATACACAAATAACTCCATGGCTGAATCACAAACCATTTGGAATTAGCCTAAGCAAAGATGTGGAAGACCTCTCAAATGAACATTATAAGACATTAACAGAAAAAAAAAATAGAAGAAGTCATTAAAAGATGGAGAAATCTACTATGTTCCTGGATTGGCAAGGACAATATCATCCAAATATCCATGTTACCAAAAATAATATACAGATTCAATGCAAACCCAATAAAAATCTTAATAACCTTCTCAGAAATGCAAACCATGACACAAAACTTCATCTGGAAACTGGAACAGCCTAAGCTATTCTGTAGAATAAAAATCAAATGGAGAGATCACAATTCCAGACATCAAGAAACACTATAGAGCAGTGGTCATTAAAGTAATCTGGTATTGCTACAGAAACAGAAGAAGACCAATGGAACAAAATAGACACACTAGAAGGGAGCCCACACTTACATAGCCAACTAATCTTTCACAAGAAAACTGGAAATAACCCAGGGAAAAGCCCAGTCTTCTCAAGAAATGCTTTTGGGACAATTGCATAGAGCCAGTAGATGTAAGAAGCCAGACCACTCACCTGTAAAAAATCAGCTCTAAATAGATCAGGGAACCAAATCAGCACCCACAAACCATTGTACTATTGGAGGAAAACATAGGAAACACTCTCCACGTTATAGGAATGGAAAAAGACTTCTTAAAAAGTCACCAAAAGCACAGGCACTCAAAGCCAAAATCAACAAATGGGACTATATCAAACTAAATAGCTTCTGTACATCAAAGGAGATGAGCAAAGAAGTGCAGAGCAATAAACTGCACTGGAGAAAAGTATTGGCAAACTACACAATAGATAGGGGACAAACACACAGGATTCACAAAGAGCTTCAGAATCTCAACAACTGCCAAAAAAAAAAAAAAAAAGTGAAGAAATGGGCGAAGGAAATGAACAGATATTTTTCTTTTTTTTTTTTTTTAAAGATTTTATTATTGTTGGAAAGCCGGATATACAGAGAGGAGGAGAGACAGATAGGAAGATCTTCCATCCGACGTTTCACTCCCTAAGTGAGCCGCAACGGGCCGGTGCGCGCCAATCCGATGCCGGGAACCAGGAACCTCTTCCGGGTTTCCCACGCGGGTGCAGGGTCCCAAAGGTTTGGGCCGTCCTCGACTGCTTTCCCAGGCCACAAGCAGGGAGCTGGATGGGAAGCTGGAGCTGCCGGGATTAGAACCGGCGCCCATATGGGATCCCGGGGCTTTCAAGGCGAGGACTTTTAGCCGCTGGGCCACGCCACCGGGCCCGATGAACAGATATTTTTCAAAAGAACAAACTCAATTGGCCAGTAGACACATGAAAAATGCTCAGGCTCCCTAACTATCAGGGAAACAAGTGAAAACCATATTGAGGTCCCATCTAACTGAGATTGGCCTAGACTCTGAACTCTGTTAACAGTTGGTGGTGTGGACATGGGGAGAAAGATGCACTCCTTTACTTCTGGTGGGAACGTAGGATAGTAAAACCACTATGGCCTCAGTACAGAGACTGCTAAGAGAATTGAAAATCGACATGTTATACGAACTAGTTATTCAGCTTATGGTAAGATATCCAAAGGAAATGAGATCTGCATATAAGAAAGGATCTGTAATCTTATATTTATAGCAGCACAATTTACAATAGCAAAGAAATGCAAACAATCTAGATGCTTATCAAGAGCAGAGTGGAAAAATAAATGGTGGTACATCTACTGCATGGAACACTATTCAGTCATTTAAAAAAATGAGATGCTACAATTTGCAACCAAATGATTAACTAGAAACCGTTATAAAGAGCTTACTCTGTCTTACTCCTTCTGTCACATTTTGCCTCTCAAAAAATATACAAAAAGCCATGCGTATAGAGTTAAATTGCCTAACATTGAAACACAGATTTGAGATTTATTTACATAAAAGAAAATTTTAATTCCATTCCCCCACAAAAATTCTAAATTTTCCATGTTCTTTTCAAAACTATTATCTGCCTACTTAGAAGAAATATAAGGAACTTAAAAAGAATATTATAAGGAACTTAAAAAGAAATTAGTATTATTGACTTCTGGTAAATGTATTTTTTAATCATTTGTTTTACCTCTGCATTCTATTTTTAATTCCAGGTATTTTATGTTTTATAACAAATCTTGGAAAACTAAAGCTCACTGTTTTCATAAACAAAATACACTAGCAAACAGCCACATCCACTCATTTACATATTTTCTCTTGCAGTTTTCACATTGAAATGGCAGAGTTAAGTAGCTGTGACAAATACCTTATGGTCAGCTAAGCCTAAAACAGTAACTATCAGGCTCTTTGAGAAACATACCAATTCCACTTTCATAAAATCAATGATTGTTTTTATTTTACAATACATTTAACACCTCATTTGCTTTGAATTCTGGCTAACATATCATTAGCCTTTCTTCTGAGATAAATTTTCTTTCTCCTAATTTTATACCTTTTATATGTTTCATGATTCAGTTTGTGGAGGTATTAAATTATTTTAACCTAGCTTTTATTTTACCAAAAATCTATAGTTCAAATTCATCATTTAAATTATTTTCATTGAATATAGGACTTTAATTTTCCTTTTTTTGTTTGCTTTCAGCTCTTTAGTTAAGCCATTATTTTACTGCTTTGCAGTGGTGCCTGTGGTATCGCATATTGTATAAACAAAATCATTACAGACTAAGGTAACTTTAATATAGGTCAATTGCTGCTTCTACCAAGTCATGAGCCAAAAATAAAAAAAGTGTATAGCTGAATCTTGTTTTTGTTGTCACACAGGACTGAAATAAAAATGCTGAGCATCAGTCTTTCTTGTGTGATATTGAACTTCTCTGGTTGCTTATGCAACTTTGTGTCTTAGTAGTATTTAGAGTAGAGGAGCATGTCCTTCAGGGCTATTGATCCTGTCTATGCCCCTAGCTTCCTATGACTAGGCTACCCATATGCTTTCTCACATGACCCTGTCCTCCCTCAAGGTGGATGTATGATCCAAATCCATGTGAATCATCACTCAATTTATGTAATTTTTAGTTTGAAGCTAAAGAATAATTAACCTTCCAATTTCCATGGCAGCCATTGGCTATCATTATACTATTCACATTAGGAACCTATTTTTAATTCTGATTTGATGTACAAGGAGTCAGCTGAGTCCCGTAAGTATCTCAGTGTAAGGATTTATGTCAAGTACAATCTGGTACTTATTAGAAGCAATTAATGCCAAGAGCAAACAAACTCTGAGCTTTTTGTGAAGTGTCCTATGTATCCTAAGGCATGATTAACGTATGGTCAAGTCTGTCTCCATGAGAATCAATAAAAATACAGATTTTAATATAGTAATCATTAACAAGGAAAAAAATATTAATGTGGTTCTGTACAGTAGTTGGATCATCAGTTCAACCCTATGTTTTTCAGAGACGGTATAATTATTCCTGTTAAAAACCAACTGTAGTTTGAATAACAGCATAGACCCTTTGACTAACTGAATTTGGTGAATGAGACCATGTGGCAGATTTGAAGTAAGCCTTATAGCACAATGACTAATTTGACCCTAGCACTTCTACAGTCATCATGAGGAGAGGAAAGCCTGTTGGCTAACTGCTCCAAGCATAGTGATCTACGGAACAACTGGACTCAATCGTTAGCTTGAGTCAAGAATCACTAACAGCAGCCTAGATCTTACTGACTCACGATTCTCTGCCTCACTGGGATAAATGGTTATTAATGTGAGACAGTAACATTTTATTATTGAAATTTATATACCAGCATCATCTTATCCAAAAATATTTCTTCAAGTTGAATACATATAAGCCTCATTTACATGTGTACTAACACTTCCAGCTTCTTTTGTACAATATACTTTGAGCATTCAGTAAACATAAAGAACATGGTCAGCAGTATCTGCTCTTATTTTCCTTATTTTTTTAATAAGATTTAGTTTTATTTAAAAGATAAAATTTAGAGACAGCAGACAGACCGAGAGAGAGGTCTTTAATTCTCTTATTTACAACTCAAAATACTTGAAAGATCAGAGTTTGGCCAACTGAAGCCAGAAGGCAAGAGTTTCTTCTGGGTCTCTCACCTTGGTTCATGAACCTAAGGACTTGAGACATCCTCCACTGTTTTTTCTAGTCAATAAAAGGAGAGCTGTACTAGAAGTGGAGTAGTTAGGCCTTGAACTGGTGCCCATATGGGATGCAAGCACACTCAGGCACAGAGTTAGTCCACTACACTGTGAAATAGCCCTCTCTCTTTCTTTCTCTTTCTTTCTTTCTTTCTTTTCTCTTTCTCCTTCCTTCCTTCCTTCCTCCCCTTCCTTCTTTCTTTCCTTCCATTTTTTCTAGATTTATCTATTATTAATGCGAAGTCATATATATATATATACGTATATATACATATATGTATATATATATAAAGAGAGAGAGAGAGGAGGAGGAGGAGGAGGAGAGACAAAGAAGATCTTCTGTCTGTTGATTCATTTCCCAGCTGACCACAAGGGCCAGAGCTGAGCCGATCTGAAGCGCGGAGCCAGGAGTCTTCTGGGTCTTCCACATGGGTGCAGGGCCCCAAAGCTTTGGACCATGTTTTTTGTATTGCTTTGCATCATATCCTCTGGAAAATATACACTATAACCTATATTCACTACTGATTAATTCAGCCTATTGGTGTCTACAAAGAGAGGCATCATGATTACATATGCATAAAATAAAAGGTAAAATAAATAAAAAATCACCACCCATAATCAAAGGAAATAAAACAGATTGTACTGTAGAATAAATTTTACTCAAAGAAAATCATGGAAACATAATCTGCCAACATTAAGATAAAGTACGTTGAGTCTCCACAACTGTGAGATAATGAATTGCTGTAGTTTTAGCCAATTTGTATATGTTTTTGAAGTTTTATTAAAAAGATATGTTTACATTTAAAAAATTATATGATTAAGTGCATATGGAATTTTTCTCATTTTCAATTCATTAGTTTCAGGATTTGTAAGAAAGTTAATGTGGCTTTTTTTTTTTTTCTCAAATGAGTTCTAAGCAGAGATAGGATTGTCACCTAGTCAACCACAAACAAGTTTACCCTTGAGAAGCCATTCACGTAATCGATGACTTTGTTACTTTTTTTTAAGATGGTGAGAGGAAGTGGGCTATAGGTGTCAATAGTGTTAACTGATTAAAGCCTTATTTGACACCAAATGCCTAGTTTCACCACTAGAGTCCTGAGTTTATTTCCTACAGCTAGTTGCTCAACAGAATCTGCGTAAGGATCGACCTTTGCAAAACACATGAACCCCATAGCACTGAATAGCTTTTACTGGGGGAAAAAAAAACATATTTAATGCTAATTCTTCCTCTAGCTGTCATAAAGAGAGGATTCTTTTTTTTTCTAACTATATCTTACTTTTATTGGAAAGTCAAATATACAGAGAGGAGGAGAGATTGAGACAAAGATCTTCCCTCCGATGATTCACTCCACAAGTGACCACAATGGCCAGTGCTGCGCTGATCTGAAGTTGAAGTCAGGATCCAGGAACTTCCTCCAGGTCTCCCATGTGGGTGCAGGGTCCCAAGGCTTTGGGCCGTCCTCCACTGCTTTCCCAGACCTCAAGCAGGGAGCTGGATAGGAAGCGGGGCTCCCGGAATTAGAACCAGCACCTATATGGGATTTCTTCAAGTGTAAGGTGAGGACTTCAGCCGCTAGGCTGCCACACTGGTCCATATAAAGATGAATTTTATATGGTTATGTATGGTAAGTGTTCACACTGCCACTCCTGTGGGCTCTCTTCTGTTATCAAGGCTAGCAGGAACAGTTCTAATTGTATTGAATTTAAAAATTTATAGCACTTTCTAAAATTGATCTATTTCATCACATAGTCCTAATTTCATTTTATATTATTCTTGAAGAAAGCTAGTTTTGTTCCACTATGCCCATTTGTAAATAAAGGTAGGTTTCAACTTCTGCCAAGGTAAAGCAAATATTTTCCTCATTGAGGACTTCCGAGAAACCTCATGGATATATAAATGAGATGGATAATTCTGTTCATTTCTAAAGGAACATGGAAAAGTCTGTTAGGGTGCACTTCCAGCAGTGTGTGTGTGTGTGTGTGTGTGTGTGTGTGTGCGCGCGTTGTTACACTGAAGCTATTTGCTGATTCTCAGCAATTCTTTTTGTTTATATAACCTTAACTGTTCAGTTAATGGAGGGCATAAAACACATTCTAAATTGTTTTCTGAAGGAAGTGTTGCCATTCAAACAGAAGCAATGAACATAACTTCTTACTTTGACTGAGCGAGCTTTTGCCGAGCTGGCATTTATTGCACACATTTACATACTCTATGAAGCTTTACAAGCACATGGAACTTAGTAAAACAATAATCATAACATTCCCCAAATCACTGGTAACTCAAATATCTTAGCTTGCTTTTATAACTGTTTTTTTTTTTTGTGATTTAAACTGAATTTAGAATATGAGTTTATGTTAACAATTAGGCTTAACAATTAGTTGGTATAAGAACCCAACTTGGTCATATACATAGTTGCTCTTTTACTTTTTTTGAAACACCCGTTTATAAAATAATCAACATACCTAATATGGATAAATGCATTGAGCAGTCAATGAAACAAACATAAATGAGCTTATGGATTATTTTAAATTTAAGTTATACTAAGTATATTTTTTATCTTAAAGTTGCATAGGAAATCTTATCCATAAATCCCTGTGACTTCCTGTGCTTTTTTAAAGCATAATTTAAGAAAATAAATATCCATTTTTTTTCACATTTACCACAATTAGATATGTGGAATACAGTTTGAATAAATAGAAAATGTATAAAAGAACCTTAAACTATTTTGTATAGCATGTTGAGAGTACTGATGTTGGTTAAATATCAATCATAATACTTTTACATCAAGTGCTACATTGCTTCCACTCCTTAAAATGACTATAATTCATGTACAATTGACCTTATACTTTTCCATGAGTCTTTAAATATGCTCTGCTTCACTGCTTGAGAAAGTTTCTGGCAGCAGTCATGGGAGTGTCAGCTGTGGCCAGTGTGAGAGTGAAGGCACTAACCTTTAGCATAAAAAGAAGCAAGCACCTGGATAACTGTGACAGCTCAATTCAAGAAAACTGGACTGATTTTTCTTCAGTACAGAAAGGTAGAAAGGGTCATTTCCTTGTTTTGTTTTTTTGATTTTTTTTTTTAAATTTTGTGTTTGCAAGGCAGAAGTACAGAGGGAAGGAAAAACAGAGAGCTATTTCCCCAGATGACTCAGTGAGTTGAACTGAACTGGTCTGAAGCTGAGAGCCAGGAGCTTCTTCGGGGTCTCACATGTGGGTTCAGCAGGAACATGTAGATCTGTTTGGGATGTCCTCTACTGCTTTCTCAGGCCACTGGCAGGGAACTGGATCAAAAATGGAACAGCCAGAACTCAGACCGTCATCTGAATAAGACGCTAGTATTGTAGGTGGAGAATTAACCTCTTATGCAATGGCACTGGTCCTGCCGACTCCTTTTAAGTTTCTCTACTTGGTGTCACTGTCTCCACAGAAATTAGTAGAATTCAGTTTCTTGAAAAGGTAGTGTGATGTTTTAATTTGGATTTCCCTTATTGCCAGGGAATTTGAGCATTTTTTCATATGTTTATTTGCCATTTGGGTTTGTTCCTTTGTGAAGTGTTTGCCCATTTCCCATGCCCATTTCTTGAGTGGCTTGTTTGTTTTGACATTTTGGTTGTTTTGTAGCTCTTTGTATATTCTGGAGATCAGCCCTCTATCACCTATGTCGTGTGCGAAGATCTTCTCCCATTCTGTGGGTTGCCTTTTTACTTTGTTGATTGTTTCTCTAGCTGTACAGAAGCTTCTTAGTTTGATGAGGTCCCCATCAATGAGGTACCACCTAACGCCAGTAAGACTGGCCCACATGAATAAAAGCACCAATGGAAATCAGTATGGAGAATATTCAAACAACTCAAATTCAACATACCGTATGATCCAGCAGTAGCACTCCTAGGAATATATCCAGAACACTTGTTTTATGAGAAACCAACATGCACTCCTATGCTCATAGCAGCACAATCAGTAATTGCAAAAACATGGAAGCAACCAAAATGCCCATCAACAGAGAATTGGATAAGAAAGCTATGGTTCATCTACTCCATGGAATACTACTCAGCTATTAAAAAAAACAAAATGCAGTTCTTTGTGGCCAAATGGGCCAAACTGGAAACCATAATGCTAAGGGAAATGAGCCAATCCCAAAAGGTTAAATACCACATGTTTGCCTTAATTTAAGATGATATGATGTTATGTATAACATGTTATGTTTTGAATGTTATATGTTGTGTATAAACTAAAATTGAAGTATAGGTGAGGTGGTCACAGAAGGTGGCTGGGAACTTGCATTTACTTTTAACATATTGGTTACTCATTATTATGTCAATTAATTCCATAATGATGTAAATTTTTGCTGATGGTATGTTGGAGCTTTCAATTGACTGGGATGATACTCTGCTGGCTCTGTCTTCAGACCAGAGAGGGTATACCTAAGAAGCCGTTGAACTTGACTGGACAATAAGATGTTGGACTCTATGTTTGGTATACGCTTGCAATGGGGAAATCTCAACTGAACTTGAGCTGTGGTTATGCAACAAGGTGGAGGAATCCACCATGGTGGAAGGGTTTGGGGAGGGGTGGGGAGAACCCAAGTATCTATGTAACTGTATCACATAATACAATGTAATTAACGAAGTTAAATAAAAAATAATTTAAAAAAAGGTAGTGTGATGAAAGAAATATCTCAAAAGTTTAAAGTAAATAAGTCAACGAGCAAGGATCTTGGTGTTTCAGGTCCCTGGATTCTCCATGGACCGAGTCTGGCTTGTGGCCATCATTTCCAGAGTCAACGCGCAACTGCAAAATCTCATCTTCCTCTGTTTCTCTTCTCCATCTCCTTCTCTTTGGGTCACTCTGTGAAATGATTAAAATAAAACTGGGCAGAAAAAATATAAAACAGAAAGAAAATAATATGAAATCTTATTAGTAGAATATCAGGTTTTTTTTTTTTTTTAAGTTCATACTGCATGTAGGTTACAATGGAAAAAATAAAACCGAATTGTGGGTCCAGCACCATAGCAAAGCTGTTGAAGTCCTCACCTTGAAAGCGTCAGAATCCCATATGGCCACCAATTCTAAACCCAGCGGTCCTGCTTCCCATCCAGCCCCCTGCTTGTGTCCTAGGAAAGCAGTGGAGGACGGCCCAAAGCCTTGGGACCCTACACCCACGTGGGAGACCTGAAAGTCTCCTGGCTTTGGATTGGCTCAGCTCCAGCCTTTGCGGCCACCTAGAGAGTGAACCATCAGATGGAAGATCTTCCTCTCGTTTCCTCCTCCTCTCTGTATATCTGCCTATCCAATAAAAAAAATCTTAAAAATAAATAAATAAATAAATGAACATGGGACAGAATGATGGCTTATTTCACACAGCTTTCAAGGAAAGCTTCCAAACATTGTGGAATTTGGAATTGAAAGATTTTTGTGTGTGTGGTATAAAGCATTTGAAAATTGTTAACAGTTTTTCCATAGTATTGATATTCCATAAACTTTTCGAATGTTTCTTGTATGTTTTAACCATGCGATAATGCAGATAATGTCAATAGAACTTCAGCTAGCTCTATTATAATCTTTTTGTTTTCCACATTATCAGTTTACTTCATTTCTGAATTAACAGTGTAGAACCTCAGAAAGTTCATCAGGGCCATACTTCTCATGTAAGCTTGAAATGTTTTAAGAGAAACCCACAATTTCAAATCTATTCCTAAGTATATGACATGTAAATCCTCAAGGTTTGGAACACATTGATCAAGGTAGGGGAAAAAAATGGGAAACAAAGCAACAATTTTGGGAATTAAGTAAAAATTTAAAAAACCAGTAAAGGAAACAAAACACTTATCAAAGTTACAGGAAAACATACTATTGTTTTGTTTTTCCTGTGGTTTTGAATTTGGTTTTTTTTTTTAAAGATTTATTTTTATTACAAAGTCAGATATACAGAGAGGAGGAGAGACAGAGAGGAAGATCTTCCATCCAATGTTTCACTCCCCAAGTGAGCCGCAATGGGCTGGTACGAGCCAATCCAATGCCGGGAACCAGGAAGCTCTTCCAGGTCTCCCACGCGGGTGCAGTGTCCCAATGCATTGGGCCTTCCTCAATTGCTTTCCCAGGCCACAAGCAGGGAGCTGGATGGGAAGTGGAGCTGCGGGGATTAGAACCGGCGCCCATATGGGATCCCAGGGCGTTCAAGGCGAGGACTTTAGCCGCTAGGCCACGCCGGGCCCTGGTTTTGAATTTGAACAGTAGTTACTGAACTTTGTTAGTGGATATAGTGTTCAGCTGTCTGTCCAATTATCTAATGCATTTCATGGGCTACAACCAAAATTTGAGGATGCTTTATTAAATGTTACATTGGGGAAATTAGGTACTAAAATGAGTACTGGATTAAACATATTAATTATATAAAATAATCTAAAACTAAAAAGAATATAGTATAACAAAACACAGGTCAACCCATGTAATCATTGCCATGATGTTACAATAAACTGAAATGTGCAGTGATACTATTTTCTTTATAAAAGCTAGATTTCAGAGGAGCAGAGATACCTGGTAATTCAGTGCTTTAATAGAGTTTACATGTTTGCTTCGAGAAACCCCAAAGACTGGGTTGCACTAGAAATAAATGATATAAGTGATCACTGAAGCAAATACATTGTACAAAAACCTGAGTCTTTCAACTAAATCTCACAATGAGTTTTTTTAAATCACTGATTGGTATCTCTTTTTCAGACATGCCTTCAATTTGCTTAAAAAAAAAATGCATTCTAAGAACCAGAGTTTTTTTTTTAAATGGACAAGAGCTATGCATTGGTATATTGTTTGGCCTATTGTTCAGTTTTAACAAAACTAAAAGTAGGGCCCAGCGGGATAGCCGAGTGCTTAAAGTCCTTGCCTTGCTCACTCCAGGATCCCGTGTGGGCATTGGTTCTAGCCCTGGTGGCCCCGCTTCCCATCCAGTTCTCTGCTTATGGCCTGGGAAAGCAATCGAGGAAGACCTAAAGCCTTGGGACCCTGCACCCGTGTGGGAGACCCGGAAGAGGCCCTGGCTCCTGGCTTCGCATTGGCTCAGCTCCAGCCGTTGCGGCCGCTTATACAGAACTATTACAAATGTGTTTTACATGATGTATAATTTTCATAGAATGTTACTTGTAAAAATGAGCTCATATGCACAGTAAGATCTTAGCTTCATATATTATTTTTCTATGTAGAGATTTGTATGTGAGAGAAATTATAAATAAGCTTCAGCTTTTTTAAATAATTGCTTTGCTTTACCTGTACTTTTTGGTGACATTAGCCATTTAATAATAATAATAATAAGCAAATATTAATAAAATGATCTATTATTGCTTAAGAGTTATTTTCAAGTAAAATGGAATGTCTTATTTTAAACTGCACTACTTCATTTCCATCTTTAAATTTAATTTTTAAACACTAGTATCAGTAATATCTTCAATGACTTTCACAAGCCATTGAAAATGATATGTTTTTATCAATATTTTGTCAGTTTGACAAGGCATTGCTTTATTGGTAGGCTTAATGAAAACATAATTTCTTTTCTTTTTTTTTAAAAGAGTTATTTATTTTTATTACAAAGTCAGATATACAGAGAGGAGGAAAGACAGAGAGGAAGATCTTCCATCCGATGATTCACTCCCCAAGTGAGCCGCAACAGCCGGTACTGCGCCGATCCGAAGCCAGGAACCAGGAACCTCTTCCGGGTCCCCCACACAGGTGCAGGGTCCCAAAGCATTGGGCCGTCCTCGACTGCTTTCCCAGGCCACAAGCAGGGAGCTGGATGGGAAGCAGGGCTGCCGGGATTAGAACCGGCGCCCATATGGGATCCCGGGGCGTTCAAGGCAAGGACTTTAGCCACTATGACACGCGGCTGGGACCAATTTCTTTTCTTAATTCAAAAATCTTTATTTATGGAATCTAGGTAGTTAACTTATCAGAATGATGAAATTAGAGACTAGGAAGTCTGAAATCATAACATTAAACTTAAAATGTGATTGAGAATTTTAGAAAACTCAGGGTGTGAGGTAGCTGTCTGCAACACTGGGCAGGATGCTGCTTGACCCATTCCACGCCCGGAGTGCCTGGTTCTTGACAGCTCAGAGCTTGCATCCCTTCCTTCAGCATGCAAGTTGCAGCTGCAGGTCCAGTCTGCTGGTTCCCAGGTTGTCCAGCATGGTGGAGATTTCCAGAGTGAATGAGTAGGTAGAAAATCTCTCTCTAACTCTCAAACAAAAATGGTTTCGGGGACTAGCAAATGATAATATCACAAAAAAATTCTACTTAGTGGATTGATGGTAATCACCTCTCCATTCATATTAGGACTGTTTAAAGCTGCCTTTTCCTAAATACTGTTGAGAGGGTTTTGTTTGTTTGTTTGTTTAATACTTTTGCTTCAAATGTGTATTAAAATATTGTAACTTTAAGTAGTAAAAGTACACATATACTCACATATCTCCTTATTTATATGCTATTATTTAATGGTAATGGTAAGTTATTTTAACTAATGAAGCAAATTTAAGCCTGTTCCCTAATTAACATTCTGAATTAAAGATAAATTATTTTCAAGTCTAATTAGTAGCAGACAAGAAAGTCATCATTAGAAATTAGGTATAACATCAAAATAATTGGCAGCGTTGATGTCGATTCTGTATTTGACCAAACTTTAGACAGCCTCTTCAATTTCATCTTAAGTACGTTTGTCTAAATTTTTTTTTTTTGTAAAATCCAGCATTAGCCAAAATCCTGCTTTATCATTTTACCAAGAATTCCATGCTTGATCGCCATTGATATTCAGCCAGGTTCACCCAGGTAATATCAGCATAACCTGTCTTCTGCAAAAGTACCAGTCACTCAACTCAGCCAATGTAGCACCTATACATCGACGATCTCATCGCGATCTTTGCCATGTCATCTCCGGTAAACATCCTGGTAACCCTCTTTTAGCCCTGGTCTCTGCTATGTCCCTTCTTTATATGGTTTCTGTAATATAATATAATATAATATAATATAATATAATATAACATAATATAATATAATTTATTTATACAAGCTAATGAGTGTATAAATAATTATGTGTAATTGTTTTCTCATGCACCTCTTTTTCCTATTTTCCCTCTTTTTTATTTGTCTATTTTTTTTAAGACTAGCCGGTCTGCTATAGACCTCAATGTAACCTATTCCTTAGTCTCACGCATACGTGTTATAATTCTGGTCATTTCACTTTGCTTTGGCATGCTTCAAAAGGAAAAAAATTCTGATCAAATACTTGGTCCTAAAATTGTGTTTTTTCATCCTCACAGTATGTGCTTCTAAATTAATACTCACATTTTTGTGAGTAAATGAAGTGAACTTATATTATTCTTGCAAATGAATACTAGCATTATAATTTTATGGAATGATTTCAATGGAAATATAGAATAATACAGTTATTTTAATTTTAATATTGTTGCTAACTGTAGAGTGGGAGAAGGGAGACAGAATCCCATTGTGAAGTGAGTTCTGGCTTGCTTCTTTTTGATGACTTTTTCTGTCTCTGAAATGAAATGAGTTACTAATTAAAATGTGTATATTCACAAATGTATATTGTAGATGTGTAGAAATGTAATCATTACTTTGTCTTGGAATTATATTAAAGTGTTTGAAATCATGGGGGAGTAAAGTGGCAGTAGATTCATTTCTTGGTCTCTCCTGCTGCAACTTCTGCATTTCTTGCAAATTCCATTCTGTAAATTATCATAGAATGTAGTTGAAGTAAGCCCAAACCTTCTCTTCCACTGCAGTGCTTCTTATTTCTGTATCAAAATTGCTTATTAAATCCCGTTTTATTTAATGAAAGCTTGCTCCAGAATATGTGGTTGCTCACTGAAGGATCTGAAGTCAGCTGAGTTACCAACATTTCCACAGAGATACTGAATTTAAGTTGAGCTTGAATATCTTTTCGTGTTCTGAGGAAAACTGAAGAAATATGCCTTCATGTTATTTTATTACAAACAAAATAAAGTCTTCTAGTCTTTTGTGCTCAATATTATTTCTCATGCTGATTCAAAATTGTGTTTGATATGGTTATCTCAAGTAGTGACGAACATTGCCTTTCCAGAATCTGAACTAGTTATAGAAGCAAGAAACAAGTCAAATCTTGTTTGATAAAGTAAAATCCATCCACTTGCCCCTTTTACACAGGGCATATCTGAATCTTTAAATAATAATAGCAATTGGGCCCGGTGGTGTGGCCTAGCGGCTAAAGTCCTCGCCTTGAAAGCCACGGGTTCCCATATGGGCGCCGGTTCTAATCCCGGCAGCCCTGCTTCCCATCCAGCTCCCTGCTTGTGGCCTGGGAAAGCAGTCGAGGACGGCCCAATGCTTTGGGACCCTGCACCTGTGTGGGGGACCCGGAAGATGTTTCTGGTTCCCGGCTTCGGATTGGCACAGAACCGGCTGCTGCGCTCACTTGGGGAGTGAATCATCGGAGAGAAGATCTTCCTCTCTGTCTCTCCTCTCTGTATATCTGACTTTGTAATAAAAATAAATAAATCTTTAAAAAAATAATAATAATAATAGCAATGAAACCATGTCCTGCTCTCATTTGGATGGCTCTTCAAATAAGTAGTCATTACACTGCTTTTTTGAAAATAATTTCATTTTTTTCTGGATAAGATGAAAATTTATTCAAGAATAATATGTTTTGTCTGATAAAAATAAGGAAGAAGTTTAGGAAGCTAACTAGTGATTTGGATCTGTATGGACAGACAATTCATGTATCAATGAGAATTTGAAACTTCCTAGCAGCGATACTGCTTTTTGCAACTTTTTGAAAAATATAAACCTGATAAAGAAATAAGTTTAATTTGGTTTTGCAGATTTTATTTTAATTTATCTTTTCAGAAAATCCTTTACCTTATATCTCTTAATTTTTAGAAACATGTTTAAAAGTTCTAAGTCCTAAAATATGTAAATCAATTATGTTCAAATGAGGAACAAGTATATAAGTTTATGTAAAATTAAGGCCAAACACATAGAAAATCATATTTTCAGTCATATTTTCAGTATGTGTAAACAAATAAATTTGCATTTGCACTATGGGGGTGTGTGTGTGTGTGTGTTTGACTTAGGAAGGTGTAACTTTTCTTTTTGTCACTATATGTAAAATATAAACTTTTTTCAACCCAGATTTTGTTTTAGTTTTGAAGTTTTAGTACACAAAATATTCAAATACATTTTATTTTTTGTTAGGATGAATATAGTCTAGCTATGCTGCAACCTAATCTCTCCATTGACCAAGGAAAAATCTCTACCCATTTTATTAGAAAGAATTAGCTAAACCCTAAATCAAAGACTTACCAGATCTGTAATGATAAATAACCAGCAGCAATAGAAGAGGAAAAGTCTGATATTAATGCTTCTTCCGGCCCAAAGCATGATTTTAACACCTTTAGTAATGTGATGCTTCCTGAAAAGCTCAATTACTAAACTTAATAAGCAGAACAAGAGAAAGAGGATGCTCTCTTTAACAATTAAATTTCTTAATTAAAAATCGTAACGTGGTTTCCTGAACACAAGAATTAATTGTTATGATGTACTGGTGTAAATTCCTAAAAGTATGAGAAAAGACAGATTGATCAAATTTTCTCTTCTTGTATCTAGCAATGTTGAAAATACTATATATATGTGTATATATATATATATATATATATATATATATATATATATGGGACAGAGCATTTGTGAGTTTTAATAATAAGAAAAACAAATTATCAAGCAATTTTATTAAATGAGGATCACTTTTAAGTGGCCTAAGTATGAGATTTAATTTTCAAAAGAACACAGACTAGAGACTTTGAATTTAAAGAATTAACTGAGAGATAATCATTTTGTCAAAATAATAGTAATAAGAAATTGCTTACTATAAAAAGATAAAAAATTAGAAAACAAAAGCAAAACTAAAAATCTCCCAGCTATTCCAAGAGGTTTCCTGAAGAAGGGAATCAGGTGATGGTGGGAGGGTGGTTATTGTATAGGGAGCTTCACATGCTGTAAAAAGGAAAATTCTCATGATTAGTACACAGAAGAGAAAGGTTTTGTTGGTCAAATCAGCGAAAGTCCATATAGAGACTCAATATAGACACTAGAAAGCATGCAAAGTGTTTCTCCAGATGCATAAACGTCTTATCACATGGATCATTTCCAATGGCAAAGAAGATTTTTGATGAGCAGGCCTAGCATGCGACATCAATATCCTTGGCTTTTCTCGATTCTCAGAGCCTCACCTCCAGATGGGGAGGGAATGGTCATACAACATGGCATATCTAACCAGTTATCTACCTCTCTATCACACACAAATATCGTTGCTTCATAGTTTTTAAATAAGACAATAAAAGCAATAAAAATATGTAAATATCATTTAGTTTAAAAATTCCATCAAGTATCTAAATGTAAGATATTAAAACTGATCCTTTACGTTGATCTTTATAAATTTAAATATCAATAGAGAGCTAGATATTGGCATTGGGGGCAGTACCATGGCATTGCAGATAAAGCCGTGGCCTGTGGCATGAGAATACCATGTGGGTACAAATTCCAATTCAAGCTGTACCAATTCTGACCCAGATCCTTGCCAATGCATATGAAAAAGCAGTGGGGGGTGGCCCAAGTACTTGGGCTACCTGTAACCATTCGGGAAACCTGGACGAAGTGTCTAGCTTCAAATTTCAGACAGCTACATCTATCTCCAGGCCTTCAGGTCATTTGGGGGTGGGGTGGGGGAGGGCAGAGTAGTGAACCACTGAATGGAATACCTCTTTCTTGGTCTCTTCCCCTTCTGTAACTGTGCCTTTAAACTAAATAAATAAATCTGGAAAGAAGCAAGGGTAGGAGGAAGGGAGGGAGGGAGGAAGCAAGCGAGGGAGGAAGAGAGTGACTTAGGGAAGGAGGGAGGAAGGGTAGGAGGAAGGGAGAGAAAGAAAGAAAGAGAAAGAAAGAAAGAAAGAAAGAAAGAAAGAAAGAAAGAAAGAGAAAAAAGA
The DNA here is from genome assembly GCF_030435755.1 of Ochotona princeps. NCBI lineage: Eukaryota > Metazoa > Chordata > Mammalia > Lagomorpha > Ochotonidae > Ochotona > Ochotona princeps. The sequence continues at coordinate 57,223,975 of NC_080834.1, forward strand.
AAAGAAAAAGAAAGAAAAAGGAAGGAAAGAAAGGAAGGTATATATATATATGTATGTATATATAAATATATATATTTATATATAAATATAAATATAAATATATATATATATATATATATATATATATCTCCTGTTGAGCTCAACGCAGTGTGCATTGCTTCACTTGCCTTGCCTCCCCTTTGTCTCTTTCTTTCTTAGCGCTGTTGTCAAAGCTTGGGTCTCAGTCTTCTCAGAGAGATCATCCACACCCAGACTGAGTTGGAATTATCCATAGTTCAAGGATGGTTCAACATATAAAAACCAATAATATATAACATTTGAAAGCTAAAGAATAAAATGCATATGAATATATTTTCAGAGATTGACTTTTATTGCAAAGTCAGATATATAAATAGAGGAGGAGAGACAGGGAGGAAGATCTTCCATCCAATGGTTCACCCCCAAAGTGAAGGGAATAGCCAGGGCTGCGCCGATCCGAAGCCAGGAGCCAGGAGCTATTCTGGGTCTCCCATGCAGGTGCAGGGTCCCAAGGCTTTGGGCCGTCCATGACTACTTTCACAGGCCACAAGCAGGGAGGTGGATGGGAAGCAGGGCTGCCAGGATTAGAACAGGCACCCATATGGGATTCTGGCGTGTTCAAGGCTAGGATTATATCCACTATGCCGCCACGCTGGGCCCCACATATGAATATTTCAAAGAAATCTCTTCAAAACATAAGCCCTAAGCAAATCACAGTCACAAAAATATGTGTGAAACTCACTGCCAGAATCATACTGACTAGGGCAAAGCTGAAAGCATTTCCATTATGATCTACAGTGAAACAACGATACCCATTTTCATCATCGTTTCTCGAAGTTTTTTTTTTTTTTTTTTTTTAAAGATTTATTCATTTTATTACAGCCAGATATACACAGAGGAGGAGAGACAGAGAGGAAGATCTTCCGTCCGATGATTCACTCCCCAAGTGAGCCGCAACGGGCCGATGTGCGCCAGTCCGAAGCCGGGAACCTGGAACCTCTTCCGGGTCTCCCAAGTGGGTGCAGTGTCCCAAGGCATTGGGCCGTCCTCAACTGCTTTCCCAGGCCACAAGCAGGGAGCTGGATGGGAAGTGGAGCTGCCGGGATTAGAACCGGCGCCCATATGGGATCCCGGGGCTTTCAAGGCGAGGACTTTAGCCGCTAGACCACGCCGCCGGGCCCTCGAAGTTTTTTTATCAGGGCCAATAGGTAAGAAAAAAACATGAAAGGGATACACATTTCAAAGAAGAAAGTCAAATTATCCCTGGTTCCTGATGGCATGATCTTATATGAAGAGGAACCAAAAGTCTTTACTGGAAAATATTGGAATGTATAGGAGGGTCTGGTAAAATTGCATAATATAAATTTAACAGAGAAAATTAATGATATATGTATCATTTGATGATATAATATATGATATATATATATCATTATATTAGTTAATGATATATACCAAAAAATTCCCCTAAGAAAAAACTTGTAATATTTATAGCATGAGTACAATTTTTTCTATGTACTTTGGAGTATATGTAATCATTTGTGTAAAATTTATTTACAATGAAAATCAAAAACACTTAGAAAAGGAAATAAAAATCCCCCAAATAGGAAAATCTTCCGTATTTATAATTAAAAGAATACTGTAATCAAAATATCTACGCATCCCCAAAACATTTTACTTACTCGTTTTGATCCCCAAAAAACTACTGATGACATCTACACAGAAAAAATGATAATGTTCATATGGAAACACAGTAGTTTGTAAGTAGCCAAAGTGATCTTGAAACCAACAAAGCAAAAGGCATCTCAATATCAGATTTCAAAACACAGTAAAGGAAGAACAACCAGATAGTTGCAAAAATAGTTACATGCAGATACAGAGAACAGGACGTAAACCTGAGAAATGTGGAACTATGTGTACTGAAGTATGACATGAGACCTCTACTTTATACACCACATGAAAGTCAACTCAAAATGGACCAATAATCTGAGTCTATGATGTGATATACAAAACTACAAGAATAAAACATCAATGCTGAAAAACATTAGCAGAAGCTAAGAATTCTTGGGTGACAGTCTTTAGTGCAGGCAACTACAGCCAAAATGGACAGAATTACAACAAACTACAAAAGCACTGCACTGGAAAGGAAATATTCAAACAAGAGAAGAGGTAACTGACAGAACAGTAAAAAAAAAAAAAAAAAAAAAAAAGCAACAAGGAAGCAAGCACACAGATATCTGATTAAAATCCTTGCTGTATAAAGAGCTGAAGAAAACCAACAACAAAGCAAGCAATCCAGTAAAGAAATGGCAGAAGACACCAACGAGGTTATTTGAGTTCTCTTTTTCAAGATTAGTTGGCTATACATGTGGGGTCTCACTTTTGAGGTCTTATTCTGTTCCATTACTCTTTATTTTTGCACAGGTACCAGAGTGGTTTAATTACCTCTCCTCTGAAGCATGTCTTGAAAGATGGAATTTTGATTCTACCAGCTTAATTTTTGTTTCTCAATATAGCTTTGGCTATCCACAGCATTTTGTGTTTCCAGATGATTTTTTGTATTGTCTTCCCTAGCTCTGAAAAAAATGTTAAAATTTTAATTGTGATCATACTGAATCATATTTTCTGTGAACAGAGATCATTTTCCACTTTTTATTTACTTTCTTTAATTTCTTTTTTCTTACCTAAGAGCACTAGCTATGATTTTTATTGATTTTAATTATCAGGCAGCAAGGTATATCTTTAAATCCGTAAGTCTGAATTACACTATTTATTCATTAAGACCTTCAGCTAAGTGACATATGAAACTAAATTGAATTTAATCTGCTAAACAAAATAAATGAGTTGCCAACATATATCTGCCTCAATTGACATTCTATCTCTGGCTCATAATGTCCGGTTACATAATAGAAATGCATGTTCTTGTAAAATGAACAGTGTAAGTTTCTTTTAGTTCTATAGTCAACACAGTATTTATTATTCTATTTTAATGAAAAATATATAAAATGAGAGGGTTAACATCTAAAGTAAAAATAACATAGAAGTGTTGTAAATTATTAAATTACAAGTAAAAGTTGATTTGATTTCCGCAATCTAAAAATAAGTATTTCTCTCCTTTCTTCCTTAAGTGATTGTCCCATTATCCCATATTTCTTTTCGAGCTTTCTGTGAGTGTATGACAAGTTATGCCTTATCCAGGAACAACCATTAAAGTGTAAGTGTAGAATTGCAACAGAATAAGCAAAAAGAACAATTTTTTTTTACATCACACATGAAATTGTCATCTAAAGAAATAAATGATGCGAAGTTGTTACATTATAGTAAGGTCAAGTTGCATATTCTTAATATGTTCTGAAATAGAAAGATTTAAAATAAAAAAGTGCCTAAAATTTCCCGAAATAATACTTGTTTGTTTGCTCTTCTGAATGGTTGATTGATACAATACAGGATTTCAGAAAGCTTGTGAAATGATACAATTAAAATAAAATTCTTTTGTGATAACTGATTTTGAGATACATGAAAAGTTTTGTTCATGATACATATATATACTGAGATATTTTAACTGTATCATACATACACATTTCAAAGTTTGAAGAAAAACAAATTAGTTTTATACTTAATTTTTAATAAGTATTTTGAAGTTTCTTACATATCAAAGGTTAATATTATGTTTTTATGTTCTACATTTTATCTTAAGCTGGATTGTTTCCTTTTAGCTACATTTTATTGAATTATAACCAATTAAAACTATGCAGTATATTTAAATGAAAATAACAAAGTTACTATTCATTTAAATATCATTTTTTTTTCAATTTGAACATACCATAAACATTTTTTTTTTAAAGATTTTGTTATTATTGGAAAGCCGGATATACAGAGAGGAGGAGAGACAGAGAGGAAGATCTTCCATCCGATGTTTCACTCCCCAAGTGAGCCGCAACGGGCCGGTGCGCGCCGATCCGAAGCCGGGAACCAGGAACCTCTTCCAGGTCTCCCACGCGGGTGCAGTGTCCCAATGCATTGGGCCATCCTCAACTGCTTTCCCAGGCCACAAGCAGGGAGCTGGATGGGAAGTGGAGCTGCCGGGATTAGAACCAGCGCCCATATGGGATCCCGGGGCGTTCAAGGCAAGGACTTTAGCCGCTAGGCCACGCCGCCGGGCCCCCATAAACATTTTAATTCACTAAAAAGGGGTAATTAAAATAAAATAACTGATGAATTAAAAGTGTATTTTCAATTTACCTATGCAACATAACTTTTCAATGCATACTGCTTACATGTACAGATTATATGATGAAGACTGAAGAAATAAATTAGCAACTAAATCTCATTTTAAAATTATCACATACCAAGATATGTTTCTTGCATAAAACCTAGACACAAACCATGCCTTGAAAATCCAACGCAGACAGCATATCAACCAGGGCCTACTATGAAAATTGTTAGTGGATGTTCACCTGAAAAGGACCGAATAACCTGAAATATGGTTTATATTACTAGGAATTTTTGTCTGAGGTAAAAATAGAATTACATTTCTTAGCAGCATGAAAAACTGCCCACAGTGGGAATAATTTAAAAAACTAAGAAGAAAAGCAACCAAAAGAGAATAGTGGGAAAAAATTTAAGAACCTTTACAAAGAAAGCAGTAAATGACTTTTGTGAATCATTTCAAAGCCTGCAATAAGCTGTTTGTGTCTCCCAGAAGACTTGTGCAAAAATTAAAGAAATGTTTTCAATTCTTGAGTAGAGCATGTAAGACAATTTTCACATCTTTATGTTGTACATAAAGTGTGAAAATTACATAATTTACTGTACAAAGTTTTATTTGAGAAATCATTATGGGAATATGGAAATAAGTTTATATAACAACTGTAAAGACATTGGAATTTCTGCAGTAAGCACATGATCCTCTTTAGTACCTAAGCTCATTTTGTCAGTATTTAACAGAGTAATTCTCCTATTATTTTATAAAAAATGTGTAAACAACTGTATTTATACAATGCATTATAAGTGGCCTGAAGGTGACATATGTGGTGCTGCTACAATTATAGCTTACACATTCCAAAATTTTAAATACATAAGTATTATTGCTGAGATTTCTATGTGTTTTAGTATAGCTATACATAGACCGAAGTAAATTGTAATAAAGTTAATACCAAGCATTTACCACAAATGCAAACTTAATAAAATTTAATAAGCCATATATTTAAAACTTGCATCATATTAAAATATTAAAACACTTATATATGTTCAAATACCAATATTATTGTTTTATCATTGCTATAGCTAGTATTTATTACCAAGTCAGATCAATGGAAAGAGAGGAAAATATTCTTACCAATGGAAAGAGAGGAAAATATTCCAAATGGTGATTGCAAGCAGAATGAGAATGCTAACCCATGCACTCAGACACAACTTTTGGATATCCAAAGCAGTTGCTCAACCCTTATGCCAATTCCCCACCTCCAAGCTATATTTAATATTATAAATTACCTTCTACATCTTACCTTCTAACTTTGTAACTAATGCTGCTTGAATTTAAGTTTTGTCTTGCTTTACTTGGTTAATAAAGTAATTTCTGCTGTATGTTTAGCTGTGATTATGTTATAGTATAGTATACATTCTTAAATTTATTAACTCCCTTAAACATAGAATAGCATTTTGGAAACATCAGAGCTTGTGTGACAACATTATGTACACACCCTAAGCCTAGAGTTTGTGATTTTCATTTTAAAAGAAATACGATGGGATATTGCTTTTATAAACAAAATGTTTAATAGATTGACTGCCTAAAGAATTATAAATATTTTGTGCTTGAAATTTATTCCTTATACGACTTTCCACACAAGTTGTAATGTACGTGTTTTGTGCTCTCTGAGAGGATTGCTGCAAAAGCCTGGAGATGCTTATCTAAATAGAAACTATCATGTAAATCTCAGCTGGCTGCATTGTCAATAGATTGACTGATTTTCTGAACAGGTAAATAGAAAACTTGAGGAAGATACAGATCGAACGGATTTAAATTTAACATCTAGAATTAGAAAAGTTATGTGAGTTTTAAAAAATCACAACATTATTTCAAAAGATAGAGTCATTTAAATGATCTTTCTTTTACTCAAAAATGGATTCATAATAGGTTCCACTATAGTAAAGAAACACTAGGTGAAAGTAACTGTAAGGATGTTATTGACCTTGATCACTAAAAGGTAGCCCCTTAAAAATATTCCTGTAGATAGTGTTAGCTATGAGGTTGGTGAATCCCAAAAGACTAGGAAATAATACAACACACACGTTAACAAAAAGACACCATTCCCTACTCACTTCCTTTCTATAGAATTCAACACGGTGGAAAAGTCAGATCTTGAAAAAGAAAAAGGAGATTTCTTTTAACTTTACACCTTGGGTAAGACTTGAATTTTAAACTGCACTGAGCAACTAGATAATTCAAAGTGAATGGAATCTTACACAAGATTCCACATTTGTCACAAAGTATTAAACAACAGTAACGTAGATTTCAATTTGAAGTGCAGTAATAAAGATTTAATTCTGATGTTGCACTGGTCGGTAGCAATTACACATAATTCCAGGAACATTTGATAATGAATACTCACGTTGACAGGGACTTCTAGAGTCTGTGTAAATAGCATGAAAAACTCCTATCACACTCCATATGAGAAACAAACATACAAAGATTCATTAAGACAGCCATGCCAGAGGCAGAGCAAGCAGTGCCCTACAGACAATTTTATCCATGTATTGCACTGATAAGGCAGAAAATATTGGTGTTTTTGTTTGTTTTGGACAAGTGCGCACAGTGATCTCATAACTACAAATGTCAGAAGAAGTTTCTGGAACTTACTTCTAAAGCAGATAAATCATGAACCCCAGTAAACTCTTTTTCTACTTAGGTGTTGGTGTGGTTAAGCTATAAATAATTTATTTCTTTGAACAAATATAAAAGACAACATATAATATATGCTATGTACCAGTGCTCTTTCTTCTTTGGGAACATTTGTTTCTTGAAGACTCTTTAGGCAAGGAAGGACTAGATGAGGTAAATTCATTAAAATTTTATTTACTTGTTTTCATGTGTTGAACGGCAATGTGACCGACGTCTTCCATCTGATTGTTCAGTTCCAAATGCCCAACAGTATTTGGAGATCTGGGAATTTCTTCTAAGTGTCCCTTGTAGGTGAGAGGAGGCAAAGTAATTTTATTCATTTCACCTGATTCCTGGGTTGCAATAACAGGAAAACAGTTTACTAGTGGAAGCTGGGCCCGGTTCGATAGCGTAGTGGTTAAAGCCCTTGCCTTGCACGTGCCCAGGATCCCATATGGGTGCCAATTCTAATCCCGGCACCATCACTTCCAATCAAGATCTCTGCTTGTGGCCTGGAGAAGCAGCCGAGGTCGGGCCCAAAGCCTTGGGACCCTGCATGCGAGTGGGAGACCCGGAAGAGCTCCTGGCTCCTGGCTTCGCATTGGCTCACCTCCAGCCGTTGCGGCTGCTTGGGAGTGAACCATCAGATGGAAGATCTTCCTCTCTCTCTCTGTCCTCCTCTCTGTATATCTGCCTTTCCAGTAAAAATAAATAAATCTTTAAAAAAATAGTGGAACCTGGAAATCAAATGGACAATTCAGTATGGTGAGTAGGCATCTGAAGTAGTGGTTTAACCCACTGTGCCTTGAAATTGCTCTTGAAGTACCACTGGTGTTATGACATTATACCTGAATTTATGTGCAGCCTATTCCAAATTTTTGTTCCATTTTACTCTATAGATTATCTGTCTGGAAAGATAGTGTAGTATTTTAAAATAGATATTGCTTGGAAGTGTAGAGGAAATAAGCTGGAGACCTGATTGTATTAGTCAAATTTGTTTTAGACCACTAATATACTGAACTATTATTTGTGATTTATACATACAAAATCAGTCAAGCTAATGACATTCACATATTTTCTCACTGTCTTAAAACTTACACAATAAACTGCAGATAGAACTGCTAAAATCTTCATGTGGTATAATCTGAAAGGTCTGATAAATCTTTTAGTCAAGTATAAATAACTTATTTTACCTATTAAAAACAGAGAAGAACAACTTCATAAAAGAAAGTGAGAAAATGCCAGAGTTTGGCCTGGTGGATGGCAGGCATCCCATATGGTGCCAATTCATGCCTTGAATTCTCTGTTTACAATACAGTTCTGTGCTTACTACATGAAAAGCAACAGAGGATGACCCAAGTATTTGGAATCCTGCTTCCAATTGGGTGAGCCAGAAGAAACCCCTGGCTCATCACTATTGATCAACTCAGCTCTGGCAGTTATAGCCATTTGGGGAATGAGCCAACAGACAAAAGACTCATTCTGTATCTCTCTTTCTCTCTTATAAAATCTGCTTTTCAAACAAGGAAACAGAAAAAAAAAAAGAAGAAATCTTTACAAATCCAGCAATAAAAATTTCCACTCAGAAATGAAAATTAAATCAGATCATGATATAATTACAAGACACTACAAGGAATGCAAATGCAACATAGTATAAATATCCAAATAAATATCAGAATGATTCAATGACTGTAATGGAGATGATAAGGAGAAAAATCACCCCCAACCATGAAGCAATTTCAAAAACTATATGTGAAGTAGTTACTCTCTGCTACGTATCACTATCACAACTCTAATCCAAAATCTTGCAACAAACGGGGTTAATTTGCTTCTAATTAGAAATGGTCAAAGAGAGGATGATGTTGCATTCATTTGTTGCCATAGAAATTCAGGAACTCAAGAAAATAAATTATCTGGCTGTACTAGGCATTTGGGAAGTGAATCAGCGAACAAGAGCCCAGGATGTCTCCATCATTCAAGATAATAATAATAATAATAATAATAATAATAATAATAATAGCAGAGATTTTATTATTGAATCATTTTCGGTGAATTAATAGCAATTTAAATATCCTGTGAATTGTTGCCTTGTCCAAATGTCTTCTAAGGAGATACAATATATTCCAGAAGGAGCTCACTTGGCTCAGTAATATGAAGTTAACACAAATATTTTAGTAATTTTGTTGTCTTTTCATGAATATATGTATGTATCAAAATTCTAAGCATGACAGGTGTGGCCAATGTAATTGTTAAATAACTGTAGTTGGGGAAACCATGAGTTACAGAAATTCCATTACATGCTATAGTGTTAGCCTATTTGTATAGATAGTTGTATTTACTTACTTATTTTTCCTTCATAAAAATTTATGGACTGAAATAGTTAATTTCAATGCTTCTATTTCCACTTCATGCCCCAGTACTGTAAGTCTGGTCATTATCTCAGAAATTTATGTTTTTTATGATATGACATTTCATGTTCACATTACTGCTCTTTGAGTCTCTTGAGTGACAGAATACTGTGGTTCTTGAGAGATTGAAAATCCATGGGAAAGAAACTGTTAATAATAAAACATAGCAAGAAATACAGGACTGCTGCTTCAGAATAACAGCTGTGGCCCTTGTGGCCATTTGGGGAGTGAAGCAGTGGATTAAAGATCTCTCTCTCTCTCTCTCCTTCTCTCTTTCCGTATTTGTGGCTTTCAAGTTAGGTAAATAGTTCTTTTTCTCATTGGAAATGTCCTTGTATTTTTTTTATTTTAATTATTATTATTATTATTATTACTATTATTTTATAATACAGTTCCTTAAACCCTGGAATTTCCCTTATCCCCTCCGCAACTCACTCCCCCCTCACTAAGTTCTGCTATATCATTACTGTAGTATAGTTCTTCATACACAGTCATATGTCCATTGTTGTGGACATGGACAATGACAGAGAGTTCAGCATCCTATTGGCAAACTATAGTAAACAGTTTGGGAATCCATCTTTAGTCAGTAAGTAGAGATGCATACTGCATTGTATCCTCACATCCGGATATTTTTGAACTCATTCAGTTCCCAAAACTATTGCTGATTACTGTTCTCTTTCTTTCTTATGTTATCCCTTAAATAACCAATTCTGTAATCTTCAACAGGATCTGCTTTTGCTTTTTCCTTCCTTTCTTTTTCTTTCCTTCCGCCCATCGCCCACCGCCCCCATAAAACTCATTGAATGAAACAGCTAATGTCAATATCTCTATTTCTACTTCATGCCCAAAAACTTTAAACCTGTTCTCTAGCTCTGTGACTGCATAGAAAGATTTTGCTACAATTACAAATGAATTCCTCATGAGTAAATTCAATCCCCAGGCTTTGTTCTCATCCTACTTAATCCTGCTACAGTATTTGGTTCTGCTGAATACACTTCTTTAAATCTTTCTTTCACTTCAGGGAGTTTAATCATTTTTTTTCTTTTGTGCATTTCCTGACTTTTGCCATGTGTCTGCATACCTGCTTGCAGTTCATATTTGTGTAAAACAGATTTTGCATGAGACCATTATGATTCTGCATATTTTCTTTATTCAGTAATGCTTACTTATAAACAAAGAATTAAAATTAGTATCAGTAGATGTAACATCTTAATGCAGATTCAGCCTAAACTACGGCTACCTATGAATATTCAATTCTGTTCTCCTAGAACCTTTCAGATTGTAAAGTGGGATATGCTATTTAATTAATTTTAGAACATTTAAATTTAAAATTTATGTGAATTGCACATGCATATTTCTATGTAAGTACTATTTCTGTGTTCCAAAATTTGCTCAACTACAATACTACATTTTTTATTCTTCTTCCAGTTTGGTTGTGTAAGTAGCACTATGTATCATTTCACTCATTCATTCATTGGTTCATTTCTACATTAAATATTCATTAGTTTTTACCTTGCGTTACGCAGAAGTTACAGCAGTGAATAGCTAAACATCCTGTTCTGATAGATTTTATACATTCCGTAGTGTAGGAAAATAACATTAAGAAAATACATGAGTATTTCAAGCTTGGGATTGATGAGGACTAAGAAAACATCGTGGAGAATAGTGATGATAACATGTTTTCAAAGGCATCTAGCTTTATATCAAACTTAACTAAGATTTGAAGAAAATAAGAAAGTATCTTTCAATTCCCATATTTTCAGGATATGCAATCAATTGAAACTCCTATCTGAAAATATATTGATCATTGTTTTAATCTAGAATTACTAACATGTGTTCTAAGATATAAGCAGAATGCTCTATTCCAGTTGTAAACATTGAGTGATTTTTCTAATGTTACAATAGCAAAGACGTTGATTTCACAGAATTCAAAAAGATTTAACTTCACAAATTACTTACTATAAATACTGATTAAAACTACACTCTCCTTGATTCTGATTAAATGAAAGGAAATCTGTTTATCCATTTGGTTGCAGTTAAAAATGTCAATTTATTGATTACTTTAGTTTATCTCTATTTTTTAGTGATATTGAAAATATTAATATTTTCACATTGGTTTTAATATTCTTGTTTTTCCTTTTTAAATATCTTACATAAACTAAAACTTCTTACTTATAATGTGTAACTTAATGGATTTTCAGAAATATATGCACTTGTGGAGTCACACCATCATAAACAATTTAACTATTTCTGTTATGCTAGTTATTTTTCTCTGTACACTATGTAATGGATCTCTCTTCTTAAGGCCAAAAGCAGATAATAACTGATATTTGTTGTTACACATATTTGAATTTTCTACTGCATTATGTAACCAGTATTAGATATCATGTGCACCTTTGTGTTATTTTTACTTGGCATAAGGTTTTAAAGAGCTATGCAGTGAAATGAAACATTAACCTATTCATCAGACAAAACATTTATAGCTATTTAGTGGTTAGCTGATACTTCAATATTTTTTTCAAGGTCCCGGCGCAGTGGCCTAGCGGCTAAAGTCCTCGCCTTGAACGCCCCTGGATCCCACATGGGTGCTGGTTCTAATCCTGGCAGCTCCACTTCCCATCCAGCCCCCTGCTTGTGGCCTGGGAAAGCAGTCGAGGATGGCCCAATGCTTTGGGACCCTGCACCCGCGTGGGAGACCTGGAAGAGGTTCCTGGTTCCTGGCTTCGGATCGGCACAGCGCTGGCTGTTGCGGCTCACTTGGGGAGTGAATCATCGGATGGAAGATCTTCCTCTCTGTCTCTCCTCCTCTCTGTATATCTGACTTTGTAATAAAAACAGATAAATCTTAAAAAATATTTTTTTTCAAATTTGGCTGCAATAAATACATAGCTATGAATATCCACAAGTCCTGGTGTATGTGTGTGTATCCTGATTTCAGAGTGTTTGCGCATCGTTTTTTGGTTTGCAGAATTGGCAGTATTATGCCATTTACTGCAGGTTTCTTATACATTATTTTTGAGAATTTATAATTTGTGTGATAATGAATTAGGTTCTTCAAAAGAGCAGCCCAATGTCTTATTTTTATTTTTCTTAGGTTTATTTATTTTTAATTGGAAAGTCAGATTGGCAAGAGAAGGAGACTTAGAGAAAGATCTTCATTCCAATGACTCACTCGCCAAGTGGCAGCAATGGCCTGAGATGAGCTGATTCAAAGCCAGGACCTTCTTCTGGTGACACAGCTGAAGGAACCCAAGGTTTTGGGCCATTCTGTACTGCTTTCCCAAGCCACCGGGAAGGAGCTAGCTGGAAGGGAAGTGGAGTAACAGGGATACAAAGTGGCCCATAAGGGACACTGTATCATGCAAAGCAAGGACTTTAGTCAGGAGGCTATTTTGTCAGGCCCCCAATGTATTCTCTTGACCCTTCGGTAATGCATTCATATGACACTCTGATGCTGCTTAAAGGTAACTTGCTGCTTGTGTAATTTTCTTTGATCAGTAAAAGCATTAATTATTTTAAGAAGTGAAGAGGCTTTTTGTTGTTATTGTTTGCTTTTTATAGAATATAGCAATGTTAAAGGATTAATTCTATTAATGTATGTATTTCTGGAGCTATGGGAGAAAAACCTAAAATACTTCAATGATATGCATATTACACAAGTAAAGCATGACAAAAGGTTTGATAAAAGAGTTAGTAAATAGATGTACCTAAATTTAACTGTCTATCATGAATCAAATAAAGAAAGGCAAATTACAGTACATCTGAAAATAGAAGCATGTGGGTATCTCCCTGAAGATAAAAATGACAGGAATCAGTAGCCTGATAATTGCACCCCATGAAGATCAAAGACATAAAAGATAAAAAAGGGATCATCACACAGAACCTAGACTTTTCCTTCAGGAGCATGACTGAAACACCATCCTTCACCTTGGACACACATTGAGAAGATAATGAGGTCACCAGAGAGGATAGAACAGCTTCTAAGCTTTAGTATAAAGTGTTCTGAGAATAAGACTTTGTGGATGCAATTAATCCAGTTCCTCATCTAAACTCCACTGGTCTACTATTTTTTCTAATAATGCTATTATGAATTGGTTTTAGTGACTTTGAGATATGTAGGCAGAATATTGGTCTGTTTATAAGATCAAATTTATGGGTAGTTAAAACTCATTGCTTTTCTGTGTTGACCCTTCTTCTGATGATGAAAATATCACACCAAAAACCAATTCAAAGTTGAGTTTAAGGGAGAAATCATTGAATAATATTTCATGAACAGATCAGAGCAAGTATGTGCATGTGAATATTTTCTGCATACGAACAGGCAGTAACCAAACATATAGTTGTCAGCGGCTTAAAATACAGGCATTGGTACCTTGACCAAATATTCCAAGTCCCTTCACATCTTGTTCTCTAACACAAGTGCTTATACACTGAAATTCTCATATTTTTGAATTCATGTGAGAAATGGAAAATAAAGCATGAGAACACACAACACCTTACACTCTGATGTAAGTTGCAACATGCAGTTTCCGATGAGCCATATTTAGAATGCAGTTGATGGGCTGTTTTTATTTTCCAGTGAAACAGAAGGAAATCAAAGGAGATTATCATGAAATCAACCAATTTAATATAAAACTACAGACACGTAATGAAGAATCTAAACAATGCATTTCGGGCCCGGCGGCGTGGCCTAGTGGCTAAAGTCCTCACCTTGAAAGTCCCAGGATCCCATATGGGCGCCGGTTCTAATCCCGGCAGCTCCACTTCCCATCCAGCTCCCTGCTTATGGCCTGGGAAAGCAGTCGAGGATGGCCCAATGCATTGGGACCCTGCACCCGCGTGGGAGACCTGGAAGAGCTTCCTGGTTCCCGGCTTCGGATCGGCGCACACCGGCCCATTGCGGCTCACTTGGGGAGTCAAACATTGGGTGGAAGATCTTCCTCTCTGTCTCTCCTCCTCTCTGTATATCCGGCTTTCCAATAATAATAAAATCTTTTAAAAAAATGCATTTCACAATTTGTGCGTCTCCTCAAAGCAGTGTAGCTGAAAACAAAATGTGCTGTTAAATCAACATAGGAAGACAAGCTATGCAGCCTGCTAGCATGCAGATTAGTATGTTCACATTGCACAGCAAAGCACTTAAGTTAAATTCTTGGCTCCAGATCCTTTTTCCAGATTCTGGTGTAGATACTGGGAAATGACAGGGATATCTCCAGTTGTTGCATCCTGTCACCCATGTAGGAGACCTCAGTTAAAATCCTGGTTTCTGGTTATACGCTTCAGCCTCTCCCCAGCTACTTCATACATTTTGTAATAGCATTAGCCGATGGGATATGTGCTCACTTGCTCTCTCTCTCTCTCTCTCTCTCTCTCTCTCTCTTTCTGTTTCCATCTCCCTTTTTCTTAATCTCTATTGTTTTCTCTTCAACTCTCAATCATAATCTCAATCTGTGTTTCTCTGTCTCTTTCTCATGTAGAATAACACCAGAAGTAATCATTAAAATTGAATGTATAGCCTTTTAATACTACAGGGCACATTTTAAAATGCAGTACTCATGAGGTTGGTATGGTGGCATGCATGCTAATCTGCTAACTGCCTCTTGTGCTAATGTCCCATATTGACACCAGTCTATATCCCATCACTTTGTTTTTTAATGCCCCATCACTTTTAATCCAGCTCTTTGTGTGGTCGGTAAAAGCAGCAGAAGATGGCTCCAGGCTTTAAGCCTCTGCAGCCACTTGGGATACCTAAGAGATGCTCCTGGCTCCCAGTTACCAATCAGCTCAGGTCTGGCCATTGTGCCCATTTGATGGGTGTACCAGTAGATAGAACACCTCTCTTTCTGTCTCTCCTTAACTGTTAAATCTGCTCTCAAGCAAAAATCAATACAATAATACATCTCAAGCAATAAGCGCAGCTCCTTAGGTAAGTTGTTCAGTCACATGCATTTGAGTGTCAACAGAGATTTTCCCAGTTTACAAATCATTTCTGTTTTACATCAATTCTATCAGCTTATCAAATATTCTATAAAAAGACAATGTCTTGTCCACCTATATATTCCAGGATTTACATAATCAATTTTATATCAAACTAAAAATGTTTCAAGCCAAAGCATTCTTTATTTCATATATCATTGATACATTTGTCATAATATTAACATATTATATGTAAAGACAAAAAAGTGATCAAATATCTTCTATTCTCCCTCAGTATCCACAGTATAAAGAGCCAAGTTTGTCATAGCTCAGTTGTCTAAAATTCTTCCTCTTCAATTGTATATGGGCATGAATGCCCATGGAAGAGTAATAGCTAAATTGTGTGTGTGTGTGTGTGTGTGTGTGTGTGTATACCTGATTTGGGAAAGTTTCATATAAAATCAGCATTTATTGTCCCTGGGATGTACTGTGTTCCTGCACACTTAAATGATCTTAAATGCTAGCATTTCATAATTGATTGTTCCATTATTTAGTAATATAAATGTATGCATTATCATCATCTCATATTAGAAGTTATTAGCCTATTAATAAGTCAAAATTGTCAGTTAAAAGTTAAGGACTATCAATTATTATGCCATTTCTTTCTGTCATAACAAAAACTAGTCAAATTAAAATGTGTGTGTTTTTGATGTTAAGTGAGGATTTATACTAACACAAATGCAATTTCAATCTTTAAGTGTTTATAAAATACATTTTGAATGTATTTCATGACAGAAATGCATATTTACATCTTCAATGTGGCACAAACTAGATTATTTGATGCATAAAATAGCAACAATTCACAAATCATATGCTAAAAAGATTTTAACATAAATATGCAAAACAAACAGAGGATATCATTTAAAAGATAACCCTGTGGAAAATCATAATTTACTTGAACAAGATTAAATGAATCTTTGATAATCACATGAAATTCACTGACATCAATAAAAAAAATTCAGTATTATACTTTACATGATGTTAGCAGATAACAAATGACAACATTCCATGAGCAAAAATGAAATAACAAGAAAAATGTTTATTTAAAACTGGTAGAATCAATGTTCCCCATGTTTTTCAATATTCATAAAATGGATTTTTATCTAATAAATTTGATACACTTTTTCAGGTACTTTGTGCATTATTCAGTAAACAATATTAATAGTTTCTTTAAAAATAAAACTTAAATGTACTAATGATATATGAACACTACTTTGTTCTTAGTCATAATAAGATTGTTATTAAATTCGTGGAAATTGAACAGAAAACATAATAAAATTACTATCACATCTAGATAGTGAATTATCTGTCAAGACTGAGCTTGCAAGGGGTTACTTTTTTATTTTATTTTTATTGCAAAGTCAGATATACAGAAAGAAGGAGAGACAGAGAGGAAGATTTTCCGTCCGATGATTCACTCCCCAAGCGGCCGCAACGGCCAGCGCTGTGCCTATCCGAAGCCAGGAGCCAGGAACTTCCTCCAGTTCTCCCACATGGGTGCAGGGTCCCAAGGCTTTGGGCCATCCTCGACTGCTTTCCCAGGCCACAAGCAGGGAGCTGGATGGGAAATGAAGCTGCCAGGGTTAGAACCGGCGACCATGTGGGATCCTGGCACGTTCAAGGCGAGGACTTTAGCCGCTAGGCCACTGCGCTGGGCGCAAGGGGTTACTTCTTTTTTTTTTTTTTTTTTTTTTTTTTTAAGATTTTATTATTATTGGAAAGCCGGATATACAGAGAGGAGGAGAGACAGAGAGGAAGATCTTCCATCCGACGTTTCACTCCCCAAGTGAGCCGCAACGGGCCGGTGTGCGCCGATCCGAAGCCGGGAACCAGGAACTTCTTCCAGGTCTCCCACGCGGGTGCAGGGTCCCAAAGCTTTGGGCCGTCCTCGGCTGCTTTCCCAGGCCACAAGCAGGGAGCTGGATGGGAAGTGGAGCTGCCAGAATTAGAACCGGCGCCCATATGGGATCCCGGGGCGTTGAAGGCGAGGACTTTAGCCGCTAGGCTACGCCGCCGGTCCCGCAAGGAGTTACTTCTAAGGAAGAATGTGCATCTACAAGAATTTGCATTTAAAATTTTAGGTTATGAATCTACTGAAAGCTTCATTAAGAACTGTCATCTGAGAAGCACTTGGATAGCCTCACAGTAGACAAAACAGAATTTTCTGTTTTTCAATGTAATTTCATCAGAGAAACCCAAAACACTGATGTTAAGCATTTTGAAAGAATGCGTCACCAGAAAGAGGAATGTCATTTTGTCGATTTCTCTGGTTGTCCTTTTAGGACTACTGAGTTAGGAAGAACTTGTGAAATGCAGATGGCATCTGAGATATGAATGCCATGAAACTATCTGCATATATTGCTGTAACAGGACCACTTAGAAAGACACTAGGGTGAGTGCATGTGTAACTTGTTAAAGGTCCTTGAAACAAGTAATATGGCAGGATCCATAGAAGAGCAGCTACTTCCAAGAGCCAGAAGTTTAGGCCAGAAAAGTAAGCAACGTGACAGGGTCTTTATATGCTTAGCAAGAAAATACTTTGCTAATTTGTTTGAGCATATGGATCATAAAAAGTAGTCTATATATAAAAGCAACTTCAAAAGTATTTGAAAAATATAGCTTTAAGTTTATCATTTTATCTGATTATTTTGAAATAAGCTTTGTTTATTCATTTGTAGTTACTTGCTCATGCTTCATTTTAGCTCGCTTTGTCTTTTATCGCTACCTAAGTAACCATGATATTCATTTTTAATACTGGAAACTTGTTTTTTAAATACTTTTTATTTATTTCTTTTGTAAGTTATACAACTTTTAAAAGTATTTTTTGAAAGGCAGAGTGGTAGAGAGGGAGGGAAGAAGAGAGGAATGGAGGGAGAAAAAGTAAGGAACAGAGGGTGTAAGGGAGAGAGGGGAGAAAGACATAAAAAAGAGAATGAACTCTCAGGTGGTTTCCAATGTCCTCAGCAGCTAGAGGTCTGTTTGAGTCTTCCATGATGATGGCAGGACTCAAACACTTGAACTATCAGCCACCACCTTCCCAGGAGGAAAGCTGAAAGCTAGATGGGACCAGGTGCCATGAAAATTGGAACTACCTCCTGAAGTGGAATGCGGGTATACCAAAAACACATGGTTTCACAGTGCTAAATCCTGTTGAATTTGATTCTCTGAATAGTTCTGTTAATATCTGTAATCCGTGTGAACAATTTTTTATTCAATCATTATTTACTAGAAATGTACTGTTCATTGTGACTAATTTAAGGTGTTTCCTTTCTCAATATATTAAATATCCAGCATAAGTATTATTCCATTATTTTATATGTAAAAAAATATTTGGGAACAGAAACATTACATAATTTCCCTAATGTCCCTGTGATGCTTGGTTTTTCCAGTTGACAACATTTTCATGCAAAATCTCTCAATGTCTGTCTTTCCTCTGTCCAAACAGTGCCATCTACACCCTGCTTCCTATAAAGCACGATGATTTGGTGTCTCCCTGGTCAGTTCTTAGGCCATCCTATCTTCTCCTTCCACGTTTGACAAAATGAATGGCAGTACTTTCTTGGAGATCACACACGAACAGTTTTCAGCAGTTGCAAAGAAGGATACTTGCAGTTCTTTGTTATGAACATGTTTACTCCTAGCTAAAGTTTACATGATAGTGTATGTTAATCAAGTTGGGTACACCCCTTACAAAATTTTTTTTTCAAAAGAAATTCATTCTGCAGAAATTGAAAGTTGGTTATCTTATAAGTACTAGCCGAACATTTATACAACCAACAATTAAGGGAGATGTAAAATATAGATCTGTATGCTAATTTGTGTACATATGCTCTTCAAATACATATGACATTGTATTTTTATATGCACATATCACTATTACCTTTGTTGTCACATTAGGGACACAATGGACAGCAACACAGGACAGAACAGTCTCAGAGGAGCAGCGGCGTCTGCGGACAGCCTAACACACCTCACCCTCATTGTCTCCCTCAGCACAGTCTCCTCTCACATCCACATAATCCTTCTCCAGGGCAGCCATGTCCTCACGAGCCTCAGAAAACCCTCCCTCATCCATGCCCTCACTCACGTACCGAGGAACAAAGGCATGCTTGGCATACATCAGGTCAAACTTGTTCAGAATCCAGGCTTGGGTGATGACTGTGGTGTTGCTCATCATGCACGCTGCTCATGGGATCCTTGCTAGGTCTCCACCAGGCCCCAAAGTGGGAGGCAATGCTAACATTAAAATCAGTGGGGCACCAATCCACAACAACAGGGATGTCAATCAGTCACATTTGTTATTTAAGTTCATTATGTGATATTTCATATAGTATCTTCTTTGTTATAAAATCTTCATGAAACTTTGCAGCACTCATAAACATTGTATCACTTATACCTTGGGAAACTATGTTTGCTTTGTGTTTTCAGCAAAAATGACCATTGAAATAGTGAAATAAAAACTTGACTCAGGTAGCAATGAGAAAGTGCTGCTGTTATGTATAAAATAAAATAAAATAATAAAATACACTTGCTTTAAAGAAGTTCTGCATAGACCTACAGATTTTCTAAAGGAATTTAAGTTACATATATTAACATATAAGAATATGTCCTTCCACAGCTGCAGAATTAAAAACCACACAGGTAGTAGGCGTTAATGTTAAAGTTGTGCTTGCTAAAGAGAAAGATTCTCAAACAGATTAATCAGATTAATTTGTGAGTGAGATACATTTTCTAACAGTGAAGCATGTCATTAGTGTGTGTTGTTGGGCTAAATATCATCAAATAAATGGGCAAGAGGGTTTCTTTAACATTTATTGTTTAGTGAGCTAAGGAAAGAAAATTGAGAAGATTGGAGAAAAGAATGCATTTAAGTACACAGTAAAGTATATATTCAGGTAATATACTGAAGGTATATTCAGGTAAAATGCTGGGAAATAGTTGCAACAGTCAATGTTGAAATATAGTAGTAAACAAAAAAAAAAATGGTTTTCTTCTTAAGTTACACTACTGAACGTTTCATACGCATCAGAGACATTTCCCCAAGAGGTAACAGAACTTAATTTAAAAAAAAAAAAAAGATGTGTAGTACATCTTGAATTTATTAAATACAGATTCAAGGATGGTTCTATTATGAAGACAAAAAATTAGAGTTGGAAATACATACAAATGAAAGTGGTATCTGACAAATATTTAAAAAGATTTAAAAAAGTGCAGTGTTCAGCTCTTGCATCAGGCCCCTGAGTCTAGCTGCCTGTTCAGGTAGGCTCTGTGAGACAGTGGTGATAGCTCACTGGGCTCCCCTCACCTATGTGGGAAAACTGGACTGAGTTCCTGTTCTGTCATATCTCATTTGTTCATATACAGTGCTGGTGACAAAGTTTTTCAACTGCCAATGAGAATACCATTTTTAATTGTTTTTTGAATGCCCCTTATGTGTTATTTTATTATCATTTCAGGATATGAAATCTACATTCAGGAGAGAAATCTGTCACCCAATATTTATAACAGCACAACTGACAATAATGAAAGCATGGAATCAATTCGGATGTCCAGCGACAGAGGAATGGATTAAGAAATTGTAGTACATCTTCCCGATGGAAGCATGGAATTGTGCCTTTAATAAGAACTTGTTCCCAAATGAAAAGCATTGTGCTTAGTAAAGCAAGTCAGTCCCAAAAGGGCAAATATCACCTTTTCTTCCTAATATAAAAGAGCCAACATGCAAAATAATGTATTTATTATTTAATAAGCATATGAAGATATATGTGAACTGTACAAGGGAGACCAGCATACCAGGATGTAGACGTATTGTGTAGCACACATCTCCACTTCTGAATAAAAGTAAGATTCCCAATGAAACACCTCTACATAAAGATACTAGCATTACTGGCTTCAACTGTACTTATAATGTCATAATATGTTAAAATATCAGAATGTTAAATATGTCATTCTTACTAAGCGGGCAATATTGACATAATATGAGAAAAAATGAAGGGGGGCAGTAAATGGGGAGGAAAGGGGAAGAATGAATGCCTGTACCTACAAAACTGATTCATGAAAAGAAACAATGACATCTGTGTAACACCACTACTTGAATACTTGGTTTCAGGGTCATATCTTCATTTATAGATATTGATCATTATCATCATCAATCCATTATTTTTATCACTTGAGTAAGAGTGAAAAATGTGTGCTAAGATTATGGTTCTTTTAATTTTCAAGTAGATTATCTGGAATACAAGAAAAAAAGTAGTTACATCATGTTTCCATCAGTGCTGATTTACCACATTGACATAGAGAGCAACTTAGCTGAGATCCAACAACATTTTTAAAATGTTATTTTCTAAGCTAAGTAAGCATCCATAATTTGAGTCCTAACGCTGCACTTATCTTAATGTTTTAAGTTATAATTTTGTATGTATAAACTCTTTAGAATATAAACTTCATTTTTTTATAAATAAAATAAACAGATGTTTGCCAGTCTGTTAAAATATTAAAATGTACCCTGCTTTTATTTCTGCTTCTGGTGCCGGACTCTCGATGCCTACTAATTCAGACCCTGGAAGCCAGTTGTAATTATTGAGGTCATTGGATTTCTACTGCCCACATGTGAGGTTTTGATTAAGCTTCTGGCTCCAGCTTTGGCTCTGGTCTAACTCCACTGCTGGAGACATTCAGGGTGTGAACCAACAGATAGAAGTTCGCTCTCTCCCTTTCTCTCTTTTTTTTTCTCTCACTTTATTTTTCTATATTGCTTTACAAATAAATAAGTATTTAAATATTAAAATGTTGACTAAACTTAGATGTCGATGTGAAGATCAATGCAGAATATTAATACAGAATGATTATTTTGGGTTGCTTAGTTACTGCAAACTGAAGTTACAGTGATTTTACAAATTGCTTGATATATGCTATTTTGAGGACTTGGATAATGTACATTGTCTTGTAGGTACATTTTACTGCATCCTGTTCTGCTGTTCTTTGATGCAATTCTACTACATTTAAAAAATACATCCTATAGATTGATCAGTACTGACAACACATCTTTTCACAAGACTGCCTATGGTAATATACAAAGCATCTTAACATCGTTTCTTCACATGAATAACAATAAGAAAGGGTAAATACACATCATATTTTATTTTGTCACAGATACCTAAAAATATTTTAAATGTGGAGAAATGATTGAATTTTCTCCTGTATGAATACCTACACAATTTAAAAACAAACTAATCAATTACATTATCTAGTCAGTTTCTTACATAAAATAACCAGTATAATATTTTACTCAATACATGTGTGTTTTCATATTAAATATATACAGTATTTTCATATATCTATTCAGGGAAATAAAAGTGAATGTCCTCAACCATTTATGCAGCAGAGAAAATGTAGAAAATTGCCAAATCTCAAGAATTTTAATGTTTTTCAAAAGACTGACTAAACATAAAAATAGAGTAATATAGTAAATAAGTACAAATAAATTGAGGCTTAGTTAAGAAAAGCTAAAATGCTACAGTAATACATAGTATAAAATATACATAGATTTATTTATTTTTTTAATTTTAAAATATGCGTAGATTCATACTGTGAACATTTCCGCAGCTCATATATGCACAAACCACAGAAGAATTTTCCCCAGCTGTACATGTTCATGTATACTTGATGCCCTATCGTTGATGCAGAAATGACAGTGTCCAATGGTCTAGCATGTCTTTAAATAACCCAATCAATATGCTGTTTTATTGTCAGATATTACTCTCACGTGAGAAAGGACACACAACCCAAGTGAGAGAAAGGAGGGAAGCAGCGTTCACGATGATGCTCACTCATTTTGTATCATCAGTTACGTCAGAGAAGTTAGTATTTCCTGTGTTGTGGAAACAGGACAGTTCAGCCTCATTGGAGCTGAAAAGTTCAGATTTCTCATTCACTGATTTTGTTTGAGGGACTGCAGAGTCTGATTATTTCAGTCTCTGAGGGAGCAGAATTAATGACAAAAAGATAAACATGAATTACATGAATATTGTAGCCAAAATATGCACGCAAAATACCCTGCTTCTTAAATCTGTTTCCGGATTTTTACTATGCATCTTGATCATTAGCGTAGACATAAGTCATGTGACCATTACATGACAGTGAACAGGAGAGGACAGCATCAAAGTGTATGTGTGTGTCTACATGTTCTGGGAGTGAATATACAGGCTTGCACACACTCATGCAATTGTGTGCATATGAAGATACTTCAAATTTTTGTGGAAAAGTTAACGTAAAAATGATGGATGCTCATTTTCCATTAATTTTCTGGAAAAAAAACATTTATAAATGTGAACTATCTGAAATTAATTCTATTAAGTTGTATTGTCACATGCAATTATATATACATTCATTTCTGTTTTCTTTCAATATCATTTTATCTAATATCTTGATTGATACACCTACCTAACATGTCACATTTATCTTCCCTTGGGGATATCTTATGCATTTTGCTCTATGAAAAAACTGATTGCTGTTAGAGAAATACACAGAAGGACTCTGACAGTGATTGAGAAAAATCTATCCCATCAGAACTATGTACACTAGAAAAAGTAAAAAAACGTCTATAGAAATACTGTCATTGATTTATCGTGGCATGAGCAAAAGGTCTAATCCTTTCCACCTTTTCCCGTCTCATTTCTTTTTACTCACTCCCTACTCACCAAAGAGTAACACACCTTCACCTGTATTTCATTGACCTATTCTACTTTCAAAAATTTGAATGATACATTGTATTTTGGAGGTTTATGCTTTGTTTGCTGTGGATGGCGTTATAATCCTTGTGGTCTTATGCTATTTTGTGGCTAGGAATGCAGTATAACAAAACAAAGGAGACATAACAGTTTGTGAAATGTAATAGTAGTCCAAAACAAAAGAAAAAGGATAAACATAAATCTAAATTCTGAAATTTTGAATATTGCTATAAAGTATACACTTGCCATTATCTTTGAACAGTAAACTAATTCAAATGATTCTGTGTCACTTCACACTGGCAATAGAAACAAACTATTATAAAAAGTTAATATGAATGGAAAGAAATTCCATCTTCATCATCAGTTTCATTTAAACTACTGGTGTAGGAAGAAATACAAAATTCCAGACAGAACTGTCATTCAATGAAGAGGTCCATGGGAAATTTTAAACAACAGGCAACAAGAAGAAGCAGTGATGTGTATCATTCTGTGTATAAAATATTGAAACGTTATTTCACACAATTAAATTGAGAAAGGTGCTAACCATAAATTATTTTTTTAAAACAAGTGTTTTTTTATTTATTTTTATTGCAAAGTCAGATATGTAGAAAGAAGGAGAGACAGAGAGAAAGATTTTCCATCTGATGATTTACTTCCCAAGTGACCACAACAGCTGCTATTGCACAGATCTGAAGCCAGGAGCCAGGAGCTCTTCTGGGTCTCCCACATGGTGCAAAGCCCCAAGGCTTTGGATCGTCCTCAACTGCTTTTCCAGGGCACAAGAAGGGAGCTGGATGGGAAGTGGAGTTGCCGGGATTAGAATAGGTGACCACATCGGATCCCGTCGTATTCAAGGCAAAGGCTTTATCAGCTATGCTAGGCCACTGCGCTGGGCCCTTAAAAATAAATTAATTTTAAGAACATTGGGCCGGGCGGCGTGGCCTAGCGGCTAAAGTCCTCGCCTTGAAAGCTCCAGGATCCCATATGGGCGCCGGTTCTAGTTCCGGCAGCTCCAACTTCCATCCAGCTCCCTGCTTGTGGCCTGGGAAAGCAGTTGAGGACGGCCCAATGCATTGGGACCCTGCACGCACGTGGGAGACCCGGAAGAGGTTCCTGGTTCCCAGCTTCGGATCGGCGCGCACCGGCCCGTTGTGGCTCACTTGGGGAGTGAATCATTGGATGGAAGATCTTCCTCTCTGTCTCTTCTCCTCTGTGTATATCTGGCTGTAATAAAATGAATAAATCTTAAAAAAAAAAAAAAAAAAAGAACAGATACTAAGTATCTAACTCACAGTCAAGTCCATATTTCAGTAGGCCCTAGGAAGTTGGGGAAATAAAATAAAACATTCATTTACCAGTACTTCCACATCACAAATTTCAGTTGAAAAGTTATAAAAAATACTTAACTGAAGATCATAATTTTCATCTTAATTAGTGAGGTTTGCATTACACCCAATTAAAAAGCAAATAAAACATGTTGCGATGCAAGCATGAATATTGGCAAACTTTGTGAACTGTATTGTTATGAATAGTCATAATTTTATTTTCATATGATTGTTAAAAATGGCAAGAGCAGCATCGAAAGGATAGTACCACTTGAAATTGTACCTCTAGCGGCACAACAAATACATTTGATGTTCTTGGGTACATTTTAGTTTAAAAAGTCTGTAATATGAAGGCTCCTTTGTGCATTCTTAGTAAATTTGCCTAATTAAATATCAGTGTCCTAACTTAAAATCAGAAGCATTTCAGAAAAAACTGTCAAACTATTTTTTTGCTCACTGACAGAAGTTTCGATGAGATTTTTTTAAAATAACTTTCACAAAATTGTTATAAATAAACAAAGATGAGGAAAATGAATTATTTGAAATAAATTGTTAATATAATGGGGATAATAATATAGAAATGTGTCTGATGTTATAGGGAAATTTTAATGTATTTATTTATGCCATGTATGTTTAATTATGGGTACATATTAAGCTTGTAGTCATCTAACATGTGATTTCAGTATTCCTTATATTTTTTACATAACTCGCACTATGTGAAATTATTTAAATATGATACTTATGAATAGAACAATATCGGAAATGGTGATAATTTTGTGTTCATCAAGCTGTAGGGAAAAATTATTTACACTCATGTTGTGATACTTAGGGCTTTTTTTTTCTTATTAGTAAATGTATACTTTCTTCCATTATATATATACATATATATATATATGTTTTAAAAGATTTATTTATTTTTGTTGGAAAGTCAGATATACAGAGAGGAGGAGATACAGAGAGGAAGGCCTTCCATCTGATGATTCACTCTGCAAGTGACCGCAACGGCTAGTGCTGCGCCGATCTGAGGCTAGGAGCCAGGAACCTCTTCCAGATCTCCCACACAGGTGCAGGGTCCCAAGGCTTTGGGCCGTCCATGACTGCTTTCCCAGGCCACAAGCAGGGAGCTGGCTGGGAAGTGGAGCTGCCAGAATTAGAACCGGCGCCCATATGGGATCCCGGGGCGCATTCAGCGCGAGGACTTTAGCCGCTAGACCACGCCGCCGGGCCCTCTTGCATTATATTTTAAATCCCTTACTTAGTGAATACTGACTTCACTTCCTGAGTAATCATCAAGATGTAATAAACCCAGTCTTTATGTGCACTATTTATTTATTTATTATTATGTGATTATTTTTAGAAATACTTGGCATACAACACATATTTTTCCTTAGTTGATACATGCGTTAAAATTTCACTATTCTGTATGTACCAACATGTTTCACTATTTTTACAGTAATTGTAATTAACATGAGGTTTTATATGTATGTATGTGTGTGTTTATACATGTACATGTATACTGTATATGTATATATAAAATATATACATATGCTATTTATATATCATATACAGATACTATATATGTGTATGTGTATACTTATCAGCTACTAGTATGTGAAGATTAAATTTACTTGGAAATATTGGGTTCTTTTCTACACGTTTACAAAACTCATTTTTAACAGGACAAATGTCAACAGTTCAGGTGAATATTTTTGGGAGGGGTGTGCAGAGTGGAGCAATCCACTGTGGGAGGGGGAGGGTTTGGGGAGGGGCGGGGGGAATTCCAGTGCAAAAAAAAAAAAAAAAAAATGTGTGTCACATAATGCAATGAAATTAATAATAAAAAAAAAAAAGAAAAAAAAACTCATTTTTATTCATGGGTGTTTTTGTAGATTCTGTGGGATTTTCTGCATATGCAAGTATAAAATCTACAAATTAAGAATGTTATTATCTATTGTTTTCTAGTATCCAGGTGGGTTTCTTTGCTTTAATCAAGGGAGTTTGCACTAAAATGGTAGATAATGGTGAAAGCAGATATTACACAGTTGCTCCTGGATGTAAAGAGAAAGCATTCCTCTTTTTTTTCCCCCACTTGTAAGTTAAATGATATACGATTTAAGAATAACAAAATTTTTGAGAGTTGTGGAACTTTTCTACAAGCAAACCGTGACCCATTGTTCTGAATTTTTATGATCATGATTTTCAACTATTTTACTAATTTAGATAGTGAAGAGCATTGCATAATATTTAAATACAAACCAGTTTACCATAACTGTAATAAATCTACATTGGGTATGATAAATCATTTGTGTTATGCCTTGCTCAATTATTTGCTAAACTTTGTCATTTTTTAAAGTCCATTTATAAAACGTTACACCAAATAACCATAGAATAAAATATTTGTTCCTTATCAGCCCATGAAAAATCTTACAGGAAAGAAAATACACTAGAATAAAAATCAAGACTCAGTAACTATAAAGCGTTTAAATCATAATGTATCTTCTCAGATTACAAAGGAATCAAACTAGAAATTAAAAAAAGATAGAATATTAATAAGTACATGGAAATAAAATAACATGCTGTGACTGCCATTGTGGCTTGGTGAGGAAAGGCATGGCTCACATTGCTTGCATACGCTATGCATGCTGGTTCAATTCTCTGTTGTTGCAGTACCACCCATATCCATGTTTATGCACTTAAAATGCAGTAAATCATTCCTGTACTAAATTGTTCATGCAGACCTATATGAACCTCTAGGCTTATGTGTTCAGCCTGACACACCCTCAGGTGTTGCAGCCATTTGGAGAGTGAGCCAGTGAATGGAAGACTCTCTCTCCTTCTCTCTTGCCCTCTCTACCTCTGCCTCTCCCTCACCTTGTCTCTCTGCAACTCAACCTTACACAACCCGGAGGACAAAGCAAATACAGAATCAAGAGGAAGTTTTATGGATTAAATGTTAACTATTTACAAAGAAAGAGGTGTCAAAACTATGATTTAATGATTTAGTTGGAAGGGTGTAGACAGAGAGGAAGATTTTCATCATCTTGCTTGTACCCCAAAGTCCACGAGAACTGGGGTCTCCCAGGCTAAGGTCAGGAGCAAAGGAGTCTTCTGAGTCTAAATGTGGGTGCTGGGGCCCAAGCACGTGCACATCTTCTGTCGCGTTCCCAGGAGTTATAGCAGGGAGCTGGAGTAAAAATGAGGTAATTTGGTCTCAAATTAATAGCCATATGTGATGCTGGCGCTGTCCATGGTAACTTAACACTCTGTGTTATAACTCTGGCCCTTTTTGTAAAGCTTGCTACCTCTACATGCATTATTTTTTGTAAAATTTTCAGTTCCATAATGTTTCTTCCTCTCCTATGTATATCTCATGCCATAGTTGTTACACACACCATTCTTGTCTCATAGTTCTGCAATGTACATTTATTTTTTGGTCTTCCTTTTATCATTCTTGCCTCTCAAATTTGAGTTAATTTTATTTATTATTCTTCAATGTTTATCATTTTAGTAGAGCTTATTCATTGAAATTTTATTTCTCATACTTTTAATTGTGTAACTCCCATTTTGTTGTATGTTCAAAAACTAGCAGAAAGCATTTAAACATTTAAAAACTATTTAGCAGAAAAATCATACAGTATCTATTTTTGAAATTATGTATTTCAAAAATGTGTTAATGCTTCCTGAAGAACTGCTGCTTTCTATGTAACTGTTGATATCAATTTCTGCATATGTTGGAATTTCTAGGTTTTGTTTTGATGAATGAATTTTAGTTGCCAGATGGACATTTTGTCATAACCTCGAGAGTTTCATTTTTTATTCTCCTTATTTGCTACTGCAAGTAATACAAAAGTTATAAAGCAATTGATTCCAACCATTTCATTTTTTTCCTTCTTTTTGTTAAATTTCTCAATTTCAACCCCTTGTATTACCTTATGAGCAACACTTGTGTTAAATTCCTGTTGTTTGTGACATTTGCTTGATTCTTTTTTTTTTTTTTTTGGTCCAAGAGATTAGATGTTAACACCTTTTACCAAATTTCCAGTCCCTCTTTCTTTTCTTTCATTAGTTGCAAAATTTCACTGATAGTAAAATGTCATGCATGCATTATATAATCATTTATCAATCTTATATTGCTTCCCTTTCTCTTTCAGTAGTCCATAATTAAACATATTCAATGCTTAAAATCATATTTGCTATAGTATCTTACAGCTCAGAATTTGACCTCTCTAAGATACAAGCCTAGAAAAGATTACTAACTTGGAACAGCATAAATAAAGGAAGTAAAGTAAGCACTTCAATTTTTAATAGATATTTTAAAAAAATCAAGACATCCAGGATTGACTATTATATTATATTATATTATATTATATTATATTATATTATATTTGTTATATGTTATATTTTATATATTACATATTATGGATTCTATATTATTCTATATTGCATATTATACTTTATATTATATATACATATATTATATATTTTATAAATATTGCCTCTTGAGGATATAAAAAGAATATAAAGCTCTGGCTATTTCATGGTATGCATAAGCAATTACCTTAACAAAATATTACCTGGAGTTACAAAAATAACTTAGCTATAGGTTTCAATTGATTGATACATTTTCTAAGAACATTTATTACATTTTTTAAAAAATTAAAATTTATTAAAATTTCTAAGAATATTTATTAAAATTTTAAGCATGAATAAGTAAAGCAAAGAATATATTCCCTGTGACACTTTCCATGTGGCATTCTAAATTTAGCAGTTACCCAGCTATGGGTGGGCGATATTAGAAAATATCTGATGCTTTCTCTTTTTCATACTATTCATAAATAAACTTATGATAAATCTTGTATTCTGGCCTCAATTCTATTCCTCACAAGAGTAAAGCAAGAAAAAGCATTAAAGCCATTTAGTTTTCTTTAAGCTTGGATCAGAGAATATACAGTTAAGATTGTTACTTTATTTCTCTGAATATTCTCTCAGTAAAAGCATAACGATATCCAGTCTATCTTATTTTTTAGGCTTTATTTATTTTTACTGGTAAGGCAGATATACGCACAAGAGGAGAGATAGAAAGGAAGATCTTCTGGCCACTGTTCTATCCCCAAGTGGTTGCAATGGCCACAGCTGAGATTATCTGATGCCAGGAGCCAGGAGCTTTCTCTGCGTCTCCAGGTGACAAGCAGGGAACTAGATGAGAAGAGGATATCAGTATTTGATTTCCAATCTCTTTCAAAGTAAATAATTTTTTCCCAACATGCGTGACTGGGTGAATTTTACTTTACTATCTTTTAAAGTCAGTAACTTTAAAAAATATTGAGCTAAGTCAACATTTTGTGATCTGATTGTTATTTATACTCTTTATACTCTTGAAGAATGATGAATTTTTCCATTTGCTAGATGTTGAATTGTTAATTCAGTAAAAGGCTGCACTTGTGACTGTAAGTAAAGTGAGAACATGTTCTTATGACAGATGAAAGAAGTGTGCAAAGAAGGAGTTAGCATAGAAGGAAGAAGAGAAAGATAGGTTGGGAAGGATTATTGTGCTTTTACAATTATATTTATTAAATACATGAAATTTAATTAAAGAGAACGTATTTATTTGAAAGGAGGAGATTGACAATGGTACAATTTTGCTATCCACTACTCCACTGCACAAATGGCCAAAGAAGTTAGGGGAGGAACTATCTGAAACCAGGAAATCCATTTACGTCTCCCTGGTGAGTGATCTCCCACGTGAGAAGTCTCAAATATTTTGTGATATCTTCAGTAACTTCCACAGGTTCCTTATTATGGAGCTGCGTCAGACGAACAAGCTTAACTAACTATCCAATATGTGAAGCCATTTTCTTTTACCTCAGAAAAAACACTATCATTTCCACTTTCATCTTATTCACATATGAATGTTTTTGATTTTCTGATAGTCTGGAACAATTTTCCTTTCCACATACCCAAGGCATGTGCCAAAACTCAAGGAACTAAAAACATTCTGCCAATTCTCTGGAAATAAAATGACAATGATCGGACTATCAGCTATGAATCTTACTGTGTCTTCTTTTGAAGGTTTAACTTTTTCTCCTTCAACTAAGACTTTAAAATTAACATTATTGGGCCCGGTGCAGTGGCCTTGCGGCTAAAGTCCTCAACGTGAATGCGCCCCGGGATCCCATACGGGCACTGGATCTAATCCCGGTAGCCTCACTTCCCATCCAGCTCCCTGCTTGTGGCCTGGGAAAGCAGTCGAGGACGGCCCAAAGCCTTGGGACCCTGCACCCATGTGGGAGACCCGGAAGAAGTTCCTGGCTTAGGATCGGTGCAGCACCGGCCGTTGCGGCTGCTTGGGGAGTGAATCATTGGACGGAAGATCTTCTCTCTATCTCTCCTCCTCTCTGTATATCTGACTTTCCAATAAAATAAAACAAATCTTAAAAAAAATTGACATTATTGGAGGAATGTATCACTTCCAGGATTCAGAAACTTTTTTTTTTCAGTAGAAGTCACTTCAACCTTACAAGGATTGAAACCTTGACTAGTGGGCTTGTCACTCCCACCGCACCTGCAGTCTCCATCAGGGCTTGTCACTGCCACCGCACCTGCGGTCTCCATCAGGGCTTGATTATGCATTTGCCACGTCCTCTTAGCTTTTTTATTGCACTGCAGTATCTTGACAAGTTCTGTCCCTACTGAAACTTTTGTTTTTCCCCAGCACCTCCAGTCTGTATTTTGAGTGTGTATTTTCACAAATATGTAGCAACATTTTAATAACTTTCCCTCTAAGGGATATGATACCAGTTTCATTTATGCTTTCAATTGTAGTAGATGTGCTGCCGAAGCAAGCACTCACCTACTCTAACTTGATGTAATAACTGTAGTCCTCAAATTTCTATTACAGCTGTCTGATAATTGCCTATAATTTTCCTATGGTGCTATGTATCATACTGTAAAAACTCAGTCTCTTTTTTCATCAACTCTAGGTCATTTTGCCTGGATGATAAGGTGGAATTTATTAGTTTCATATGGCTGTAATAAGAAATATAGTATCAAGACAAAAATTCTCTTGTAGTCCTGGAGTTTAGAAATCTGAAATCAAGGTGTAGGTACAAACAGCTAGTTATTCATCATGGTTCAGAAATCTGTGTTCTATCCAGTTCTCACAGGTTCTCCTAGATTTATTTTTTCTTGCTAGTTTGAAGATTTATTTAATTTGTTCTAAAGCAGTGCTATAGAGAAAGAGAGGGAGAGAGAGAGAGAGTGAGAGAGAGAGAGTGAATGAATCCCCTATTCACAGAACAAGGACTAAGCTAGAAACCTGGAAATCTTTCAGGTTTCAGATGTGACTGGCAGGGGGCCTAGCTATTTGGGTTATCTCCAGTACTTTTCCTAGGCACATTAACAGGTCTCTGGATCAGAAGAAGCATACCCTGGACTTAAATTATTACCCATAGGGATGCTGTCATTGCAGACTGTAGTATAATTAGCTACGCAACAATAAGGAATTGAATTTCCTTTACTTACAAAAACAGAGAGCGTGTTAAAGACTGAGATACTAAGGCTTGTATGAAAATCATGAGGATAAGAGAATCACTATTGGTTATCATTCCCTTAAAATTAGAGATAATTATCTAAATTCTCTCTCAAATTTTATGTAACATACAATGCTCTGTTCATTAATTAGGTTAATTGGAATGTTGAAGGACATAGTGTATGAGCTATTTAAGAGATTTGTCTGTAGCTTCATTATAAACTCAAGTCTACTAGCGAACTAATGAAAGTCCATGCAATGCAGTGTACTGCTAATAAGAAGAGCACAGGCATTAGCAAAAAATGGGATTAATATCCTCCAAAGATTGTTCTGGTGAAAAATCATATTGTGTTAATTTGACTCACTTAGTCCAATTCACCTAGTTATTCTATGAGCTTTGTAACACACTTCCAGAAAAAGTTCCTTTTCTAATCATGTTAGCTGAAGATAGTTGTTAAATTGTGTGAGGCAACACACATTTGTGGGATGGCAATGGAAGAAAGAATCTGCTCATCCATATTTTGGTATAACTTCAAGTGAAAAAGCATAGGTCTTTGGAAATGTTTAAAAACTGAATAAGCACATTCAAAGACTCGGCTGCATCAGCTCTTGAAACTTAGGAACCTGCCTCTGACCCGTGATGAGCTGCTTGTTCTTGCCTCCAGAAATCCCACTCTCACTTAGTATCACATCAAAGTTCCAATTGCGAGTCTGTGAGACAAACAAGTGCTTTTTAAAACCATGATTGTGACTTGTTGGTTACTGCAAGTTGTCATGTGAAGTTCCCTTGTAAATCTGCACACCTGCAATAAGTTGTAAGATTCTCTTGTAACTGTAAGCCCTCCAGTTTAGGGTATAAAAATAGAGGAAGAGAAAGGATCAGGACTTAACTGTTGGCATGGGAGTCCAGTCGAGTCCACATGTGTAAATCAAAGAGCCTTTTCTCCCAAGTGCCCTTTAGTTTCCTCAGCCTCTTGTGTAACACAAGTACTCAGTGAACTGTTGTGCAATATGAGGTGGCATCGCAAATGTGGAAATTGATCCCCAAAGAAAATAGACAAGATGGAGCAGGAACGAACTTTAGTGTTTCCCACAATTTTACAAAATATTCTCAAAAGGAAATTACACATAGTTAACAAATCCCAAACAACATAAGTGCAATAAAAACTACACCAAAGCATATCTATCCAAAATGGAAAAAAATAAACAACAACAAAAAGAAAAAAAAACAAAGGGAAAAAGAAAATGTTAAAATCTGAGAGAAGAAATAATGTTAAATATAAGGAAACTGCAATTATAGTGATAAGTGATTTAGGTTCATAAACAATACTGTTAAGAAAAAAATAGAAAAAATTTATTAAGTTGATGGTTAAAAAGAAAATCTGTTAACCAAAAATACATTACCAAAATATATTGTGGTAATAAAATATGATTTGTAATAGATATTATGAACCATAGATGATATCATACTATACAGTAAAATTGTAATATGTATAGAAGAAAGAAAAATTGTTTTCAAGAGGCCTCCCATATCAGGAATTCCTAATCAGAATATTTTACTTTAAGGCAATTGAAAAAGTGAAACTTGAATTTGTAGGAAGCATGAAGTTCAGCAAAAATGATAAATACAGCTTTATGTTTGTTCAAATGTTATGATTATCTCTTCATTATTTTAAAAGAAATCTGACTGCTTTAGGAAGAAATAATGGTAAGAATAATGATAATGAATCATTTTTTAGTTTATTACATGGGCAAGAACAAAATATGCTGCAAATTAGCATAATAAAGAGAAAGACAAATATACGGATAACATCATTTTTTGCTAGATAAACACTAGTACAACCTGAATTCTCTCTTTTTTAAATTTTTTTTTTATTGGAAAGGCAGATATACAGAGGAGGAGGAGAGACAGGAAGCACAACCTGAATTCTCAATCTACTATATACTAATAATTTTATTGCAACATTTACATCCATCATTTTAAAAAAATAAAGTAGTTGAGTACAAGATTGTCTAATATTTTTAAATAAATATAATTCTGAAATAGTTAATGGATATTAAAGGATTATTTGAAATAAGCATTTTCATGTTTCAGTTCATTAACTGTAATATGGTATGAAAAAGCTAGAATGGAAAAGAAGAAAGAACCATTAATTCAATGAGTTATTATATTATTAAAATAAGTTTAGTAAGAGAAAGCTAGAGTAAACTGCTTAAAAGTGTGGCCAAATGAAGCAAAGGTAATTGAACAAAAAGCCAAAATCACTTTTATCTGTCCAGTTATGTAAGTGAACAAAAAGGATGCTACATAAATTACTACTTATATTGAAAACTTATGTGGATGGAGATGTCACTTATCAAATGAGAAAACACTGAAATTTGAAATGATGTCCAATTCTAGCAATGGACACCTTTAGCACTGTTGTTAAGGTTGCATGAGTGATTTGTTTTTATCATTTGTGTTCGTATAAATTTCTACACATGCTATGTATATAGCATGTGAAAAATCCACAAATTCAATTCAAAATATGAGAAGAAAAGGAAGGGAAAGGAATCAAAGAACATGGAAGAAAAATACCTGGAATCAGGTGGAAATTGGAAGGCAGATAGAAAAACATTGCAAGTAGAAGGATAATGGTTATTTTCTTCAAAGTAGAAGAAGGCAACTGTAGAATCGAATAGATCAAGTAAGCAAGGTAATATAAATGGGGCAATTGAATTTATTCTTCTCTGGGCTGCAAGGACAGACAAAATTGATCAGAGGGAAGGAGGTGAACAGAGGTTTGTAACAATCCATATTGTGTAGATTTCAAAGCATTGTTATAAGAGAAGAAATGACAAGAGATTGAGTACAAAATGTTCTTGACAAATATCAGATATGGCATAACTGAGAAAATAAAAGGCAACATTAACTTCATAAAGAAAAATATATCTCTTCCAGAATACTACATAAAATCTAGTTTGGGAAAAAATAAAATAGCACAATACTACTGATAACTGAATAATGTTAAGAAAGCAATATTTCTGGGCCCAGCATGATAGCCTAGTGGTTAAAGTCCTTTCCTTGCATGTGCTGGGATCCCATAGGAGCACCAGGTCACATCCCACCGGTCCCATTTCCCATCCTGATTACTGCTTGTGGCCTCGGAAAACAGTTGCAGAGGAACGAAAGCCTTGGGACCTTGCAGCACATGGGAGAACTGAAGAAGCTCCTGGCGTCCGGCTTTGGATCAGCTCAGTTTTATCCAATGTGGCCATTTGGCAAGTTAACCAGTGGATGGAAGAGCTTTCTGTCTCTGCTTTCTGTAAATCTGAGTTTCCAGTAAATAAATAAATATATAAATAAATAAATCTGTAAAGAAAAAAAAACAGTGTTTCAAAGAAATGTAAGCAGAAAGTTTAGCAGCATTGCAA
This sequence comes from Ochotona princeps, assembly GCF_030435755.1. Classification (NCBI taxonomy): domain Eukaryota; kingdom Metazoa; phylum Chordata; class Mammalia; order Lagomorpha; family Ochotonidae; genus Ochotona; species Ochotona princeps. Next base: position 57,260,250 of record NC_080834.1, read on the forward strand.
TCACTAACATGCATTAAGTATGTGTTCATACAGGGAAATGCAAGTTGGAAGTGTTCAGTTCAAACACAATTTGCACTTATCCAAAATCAATTTCTTTGTAATTATGAAATGTATTACAATGTAGCATGCATAAAATTTGGATACATTTTCAACAATATTGCTTTGTTTACCACACTACATTTTCAATTGTATTCATTGTTGTGTCTTCCTTCATAATCAATTTTCTATTTTTACTCAAAGAACAATAATTTTAATTGCAGCAATAATGAGAGAAAAATATTTTCTTTTTTGCTTGAGGTAGTAACATTTCACATTTGAAACAATTATTAAGGTTAAATAAATAGGTCGAATTATTCCAAAACCTTCAAACTGTGAAGGTTACACTAATCCTTTTACCATAAATGCCAAAAAGTGAAATTGCATCAATAATTAGACAATAGAATAAATGAAATAATTAGAAACAAGGATAACATTCTTTTAATAATGAATGTATGAGAAAAAAAAGCTTTCATATTATTCTCCTCAGATATTATTTACCAGAGAAGCCAAGTTTCATCCAAGTTTTTCTCACACTCGTAACAATGGAGTGAATTCAACCATGTTGAGACATCCTGGATCAACATGGAAGAAAGAGCTGTTTCAATGTATGCATCAAGGACTTAGAAAATAGCACTTTAAGTGAATTTACTACCTTGAAATCACATATTAAACACCAAGGACAGCTCTATGAAATGGTTATCTCTACATCCACTTCTCCTAATAAAAAGATGCAGTGTTATGCATAATTTTTAAAGATTTAAATAAACAGAGTTACAACGATGAAGTTACAGAATACATTATTGACAATATGGCATTTTCTTTTCCAAACTGATAATATTGTAAGCAGGTAGCTAGTGAGTGATGAAAGCCTGAGTTCTGCCAGCCACACCTGTTTCTGTAACCTGGCTGCACTCAAACCTTACTTGTTTCAGGAGGATGTAGCTGCCAGGCTTGGATCAGATAGAAAAATATCCAACATAACTGCAATATTGGCATCTCTACTCCCAGTAGGCATTCGAAAATGACTACCATCGAGTGCCTGTTGCCATTATGTTTTTGAGATTAAAAAAAGGAAAAGAGAAAGAAAGAAAGTAGAAAGAATAAATAGGTATGGAGATGAGTGATACTCAGCCTCATGTTAAGCCAGGCATCCTTTGAATATTCAGTTAAGTATCACCTCAAACATAAGCCCATAACCTTCTCAAGGACACCTCCAAACCGTAGGAATGAGAGGCTCTCTATGCTGAGACTCCCTACATTTCTGAATCTGTACTTCCCATTTGTCTTTAAACAAATATTGTTTCTCTGTTCACCCTTTTATGTATCCTGCTGCAATTTCTTCACAAGTGACAATAAGTTCAGTAACTTAAAACATATACAGAATACAATAGTTCAGTATATTAGTACAAGAATGAACACAATGAAACTCAGTATAGCACGTTTAGAAACTAAAACTGCATCGTTATTATGATAAGCATGCCTCTTTGGTGTCCTGAGGAAATTAAATTATTACTTAAAGACATTTATTTGAAAAATAATATAAATGAAAGCCAAGCCCCTAATCACAATATGCATCCAAATAGAACACAGAATATAGGGATAAATATGAAAGACTAAATTAACAAACAAACACTTCTAGGAGCTAACAGGTAAGGTTTAGGGTGAAAAGTAAGTGTTCTTCAACAGAGAAGAAAGAGAGCTCATCATAAAGAAGTGATGTGATGAAGTTCTTTAAAATAAAACAACAAATGGTCCGGCGCAGTGGCCTAGCGGCTCTCCTTGAACACCCCGGGATCCCATATGGGCATTGGTTCTAATCCCGGCAGCTCCACTTCCCATCCAGCTCCCTGCTTGTGGCCTGGGAAAGCAGTCATGGACGGCCCAAAGCCTTGGGACCCTGCACCCACATGGGAGACCCGGAAGAGGTTCCTGGTTCCCGGCTTCGGATTGGCGCAGCACTGGCTGTTGTGGGCACTCGGGGAGTGAACCATTGGACGGAAGATCTTCCTCTCTGTCTCTCCTCCTCTCTGTATATCTGACTTTCCAATAAAAATAAATAAAACAACAAAATAATGTGTGTGGAAGTAAACAAAGTAAATGTTTATGATACTTGTATAAGACAAAGGAGTTGTATCCAGGATGCATAAAGAATGAATCCCTGGGCTGGGGAACTAGGGAGGAAATAAACAAGTAAGATAAATCAGACAAAATATTTGCATAGGACCTAACATAGATACACAGAGATTCATACATCCCTATCCAAAAATATGGCTACCATTATAGGATTTAAAAGAGAAAATAAAGTGAAAATTATCCTAAGCATTACATTCCTAAATAATAAGACACATGATTCTGCTTTAAACTGTTTGTTTGCAAAACATTTTCAATGCTAAATTTGTTTTTTTTTTTGTTTTTGTTGCACTTGTTACTCTAATAATACTCCCTAAAACAACCACTAAAAACCCAACTTATCAGACATCTGTGAAATGTTATTAAAAATGAATTGCTCATATTTGAGATTCATAATCATACCTGTGTTAAATATTAATTTGAGTGGAAAAAGATAAATCATAATTAAGACATGTCAAGAATATAAGAGGTGACTCCAAGTTTACTTTTTTAATGCATATAACTGCTTTCTAGAATTCCATCAGTTCAATGATTAATTTGTAAAAGGAATTTTTAGAAAATACATTTTCCAATGCAAGACCTTTATTTATTTACATCTAAAACCTTCCATGTTCTCATAAAACATCTTGAATAACACAGAAAGTAAAGTGTGCAGATATCCCCATAAACGGGTACAGCTTCAGGGATGTGACTCTGCTTTATGGCTGATTACCCTCTTCCCAGCATTGGATGGATCATGGCAGTACCCAGGTATAAATATGCTTCTCATCAGAAAACATTCAAATAAATCAATGGAGCAAATTTTTGCTGATGGTATGTTGGAGCTTTCAATTGACTGGGATGATACTCTGCTGGCTCTGTCTTCAGACCAGAGAGGGTATACCTAAGAAGCCGTTGAACTTGACTGGACAATAAGATGCTGGACTCTATGTTTGGTATATCCTTGCAATGAGGGAATCTCAATTGAACTTGAACTGTGGTTATGCAACAAGGTGGAGGAATCCACCATCGTGGGAGGGTTTGGGGAGGGGTGGGGAGAATCCCAGTACCTATGAAACTGTGTCACATAATACAATGTAATTAATGAATAAAAAAAAAATAAATCAATGGAGCAGTGCAATCGGGAGTAAGTCTAAACACCATTCTTAATGTTTTACATGATATAAGTTTATCAACAAAAACAAAGGCTTTCTGTTGATTTTTTAAAATTCCTCACATTGAATTCCAGTATTTGCATCTTTTCTGAATGGCATTTCTCCGTACATTTAGGGGGAAAAAAAGATTTAAATGATTTACATATTTTTTTCTCATTTGTCCCTGTTCAAATATGCTAGAAATTATCAAATACCCAGGTGTGTTGTTTTTCTAATTCCCAAGAAAATACATCTTTCTGTAAAAAATGCTTTGCTCCCTAAATAATAGCATGAAATGAAAATGTGTGAACATTTTTGTAAAAAATCTCTAGTTCATGTTTTCTATTTAGTGAGTTGGTTGCTTTCATTATGGAAATTAAATCATGTCAAAATTTAACTTGTAATGCTACTAACCAAGAAGAGCCATGAAAACAGGACAAAGTGTCAGAACTGTTAGAGGATTGTTGACTATTTAATAAAGTCAGCATTGCAGGTGACCCTCTCCTTTTCTGAAGGTCAGAAATGCAAAAAAGCAACTCATCAATGATCAAACGGATAGCGCTTTTTCCAGCATGATTGAGTATTTAAAAATCACTTTATTACATGTTTGTTTGGTAAGCTACAAAATATGATAGACTTTGGGAATATCAAGCCACATATTACTATTCTTGATTAAACATTTTAGCTCAAATTGCATGACACCGTTAAAAATAACTAATTCATTAAATTCATATCCGAACCATATAGCTTAAGTGACATACAATTAAAAGTGAGGACACAAAAAGGAGAATTAGGGCCCGGCGCTGTGGCCTAGCAGCTAAAGTCCTCGCCTTGAAAGCCCCGGGATCCCATATGGGCGCCGGTTCTAATCCCGGCAGCTCCACTTCCCATCCAGCTCCCTGCTTGTGGCCTGGGAAAGCAGTCGAGGATGGCCCAATGCTTTGGGACCCTGCACCCGCGTGGGAGACCCGGAAGAGGTTCCTGGTTCCTGGCTTCGGATCGGCACAGCGCTGGCCGTTGCGGCTCACTTGGGGAGTGAATGATCGGATGGAAGATCTTCCTCTCGGTCTCTCCTCCTCTCTGCATATCTGGCTGTAAAAAAAAAAAAAAAAAAAAAAAAAGAAGAATAAATCTTTAAAAAAAAAAAAAGGAGAATTGATGTACTGATCAGTGAGTGTTGGATGGCTCGGTAATGAAAAGAAAAACAGCAAAAAGCCCATGTAATTATCCTACCTAAAAAACTGGTTCTGTTTTATTCTCCACTTATCAGAATGTTTAGTACAAATATTTGAAACCAAAGCAGAAAATACCAACAGGGTTATTATGAGGGGAAGTGTGTCACACTCCAAAGTTACTATGAGGACAAGTTTCACAGTTTGCTTACTTCTGTTCCTCCAGTGGAGGTGTGCACTAGCAACACCTGGGATACTTTACGAATCAGACAGATTTTTGAGAACTACAGCCAGACTAAAGTCTTTTTTTTCCCACTCTTTATTTTTTATGACACAGTTCCATAAGCTCAGGGAGTTTTCCCTCCAACCCCATCTGTTCCCCCTCCCACTAATGATTTCTCCTGTAGTATTACAATAGTATAGTCCTTCAGAAACAAACACCCAGAAATCCATCATTCTACTATTTAAGTATATCCTGATACTGTAGGTATAGACAATGGCAGAAAATCCAGCATACTATTGTCAAAATATATTTAATAGTTTCATTGGACTCCATCTTTTATTTGAGAGTATGGATGTATACTGTAATGTATCTTCACTTCTTAGAATGACAGTCATTATTATGCACTTCCTCTGGATGAATATATGTACATGTATGTGTATGTATATACATGTACATGTATATATGTGTGCATATGTATACATATACACACATATATATATATATGGATCTTGTATTTAGCATGACAGTTGCCTTTTATCAGAGAGAACATATTATATTTGATATTTGTCTTTTGGAATTGACTTACTTCACTGAGCACAAAGTTCCTAGTTGGGACCATTTTGCTGGAAATTATAGAATTTCATTCTTTGCAATGACTGAGTAACATTCCATATATGCACAGCAATACAACCTGCAATAGTAAAGACTTAATTAGGTGAAAATGGAGAGGGAAAGTGGTGACTATCTGAGTGGCAGTTAGATAATTTTCTGTTCCAGAAATTTTCCTGTGCTATTGATACTAACACTTTCCAAGAGAACCTTCAGCACCACTGAGACTAGGTTTTGGAAGATGTTTTAGTTTGTAGTTCTCACATAGTTAATTTTGTTCTATGCTTCAAGAAGTGATAAAGCACCAATGCAATTCCAAAATACCCCTCAGAATAAACTTCATCAAAGCTTTTTCATTAATCTGTATAAGTAAAAAAAAAATTCTATCCATTCATTTTCAAATTTGTTATTTCTTATTTATCTCCAGCTGGAATGTGAAGCTTCACTCTATACAAAGCACACACCCCAATCATATTTTTTTCTCAGAACAAAGTAAAATAGGTTGCCTAATGCTAAGATAAAAACAAAATATCGAACTTTATTTTTAGGAAGGTATTAAGGAACAGAATTCTTTAAACTTGCCATAGCTTTTAAATGTCTGATTGATTGATTGTGCTCTAAACATTGTCTATTTGGAGGATATGCAATTTCATCTGACAAGATGATTGAGAATATTAACGTGACAGTGTACAAATAATAGGAATTATTAAAAGCATTCAAATTTCTTAGAAATTCAATTTGTTAGCTACCTAATTCTTATATTACATATTTTTATTTTTAAGTTGTTTGGGTCTTTCAGGGCATCGCAACAATATTTTATTCTTCTGAATAGTCATATATTTAATAAGCATTGAGTAGCAACTTTTAAAACTTTTTCTGTTTCTTGCATGTGTTTTATAGATTGTTTAAAAACAAATAGCATTTACTCATTTTATTTATATGAACGAAAAGAGTGAGACAGAGAAAGACAGATGACCTTTCCATTGCTGGTTTACTCTCCTAAGAGGACTGTGGCAGCCTGCGCTGTGCAAGGCCAAATCGACCAGCTGTAAGTCAGTCAAGTGAGTGTCCAGGACCCACCTCTTCCACCCAACCACTACAGAGACTATGGTTTAGTAGGAAACTAACATTTAAAGTGGACCAAAATTCCAATGTGGATTCCATTATCCCAATTAGCAACTCAACAACTATGTTAAGTCCATTCTCCTTGTGTGAATTTTAAATGAAATTGTCCATTGAGGGAATTATACAGTAAGTCACAAATGAAGAAATGCAGAAAGAAAACCAAGTGATTTCTCTGCATGAAATAAATGCATCCAGGCATGTTTAGAGGGTGTCTGCGGACAGGTTATTACAGACACCATTAGAAAAGAGCAACTTTGGCAATCTAGAGTAGTAGCAAAATCTTAAGAGAAACATCACATTTTAGTAGTAGTATTTCATTACTGCAATGTGCTGAACTAACATATTACACGTTATATTTAAGCTTTGGAGCAGTGATTTTCAACCAGGTTCACTATTGCACTGAATCCTCCAGGATATTTTAGAGTGCATCATGTATCATATAGCCATCTTACTCCAGATTCCCTGCAGATCAAAGGGCAAAAGTGCAAACTTTAGAAACCCAACTCTAAGAAGTCCAGGATGCAGGAACAGGAACAAATCAACAGTACTTATTTATTTATGCATTTCCTCTAGAGTCAATGTTGGTATGCTTTTAAAATTCTCTTCTGGCCCCACATGGTAGCTAAAATCCTTGCCTTGCATGCATGTGCTGGGATATCCTGTGGTTGCTGGTTCATAACCAGCTCCCTGCCTGCGGCCTGGGAAAGTAGTCAAGAAAAGCCCAGAGCCTTGGGTCCCTGCACCTGTGTAGGAAACCCAGAAGTTCCTGGTTTGTGGCTTTGGATCAGTTCTGTTCCAGCTGCTGAGACCACTCGGGGAAAGAACCAATGAAACAAAGATCTTTCTCTCTGTCTTTCCTTATCTCTTTAGATACACCTTTTCAATAAAAAAAAAATCTTGTAATAACAAATAAAAAAAGAACAAAACACACACACAAAAAAAAACAGGACCAAAAAAAAAAAAAAAACCCAAAAAACTCTGTTCCAAAATGTGATAAAAATTAGGAGCAATGCATTTTTTGTTTCTTGCAGAGACACTTAGTTTAACAATCGGTACATGTTCTAAGAAATGCAATTATGTTTTTAGGTCATGTCACGATCGTGTGAATATTTAGAATCTAAGTACTTAAATTCTGTTGTGTTAACCACGACGAGTTGTACAAACAGGATTCAGTGAATGCCATATGCATGAGGCTGTATTAGAAAAAGCAACACAATATATTATTATAATTTTATGAGGGCACCCTAAAATAATAATTTAATGATATGGAGCTATAAATATCAGCAATAGAATCATTTATTACTAAGTATTATGTAACATACATAACTGTGCCATACTTTTATTTTTTATTTGTTTTTGAAGATTTACTTACTTTTTTTAAAAGATTTTTATTTACTTTTATTGCAAAGCCAAATATACAGAGAGAAGAAGAGACAGAGAGGAAGATCCTGTGTCCTATGGTTCACTCCCCAAATGGCCGCAGCTGGAGCTGAGCCAATCCGAAGCCGGGAGCCAGGAGCGTTTTCTGAGCGCAGGGTCCCAAGGCTTTGGGCCATCCTCCACTGCTTTCTCAGGCCACAAGCAGGGAGCTGGATGGAAAGTGGAGCTGCCGGGATTAAAACCGGCGCCCATATGGGATCCCAGGTGTGCAAGGCGAGGACTTTAACCACTATGCTATCATGCTGAGCCCGAAGATTTACTTATTTAAAGGCAGAGTTATGGAGAGGTGAGGGATGGGAAAAAATACATAGTGAGAGATCTCCCATGCCAAGTTTCACTCTCCAAGTAGCTGCAAAACCTGGGATGGGCCACACCGAAGCCAGGACCCAAACGTTCAACCATGTCTCTCATTTGGATTCAGTGGCTTAGGTCATGGCCTATTTCCCACTGCTTTCCCAGGAGCATTGCCAGTTGACAGTTCAGCAGCTGAGTTAAACCAAACATGCATAAGGGGTGACTGTTCTGTGGGCAGTGGTTTAACCTTTTATGACATACCATCCTGTGGGCAATTGCCACAGACCCCTACCCTGCTGCCTGGAGGGCGTGGCTTAAGCCTAACCTTCCCTGTGGCCTGAGGCACAGCTTTCATGCCTACATGTGGAATGTGACCTCCAACATGGCCACAAGGTCAAGGGGAGTACCTCTGACATGACCGGAAGATCTAAGGAGATGGATGTATCATACAACCAATTACAGCGTCCTTGGTGGGCGTGGTGTATGCCAGAAGGCTTCGTCCTGCCCTCTCCTTCTTTACCCTTTGAAGTCTGTAACCTGTGCATAATAAAGCAGACATTTCTCATCAGCTTGTGTCCAGTGGTCCTTGCAGCCGAAGGCCACCGTATACCTTACCCTCAGTGACCGTGGGGCGTTCTGGCAGTCCTAAACCTCTAGACCACCTGCTCCTCTAGTTTTAATTTAATGATAGTGTAGCATATGTGTATTGAAAGTGGCAAAAAGAGGATACATTGTGCTGTGAAATTGTGATGGTTACTATAACATGTGGTAGTCAAAATATTTCAAGTCCCTTATAATAGTGTGGGGCCACCAAGGAACATGAAATCTGTTATTGATGGAAACCTAATTGTCATCACATGACATCAGTGCAAATTTTACAGAGCACAAAGCATATTTGGCTCCATCAAGAAATAGGCTTGGGCCAAGTGTGATAGTGTAGTGGTTAAAGTCCTCACCTTACACACACCTGGGATCCATATGGGCGCCGGTTCTAATCCCGGAAACCCCACTTCTCATCCAGTTCTGTGCTTATGGGCTGGGAAAGCAGTTGAGGATGGCCCAAAGCCTTGGGGACCCTGTACCTGTGTAGAAGACCTGGAAGAGCTCCTGGCTTCAGATTGGCTCAGCTCCAACTGTGGCGGTCACTTGGGGAGTGAACTATTGGACAGAAAATCTTCCTCTCTGTCTCTCCTCCTCTCTGTATATCTGCCTTTCCAATAAAAATGAATAAACCTTTAAAAATAAGAAGAAACAGTCTAAATGGTAAAGTCCATCATGCTGGCAGTCCTTAGGGATTCCCTGCACAGCATTTGCCTCCAGATGGATGGAACAACCTTGTACGTTGATGACCTAAGGAGGAACAGCAGCAACAGAACAGGAAAGACACAATCCTTGGCACTAATGTCAACATTCTCGAATAAGTGCATACTTCATATAAAATAAGAGTTTTTGGAGAAATTCTAAGCTGAACATGTTTATGAGGGAAGTAATAAGGAGGTGATTAACCATATAGATGAGAGCAGGATGCAAAGAAAGCTATGGAAATTGTACAAACTAAGGTTCTCTATTCGTTTACAGCCATAACCATGTGCTAGTAAAGAAAAGCCTGTTATTTAGGAATTGTCTTTCTATTTTAACAAAGAAAAAAATGCAGAAGTTGTGGTCCCTTTGTGTGGAATAAATTAAACCATATGATCTGGGCTTTGTCTAAAGTTGCTCAACCAGTAAGAATTTTCTCTAGATGTGTAGACAAAAGACAATATATCAAAGTAGCCAAAATGCTTTAATGACTCCACATATATTTTCCTGTTGAACAGCTAATGAGGTGACAACCAGCTGGGTCTCAGTATTTATAGATATGGTTTCTGTCCTTTACATGGTTATGATCTCAAAATGCAACTACCATCTCTCTACATACACTAAGTAACTTAACTATAGCTTCACATGACATCTTTGTACCTTGAAGTAATAGAGGAAAAAATATGAAACTGTCTAGCCTAGGCCTCATATCTCCTACACCTATTTTGCAATCTCTTTTTAGTTGGCAGACTCTTTAAGCCAGTAGGTGGTCTCTGCTTCACTTCCCTAGTAAAGTTGCTTTCTTGCCTGCTGTAGTTACACAGTCATTACTTGAATTTCTGATATTAAACAGGATGTTTCAATCACTTGACAGAGTAAACCATACAAGTTGCTAACATATTGATACTTTATCTCATGCAAATTACTCTACTTCCAAGTTTCCAGTGAAACTGCTGTATTTTTTTAGCAAAGATTTGAAAAATTGCCTCTATTTTAGTGTGAAGTCCAAAATAATTGATTCTTACCCTATCAATCTTCTTTTGACTATTTTATTGTTATGAATCTATTATTTCAGGTCAATTGCACTGAATGTATCTATATTAACCCAGTTTAAAACATTTTATAAAATATGAATATTTATCAGGTATTTGTGTGTTGTAATGAAACTATCAAACATACAAACATAAAGAAAAAAATTAGATCAGGTTTCTCTGGACTGGGTTATTGCCTATAATTTTAGATTAATTCAATAAAATTGACTAGTTTTGTTCCTAAAACTGATTTCTTGATAGGTCAGCATATAGCTAGATTATGTCCACAATGGCATTTTTTTCCATTCGCATGGAGTTTGATATTCTGGCTGACAGCACAGCCATAGCTGGATTGCCTTTTCTTTTAATCCAGTATGCTAGCGATGAGTCCTTCACATAGTAGTTCTATGATAAGGAAAACAGCATGAAGGGCAACCACAAGTGTACAAATAGAGTTGAAGTTTGTTATTGCTTTAAGTGAACTTTTGTTCCCTTGGACACTGAAATGCAGAGAAGTATTGTACCATAATCACTATGAAAAACAACTATCAAAAGCATTTTTTGCAGAAATTTGCAGAATACTTTAATCTTATTCCAGTGATTCATTACTGAAACATAGAAGTAAACAGATTAACTCACAGAATCTTTCAATATCTCGTTTAATTGCTGCATTAAATAGAGTGTGTTATTTAATGTTCTGCAATTGCACACTGAAGTGACTTTTCAGGTGCCTGTCAATTCAGAGCTCAATCAAATTACAGTGATAATAAAGAAACAGACTAAAGTCATAGTCACTTTAATTGAAAATGGAGGAAATGCAAGTTTCAAGGTAGTCTTTCTTTTGTAGAAACATTGGCATCTAACCAATCATAAGATTTTTCTGCACTCTTCACCAGTATTCTGTCCAAGAAAAGGCATCATGAACACTCTTGCCTGTGTGCCTATATAATATAACTTTGATTTACTTCTGCTATAGAACATAGCCCAAGTTTTAATTTACTCTCTTAGTCTTCTTCCTGACTTTAGACTGTCGAGAAATGAAAGACCCTTTGTGTATTCTTTTATAATTGTGGGGCTCAGGGGCAAAGAGGTTACTAAGATGGCGACTAACTGTTCAGGTCACTGGCGGGCAAGATGGCGGCTCAGAGTAGAGCCCTGGGCGTGAATCAGGGCAGGAGTCACGTAGCTCCAAGGAAATACTGATTGACCAGGGCCATCTCGCTCACCTACCCCTGGTCTATGGGAGGTGGCTTCCACAGTCATTCTCCTAGTAATTGGCTCCTAGTTTCTCCCCTCCTGGAGTTCCCGAAATTCCTGTCCTGAGGCTATCCCTTACCCTATATAAGAAATTGAATTTCCCCAATAAATCGGAACTGCTTAGACACAGACCCTGTCCATCTGTTTGTCTCTCGTGGGCCGGGAGGCTGGGTGGCGGGCAGCAGGCTCATCCCCTCCGGCAACGGGGTACTAAAGGAATCTGTGGGGGAGACCCCGCAATAATCAGTCTTAACGATTTGGGAGCGGTTTCCTCCTTCTGTTAGAAAAGAATAAAGATCATAAATTCAAATCCATCTGATTCTTCCCTCATGGTACTCTTACTGATTTTTGTTTGTTAGACTGCTGCTTTTTTTTTCTTTTCTTTTTACTATTCTTTCATTTCATGAATTCCCAATGCGATTAATCTTTTCCTCTCCTCAGTTGTGGACATTCGTTCTTAATATACAATACATACTCTATCATATATATATATATATATATATATAATTTATATATAAAACAATAAAAATCACACTCAGAAGTATACAACTATTCATTCAGAAACTAAATATATCTCATTTCTGTAACATAAATTCTACTTGAACATCAATTTTGAGAAAGTCTTCTTTCTTTGACTACATTAATCACTTTACATTCCCTAGGAGAACTAGACTAGACTCAGATTTATATATTTCCCCTTACCAATCATAACATGAGGAAATCTGCAGGAGTGTGTCTGAAAGGGTTTCAGAACATTTTTGGTTTGTTTTCAGCTATTTGGCACTTTCACAAGCTACTGCTGAGCTCTGTTGTCCCCTCTAGGACTCATGAAATCTGATCAAATCTCATCTATAGTATGTTTGCTTTTAGCACCATGAAATATAGATACATTCTGTGAGGTGCAAGTTGAACTTGAAAAGGATAGGATGGTGTATGATACTTCACTGCAACGGGTATTGGTAAACCTTTTGGAAATTATTTGTTCCAAGTTCCAGGCAACACAGATAATTTTAGCAAAAGTAATATTATCAGATACAATCTGTGACAAACATTCTTATGAATCCACGCAGCTGACAGTTTCTATGGATTAAAACTCCTAAAGATTTGTTTTGAACTCAAAAGTGTTAAGTATCTTATAAATGACTACCATCTTATTGAGGGATAGCTACTAGCCATGCAATAACCCAAGTCTTTAGACAGCCTGTATGGACCTGTATTAAATGTATGACAATCAGTTTATGTCTAACTTTCAATCCTTCTAAAGTAATGCTCACTTATTCTTCTTACTGTGGAAGAGAATAAAAAGTGAGGATATTTAAAAGCTGTACTTTGCTAACTTTGTTCTGTTTTTAAAAAGTTTAATTTATTTTTATTGCTGATTTGAAGCCAGGAGTTCTTTCTGGGTCTCCCACACAGGTGCCCTAATCCCTGGTGCAAGAGCAAAAGCTGGACTGGAGATTCAGCATATCTGAGAAGAAAGTGTGACACTCCAGTGTGGAGTGCAAGTATCTGAAGTGGCAGACTAATCCACTGCACTTTAATGCTTGTCTGGAATTTATTTAAATCAAGCAGATTTTGTTGTTGTTGTTTGTTTGTTTGTTTTAAGACAATGGGTCAAACTGCATGTTCTGGTTAGTAAATGTAATTGGGCCAACTGTGTGATGTACCTACTAAAGCCACATACTGAATTACTGCTATCCCATTTGGGTGTCAGTTCAAGCCCTGGCTGCTCCACTTCCAATCTTGCTCCCTGTACTGTCCAGGGAAAAGGAGTAAACAAAGATCTCAATGTTTGGACCTCCACCACCAATGTTGCCGAACTTGATGAAGTAACAGTCTCCTGCCAGAATTAGCCCTGCTTCTGAGGAGTGAACCTTTGAGTGCAAGATTTCTCTCTCTCTCTCTCTCTCTCTCTCCCCCATTTTCAAATAAACCAAATACATTTAACATAATTAATACAATTTGACCATAATCTTAAATTATAACACTTTGTGATGATGAAACAATCATGGAAGGATTACAAAGGTAATAAGGTCTAAATCTGAACTCTGTAATGTATTAATCATGTTCTACTACATAGAATATTACCTTAAAACGTACTTTCTTTATATAGTGGTTTTCTGGTTAATCAGCTTGGCCCAATGTCCCCTAAACAATCAGGGCCAAGATTAATTGTTATCAGGTGGTCTTACTGTCCTTGGTTTTGCATCAGAGAACTAGGAAGGCACAGAAGGATGGCATAATGGTAGGAACTGGGGCTTCCACACTTCTTCATTAAAATGAAGCCACAAAAGTAGCTCTGATTCAATGGCTTCCTCTAAGTTCCATCATCAGTTAACAGTATAAGTGAACTGAGATTCAGTCTCGGGCACTGTGTAAAGGAGTGACTGTCCAGATCATGGGCCCCAAACCTCTGCAACATATTACCTGTCACTTGGCCAATTTTTTTATAGGCTCTGATTCTAATATTCAGAGATGAATCTTTTAAAATAATGTTTAATGCCAAGCTGATGAAATATGATGCTTTTTCCATTGGATTTGGGTAATAGTATCCAGTTGTTGATTATAGTTCCTGATTGATTTGCTTCTCTTAGAAAAGAAAAAGCGATTCAGAGCTTCTAAATAATTTATCTTCACACTGGTAGGCTGGTAGCACCTAAGTGTGAGACACTAGTGAAATTATTTGTACAAATATTGAGAAAATTTAGGGAATATTTTCAAATGCCTCTAACAGTTTTTGGTAAATAAAAAATAACATGTTATACAGTATTACATGCAAAAATAAAATGCTGAGCTTTGCAAATAAAGTAATTGGGAGTTTTAAGTATTCATCTTAAACTTTGTAATGCACTATATAATCTGTAGCAATGATTAATTTTTCTTAGTTTTTGAGAGAATTACTGTACTTATACTGATTCAATCAATTATTCATTTATGTAAAAGCTATTCTTTCATGCAAAGTGTGGCTCTGTAGTCAAATTTGGCTTGGCTGGTTTATTAAAATGACAAATATCATATTTTCATCAATTTCATTTTATGATTACCTGCATATACAAATATTTTAAACATATAGAAGGAAAAAATATATATGAAGTATATACAAAATGCCTCTTTTCCATGTCTATCTATTTTGTTCATGTTGATGCTACCTAAAAAGAAAACAAATAAAATATTTGTGACTCAATTATTTTCTCTGCAAAATATTATAGCAACAACATGGTATAAGTAAGTAATAATGCAGACTAATTAGAATTTCACTATATTAGGGTATCCCAGATCCAGTAGGTCCATTAGATAGAATATAAAACAATTTACAGTAAAATGATCAGTAGCCAAGCCTAATGATTTATATATCAAATATTGAATGTTGTTATGAGTTGTGTGCTGCCCTTTCGAATTATTTAGCCAAATGTTCTATACTTTTTTCCCAGTATTGGTTTTAATTTTTTGTCACATACTTTAGTGTTCATATTATTTTAGTCATCTGTGCTATTCTGCCCTTTAGGATTGCTCATTTTATTTCAAAATGATCAAGTAAAAAATTCATATCTATATTTGAAAAGCAGAGTTGTTTCATAATTCTATACATTATAATATATTTTATCATAAATGAAAAACATTTTTGAGCATGGCATAACTCATGCAAATATTCAACAAAGATACATATTTTATGATTTTTCTAATACTTAACTTTAAAATGTTTTATTATTCTTTTTATAGTGTGGTGTGCAATTTTAATGTGCTTAAAATTTGCTTTAACCTCTCAATCTGAGACACTGATACTGAAGGCAGGAAGCAACTACTGGCTAAATCAAATATGTATTTCAAGTAAAGATATTTCACACTGAACTCAGGGAAACGCAGCTTTTATGTTAATGCTTCAATTTTGATCAAAATTGGTCCGTTTCTAAAGTTATTCCACTCAAGTCACTCTTCTCATTAACATGAAATATATGAAGGGCATGTGTCTCTTCGGAAGCCAATAATACCTGTGTCCCTGAAAGAAGCTCTGTCTGAATACCAAGAAGAACAGGACTGTCTACAAAATAGGATGCAAGTGATATGACCTCTCTCTAATTATTCAGAAACAACACTGTCTAGAAGTTTCAAGTGCAATTTTTGCAACTTACTGAGGTCACCTTCCTCTCTTACACTTTAATTGAAATGCTGTCTCTCTTACTTGCCTTTAAGCCTTTAGAAGAATATTCAAAAGACCTTCTTAAGCACACTCCAGTACTTAACTGTAATATTTCACAGTGTTCTCAGGAATGTACATTGAAATAATGCAGTTAATCAAAATGTTACAACACAGAAATCATGAAGATTTAAACAACATAAAAATCATGTGCCACTCAGTATCTTCTTAATCGTGTTAGATGATTGAGACCTGTTCATCCTAAAGTTCAAAACAACATTTCCTAAAGGATTGTAGTCAGTAAAGAGTTTATAAAGACATTAAGCAGGTCATACCTTCTGTACTTAGCCTCATTAGATCAACGACATCATTTAAATACAGTGCATTAATTTTGCCATTAAATTTTGTATCCATATTGAGCAGCATTAATCAAGCTCTTAGTTTATCAAATACCAATTAGTTACATGTACCAAAACTTTCATCAGTTTCCTGTTACCTGAATATCTCAATATTTTATAAGTAGTAACATTTTTTACTCCCTTGCAAAGATTGCATTTATAGCTCATAAAACAAAATGCTCCGAAATGGAATAATTGTCAACATACAAGAGTGCTTCATGTGCACAATGCTATCATTAAATAAAATAGTATATTTTCTGATGTGGAAATTTTAATTTTTTGAAGTGCTAACTCTAGTGTTTTAAGCCATCCAGACCAAAACAGACACTATTAAAAAATTAGCTTTACTGGTAAAAAAAAAATACACCATTATAAAAATGATTGCTGCTAGTTAGGGGTGGGGACTGTGGAAACCCATCACCAGTGTCAGGTGGCCCATAGTAGCCTGAGTATGAGGGCTTGGGTAGGGAGAGGGCTAGAGGCATAGCACTGGTGGGGCAAGTGAGGAATTTTGAACCCATCTCTGGGCAAGTGCAGAAAACCTGGGGATTTCTGTATGTGCTTGGTTCTGGATGAAGTGAGGAGAGAGGAAGGGAGAGTCCCAGGTCAGGATGCTGCCCTGGTGTGCTGGTGGACAAGGCCTGGAAAACTTCAATGGGCCTGGATATTGGGTGCGTGAAGGGGTAAGACACCAAGTCAGGACATGTTCCAGGAGCTTGGTACTCTGGCACATGGGAAAAACTCGGGATCAGGACACCACGCACTGGGATTCTGAAGGTTGGGCTGGAAAACCCATGCGCTCTTGAACACAAGGGTTGTGGGTTGATCAGGAAAGGAGCAAGAGAATATGGGGTAGGGAAGACCACCATGGGAGTATCTTGCACATGTGGACTGACTCCTGAGGGACTCCCAAAAATAAGGCCACTGTATTTGCAGGTAAGTGAGGAGACTGAGACCTGATAGTTTGGTGGAGAGAGACCAAAAAACCTTTTTGTGTCAGAGAGATTCACCAGCCCACAGGGGACACCTGAATTGGGCTTGTTAGCATGAGACATTGCTGACAACCACATCCAAGCCCACTTGAACACTAGGGCTAGGGGCTGTCTGGCAGGATTAGATCCCAGCACTTGACAGTAAGTGTCGGAACAGGGAATGGATCACATCAGGCTGAGCCATGGCACTAACCAGCATGCAAGATTACCGGGAATGGGAGTAGATTCTTTGTGTTATATGTGGGCTCAAACCTATGGAAGTACAAGTTCCACTAGTTAGTTTAAGAGTTGGGGTGGTGATGGCCTAAGCTAGGCATGATCATGGAATCTACCAAAACTCACAAGAACTGAGGTTGGGAACAGGCTGGGATGGTCCAGGTTGATGTACCTGCATGAGCACCCTCAAACAGTGTGGGGCAGGCTGGGCAATATCTTCCAACTCATACAAAGGCTGGGATGGAAGGGACAGGTTATGCTGGAAGGGTCTAGCACCCGCTGGCATGTGTGAGATTTGGGTCAGGGAGTGGCCAACTGGGGGGGACTAGGGCAACTCCCCTAGTGCATTATAGATCATGCTGGTGAGCATGTGGTCCAGGCCTGGGTCTTGGAGCAGGCTGGAAAAAGGTAGCTCCATTTGTTGGCAAGTAGCTGGGTTGGCTTTGGAAGGGGGTGGACCAGGCAGGGCTGTTCAAACTTTAGACCACTGACAAGTGTAAAAACCAGGCTGGGGTACAGATCATCCAGGGCTAAGTTATCACACCTATGAAATTGCATGGGCAAGGAATGAAAGCACACTGAGCAAGGCCAAGTTGCAACGCCCATCAACAAGAATTGGGACTGGGGCAGACCTGGTCAGCCCAGCCTGCAATATCTGAAGGCAAAGGCCAAGACAGATAAGGGGTATAACAAGCTGGCTCAGGCTGGGAACAGATCCGGTTGGGGAGCTAAGAGGATACCTTAGCTGAGTTATGGTTCTCACTGGTGAGTGTGAGGGCTGGAGTGTGGATGCAGTCTGGTCTGAACATGGCTGCAGTGTCCCTCAGCATGTGTGTGGACTGAATCTGGAGTATGCCAGACTGTGGTAGACAACAGGATCTACTGGTGCTCATGAGAACCAGGGTGGATATAGGACAGGCTGGACTAGGAAACTGCCCACTGCTGAGCCATGCATGAGCTGTGTCTGGGTGTGAACGAGGCATGGCTAGCAGTAGCACCCAACAATAGGAACCAAAGAGGGTGAGGGCCAGTCAGGAAAGACCACTGTTCCTGCTAGGACAGGAGGTGGACTAAGCAGGGCTGAGCCATGGGCCCACCAGTGTGCATGAAATCTGGTATTGGGAGAGGTTCTGAGTCCAGACAAGGCCAGGCATTAGTTTAACTCAACTGCATATATTTGGCTCCCATCTGGGGTAAGCCAGATCAGGCCAGTTCATATCACTCACTTGCAAATCGGACAACCAGAATGATGATTGCATCATGCCAGGTTGGGCTGCAACACCAGTCTGTTCACATTAAGGCAAAGTCTTGGAGCTGGCAGGGCTGAGTTAGGCTGTAGCTCCTACCAGCATGAGCTGGAACTAGGGGTGGATCAGGGTGGACCAGGCTAAAGCACCCACTGAAAAACATTGAGGTAAGGCAGGAGATGCCAGAGTAGGCTGTAGCACCCAAGCAGCACACCTGAAACCCAGGGAATGGTGGCGAATTAAGTGGGGTGTGGTGCTGCCTTTCTGTACCTCTACTTCCACTGGTAAGAGTAAGAGCTGGATCAGGAGCAGACAAGGCTGAACAGGGCTACAGCACCTGCTGGCATGCATGTGAGCTGGATCATTGGGTTGACTGTACCTACTGACACATGCATAAGCCGTAGTGGGTGTGGGTTGATTGGACACTATTGCAACATCAGCTGGCAGATGATGGCATGGTGGGGTGGTGCAAATTTAGTCAAACTAAACTGCAGAACCACATGGAGAGTGCAAGATACAGGACAGGGATTTAGCCCTTTAGGTAAAGAGTAGGCACCTCCCACTTGGGTTGCCACTTCCATTGGTGAGTATGAGAACCAGGACTATGGGCCGGCATGGCTAGACAGAGAATGGCACCCAATGGCAGCAGTGCAGACTTAATAGTGGGGATGATTAGGATGAATTAGGATTCAATGCCCATTAACACATACAATAGATGAATGGGAAATTGGAAAGACTGGATCAGTCTGCTTTATAAATTGGCAAGCACAGAAACCAGGGCAGAGATCTTGCCTGGTGGGAGTTATTGGGGGTTGCTCCAACTAGGCTGTACCTCCCACCAGTTTATGTCAAGAGCAAATGTGTGGTGCTTATAAAAAAACCCATGGGGTTTTTTTGGAAGACAGGTCTGGGGCATGGCACGATAGCATAGTGGTTAAAGTCTCACCTTGCACATGCCTGGGATCCCATCTGGGCACTGGTTCTAATCCCAGCAGCTCCACTTCCCATCCAGCTTCCTGCTTGTAGCCTGGGAAAGCAGTCGAGGATGGCCCAAAGCCTTGGGACCCTGCACCCGCGTGGGAGACCCGGTTTCAGATTGGCTCAGCTACAGCTGTTGAGGCAGCTTGTATAGTTAACCATCGGACAGAGGGTCTTCCTTTCTGTCTCTCCTCCTCTCTGTATGTCCTCCTTTCCAATAAAAATAAATCTTAAAAAGAGAAAAAGAAGAAGACAGGGCTATAGCCATAACTGATTCAGCAATTGCAACCACCAGTGTGTGCATAGGCTGATTTGGGTGATGAACTGTGCTGCATCTTGTATTGGCAAGCACACACAAGAATCAAATTTGGGATAAATTTAAATCAGGTTTCTTTGGGGATTCCCCAAACAGAACCATTGGACTCAGAATTCCAGCCATGGAGAAAATTACAGCTTCCATGTTTTGACCGTGGAGTGCATGTGTCAAAGCTGGGCCTCCTCAGTGGCTTAGATGAAGTAGTGGTCAGCATATCGAGATGCATGTGGACTATACGGCAGTACTTTGGAGTCTGCAGAAGACACCTGGTACCATGACACAGGATGGAGCACAGAACAAATCAATCGATGGCAGTGAATACATGGGCAAACAGAGAGACTTTGAGGTTGGCTATGTCAGCCAGTGGATTCTGGAGAGATTTTACCTTGATGTGGCGAGATCGACATCAATTCAGAATTGTTGAACGATCAAAATCACTTAAGCAGGACCCTCAGAGCATGCCCCACATCAGGGACCCGGAGCTGGTTGGGAGGCTCCTCCTCTTATCGCCTCCTTTCCTTCCCCCAGATACAGGAAGAAAAAAGAGAAAGTGGAAACCATGGTCTCATCCACTTTTCTCTAACTCTTAACACTTCACAACTTAATCACCTATGTAAATCATCAAAAGCAATATTTTAAAAAGCAATTGCAGTATAGAGAAAAATTCAGAAGAACGTTATGAAACTCAAATGGAAATCTGGTGTTCACATAAATGCCAATAATTTACAGTTCATATGTATGAATTTGCTTATATAATCTTTACAACTATAATCAAGTTATCCCCCATGTGACTGCTACTATTACAAGAATAGTAGCAATGCAAATAGTATTTTGGAAGCAAATGCTTTGGTTCAGATTTATCATCATTTAATTAACTATAATTAGTGAAATGTGCTTAATCTCAAAGATGTTTCTGAAAGCTAAAAAAATTAGCGTACTTATGCCTAATTTTGTAATGTGTGGTTAAAATGCTTCAAATTTCAAGATGCTTTGAAATCTCATTTTAAGAGGCATTCAGTTACATTTAACTGCAAAAGAATTACACATATAAAACTATGTGTTATTAATATATTAATAACTACAAATGTCTATAATTCTTGTTTTGTTAATAAATCTCCAATTTTTAACCATCTGATGCAAATTTTTTCTTTGATTTGATCTTTGAGATATTTTGTGTATTATTAGATGTTGAGTGAATACAGATGATGTTTTATGCAGTTGTATATATTATTATGCAGTTGTATATATTATTAGCTATTAATTGGTATATAGACCTAGTTTAATATATAAATTTTCATATTTTGGCAAAGTACACCAATTAAATTCATCCTGTTTTTAAAAATTTACTTTATATTAGTTTTGTGTGTAGGCAAAATTTAGAATTACAATGCACAGCAGCCATTTATCATTGACATTCTTTGTGCTTCACATCGTATATATTGACTTGATCATGAGGTTTCTGAATATTCAGTAAAACATATGTTGGTGTATCTGTAAACATGTCTCCAAATGGATTAACATTTGAATTAGTTGAGGAATATCCTGTGATCTCATTAATAAACGACCAGGCATCATTTAATTTGTTCACAGCACAGATAAAGAGGGTGTGTGCAGGGCTGATATTGTGGATCAGCAGATTACGCTGAAGATTCCATTACCTGCCTGAACCTTTAATAACTCACTCAAAATTGATAGCTTAGTGGCTAATACTCATCTTGCATGTGCTGGGATGCCATATTGTCATCTGTTTGTGTCCTGACTGCTCTACTTCCCTTCCAGGTCCTACTAGTGGTCTGGGAAAGAAATCGAGAACGTCCCAAAAATCCTTGGCACTCTGCACTCACTTGGGAGACCCAGAAGAAACTCCTGGTTCCTGGCTCTGGATCAGCTCAGTTCCAACTGTTGTGGTCACTTGGGAAGTGAACCATCGGATGGAAGATCTTTTTCTCTGTATCTCCTTCTCTCTTTGGATCTGACTTTCCAATTTAAACAAACAAACAAACAAACAAATAAACAAACAATGTTTTAAAAAGATAAGAAAGAAAAAAGAAAAAAAAAGAAAATAGATTTTATGGAGCAAGCATTTGACTAAGCAGACTGCTTCGGATCCTTGCTGTGTATGTGATTCTGATTTCCTGCTCACGTGCAACCTGGAAGTGACATTTGTGGTTAGAGAGGCTGGGAGACAACTGCACATGTGAGGAACCTGCACTGAACTCCAGCATCTTTTGGCTTTCGCCTGACCCAGCACAGCTATTATTTAACATTTGGATATGAGACCAAGGAATCTTCATTCTCTGTATTTTGCTTTCAAAAATTCACACACACACACACACACACACGCACACACACACACAGGAAATTTAATAATAATCATTCTTTTGTTAGGCACTGAAAAAGGATTTTCCAAAAGCAAATTCCATAGAAAATTAATATTAAAATAGATGAATAAATAAGTAAATAAATAATATCCACAGGAAATCAATCAATGAATCAATCATAGAACTGAGATTTCAATCTGAGCAATTTGGGCCTGATGCCAGCCACGACTTTGACTTACTTGCCAATTACACATTACCGTAAAAGAGATACTTCAGATTGGGGTCAAAGAAAGAATTATTCACATGCTTTCCGAGCCTTTTAGTACTGAAATTTAGTGTTTTTTTGTATTTAACTTCTCCTTCTAGAAATCTTTTCATAAGCTAAAATATATTAGCATGTGCTTAATATAAAAATTTAAGTTGATTACGAAACAAACATTCTTCTTCAATGTCTTAGTACCTTGAAATACTGTCAATCTATTCTAGACTTTTGAAAATCAATGCTAGAAATAAACCAGGCTGCAAGGGATTCGTCTTCTATCAACTCTCTTCTGAATCTAGACAAAATAGAAGAGTTGTGTCATATAGCACTTGAAAAATGTCACGTAGCATTGATTTACCATGTTAGTGACAGGACTGAAGAAACAAATCAAACTGCTCAAGAAATAGCAAAAACAAGTGCATTCTACCAATGTTGTCTTTTGAATAATAGCATTAGCTCTAGAAATACCGGGGTTATAAAACTGTATTAAAAGGTAGCAATGATCTCATTTCAGCTCATTTGACATTTTGCTTTCCAAATATATGCATCAAAATTTCCTTTTATTTTAATATACTTGTCAAATATATTCAAAACATATAACTGTAACTGAAATACAATTAGAAAATAGTGTAAAGTATGAAGGATATGCACATTTATTCAGTTTATATGATATCCTTTTCTCTTTGATCATAATGAGGCAAATGCACAGCCCAATTAAAGCCAAATCCAGCACAATTAAATTATTTCTAATTCACAAGATTATTTTCTTACCATTGTTTATGAATTGATATGGGAGGCTAAGACACCAAAACATACTTATATATAAATTTATATATTTTTAAATCAACACTAAAAGCATCTCCTCCAATGTCATAGTTATGTTTGTTTTCCCTTTCATGCATAAAATATTTATAAATGTCAGAACTTCATACAAAGTTTGGATGATATTACCTGTGTGAGTATTGCCATCATTTTGGAGGGAAGAGACCAGTTCTGAAGAGTTGACTATGCCCCAGAATAACTATTTCCAAGCTTTTGAAAGAGCAATTTCACAATTCTGTATCAGAAAGCATGGATGTTGGCCGCCTTACAGAGAACTGTACCATGTTAGCAGGTATGGTGCCCAGTGGAAACTGGGATTTGTCATGCCACTGTCAAACTACAGAAGACTCCAGGCCAAACAAATAGGGAGCCATGGTGGAGGGTCATGGTGCAGGGAAGCCAAGAGATAAGAGAGCCAAATGTGTGCTAGGCTAATTCAATTTTTAAACCTGTAAGTCAGCCCACACTTTAGGGGCAATTTTTTTCCCCTGGCAAACTTTTCTGTGGAAGTAAAACCTCTGCTTTACCAATTTCAAATCAGATACTGTGCTGTTCAGAGCAAATGTTCACCAAGAGTAACAATTGTCAGGCAACCTTTTCCAGAAAATTTAGATTGAATAAAGTAGGCTGCCATGCCTCTGAAGTAAGGGTTGAGAGAAATCATAATTGCTAATAACATTTTGTTTCTGATTTGTCCAGTACTGTGGAAAAACGAGGCATATAACTAATGGTTGTATTTTGATGACATAAAAACATGTTGAAGTATTCAAAATATATATAATAACATCATGCCATGAAGGCAACAGATCTATCACATATAGACTGAGTCAAATTCAGTGTTTTAGTCCTTTGCAAATATAAAATATTCCTCAAATATTTAAAATTATAATTTTATTGATGAAATTTTAATTGCAGTTATAGTTCGAACAATTCTCTTTTCAAATAAAATACTAATTTCATCAGAATACCAAATCTATTCTTTTTCCCAAAAAGTTTATTTATTTATTTTAATTTTAAAGGCAGATTTACAGAGAGAAGTGAGAGGGCTCATCCATATGGTTTCACTCCCCAAATGACAGCTTTGGCCACAGCTGAGCTAACGTTAAGCCAGGATGCTGGAGCTTCTCCAGGTCTCCCACATGGGTGCACATCCCCAAGGCATTGGAAGATCCACAGCTGTTTTCCCAGGCCACAAACAGGGATCTGGGTCAGAACTGGAACAACTGAGACAAAATTCAGCACCCATATGGGGTGTTGGCACTATAGGATGCAGAATTAGCCCATTGTGCCAGTACATAGCCACCAAATCTGACATTTTATTCACTAACTTAATTTTAGGTTTTTGCTTGTGATTGAAACAAGAAACTGCTCAGATTATTTATAGGTAAACTTTCCCCATAGGACACAAAATTTATATATTCATACATTTACTCTAGGACCCAGAATTCTTTGAAACTCAATATAGTAGTTAAAGTTAGTCTTTGTTTTATTTTTCCAACCAATTAAATGTCATATTCTCTGTGGTAACTTGAACATTTCATCTTAAAGACATATTAAACAGGATAAAGCACATGTATGGCATGGTACTTTCTTTGTATGTCAGTGCAATGTAATATTACCCAAAGTATCTTCAACCGCATGACTTTAGTTACACCTTTATGCCTCAAGCATAGAATTTCTACAAGACTGCTGCAGAAAATTGAAGGTCAAAATTTAAAGAATCCTATCCAAGTCCAGGAAATGCATAAAAATCTCCAGAAGACAAACTGTCTGGCTTCTGGCTAAATTCAGTGAGATGTCACAGTGTAGATGAATCCAGTTTCAGGAGGTAGGATGAATGTCAAATGGTGGATGCCAAAAAGTGTTCTGTTCTTGGAGCATGCCTAAGGCCATTCTGTTCAGAAGTTTCTTAGAGGAGGAAACCAACAATCATAGCTCTGAAAATACTAGTTAAAACTATTACTTTTTTTGGGCCCGGCGCAGTGGCCTAGCGGCTAAAGTCCTCGCCTTGAAAGCCCCGGGATCCCATATGGGCGCCGGTTCTAATCCCGGCAGCTCCACTTCCCATCCAGCTCTCTGCTTGTGGCCTGGGAAAGCAGTCCAGGATGGCCCAAAGCTTTGGGATCCTGCACCCGCGTGGGAGACCCGGAAGAGGTTCCTGGTTCCCGGCATTGGATTGGCGCGTGCCAGCCCGTTGCGGCTCACTTGGGGAGTGAAACATCGGATGGAAGATCTTCCTCTCTGTCTCTCCTCCTCTCTGTATATCCGGCTTTCCAATAACAATAAAATCTTAAAAAAAAAAAACTATTACTTTTTTTCAGAAATATTGAGCTATACAAAATGACTAACTAGACCTGCAGCATACTGAAAAACTTTGCTGTTGTTATTGATAGAGGAAAAAAAAGAGCAAAACAACTGAGCATGTCGGTGCAGCATTCTGAGCCAAATTTAACAGATGTCCTCTTATCTTAAATGTTACACGAACAAAAAAGCAAACAGAATAAAGCATATGGGCATGACAAAATTTAGAGTAGGGTGTAAATGGAAATACATTGTCCAGTTCTGGAGATCTGAATGCCTGTCTCAAATAATCACACAACTGACACTACGTGCATGGTTAGCTCTAGACATGCATTCAGCGATTTCAGAATTTCTAATCCCACCATGTTGACTTCCATAGGTCAATTGTCAATGTCACGGCAAACATGAGACTCATGCTTACAGTGCTCAAGTCAGCTGATATTAGCCACATAGAGATTCCGTCTGTTAGACACACACCTGCCACCTGAATTGTGAAGGATACTATATTTGCATGACTTAAAAGGCCAATAATTAACAGCTTTCATCCATTTACTGAAAACAAGAAAGTTTTTACAAATCTTGACAAATTTTGTTTTGGAAATTGTCGTTTTTTTCTCTTTGTGAATTGTGTTTCTATCAAATTGAACTGGAAGTCTTTTAGAAAGGACAAAATAAATCTTTAGCAAATTTAATGATGCTTCACCATATGTTTCACAATGAATGCCTAAATGATATTGTGTGCTATATAGAGAAGAGAAAACATTCATCTTTAGCAATCTACAAGGAAAGAATAATTGTAGACAGAAAACATTCACGGATTAATTATATGTAAGAAACCTACATCAAACATCACACTAATTTTGGAGAAAAAAGTGGAACACTTTCTCTGGTGCAAAAGATTATGTTATTATAACAAGAACTTTCTTTGAAGCTCTCTACAACTACATCTAAACCACAATTGTTTTGCCTCACCTTTCAAGGAAAAAACAAACAAAATGAAATCAAAGTTCATATGTGCATAAATGAGGCAAGTCAAAATAAAAGAAAATCATATATATTTACAGACATCTAATTTCAGGAATCTATTTTTCCCATCACTTATTTGTATATAATATATAATGCAATTTCTGCATTATAAATTCCCTTTCACATCATCTACCTGTTTAGTTGTAGTGTAACATGGTCCATGTATAACACTATGAAAATTTAAAGGTAGTGAATTAACCACTTTAATTACAAAAGGGAACTGCATTGTTGACATATTATTTAAAATAAATCAGAGGATATGAGTATGTGTTATTTGTTATGGTTATTAAAATTATTAGACCTAAATATAAAATCAGGTTTCCTACAAAACAGCATTTTATTACCATGTGAATGAGATTAATTTTTCTCCTACCAATTTGCCTTTATTTAAACTTGTTGATTTTTAAATTTCACAATAGCAACACCAATAATTAATATAGATAACATTCACTACATTTTTATGAAGTTCAAGGCAAGAGTGTAATTTTTTATAGTATGGTTTGTTATATTATTCAGAACTGCTCTTTGTTGTGAATACTAGTATTAGTTGTGTTTTGTATATCACAATATGAGTGCTGTGTTTATTGTGAAGCGGTTGGAGCAGGTTTCAGCTCCTGGTTCTCTGCATTCTCCCACAATGAGCACTCATTTTATCTCTTCACTATTTAGCACCACTGTAGATACAGTGTCATAAATCGCACTCACCGTATGATGATTTCTACCAACTTTATATCATACCTACACCAAGATCCTAAATGCTCATGGACCTACGCATAAATCATGTACTATAGCAGAAGCTTTATATTCATCTTTATTTTTCATTTTATTTGGAAGGCAAACAATATAAAAAGAATTTAAAAAATCTAACTGACTTACTGCACAAATACTCACAAATAATGCATTGGTCACTTTGAATCCTGATATATAGATATCAATCCAAGTTTTCCACATAGATTGCAATACCATAAAGATGAGCTGTCACCCGCTAATTCAGAGAATATATGTAAGTATGTAGCTGGATTGAAAGCAGTGTAGCCAGGATATCTGGGACTTAAGCCAGGCACTGTGTCATGAAATACAAGTAAATATTCCAAGACATGGCATATCTGCTGTACTGAAGTCCTACCCTCAGTAGGGAACTTAGTATTAAAGGGATTACCAGGACTTTTTGCTTAAACAAGTTTTTTCAAGCAAGTTTGATTGAAAGTTTAAATTGAGTGTAAATTATATGTATGCGTTGAAATTTATCTTCCATATAAGTTGACATTCCATAACTTGAAATAATTTGAAATTTTCATTTGCCACATAATATATTGAATGCTATGCAAAATTCTCTGTTTATTTCCCATTATGGACATAATAGTATTACCCACTTCCCTATCCCCCTGAACCTTTTTTTTTCTTTCTTTTTCTTTCTTTAACTGTAATTAACTATGTAAAGATTGTCAACAACAATACAATAAAATAGATTTTAAAAAAAAAACACACTGTGTGCTTGAGTGTTGTCTACAGTATTTGAAAAGCTAAGAGGCATACCTGTGTCTCATCTCAGTACGCACAAGTGAAGTCTCTGCCCCACTTCTAAGCTAGCTTCTGTCTCTTTCATTGACATAGTTACTTAGTTGCTCCTTTCCCTTAATACACAACACCATAATCCATGACAAATTGCAAAATTTGTTTGAATTTTTAAATAAACAATAAAAGCTATGTAAAATATTGGGCTGTTACTTTGGAGACAGATCACAAAAGAATGTTTATATTTTTTATTTTAAATTTAGAATTATAGGCAATGGAAAAAAATGGTGAAGTTGACTTTCTGAAGGAAAAAGTAGTGACAATAAGGGATTCAGATGTAAATTGACCCCATAACATCACTAATAAAAATACACTTTTGATATATCTGGTTGATAAATCTGAAAATTTTAATAGCACTTCTTTATGGGAGTCTTAAGAAAAATCAACTCTCATTTTCTTATGTTATAAGGGTGACATTGAAGGGGAACATTGAAGCAACTATCAAATAAATTTATTCCAGAGATTCCACTTCTAGATGTTTATATAAAGATTATACTTGCACAGATATGTGGACATGTGCTTATAGATTATTAATTAAATAATTTATTTTAAGCAATGGTGAGATAAAATAAGTATTAATTCGAATTTCTTTCTACACACATGCAAGCACAATACTGTGCATCTCAAAGTAAATTCTAGATGCTGTTGTACAATGTTCGAGAGCATGTGTTTTGCTTAAAAAGTGTAATCTGAAACTGTTCAAGAATTCTTTCTGTTGCAGAAGAATAGAAAAATGTACTTATCTTTTATTAAATATGCGGAGAAGTAAAAAATTGGGCTGATTAATTTTGGGAAGCATTATGTAAACAAGCATTGCATCAAAAATAGCATTCAATAAATTTAGCGTAAGGATCTAATTGATTTGTATTTGCAATTCTAGAATTGGGTAATATTTTGCTGTGCTGCGTATAATAACTGCTGTTTTGAGAATGAGAGAGCAGTGGTAACTCCACAGTGAGAGTTAAAGCAAAGAGACATACTTGGTGAGCTTACACGAATTAACTGGTTCCTTCACAGCTTCTCAGTAATACTTAGGAATTTGCATGTTTCCTTAAAACTCTAGTTTTATTATATAACATTTAGCTGAAGGATTCCATTTCAAATTAGGTTGTTGGGACCTGGTATGGGAGCTCAATTCAAAACAATATACTGAAATAATTTATACTTAACATAAATAACATAAGTTTGCAAAAGTTTTAATACAGAAGAAAAGAGAAATGTGGTATGAAACAGTGCAGCAATTCAACTTAACGAAAAGGGAAGGGAAAATGCATTACAGCAGAATTAAAGGCAAATTGAAAATAAATATTAGGTTTTAAGGATTAAAATCAGAGGTTAGTTGTTATTTATTTGGTTGTTTATATTTGTCTTTTAATCTCTTTTTTTCTAAATCATGTTTTAGTGTAATAGTTTATATCCCTTTAAATTCTGCTTTTGCAACTCAAGACCTTGAAAAAAATCTCTGGAACTATCTGGTAATCCAACAATTATACGAGGTTCTAATAATCTTTCACTTACGCAGAATACCCTTTTGCTTTCATATGCAAAGTAGCCCAGCTGGCCTTTATGTTAAAATTTTGATTTAGACAATTCCTTTCCTTTAATATCCGAAGAGTGAGTTATGTGTTTTACTAATTGAAAGAGTCATTGACCTTTAGCCCAAACCTTTCGAAACAAGAACTGACAGAGACTTTGAAGTTAGTTTTCAGTAATTTCTTCCAGTACATTGTTTTCGGCCCATGGATTTAGAGAACCTAACATTTTATGTTTTAGTAATGTTCAGATTTTTTTCCTTTAAAGTAATAGCTAAAAAGATTTAGCTAAGTAAGATATGCTTATTTTTTGAACTTCTGTTAAAATCTTTTTCTGTAATATCAATGCAAGGAAAAACATTTCCTTCTTCATTGTACAAATGTTTTTTTCTGTGTTTTCTGTTTATATTAGTGTATGATTAATCCATTTTAACTGTATATGCACAATGTAATATAGGTATGTGTTCTATGATGGGATGATTATGTGGACAATATTTAATCTTTCAGGTTCTCATTTCACTTACTCAAAGCAAAGAAAATAATTCAAAAGCTGTTATGATAATGAAATATTATATCAGGTGTTCTTTAAAACCCAATCTTATCCAACAGAATCATTCAAATACCTTGTATACAAAATTTGTTCATGCTTCAACACCCACTCTGCAATTAGAAATCCATCCCATGTTTTCCTTAAATTTTCTCTCATTTTACTTTTCATGTCTGAAAGAATAATGCTAGCACTTAATTTTTTTAATTATTTGAATGTAACAAAGTATATCTTGTATTTCTCACAGAATATATTTTTGTCTACTTTCCTATTATGTCTAATTTCTTCATCATTTAATGTTTCAAAGTATATCTTTTTGATATCTCTAGTTTTATACTATCATTCTTTTTTAGTTTTTAAAAAATACTTATTTATTTTTATTGGAAAGGTAGATATACAGAGAGGAGGAGAAGCAGAGAGAGAGATATTCTGATCCATGGTTCACTCCTCAAGCAACCACAATGGCTGTAAATCTGTCTTTCCAATAAAAATGAACAAAACTTGTTTTTAAAATGAAAATCATCATAATTAAAATGAAAATGGATGTGATCTATATATAAGTGATGATAGTAAACAGAAAAATTATGCATGAGCAAGACCCAGCAAAGGAAAGTGAAAGATTTAGCCACAGGGCCATCATGCTAGGCCCAAGGAATACATTTTTTAACAATGTAACTATTGGACAGTAAAGGAGAAAAATCATAAAAAGTATTTAATATATATTTTTTTCTGTCTAAAGCATTAAGTTATGTAGAAAAACAATATAGTCTAATATTTAAGCTATATGATTCATTTCCCTAAATGTAAAAAACACAGCTATCAGGGAGAGGTGAAACATGTTTCCTAATAAACCTGCAAAATATTTTTGCTTATTTATTTTTCAAAAAGCAGCTC
This sequence comes from Ochotona princeps, assembly GCF_030435755.1. Taxonomy (NCBI): domain Eukaryota; kingdom Metazoa; phylum Chordata; class Mammalia; order Lagomorpha; family Ochotonidae; genus Ochotona; species Ochotona princeps. The sequence goes on from NC_080834.1 coordinate 57,291,564, forward strand.
ATTCATTTACAGTTTTCAATGACTTGCTCTTTATTTATTCATATTTTTTACTTCATTGCTTTTCTATTTTTATTATGCTTTTACTCCTACTAATTTTGGGTTTGCTTTTGTTTTTATTAGGCTCTTAACATGCATTGCTACATCAATTTCTCCAGGAATTATTTTAGTTCATTTGTCAAAAGTGAGTTGTAATTGCATTTTTTTAATCTTTGCAGCCCAATCTGTTTCATCCATTTACATATCTATTCTTGTCCCAGAATTAGGGTGTTTTGATTATAACTGCACTCTATCTTAGAGACAGTTATGTCTGTAAATGTATCATGTGGGAGTTGTGTGTACATTGTGAAAACTCAAAGCCTTTACCCTTTTCATATTTTTATATGTTTATCATTATTAACTGTTGAGCATAATATTTAAAAAATATGATTGATAAAATACTATATGCCTGGTACTAAAAATAGGTAACTGATTCAGACATCTGAGAAAAATACAATGTAGAAGCAAGGTGGATGACCATTTAACATTTAAAATGTGAGACTGTATAGGTTTCTGAAATGTCTTTAGATTATGCATCTTGCTATAACAGAAGTGTTTCATGAACGGAAGTTGGAACTTTAAACTCCTTTTCATAATTCCAGGTAGCATTATAGCACAGATTTGTGAGAAAGATCAAAGGTGATTTTCAATATCTGATACATTGTGTCATGCTAGAAAGTATTTTGCAGTTGTGAAATACCAGTTGTGGCTTATAATACTAATATTTTGATCAACAATTTTAAACAAAAGAATACTATATTTGTCCCTGTCAAAAATTGGCTTTTATCCAAAATTTACACAATAAAGTTTCATCATATATTTTTTGTTTTATATAATTTTACTAGGTTATTAAATATTGATTAGACAGAGTCAGATCATGATGTTTAACTTAACACTGCAAAGATTTGGCAGCGGTGGAAGAATAGACAGACATTTTGCTTTATTATTGTTTCAGCTAATACATTGGGTATTCCCAAATTATCCTTGGACATTGCTTATGCAGTTGATGATCTGTATCAAGATAAAATTACAAAGCAGAAATAATTTCTTAAGTGGTAAAGATAAACACAACAAAAAAGATAATATGTTGCTGCAGAAATCAATTTTTCTGCCATCATATTTAAATAATTATCTAGAAACATGTTTATAAACAATCCATGAAAGATACTCATAATGATGTTTTAGTACAAGCACACACTTATTAAAACACTAATCCAGTGGCTCTCCAAGCTTGAAGCATTTTGCATATTTCCCTGGCCATTATATTTAATTATGAGAGTATAGTTTCACAATTTCATTACTTTGAAACAATTTAGAAACATCAGAAGTCCATTCTAAACATGGGAAATATATTTATACTTCAAAATTTTCACTTCAGTATTTGAATTAAAGGAGACAATATAACTTACTACATTATGTTTACATATTTCATGTTTTTGTAAGATTGCTTTGTTATATTTTTGTTGTGAAGAGTATACTGCCATAGAGATTAATTGAGGTTCAATGCTAATTATTAAGCTTTGATGAAAGTGGAGATTCAAATAAATATATTGTATATTCATAGTTTCTTCCAAAAGAAATAACTCTAAATATAAAGTGATATAAATTTGTTAAACCTAGGGAAAATTTCAGAAAAAAAAATTTACAAAATAAAAATTGCTTTCCATGAAAAACTTTTCTGTGGAGGAAGAAATTCTAGTTTATCTGTCCAAAACATATTTTCCATCAACTCAATTCAGCCATGCTCTAAAATACTTGCAAATTTTTTTGTCCATTGTTTTATTGTTATTATCATTTTATGATATAATTCCATAGACCCTGAGATTTCCTGTATCCCTCCCCCCATTGAATTTCTCTCCCCAACCCACTGAATTCCCATATACTATTACAGTAGTGTAGCTGTTCATGTACAGTCATAAGTTTATCATCGCAGGCATGGACAATGACAGAGAGTACAGCATCCTATTACCAAGATATATTTAATCATTTCATTGGAAGTCCATCTTTGATCTGGCAGCATAGATGCACACTGTACTGTATCCTCACGTCTGGATATGATTGTCTCTGCTACACAGTCACAATATACCCCCTCAAATAAAAAGATGAAAAACAAAATCAACAACCAGAAGAAAGAGAAATTTACAATGTCATGAGGTTAAATAACATGCTACTGAATGACTAATGTGTCGCACAAAAATAAAAACATCAAAATCCATGAGTTGCTCTGATATTTGTTGGTGAGATAACTCTCCGGCAGGCAACAGATGGATGAGTTGCTTTTAATCCAGTATACTAATGTGTGATGTTTGCTTGACAGGCTTGTCTTTTAAATTCAGGATTAATATGAATATACCTTAATTTGGACCTGTCACTCTAGAAATGGGTTGTTCATTGATTTAATCTTACTAGAATGTTCTAGAATGTTCTTCACATTTGGCCTCTGGTTTTGGTGGGTGTTAACCATCTTCTCTGTCAAAAGAACATCCTTTTTTGTTTCTTTTTAAGATTTTGTTGTATTATTATTGAAAAGGCAGATATACAGAGAGGAAGATGTTCTGTCCAATGGTTCACTCCCCAAGCGGCCGCAACAGCTGGAACTGAGCCAATGAAAATCAGGTGCCAGGAGCTTCTGTCAGGTCTCCCATGGGGGTGAAGGATCCCAAGGCTTTGGGCCATCCTCGACTGCTTTCCCAGGCTTCAAGCAGGGAGCTGGATGGGAAGTGGGGATGCTGAGAGTAGAACTGGCATCCATATGGGATCCTGGTGCATTCAAGGCAAGAACTTTACCTGCTAAACTATCGTACCAAGCATAAGAGAACATCTTTATATCTCAATTGCAGGGCGGATTTGAAAGAGGGGTTTTCTTTGAACTCTCCTTTAATGTGGAAGAATTTTATTTCATTGTCAAAGACAAAGGAAAATTTTTCTGGGTGCATTACTCTGGGCCAACAATTTCAGCTTTTAGAATTTGGAATATGTTATTCCATTGTCTACTGGCCTGTAGCGTTTCTTATGAGAGGTAAGCTGTGAGTCTTAGCGGCATTCCTCTATAGAACAACTTAAGTTTTTCATATTCATATTTAAGGATCTTTTCCTTAAGTCCGATTGGGGAGAGCTTGAGTATCATGTGTTGCTATGAATATCACTTTTGATCAATCCTGTTAGGTGTTCTATTACCCTCCTGGTTGCTGTTCCTGATTCTTTCTCCAGATTAAGGATTTTTTGTATTATTTCATTAAATACATTTTAAACCAAGATTCTCTTTCTGCACATTATGGAACTATCTTAACTCTTATATTTGGCATTCTAATAATTTCTCTTATTTTTAATTTCCTCTATTACATGTTCATTTCCAATAACTCAGTTTGATTTTGTTCCAGCGTTGCTATTTTCTCTGTGACATAGTCCTTAAATTCCTTGAAATCCTGTATGTACTTTTCAAAATTGATAAGGTTTACAATACGTTTTCTGAATACCATATCCCAATTTTCTCTATGTATTCCTCAGTTAGCTCTGAGGTTGGTAAAGTCTTTTGCTCCTTTGCATGTGACTCTTTAGGAATATTCATTATGCCTCTGTTTCTTCTTTTGCTCTTGTTCATTTTACTTGTGGCTATCAATTCTTCTTACTGCAGGTTTCTAACCTGTGTCACCCACAAGTCTACAATTCAATTTACTTATTGTGGTTGGTTCCTGGTATTTTGTTTGCAATCACTTGTGCCACTTCCTGCAGTAAGTTTTGGATCTGGACTCTTGTGTTAGATTTCCAACATGGTCTCTGTAGCTCCAGCTGCTGGCTCAACACTTTCCACCTTCTGTGATCCCATGCTGAGGCTGCACCGTTTTCTCTACAACCTTTCTCCCACTTCCAGTTGGAGTAGTTCTCAGGACTCAGGAGACACCAGGTGTCCTTAAATATGTTGTTGGTGGTGCTGATCTTATTAGAGCATGCTTCCATTAGGTCTGACATCCAGTGGGACCTGGTTGCTGGTGGAGCTCCAAATTCTGCTTGCAGCTGATACTGGGGAATCGGTTCACTGTAATACCACACCTTTGCCTCTGTTGCTTTTCCATGTCTCTTAGTCTCCATGTGCCCCTCTGTTGTTAGTATGTCCTCTCATAATTCCAGGAATGTACCCTCTCTGCTTCACCCTGGATAATATTACTTTGTCTTTTAAATGTGCTCATACCCTATCCCACCATCTTGATTCTCAGTACTTGCAAATTTCAAACTTATTTTAAGAACATGGCTTTAAATTTTATGAAAATCGTAAAGACATTATTGATCTGCAGTGTTGAATGAGTAGAATATTACTACTAATGATTACTTCTATAAAGCACACTTTTCATGAAATTCTTTTACTTATATTCTAAAATATGAACTTACCAGGGTTGGATAGGATTTGATATATTAAATGTGAGCTACTTAGTAAAAGTAGGCATTTTTAAATGTTGTATTTCTTTATTATTAAAAAGCCAGATTTACACAGAAAAAGAGCGAGGGAAAAATATCTTATGCTTCCTGGTTCACTCCCGAAGTAGTTGCAACAGTGGGCACTGAGCTGATTCCAAGCCAGGAACCAGAAGCTTCTTCCAGGTTTCCAGTGTTGGTGAAGGGTCCCAAGGGTTTGGGCATGTCAAAATTACACATAGCCACAAAGTGACCTTTAAATAAGCATATATAGAGCATATTAAAATAAATAAATCTTAAAATTATCTCCATTCCTTGGCAATACAAAAATGTTGTTTAAAAGAAGACGGTGTGTGTTTAAAAGTTCTGGGCTAACATATAGTATTTGTATAATTTGCATGATACACTAGAATACTTCAATACATACAAACAGTATAATGTTGATCAGACAAAAAAATTAGGTATCCAATTTCCTTGGCTTGTCTTTGTGTTTGGAGACAAAGGACATCCCTATATTGAATAATTTTTTAAAAAGTAAAATAAAGTTAACAGTCAACATGGTGGCATATCAGACTAGTCCCTGTCCTGCAGTGCTGGAATACTACATGACCACATGTTTGAGTCCCAGCTGCTCCATTTCTGATCCAAGTCCCTGATTGTTGCCCAAGAAAGCAACAGAGGATAGTACAAGGCCTATATATTACAGTAAATAATATATTACTTAATACATATTATTATTTCTAATAATACAATTATATTATACACATAACAGTAAACAAAGGCATTATAGCAATGGAAGGCCCGTGCAACAAAAATATGACAGGCCTATTCTGTAAAATTTTTTAAAATTACTGAATTAAACTGAAGATGCAGTTCTTATGGTATTCATGATTCCATTTGCAGAGATGTTGCTAATAACTTAGGGATCATTTATACCAGATTAAGTAACATTGTTAAAAACAAAAACGCTTCTTCATTGCTAAAGAGTATATATGGAGTTGTTGCTCCACCTAAAGTAATGGGGGAAAAAATCACATTTTATACATTTGGATGCTGTATTTGAAGTTATTTCCTTTGTTGTTGATAACAGCTGGTCTCAAACTCTGTAATTTCATAAATATTGGCAATCATAAATTTACTTTTCAAATTCTTGCTCCAATAACATTACTCCTGGCATCACTAATTCATTTCTACACTGAATCTGCTGATTATCATTCAAATATTTACTTGTGTTTAAATTAATTAAAGTTAATCAAATCGCTTGTATTTATTACTCTTTCAACTCACTCACTTTCCATCATTTGCTGTGCATAAGCCACGCTAGTAGCATAAAGATTATGCCTTTTTTTATGTTTCAGATTATCATGAGGATTTTTATTTATTTTCATTTTATTATTAGCTTCTACCTTCAGATATTCATTTGCTACCTTAATAAAACAAACTACAAATAAAGTTGAGATCTAGCATCATTATTTCTCAGTTTTGAAAATTATACTAAGTGTATATTAAAACTAATTTTTATCTCTTTTGTTTATGACTCATTTATGTATTATCTTGAATTACTTCTTACTTAGCTATTCATTTTCTGATTTTGCTTCTTTTCCTGTATTATGACATTTATTTTTTCCAGTATAAATGAATAAAGTATTATAAAGCCAGAATTTTAAGAATTTTAGTTATAAAACATTTACATATGTCTGAATCATATTTTGTTCCAAATATACTATCTGTCGTTAATTCATAAGAGCTAAATTTACCATAAATTGTTTAGAAATCAATGTATTGCTCTACTCATTCCACTTGGCAAATGTCTGTATACAAGAATTATGAGGCTTTTAGTAAACCTATGGATTATATAAAAAATCTACACTCTTACATAAGCATACATGGTGAGTTGAAAAAGGAAGCAATAGTGCCCGGCATGGAATCCTAGCAGCTGAAATCCTTGCCTTGCATCTGACAGGATCCCATATGGGCACCAGCTCTAACTCCTGCAGCCTTGCTTCCCATCCAACTCCCTGCTTGTTACCTGAGAAAAGCAGTTGACGACAGCCCAAAGCCTTGGGATCCTGCACCCACAGGGAAGACCCAGGAGAGGCTCTACGTACCTGGCTTTGGATTGGTGCAGCTATGGCTATTGCAATCACTTGGGGAGTGAAACTTGAAACGGAAGATGTTCCTTTTATCTTTCCTCCTCTCTGTAAGAATTACTTTCCAATAAAAAGAAAATATGTCTTTTTTAAAAAGAAAGAATGATTTTGTTGTTTTCTAAAAGTTTAAGATATTAAGTAAATACTTTATCATTGCTTTACCAATAAATTTCTTTTCCTGACACGCTGAGTTAAGTGACATATGTGGTATCTTCTGAATTTGGGATGTTTGTTGTTAATTTACTCAATGGGAAGAATTCTATTTTAATCTGTAACATAAAAAACTTTAATTGTACTGTAAAAGCTGGAATTTATTATTGCACTTAATTGAGTCTTCTCATAATTTTTATCTATATTTCTTTTTAAACTTTTGAGCAGTCTTAGACAAGATGTCAGATATATGTATGAAAGTACAATATAAATGAAGTGTCTATTGTTTCCATTAAAAGTAGCACTTTAGTTTTCAATGTTCAGTATGTGTTTAGGCTTCACTGAATTTTTTTCAACTATGCATAAACCCAAAGTAAAGCGATGGGGAGTTTTTAAAGAACTGTCAGTTTCTCATTACTTATGAACTCTGATTCTTCTTTTATCCTTAATCTCTTTTTCCCATTTCTCTGCTTTAACAAGGTTCACATTAAGACAAAACACATACTAAAAAAGAGAAATGATAATCTGTCAATTAATGACTTCATCAATATGAGCAAAAATCAGGAAAAATATTGAGTGACAAGAACCATTCAAAAATATCTAAAATAACTAAGATCTATTATGACAAATAGTCAGGGACAGGTTTTGTCATAAAATAGGAACCATTAAATATTAACTAATAAGAAACATAATATTGACATAATTTGGCCTTTCAAACTTCTGTATTCCAATACTTTATTAAAAATCAGTCAGCAAAAGCATAGTTAATATGTATTTTGCCATTAATAATTAGTATAAAGAAATTTTATAACTTAGAAAATGGAAAAATCCCCAAAAGACAGAACATGAATTCTTTTAGGTTTCATATTAGTACTTCAGGAAAAATATTTAATTTATACAGTAGAGCAATATTGAATAATTTTCTAAATATCTCAGTTAACCTTGCAGCAAAATTTAAACACATGAATCAAACATACAAAATGGTATTAAACTTTTCAGGAGGGAGAAAATTCTACACTGATGTCTGTTTTGGCAGAATCGTGAGGAGGCTTGAAGTAAGATTGGCTTCTCATCCCATCCCTGGCTTTAAGTTTCAAGTGAAGATATATCAAGTAAATAATGCATCTCTTTTCTCCAAATAAAGGGATTACTCATAACTAAACTGTTAATTATAACTTAAGAGTATGATACTATATTTCCTATTTTTGCCTATTTCTACAATGGTATCATACACTTAAATATCAGAATGTTAATCTTGTAATTTTTACTAAAGGACTCTACTCCTTTAGTAACTTGGTAGGGGAAGATTTTGAAGAGGAAAAATGGTGGGAAGTATGAAAGGGTCAGGGAGAGGAGAATCCCTGTTTCTATAAAGTGGAATAATGGATAATAGTAATAATAACAATACAAAGTATTTTTGTGTTCAGGAAATAAGTAGATGCCCCTTACCAGTTTGGCCAGCTCTAGGCAATGATTAATTTCTATAAGAGAAACAAAATCAACTGAAAGTCACCATTGGTAAAAATCTGAAAAATAGCCTCATTTAATATTAATGAAGCAAGGTTATAAATAATAAGACTTGCAATGGAAATATAAACTTTCAACAGAAAGGAATTATGGAAGCAAAAAGAAGTAAACATTTTATTAACCAGGTATCATCAGATAATGAATAGGTATTGCATAGCAACACAAGAAAATAATGTCTTAAAAATAGACATAGTTGGCCCAGCGCGGTGGCCTAGCCGCTAAAGTCCTCACCTTGAACATGCCGGGATTCCATATGGGCACCAGTTCTAATCCTAGCAGTTCCACTTCCCATCCAGATCCCTGCTTGTGGCCTGAGAAAACAGTCGAGGACGGCCCAAAGTCTAGGGACCCTGCACCCATGGGAGACCTGGAAGAGGTTCCTGGCTCCTGGCTTCGGATCTGCCCAGCACTGGGCCATTGCGGTAACTTGGGGTGTGGATCATCAGACAGAAGATTTTCCTCTCTCTGTCTCCTCTCCTCTCTATATATCTGACTTTGCAATAAAACTAAATTAAATCTTAAAAAAATAGACACAGTTCCACTGCAACATATACACTACTTACTATTATAAATTGTGCCATTTACTTTTAACTACTATATATCAAAGAATATCCTTAAATTGTATATGGTCCGAAAATCATTCATCCTTCTAAGTTTCAAAAATTGGTCAGACTTCATAAATTACATCTAGAAGAATGTGTAGGAACAAAATATCTAAAATTTATCAGGCTAGTAAAAAAAGATAAAATTCATGAAAAAATCTATTTTTGACTTCTTTAAAATAGCTTAATATATCACACGTTCCTTGAGGGTACAAAAACAGTATTTTTCCATATTGTTACACAGATGTTCCCTGTTACTGAAAGCCCAGTATTTATCAATAATATTAATCAAAATAATGACAGCACCCTTTGAGAATAAGAGAAAAAGGAAGTTTAATCTACCTATACATGAAGAAGTAGTGAACTATTGTCTCAAGGTCTACCACTGTGCTTCAAAGAATGGCTGGGGGTCTTAATAAGGCTACAGTGAAGTTTTTGAGCCAAATGCACAGCGAGGAACAAATCTGAAAACAGTGCATCTGGACACCAGTGTATATTTGGAAAATAACTTGGAAGTTGACTCTTCCACGGAAAAGAAACAGCAATATGATCTGTGACATTAATTAGTGTGAGAACTTTGAGACAAAATACTATGTCAAGAAATTTTAAAATCTCATTTTTTTAATTAAAAAAAAACATGTATCCAAGGCCAGCAAAATCATTCAATTAGATGATGTTCTGATGATGTTCTGCTTGCGATCATCCCATATTGGAGCCAGTTCCTTTTCCAGGTGATCCAATTAAATTTCAGATCCCTTATTGTGACCTGGGAAAGTAGTGGAGGATGGCCAAAAATCTTAGGGAGGTGCAATCATTTAGGAGACCTGGAGGAGACTACTGGCTCATGTCTTTGGATTGGCCATGGTGGCCACATGGGGAGTGAACCAGTGGATGGAAGATATTTCTCTCTGATCTCCTTATCTTTGTAGATCTCTTTCCAATAAAAAATAAATCATTCTTTAAGAAACAATACAGGTTAGAGCCTATAGTAATTATTTTCTTGGTTATGAATACCCATTTGTATTTTTGTATTAATGAATTGAAACCTCCAAATATGATACTAAATATTGAAAGATTATTTTACAGCTTTACCAGAAAAGCTATATTTAAAAAACAAATTATATCTGCCTCATCATTTTAAAGCATCTCTCTTTTTTTCATTTTTTTGATTTTTCTTTAAATGGTTGCTTAGATTGAGGAACTGGCCCTTCAGCCATTCCCCCAAACTCCAAGATGCACATGCTGTTTCACTTTATACTGTTACAATGATTCAGTGCCACAACAATAGTCACAAATCCAACATTGTTCTGTTTAACTGTATCTTGACATTGTAGGCATAGATAATGGTATAAAATCTAGCATTTCAGTGTGAAGATATATTTAAGTTTCATTGATACTTCAACTTTTATTCAGAAGTAGAGATGCATAATTCAATGCATCTGCAGTTCATGGTATACTTGACTACATTACACAGATTCTCTAGTTAAATATGTGTATGCTTACCTATATATAGATTGTTATTCTATTTGGCATGAGGGCTCCTTTATATCAGAAAGAACATAGGCTGATTGTCTTTTTGAGATTGACTTTATCACTCAGTATAATGGACTCTAGTTGGGAACATTTTTGTTGCAAATGGTAGTTTCATTCTTTTTAGTGGCTGAGTAGTATTCCATAGAGTAGCTGTACCATAATTTCTTTTCCTTTTTTTTTTTTTAGGTTTGTTTATTTTTATTAGAAAGATATACAGAGAGGAAGAGAGACAGAAAGGAAGATCTTCCATCCGACGATCCACACCCAAAGTTACCGCAATGGCCAGAGCTGTGCCAATTTGAAGCCAGGAGCCAGGTGCCTCCTCTGCGTCTCCCAGCAGGGCTCAGGGTCCCAAGGCTTTGAGCCATCCTGGACAGTTTTCCCAGGCAACAAGCAGGGAGCTGGAGGGTAGTGGGGCCACCGGGACTAGAACCAGCACCCATATGGGATCCCAGCATGTTCACTGTGAGGATTTTAGCTGTTAGGCCACCACACTGGGCCCAGTTTTGTGACCCACTCCTCTTTTGATGGGCATCTGGACCATGTTACCAAAAGGAATTTACAGATTCAATGTGACCCCAGTCAAAATTCCAACAATATTCTTCTCAGTAATAGAAAAGATTGTACAAAGTTAATCTGGAAACATGAGTTTATGATTAGTCAAAGCTATCCTGGTAATAAAAACAAAGTTATAAGAATCACAATTTCAGACCTCAAGACATACTACAGGACATTGGTCATCCAAACAGTCTGGTAATGGCAAAGAAACAGAGAAGATCAATGACAGAGATTAAATACCCCAGAAGGGAGCCCACTCATGCCCAGCCAACTAATCCTTCACATGAACGTTGAAGATAATTCAGAGAAAAATTCTGATCTCCTCAACAATTACTGTTGGGACAATTGGATATCAGCCTTCACAGGTAAGACGCAAGACCCACACCTGTCATATTATACAAAAATCAGTTCTAAATGGGTCAAGACCCAAATCTGTACCCAGAAACAAACTATTAGAAAACAAACAAACAAACAAAAATAAACAACAAAGCACTCAGAAAGATGTAGGAATTGGTAAAGACTTAGCAAGGTTATCAAAAGCACAGTCAAAACCAAAATAAACATTAAATCTACATTAAAGTTGATACTCTTAATTTTAAATACTAATGTGAATAGCAGTTTCTGAATGTTCTGTGTGAGAATCTAGCTCCCTGGTGATGTTTCTGGGAATGCAACAAATTTGACTTAATATGTCAGCCTCTGCTACCCACATTGAAGACTCAAATGGTATTCTTGACCGCTCATTTCTGTCTGGCTCAACCCTGACCATTTCACTGCTTTAGGAAATAAATCATTGGTTTAGAAGATTTCTGTCTTTCCTTCACTCTGACTTGACTTTCAAATTTAAAAACCAAAAAAGAAAACAACAAAAACAACAGGACCTACCTATACATACAATGTGTTTTTTCTAATTAAAAAAATATTTAGTTTTCTCTTTTCTAAACATGATAAATTAGATACAAGCTGATATATGCATGCTTTACAACTAGATTATGTTCTAAACAAAAAAGCATATGAAAATCTATGTAATACAAAACTACAAATAACTGCTAGGTTAGTTTTTGGCCAACTGTCTGGCTTTAGTGTGTGAAAATCGAAAGCTGCTGCAGCTCAATGTTTTTGAAACACTCTCTCACTAGAATAAATCTCATTATTTACTGAATGTTAAGCAAAACATTTGGAAAGAATATTTCAAGATGTGTTATTGAAGTAAAACAATAGCCTTTATCTCTCCCAGTTAGATCTATGTCACTTTCTTTTAACGCAACTAAAAAGTAGACACCCACAGAATATTCAACAATTGTAACATAAGTGAAGGGAATGATAAAGGAATGCACAAATAAACTTGGCAAAATTAAAATTTGATTAGATAGTCTTTGTTGTCATGAGTTGTGTGGTCACAAAATGAAAATCTAGCTACATTTTCCCTTTCCCTATGTATATATGCAGGTATATATATAAAGTATATCTATATCTACATATATGTATATATGTAAACTTGTATCTATTCCAAAAATGAAATTTTTTACATTTCGAATTCTAACCTTTTACAGAAGACACAGGTGTTATATCAAAGTAATAAGCTTATATATGGAAACCTCACCAGATTCTTTTTCAATAATGCACAATACGCTGGTTGCGTATTTGGAAGCAACGATAAATTGACAAAACAAAATGGCGTTCTTGTGATTATTTATTCTTATATTTCTTTTCTAGTTATCATTATTATATTTTAAGAAATATTTTCCTTTGAGAGAATGACAAGAAAAACAATAAAAATTAAACAAAATCTTATCATAGCACCTATCTGATGATAAACCCTGGCATAAACACCTATAATGGCTAAAATACAATGTGTTGCCACAAACATCACTTAAAATATTAAATTATGGTAAAGCATGACATAAAGCTATCTCTAATTTTAAACAAAACTAACACTTGGCTTTATTTTCCCTTTAAAGTGATCAATATATAAAGATAGCAAAGTCTTTTTATCATAAGACATTACTGAAAGTATTTCTATCGTGATATTTTTTTCACAAGCTTTTACATCAATGATTTTTCACTGAAAAACGTATGTTCTTCAAATAATGTATATTTTTAAGCCAGAGTCCAATGTATCATTAAACAATCTAACTTCAATAGAACTGAATAGTGAACAAGCACAGAATTAGCTTAACACAAGCGCCAAGACAGTCATAGCGGGAAATTGTACTGAAGAACTGAATCAGGTAAATTTCACTGACTAATAATAATAATAACAATAATAATAATAATAAACCTATATATTACATTTCTGCTCTAAGGACGCCAATTCATTTTTCATATATTAAACATAATAGTTTTTAATATAATATTTTTATAATTTCACTATAATACACTGTGTCACCTACATAAGTTTGCATAACTATATTTTTATACCTTTTTTTCTCTACAAAATTCTCTCAGTTCTAGTAAACTTCAACAATGTAGCTTTGTAGCTGTTGACCAAGGTCCATAGTTACTTTCTCAAATTTTCCAAATCCATGTGATTGAATTCGTTATATGTTTTCATTTTTGACTGCTTTAACTGAATACCTCCAAATTGTAGCTATTAAATATTAGAGATTTGTTTCTTATATTGCTGGAAGCTGATAAGAGTATTGTATGCTAGAGTAAATGGACATAAATCATTTGTATAATAAGCTCACTGTTTTGATAAGGATTATACTCCTTCTACAATGGCATTAATGCATTGATAAGAACTCTGTTCTCATATGTAATCACCTGATAAATATCACATTTTAATACTGTTTGGAGTAAAGAGTGAAATTTCCAATACATATTTTTGAGAGGCACAATGAACTCAATATTATAGTGATAGTTCTGAGAGTTGAAATAGTAGTAAGCAACATTTGCTATGAATGCTAGACACCAAAACTGAGAAAATGTTAGCTTGTAAATGAAGTTCACTGAATTCTATAACTAAATCTACATAAGCTTTGTGATCCAAATATATCAGTAAATTTTTATTAGTGAAAATTCACTGAAAATTAGAACTAGTAGCATTTTTAAAGCGTATGTATGTTTGAGGATATCTGTCCCAAAATAAAGTTTAGGAAACCAGTGTTATTTAATACAATAAATAAGGGAATAGAATATTTACTGTACTAATATTCAGATAAGAGTCATGATACGTACTGGGAAATAAACTTCTCCATATATTAACATTTGCAAACAGAAGTTATGTGCTTCCCAAACACAATGAATAGTCAACCTTCAGAACGAAAAATACTAGAAAAATAAAGATTAAAAATAAAGTGTCTCCCAAATACAATACAATGAAATGTATTACAGTTGGAGTTCTATACTGAATGCTATTTCATTTAACTTCATCTGCCTGGTGACCAAATATATACTGACAAACTCTCTCACACACAAAGTTCTCTGTTGCCTGGATTCTTTCTCTTTGTTTTGTTTTGCATTTGGGAACTGAAGGAACTAGAACCAAAGAAGACACACCATTCTCAGGGTAAGTTATAGTGCTATGTTGCCTAAACCAAAGACATAGTACATGTGACAATGCAATGTGGATTGGTCCTACCAGTCCTAGAAGCAATTCTCACATACAATTCAAAATTACATTTATATGGTTTATATGGTTTTTATAATGCAATGACTTAATAAAACCTGGTGACTGGGTTCAAATTTGAGATATAGAAATGTGGTGAAGATGTCAGCTATAGCTAATGAGTCAGATTTAAAGTGATTTAACACAAAGCTAATACAATAATGTCAAAGATATAAGATTGAATGTGGAATCATTAAACCAGCTATGATATAAGATATAAAAGATAGTTTTAGATTTGGATTATTTGGTAGATCACACAAGATACTGGTAGGTATATTACCATAGATTGAGGACCAGTAGAATTATGGATGTAATATTTAGGAATCCGAAAAATGCTTTCATTAAAATGCCTAGCAATGAAAATAATTCAAGCATTACAGCAATCATGTTTCTTTGGAAACCCCACGGACATAAACCCATGAAGTATTAATATAAGGATCAGCTTCCAAGGCAGAAGTTCTTATTAATAAATTGTAAATGAATATAAAGATGGCTAACAAAGAAAACTAAATGTCTGTAGTCTCCACTTCATCCGTTGAATACTGTGCATCCTCTGTTTTTCATCCATTCTTGTCCATTTTGCATGTATTTCCTCATCTGTCGTCTATCATAACATTTAGTCTTGAATATAAAAGTTTGAAGTTTAGCTTCATACTTTTTAAAGAGTCTATGAAAAAATAAATGTATAGGAACAGAATAAATTGAAAAATAAAAATTATCCAAAGGTCATAGCCTAGGATGTCCAATAGTATGTCCTTTGAATCTAATAATTAAAGTAACATTTATTGCTAACTTCTATTTCTTTATTCAGAGCAATTACTTATTCAAATGGCAGTTTTGTTTAGTTCCAAAGTAGGTAGATGTATTTAGAAAAAAAGTGTGTATGCATAAAAACATATTGTTTTTGGGCTCAGCAGCGTGGCCTAGTGGCTAAGGTCCTTGCCTTGATCCCATATGGCTGCTGGTTCTAATCCCGGCAGCTCCACTTCCTCTCGATCTCTCCTCCTCTCAGTATATCTGACTTTGTAATAAAAATAGAATAAATATTAAAAAAAAGAATAATTATAAAAAAACATATTGTTTTTAGTTAGTTATCTCTCCAATAATTTTTCCATTGGTGGCTTTTTTTATTCATTTGGTTGTTATGGGACTAATAAAAAAAAAAAATAGCTCCCACTCTGTTAGTTCAATCTCCCATTGTCTTCCCTGAAAATTTTGCCAGCAGTTGACACATGAAAAACAGGTGGTAGTTAATATTAAGTTATATGGTGATGAAGAATTTATTATTTCAGCTTTAACCTGTGGATATCGCAGTATTTCTGAAAGGAGGTCTTGAGTAATTTAATGTATGATTAATTTAGTAAAAATGTGTATTGATTTTTACTAGAGAATCTTAATATTAAGGAAAAAACTAAGAAAAATAAACATCTTGCCAGGAAATCTCAGTTTATATATTTGAGAAAAATTGGATTTGTGAGATAGTATTAACATATGTAAAGAATACCACTGCTTCCATGTTTCTATAATGAATTTATAATAACTACTATATGAATTACAACAATTTTTATTTCTCTGCTATCTGACATTGAAATCAGGAATGAAAATATGAATATATGTGAGGAGGAATAAATAAAGATGTCTACAATATCAGTCAGAAACTATGAAAATTATTCATCATTCATATACCCTTATTATGATTATAATCTATCCTCCATTATTTCTGCATTTTTATCAACCTAGATACCCATCAGTGTATCTATCTAAATAGACATGTGTGTGTACTTAATTAAACAATAGTCAAGGAGAGGAAAAGATTCAACAAGGGAGATGAGAGAGAGAGAAAGAGTGCGCCTATGTACTGATTCATTCCCCAGTGCCTGTGATGGTCAGTACTGGCTTGAATTGAAGCCAGGAGTTGAAAATCCCTTGCATGTCTCCCACATATTTCTTGAATAGAGTAGATACAGGCCTGATTGTTGAACCCTAGTATTGGGTAAGCTCATCCTCAGTACCACTTTTAAGAAAAAAAAAAATCAATATCATTAAGTTTTTGGTTGTTTTCACTGAATCTACACAGCAGAATGAATATACAAGTCCAATCTAGAAAATACGTATTAGATATCAAAGCCTGTTTTGATGTGAAAGGTATATTTTTAATTATATAAAATTATATAAAAATAATTTATATTTAGATGAGAAAGTTGGTTATTATTACAATGTTCAAAATCAATGAATATTTTTTCTATGTATTTATGTCTAAAATCCATTAAATAACTTCTGTATTTAATCTTTTAAAATTATGATTATGATCACGTTGTGTAGGTTGGGAATTTAGCTTTTAAATAACTTAAGTATAAAACTGAAATTCAGTAAGTCTTACTAGGAGATAACTCAACAACACAGGTTAAAGTTCTTTATATCCGTCAACTAAAATTGTGTAGCATTTGGAAAAGATTTTAGTTGTGCAGACAAAGCCATAAAGGATAAAAAATATTAATGCTAAAAAAGCCTAGGTTAAATTTCATGGATTTTCTTAGTTAGATCTAAAAGATCAATCTGATTATTGTCGCTAAATTCAGAAGTTTAACACTGTCGACAAGCTGTTGAATTTTGCATGAACTAAAGCATATTTTTGAGCTCTTAAGCCATACCTGTGCACATACCGGAGCTTTCGGGTAATTACTTCCAGGTGCTTGCCTATAGGAATTCATTGGAATGCAGTGAAATCAGAGTAATAAACTCATCAGTGAAAATTAACCCACAGGCATGATGTGAGACACATATATTTAAATGGCATCAGTGTTATAATTTGTCGATTCTAGATGTTTATCTTCATGATGAAGACTGTCTCCTCCTAGGTAATTAGGAAGATCTACATACAACAAGATGTGTTTGACTTTGACTTCAACTCATTAAACTATTTCATTTTCCCAATTTTTAAATGCGATATTGAGACTTTAATATTAACCACATGGAAAAACTGCAAAATTTAATAGTCCTGTTATTAATATAAGCACAAATAACCTCCCCCTTGACTATCACTTCTTGCTTATGAGTTTATTAGTTTCCGAGCTTTCTGAATTGAACATTAAAACTACTTT
This sequence comes from Ochotona princeps, assembly GCF_030435755.1. Lineage (NCBI taxonomy): Eukaryota > Metazoa > Chordata > Mammalia > Lagomorpha > Ochotonidae > Ochotona > Ochotona princeps. Next base: position 57,309,241 of record NC_080834.1, read on the forward strand.
GTTTGAGGGGAAAAAATATGATTCCTAGCTTAATATTTTTTAGTTGTTGTTTTGAAATCCTAAATTGAGTCAAATTACTTACAACAAAATTTCTATCTATTTATAGTGCTCAACTGTGCTGTGTAGAATTGCTGAAACTGACATTGTTGAAATAATATTTGTGACTTCAAGGGAAAAGCACATTCATTTGAGTATAAAAATCAACTTAGTAAAAAATGAAATTATTCCTATCGTGGTAGTGCTTATTCAACAAACATCTATAAAAGTAGGATTTTCTTTTCAGAGTGACTTAATATTAAAGTTGTAATGTTTATATGACCTATGTTATGAGACATAAATTTCCATTCATGCTAAGAGTGTACAGATTATTTGTGCCATCTATGTCAAAATAAACGAACACTTCCATTCAATCAACAAATATTTCACTGAGCACTTATTGAATATTTATTGAAATTCTATAGTTCAATTTTTACTCATTGTGTTCTGTGTTTATAGTATTCAACATATTTAATTAAATACCAAACTGTAAGTATATGAGGATATAATTATGTGCCAATAAAAATTTATATATATTAGGGCCCAGCGCGATAGCGCAGTGGTTAAAGGCTGCACCTTGCATACGCCCGAGATCCCATATCGTCACTGCTTCTAATTCCAGCAGCCTTGCTTCTCATCCAGCTCCCTGCTTGTGGCCTGGGAAAGTAGTCGAGGACGGTCCATAGCCTTGGGATCCTGCACCCGCGTGGGAGACTCAGAGCTCCTGGCTCCTGGTTTCAGATTGGCTCAGCTCCAGCCATTGCGGCCACATAATGAGTGAATCATAGGACGAAAGAACTTGCTCTCTGTCTAACCTCCTCTCTGTATATCCTCCTTTCAAATAAAAATAAATAAGTCTTTAAAAAAAGTATATGTATGAAAAAATAAGAGTCAGTTTTCCAGATGCTTTCTTCTCTTTACACTGCAATAATTATAATGTATTATAAAATATTGGTAAATCAGTAACATTAATGTGGGAAGCCAATCTATACAGACTTACTTCAGATTTTTTTTAGCTCTCTCAGACTTCATTGCATGAAATAAAATGTTGAAAGGAATTAGAGTCCATAACAGAACAAAATCTCTTTAAGGAAAGATTTGAATGTTCCCATCAAACTGATATGCAAGTGCCAATAAGGGATCCTGAAGAGATGATAATGTGCAGAGCTCTCAAGAATGAATGAATACCATTTTCAGTGAAGTGACTTATTCATGTCTGAACATGTGATCCTGTTAAAAAGAATACATTTAAAATCATTTCTAAATCTGTTTTCACCACGATTGCCTACTCTTCCATAGACAATAATGCAGTATGAAAGCCCTCGTTTGATTTCATGCCATGCTCACAGACTTACCTACTCCAAAATTGTGAACCAAGTAAATCTTTGCTGCTTGTAGTTGCCTTGCCTGAAGCATTATGTTAGTACAGCAGAATATAAAGCAATAATATAATTCAGAATGACAAAAAGCTAAGTAACAAAAAAACATACGCAATGCACACAAATGAACCTCAAATTGATTTATAATTGAAGAAGATTGTATATTCAAATTTTTTAATTCTAAAAAACTAGAATTTCATAAAAAATTTTTAAAGTAAATTGCTATTTTGTATGCATTTTGAGGTTGAATTTTGGAATATATTTTGATCCAAAAGTTTCCAATCAAAGTGCATACTCTTTTGGAGATAATTTTCAATATACATTGTGTGTAAGATAATCATTTGGTGCATCTGGTATATCTCTCTGTTATTTGCGGTTTGTTTGTCTCCTTGTATTGTTCATTGCTAATATGGTTGAAGTGTTGTCTTGGCTCCTCTTAGGGAATGGAGCTTTCTTGTTTTAATTTGCAATTTTTTCAGGTGTGAAAACCAATTATTTTTGCTGTGAATTTTACCTTTTGCACTTCCTAGTCATTTGTATCTTTTTCAGCAAGTCCTTGTTATCTCCAAATCATGTGTTCTCCTTTCTCTTTACTTAATACATTACTCATAGTTACATTAAATTAATTATTTACAATGACAATCTCTGAGATACCTCTGAGTCTGGTGCAGGATCTGAGTTTGTTGACCATGGAAACTCAACATTGGATGTGCTCAGGCCACTGGAATCATTCTTGTCCACCCTCTCCACAATCTCTTATTCTTAGCACTCTTTTGCTGCCATTATTTGACATTTTTAGTACTTTGCATTTTTAAGCTCTTCTGAAGTTGATCAATATTCTTTGTTCAAGTTCTAAACATGTATGTTGCATGTGAGACTTAAGAGGAGGACATAGTCACTGGCTATGGTTTCCTCACTACCAGACACACACACACACACAGACTTTATAAACCTTAGAGTACACAACACATTTACTATTCTTCCCCCATGCCAGAAATCTTCTAAAGGAATTGGCCTAAGATATGGAGTGTGCTATACTTTTCTTCACTGCTTCAATGCTAGGTGTTTGCTTTCCTCTGGCCTTTGTCCAGCAGTTGCTGATCTATCTTCAGCCTTGACAGTAACAATTTTTCCCTCTTCTTCAGAGCTTTATGTCTTTGACTCATGAAAAAATGAAGGAGTGAAAGAAATAAAGAGGGGTGGACAGAATGGAAGAAGACATGTGAAAATATATGTTAGACCAGATCTCATGAGTCTTTACTGCTGTGCTATCTGTATGGTTTGTTTGTTGTTGTTGAACGCTCTTCTACTTAGTTCTTCAACTGATCAACACCTGTGTAAAGCTAATTCGTTTTATTTCAATGTATTTGTTTATTTGCTTCATTTGGCTCTTAGCACAAGGATTTCCTCATGATATGCTCCCCTTTTTTTCTTTCATGTCACATTCATATTCATGATATCACAAATTCATTATACATATATGGGAGAGATGCATCTATACACATATATGCACATTTCTGAACCATTATAACTTTGTTTTCTGCTTATTTTAAAGCAGTATGGTTTAAACTTCAACCCAACCAATTCAATTTATGCTTCTCCAAATAAAAGTTATGCTTTGCATATTTACATGACAATATTTGTCCGCATCATTAATTAGCTATATGAAAAAACATCAGTGTGGGCTGTTAGCATAGAGCATCACTGACAGCCACACACCAGCCCACACCAAAGCTATGGATGGGGGCCTGTTTGGCAGAGCTAGGTACCATTACCCGATTGGGTGGTGGAGTGGTGGAATGGTCACATTTGGCAGGGTCAAGACACTATCCACCGCGAGAGAGAACTTGGTCTGGGGGTAGACTCTGTGGGGTTGTGTGTTCCCAACTCTGTGGAAATACAAATGCCCCTGGTTAGCTCACAAGCTGGGGTTGTGATCGACTAAGCTAGGTATGACCATGGCACCTGCCATCACTCATAGGTAAAGGAACCCACAACAGTCTGAGCAGGTCAAGGCAGCAGCACCTGAATGTGCATCCAAAACAGGATGTGGGGTGGGCCGGGCTGCCACTGGAAGGGGGCAGAATGGGCAGGGCCGAGCAAACCTTAATTCACAAGAAACAACAGAAATCAGGCTGGAGCACAGGTCATGCCAAGTAGGCCCTTGCACCTACTGATCTACGTGAGCCAGGGACGCTAAGCCACAGCATCTAAGGCAGAGGCCAGGACAGGTGTGGGGCTCTGCCAAATTGACTCAGAGCAACCACTAGCCTGCGTGAAATCTTAGGCTGGGAATAGGCCCGGTTGGCAAGCTAAGGGGACACCCTAGCTGGGTTGAGTTTCCCACCAAGGAGCATATGGGCTGATCAGGATACAGTTGTAGTCTCCCTTGGCACAAGTGTGGACTCTGACTGGAAGCACCAAATCGGCCTAGACTCCAGCACCATCTTGTGCTCTGGAGGACCAGGGTAGACGTGTGACAGACTAGGCTAGGTCTCAGCCCTTACTGAACCATGTGTGAGCTGTATGTGGGTATGGAAGAACCGTGACTGGGTTGAAACATCCAACAGCATGAACCAGATCGGGTTGAAGGCCAGTCAGGAAAAGCCACTGTCCCTGCTAGGACAGGAGGTGAATTGAGTAGGGCTGACTTATGGACCCACTGGTATGCGTGAAACCTGGCACTGGGAGAGGTTCTGATGGAGAAGCCTGGGCAACTCCTCTGACACAGTCCCTGCAGGTAAGAGCAAGAAGCACGATAGGAAACAAACCAGAACAGGCGTTGGAAATTATCCCACTGGCATACATTTGGCATGGGTTCGGGGCAGAGCAGGTTCAAGCCATTCATATCACCCATTGGCGAATCCGAGCACCAGGATAGAGTATGGGTCGGACCAGGTTCGGTTGCGACACATACCAGTGCACATTAAGGAATACCAAAGTGAGATGAGTCGTACCAGATGTGGTTGCAGTGCCCAAACAGCACATGTGAAAACCGGGGGTAGGAGGCAAAGCCAACAGAGGAATGTGGGCTCCCATTAGAAAGCGTGAGTTGGGAAGGGGGCAGATCAGACTAGGTAGAGCTATAACACCTGTGGGCCTCATGTGAGCTAGATAAGGGTAGGGTCAGGGTGGGCTGACTGTTCTGACTGGTGCAAGCAAAAATTAGAGTGGGTGAGGGATGGTTGGGCTTAGCTGCAGCATCAACTGTCAGAGATGGCACTGGGGGCTAATTCTGTCAAGTCAAATGCCAGAACCACCTGGAGAGTGCATAATCTGGGAGTGGAAGCAGCCTAGTAGGGAGTAGGGAGGTAGGGTTACTACTCTCACCAGAGATCACTAAAACCAGGACAGCGGCAGGGATGGCTTGACAGGCACCTGCCAGTATGTGTGTGGGCTGGATAGTAGGTTGGTTGGGTTGAACTAGGCTTCAATGTCCATTGATATGTACGAGAGTTAAATGGGATGTGGGACAGACTGAACAAGCCTACGGTACACACTGGCAAGCAAAGGAACCAGGGTAGGGGGCGGGCCCGATGGGGGTTATGGGAATCGCCCAATTAGGCTGCAACTCCCAATGGCTTGTGTGAGGGCTGAGTATGAAGTGGGTAGGATCGAGCTGGACTACAACACCCGTTGGTTCATGGGGAAGACAGGGCTGGAAACAGAACTGACCCAGCAATCGCAATGACCAGCATGTGCATAAGTTGATTGGTGTGACGGACGGTGTTGGAGTCTGTACTAGCAAACTCACACAAAAATCAGGTTTGGAATCATTTCAGATGAAGTTTCTTTGGAGATCCTTCCAAGTGAAATGCTGACCTCAGAACTCCAACAATGAAAAGACTATGTCAGGCAGTGGACTCTGAATAGGTTTCATTGCAATTGGAACAGGGAGATTGGCAGCAATCCAGAACTGTTGAACTTTCAAAACTGCTTGAGCAAGACCCTAGGAGCGTGCCTCACGTTGGGGATCTGGGATGGGTGGGAGGCTGGGGGGGGGGCTTTTCCCTTGGTTTCTCCCCTGACCCCAGATACAGGGAAAAGTAATAATATTAGTGTGGAAACAATGGTATTGCCCACTTTCCTGTAGCCCTTGACCCTTTGTAACCTAATCAACTAAGCAAGATTATTAAAAAATAATAATAAAAGATACAAAAAAGAAAAACCATCAGTGGATGTATATTTTCATTACTTTTACTTATAATTTTTCTTCTCAATTTCTGCCTGATTCAATAACTTTGTAACTCCTAACAGGGAAAGTTTTCTGTGGGTAATAAAATAGATCGGACCTGGCGCGGTGATCTACAGGCTAAAGTCCTTGATTGAAAAAATATAATAGATCAAAATATTGTAACTTTATATATATATATATATACACATACATATAATGGCCATATGTATATTAACTGCATTGTTGTAACTGAGAGCAAACATTTGGATTTTTTTTTTTTTACATAGGCCTTGCTTCTTTCCTGTGGTTGCTTGGCTTAGTGTCCCTGTCAAGATGTATAGAGATTATTCCACATTTAATTTAAGCTGAAAATTAGTTTTCTTGCCAATCCAATTTTTAAATATATGCCATTTTTATATCCTGAAAAATGATTGCTAAATATCATTCCCTGTAATTATCTGCCCTGTAACGTGCTGTATCCCATTAGAATGATTATCATACATTTTCTTTTTTGTGTTATTGTAGCATTTTTGTGATCCATATTCTTGTATTAGAAGTAATATTTTTTTTAAATGCTGTTGTCTTCTACTTGAGTAAGTTAGATTTGTTGTCATAGTCCCTGACCATTAAGCATATGTGAATCAGAGCATGTACTATAATATTTAGTAGGAGGATAAAACAAAGTTAGCAAAGCAATGAAACTGGTAGAAGTGCTTGCCACGCTTACCACAGAAGAGACAAAAGCAGAATCTGCCTAAAGACAGCAGATAATTTTGCCAAGGAAAAAAAATGCCACAGATGGTTGTAAGAGATAGTTCCTTTAGCAGTAGAAACAGATTTTTCTGAGAAAATGTTCTACCAAACTTACCTTCTGGGTCCATCTGTTCTGTTGTGTTGAGGTCAATACTCAGCGAAAAAAAAAAAAAAAAAAAAAAAAAGGAAAAAATCAAACCAAACCAAAACAAAACAAAAACCCTTACTAATGCACAGAGAGCAAACTTTGGAGATTGTTATCCAGTGATTATATTCTACATAAATTGATTAAACAAAAAAACACTTTACTTAATTGTGTCATTTATTTGTTGTTGAATGGTGCTTTGGTCTAAGCAAATTAAGGCAGCTAAAGCCAAGTAACTGTGGCAACCTCAGCTGTCATCACTTCAATGTCTTACCACAGATTCAAATCTCACTTGTTTGAAAATCCAAAATAATTCTTGATCATTCTTGATCATGCGTCCTTACTGGAAAAAAAAAAAAGCTTTTGAATAACACAGGTCACAGGGGAATTTCATGGTTATTTTCTTCAAGAAGTTTTGGAATGACAAATAAAATAAGCTCACATGAACTTTGTGAAAGTGAATGAACTCCTTTGAAAAATGAAAGCTAATTTTTTTTCTCTTAAGAGTAATATAGGGGCCTGGCACGGTAGCCTAGTGACTAAAGTCCGTGCCTTGCATGTGTCAGGATCACATACGGTCACCGGTTCTATTCCCCGTGGCCCCACTTCCCAACCAGCTCACTACTTGTGGCCTGGGAAAGCTGTCGAGGATGGCCCACCTTGGGGCCCTGCACCCATGTGGGAGAGCTGGAGGTGGCTTTGGGCTCCTGGCTTCGGATCGGCTAAGCTCCGGCCATGGCAGTCACTTGGGGAGTGGGTCATCAGAGGGAGGATCTTCCTCTCTGTCTCTCCTCCTCTCTGTATATCTAACTTTGCAATTAAAGTAAATAAATCTTTATTTTAAAAAAGTAATATAGTGTTGGAAACATTTCATTATATCAATGCTTGTTGTGAGAGTAGACATGCTTTGTTACTTTCTTTTTGAACATTATAAAGAATTTGTTAAAAACATTATGAAAAATTACTACATTTGAGTACCACACAGAATAATATGAAGTATAAACTGTATACATTAATTATGAACTATAATTAGTAGCAACTGTTCTTAGCAAGTATATAGCTTTGAACATTAACTGATTTCAGTGTATACTAATTCTGATCTAATTGATATAAATTATGATTATATGTTATGTTTAAGAATGTAAGGCTGGGCCCGGCGGCATGGCCTAGCGGCTAAAGTCCTCGCCTTGAAAGCCCCGGGATCCCATATGGGCGCCGGTTCTAATCCCCGCAGCTCCACTTCCCATCCAGCTCCCTGCTTGTGGCCTGGAAAAGCAGTCGAGGACGGCCCAAAGCTTTGGGACACTGCACCCGTGTGGGAGACCCGGAAGAGGTTCCAGGTTACCAGCATCGGACTGGCGTGTACCGGCCCGATGCGGCTCACTTGGGGAGTGAAACATCAGGTGGAAGATCTTCCTCTCTGTCTCTCCTCCTCTCTGTATATCCGGCTTTCCAATAACAATAAAATCTTTGAAAAAAAAAAAAAGAATGTAAGGCTGATGGGATCCTCCACTTAATAATTATAAATTATCACTTACTTAGAGCACAGGCCTATATTCAGTCACACATTGGGACACAAAATCAGGCAACTATTCTCTATATGTGAATGTTTGATACCTGCCTCCAGCCTCTGCCCCTAGCTTACAACTCATGCTCACTCTGGAAGGCCATGGCCTTCCAAGTAATTGGAGTCCTGACATTCACTTGGGACATAGAGATAGAGTTTCTATCTGCCCGAATTTCTCTGGCTAGCCCCTGTTGAGGGCGCCACAAGACTGATTCAGTCAGTAGGAGTTCTGCATCTTTGTCTCTCAAATTCACTGTAAATTTAGAAGAAAATAATTAAGACACATGTACAAATAAAATATGCATGCATGTATACTTCTCAAATCAGAAAGCTTTGCTAATGAAAACAGGAAAATAAAGAATTAAAAAAATAATTAGAATTGCATATTTAACAAATATGTGTTATTCTATTTAGCATTATTAAATAATGGATAATTGCCAGTTTAAAAATATTATATGCAAAATAAGAAAATCAGCAATATCAAGTTGTATAACTTTAACATTTTGAATAATTATTGATATGATGAAATATTTAAATGTTGCTGATTTATGCATAATACAACTGTTGCATGGTTAAGTTTTATAGATACATTTTCTCATAACATATTTTTCTTGAAAAAATTAGCTTCCTACACTTTATCTTAGCCTAAAGGCCAAGAAGTGATAGACATCAGTTTATTTCTCCTTCAAATATGTGCAATTTTGAAATCTGCATTTAGAAAATTTAGCCCTGGGAGCCCAGCACAACGGATCAGTGTCTTAATTCTTGCCTTGCAAGCACCAGGACTCCATATGGAAGGCTGTTCATATCCTGGCTGTTCTACTTCCCATCCAGCTTTCTGCTTGTGACTTAGCAAAAGCAGTAGAGAATGGTCCAAAGGCCTTGGGATACAGTGTATGTCATTATGCTTCAAAGTTAACTGTAGTACATTTGGTTTTGAAACAAAAATCTGTTTACCCAAGTGGAGAGTTTATAAAATTGCATTTGCTGCTTTTCTCAGCCATTCAAATCCACCATCCTGACATAATCTACTAACCAAACTTTCCTTTACCTTTTATTAAAAAACAAACTTCCCTTCACAATGTGTGCCAGAAAACTCTAGTAAATTATTCAAACACATTGTAAGGATAACTAAAATTATGTAACCATAATACACAACATAGGAAAATAAAGTAAGACTAAAGCAAAGTAAGAATAAAATAAAACAAGAATAGGTAAGAAATTCTAAAGAAGGGAATAAGTAAAAGCTAAGGAAAGAGAACCTGAGAATTATTAACCTCATAATAGCCTGCAGGATGTAAGACCAGCTAAATGTCTTTCATGACAATAAACTCACACAAAGAAAGTATTCAGTCAACATTAGAAAGTACAAGAAATGGGTCCACGTTACTTCTTGAGACACCAGCATCCCATATGCACATATGCCAATGGTAAGGGCATTCCACTTTTCATCCTTCTAAATAGTGATGTTCCCGGAAAAGCAGCAGAAGATGGCACAAATACTTAGTCTCCTGCCCCAAGTCGGATACTTTTGGAAGAAGCCTCTGTCTTCTGATTTCAGACTTGCCCAGCACTGGCTTTGCAGCCATTTTGGGAGTGAAACAGCACATGAAAAGCACCTCTTTTGCTCGTCTTGCCCTCTCTATATAACACTTTTTTTCAAATCAACCATTAACTATAAAAAGAAAACAAACAAATCAATAAATATGGCACAAAAATCAGTTTTCATAATTTCTATCCATCATGGGAAAAATGAAAATGAAGTAAACCAAGTTCAAGAATTCCTGCTATACACTCAAAAATTTACACTCAGCCACTTTGTACCATCTGCCACAGTGTTAGGGTGATGACTGATTGGAGTGGGGAGCAGTGAAGCCATGGTAAAACAATACAAAAAGTCTATAAAAGAAGAGAGAGGTTTTGAATATCACAGGACATACCAAAGACCGGAATGGGCATTCCCCATTAAGTAAAAATTGCTAAGAGTATAACTGAAGTTAATGGGAAGTTAGAGTTGATAATCCAGAAAGGAAATTTAATTGATGTTACCTTAGTTTGCCAAATATTAAGAAATAAACAAACATTATAGAAACAACAAATTTGTGAAAATAAGCTGTCATCCAATACACAACTCAATACTGTTTTTTCTAAGAGCTGTATCTAGAAGGATCTAAGGATAGAACACACACACACAACTGCTTAGTAGGTTTGTTTCCATATTTTAGTCGGAATTGATTATCATATTTTTTGATAAAAAGCTGAATTTATAAAAAGTTGATGTTATTATGCTGCATTCCTGTATATTAAATATTTTTAAAAGATGTAAGAACTATGAAAAGAAGTGATTGGAGAAGATTTGTTCCATTAAATGATGAAAAGTAAAAATATCAACAGTTATTATTAGCACTAAAAATATCATTAATACATTTCCAAATTTCAGAATTCCATATGATCATCATAGAATTTTCTTATGGCCATGATACTGCATCACAATGTAACATGGCACTTTAAAAATTTAATATGAAATATTAATTTTATAATTCATCCATGAGGTCTTCTGACGTTGTAATATCTGTGGTTTAGGAAGAACATTTATGTCTTTGACAGAGAGAACAGCTGGGTAGAGAAAATGTCTGTGCCCTAGATCACTTTTCAAATGCCTGCAGTTTTTTAATTGTACTGGACCTGGAGTGAGAAAGTGAGGTGCAATTCACATTTCTCATGTGACTTCCAGGAACACATTAATCAGGAAGGATGCCTCCCAGAGTTTTTATGGGCAGGTTTTTGGAGCCAGGAAACAAACTCAGGAACTGAAATGTAGAATACAGGTTTTCTAACAGTTTGGATAAATCACTACTTCTTGACAGCATTTTATGTGACCAATGATATTTCTTACTAACTTCCAAAGCGACTTCAGTTTAGTTATTCACTTTTAATTACTCAATGAAAAGCTGTCTATATCTGTATTCCTCTTCTTTCTATAGTTTCATAATTTTTTTTTCTGAACTCTTCAATCCACAGAAATGTTCTCCTAATTATGGCTCCCTAGGAAGTTTATTACTGTTGATATATGACCTATAACTTGCCATCATATCCCCGAATGTCTTCAATACAATTTGACATGTTCATGCCATAATAATTTTTGGAATAACTGCATGCAATGTCTGTTATTTTCTATAATTTTCAGAGGATTATTCAAGAGGATTATAGGTACTTTTTAGTGTGGTCTATATCACAGTATCAGGTACCATTTTGTTCAAGTAAGACTTGCTTGGAGAACACAAAAATTGCTCTAAAATTACAGTCTGTAAGATTACTACAATATTTGGCACAGAAATGTGGGTCAAAATGATTAATCAATTTCTCAAAGCAAATTGAGATATGGATGCTAGTAATTTTCAGCTTTACATGCTTTTAGAGAATAGGGAAGGTGAACTGTTAAGCAGTAACTAAAGGTATTCCTAAAGTGTAGGCCATTATGCCACAGTCAGGCTCAGAATTCCACAGGGGACACTCAAAGCCATCATAGAAATCCAATCTGCAAACATCCATCTCTGTCGCTTCCTCACACAAAAGAATCCTTCTGTTTGTCAACTTTTGATGGAATCTAAGATGGATTTATTTTATTGATGGTAAAAAGCTAAGGTGACCCCAAAGAAAGAGTCTGTGTGACATAGTTTCTAAACTTTGAGGTCTAACAAGAACAGGATTGAATACTTAAAAATATATATTTTTAAGTGTTCTCAAGTGTTATGTGGCTATTTGATGAAAAATTTTGGTGTAATTATCTAAAGTTATATTCCCCAAATCTCCTTTCAATTATTTAGTTAACTTTAAAAAAATAACTATTCTAATGTAAAAATAAGTATTAATTTGTATAGTAGGAATTTTTATACCAGGAATCTTTGAGCAGGATAATTTTCAAAAGTAGCAGAGGGCAACACATTTCATGACAAGACCTGTTGCATTTCTTCATTCTGGAATGAAAGTCTGCTTGCCTTAGATGCACTAGTGAGTAGAGAAGGTTGGTGGGCTCTCCACAGAGATGTTGTGGGCATTTTACTTCCAAGCCAAATGACAGCAAAACACATGTGTGCATGAATCTCAGCGGTAAACTGAGCTCTGGAAAATGAATCCCTGTTTCCAAGCATTTATTCTAACATAAGAAGTTTGAGAGTCTTAAATACCACTTTAAAGCCAAAAATATTCACATACCCTTTCCTGAATTCTTTCTATATAAATATAATTTATTACCTTGTCAACATCCTATTACCTTGTCAACATCCTATGGGTCTTCTGAAACAACAAGAGTTAATCCAAAGTGTTTCATACTTCAGCTAATGGTGGCCAAAACAGAAGTTTAAATGATACATAGTATTTAAGTTGCTTAAGCTTCATTATATTGTTTTTTGCCACATTGAAATATAACTTAAAAGTCCTAATGAAAGTATTCTATCTCTTATTTTTGAAGTTATGAAGTTAGAAGAAATTTATGGGGTTTTAGTTTTATTGTTTTTGTACTTTAATACAATGTGTCTTTAAATAATTAGATGAAAATGAGCCTCTAATGAATGAATACCACATGTTATTAGTCCCACCGTTCTGTAGTCCAGGTTTATGTCTTCATTCTGATAAAGTCACACTCACATAGTCATAGACATACAAGAAGTCTGTTCTGTCAGATCTCCCATGAGGGTGAAGGGGCCCATGGGCTTTGGGCCATCTTCTGCTGCTTTCCCACTGCATAAACAGTCAGCTAGATCAGAAGTGGAGCAGTCAGGACATTACCAGGACCCATAATGGAATGCCAGCACTGCAGGCAGGAAGATTAGCCTATTATGCCAGCTTAATGGTCCCTATCTTAGTAAATTAAATCCCCCCATGTGTGTTACTTTTGTTTTTTCAAATATTTATTCAGACAATCTCCATATAAGTTACCAAAGCATTATTGGATTGTGTATCACTCCAGTAGTTTAACAATGCCTTACTTTAAAAACGAGTTTATTTTTATTAGAAAGAGCTATATAGAGAGAAGTAGAGACCAAGAGAAAGATATTTTGTCTAATGGTTCATTCCCCAAGTGGCCTCAGTGGACAGAGATAAGCCCATTCAAAGCCAGGAGCTAGAAACGTTTTATGATCTTCCAGGCAGGTACAGCATCCCAAGGCTTTGGGCCTCCTCAACTGCTTTGCTAGGCCATAAGCAGGGTGCTCGATGGAAAGTGGAGCAGCCATGGTACAAAACTTGGATCTTGGCACATATAAGGCTAGGTAGCCACTAGGTTACCACTCTGAGCCAGCCATGCCTCACTTTTAACTTCACACAGAGATTTTCCTCAGCTAAGGTCCAGTAACTCATAATGGTTTTTCTCAACATAATCTTAGCTCTATCTCTTGGCTCCAACTCTCTGCTAGCTTAGCTGGACTTCTAAAAGGGCTAAGTTCGGCTCATTATATTAACACATCATTTTATTCTGCTCCAATGCTCACACACCTCAGTTTATTTCTTTTAGCACTCTCCAAGCTTAGCTTTATTTCCTGAGCTTTACAGGTTTGTATATTCATACTAAAGATAGTATTCAATACTATTTCTCCAATATAATTTGCTTGATATACATAAGTTAACCTGGAAAATGGCTTTGATTACTGCATTTCAAAGGAATAGATAAATTCATTAAAATAATGCCTTGAGGTAACTATGCAAAATTAATTCTTACAATTAATAATGTAATCTATACAACTAATACTTTAAATTTAAAACATAATAATGACTGGAGATATTAAGGGATTATAATAGTATGAGAAATCATTTAGTTTTCTGTGACAGTAAGGGGAATATATTCTAAACAATTTTGATTAACTGTTTTGTTCAAGACACAGCTCTATAAAAGAAGGATAGATGGAAACAAATAGATGCCTTCCGTCCATTGCTTCACTCTCCAAATGGCTGAAACAGCTGTAGTTTAACCATTCTGAAGTCTTGAGCCCAGAGCTTCTTTCTTGGTCTCCAACAAGGTGTCAGTGCCCATGGATTTGGGTCACCTCAGCTAATTCCCAGACTACATGCAGAGAGCTCGATCAGAAATAAACTTGTGTCCAAATGTGATGCGAGAGGATTAACCTATTTTGTCACCATGTTGGCCCCAATGTATTACTTCTAATAGGACTATTATTTGCTCATTTTGATTTTTTGCCTTCCAAAAATATTTTCTGTAAACCTCCATTTCTATTATTGATTAAATTCTCCTTTACCTTCCCTAGTATTATAAAAAATTCAAAATAGTCAAAATACACATGACAGTTCTTTTCATGAGTTCGAAATTCAGTTAATGTTACAGATAAAATATTGAAGAGCCACCAGAGAAGAAATAGTAACTGTCAAGTTTACAAGATAAAGATAAAATATGTATTTCTATTTTTAAAAGGTATTTATGTATGCATATAGGGAACATACTCCTTGCATTTTTAATATACAGTTTTAAGAACATAATGATAATTTCAACAATCCCTTCCCTTTTCTTATTCCTCATGTTTCTCTTACATTCTGCAATGGCAAGCTTCAATTTACTTTATAGTCACAAGTTTAATCCTGCAGTAAATAAAGAACTCAACAAGTATTGAGTAGAAAAACCACTATTATTCGTAAAAATATACAAGGTTTGTACATAGCAGTAGTATCTCAAAATGTCATTTTCACTCATTTATATTACCCTTTAATATTACATTCTATGTTACCACAAATCACATGAAAATACGATTTTCTTCATAGGACCAATTTATTCTATTAAACATTGTCATCTACAATTGCATCCATTTTGCTTCAAGAGAGAATTCCATTCTTTTTATAGCAGGGTAGTGATCCACCCTATGTATTGTATTTTCCATTATGCCTCACTTTTGTATATTTTTATAAAATTCTGTTCCACTAAACTTATCTTCTTTTAATGTGTCATTTTTCTTCTCTTATCAGTGATGCTTTATCCTTCAGTCTACCATTGCACGCTTTACATTTTACCTGCTTTGCATATTACTCAGGGCAAGTGAGGCTTACTGTTGCGACAACCTCAAATTAAAGTAGCATTAAATACCAAAGATTTAAGTTGTTCTCATGCAAATGCTATTGTTCCCTCAGGGAATTCTCTAGTGAAAACACTTCCATGATGGAGTCTTCACATGGATAGGATTTCCATATTTGAACAGAGAAGAAAGGCATAGGAGGGTGTGAAGTCCTAATATTTTTACTTCTGTAGATGAAATGAAATGCATAATATTTGTGATCAAAATCTATTGAGCAAAATCTATATAATTGCCGGCCAACACACCAAATGTTAGATGATGATTGCCGACCATCTGCTAGAGAAAGAATAACAGTAAGTTGTCCAAAATTGTAACAGAAGTTTCATTAGAAAAATCTGTTCTTAGGCCCCCTTTGTGCAGTGTGGAGAGGAGGAGGAAGCAAAAAAAGCAGACCAAGCAATCGATGTGTCTGGGAGTTTTCTATTCTTCTGGCCACAGGGGCTGGCAAAGGAGCTGTCCAGTGCTTTAATTAATAAGGAATGTCTGTTCAGGTGTGTCATTGGCCGGCTGGAATCCAGACAGGCTGTTGACATAACTGGCACCTGTGGCCCCTCCCTGCTCTGGGCTGAGACCTAGTTACCTGTCGGGTCTGGAGTGAACTCAGCCCCTCCCCTCTTGTGCCCTGTTCTAACCCAGAAAGAAGCATCAACCAAATTAATACACTTTAGAGAACAGCTGTGCACACATAAAATGAGTTACTATCGATGTTACCCCATTTCAATGTAAAATGGCATGTTCACAGTTATCTTGGTCCCTAAGTTTTCACAGTGAAATTGTGATGCTTGGGTCTGGGTACTGGCAACGCTCTGGATTCTACCTTCCCAGCAAGGTGTGTATTAGGAGGCAGCAGACGATAGCACAAGTACTTGAAGCCTGGAGTCCCAGGTGGGAGACCTGGATTGAGTTTTACACTTTCACTTTGCCAGAAATTTTGCTTTTTCAGGGATTTGGAACATGAATAAGATGGAGTGCCTCTATCTTTCTGATTTGTTTCCCCTCTTTCCAAAAAAAATAAGTAAGAATGTAATTTTTTCCTTGAAGCATTCCAGCGTGTATCTTTTCCTCTTTACCTTTCTCTCATTTGCTTTGCCACTCCTCTTTCTAAATAAATAATACATGCTTTTATGAACTAAAAAATGTATAGTATCATGAATCATCAAATGTGACTTTTTAAATTTTGTTTAAAGATTTATTTAGGTTTTTATTTTTGTTTTGTTTTGTTTTTCATTGGAAAGCCAGATATACAGAGAAGAGGAGAGAAAGAGAAGAAGATCTTCTGTCTGATGGTTTACTCCCCAAATGGCTGCAATGGCTGGTGCTGCGCCAATCTGAAGCCAGGAGCCAGGAGCTCTTCTGGGTCTCCCACGTGGGTGCATGGTCCCGAGGCTTTGGGGCCATCCTTGACTGCTTTCCCAGGCCACAAGCAGAGAGCTGGATGGGAAGCAGGGCCGCCAGGATTAGAACCAGCGCCCATACGGTATCCTAGCACGTGCAAGGCGAGGACTTTAACCACCATGCTATTGTGCCGGGCCCATCAAATGTGACTTTTCGTGTACACTCTAGTTACCTTTTTACTCAGAACATCATCTTACCTATTTTAAAGATTTAATATAGTCAGGGTTTCCTTACTATTCCTTTAGGGTGGCTAGCTAGGCATCTGAACTGTGGAGTACAACATTTTCCAAGGTTGCATTCAAATAACATAGGACAGGCAAAAAGAGACAGGAAGAAAATAA